>NC_071505.1:65145991-65770991 GCF_027887155.1 Malaclemys terrapin pileata
CACAGTCCCCTTCTGACAACAAAAGTTGCTACATGACCCAGGAGGGGGACCAAAGCCTGAGCCTACCGCCACGGGCAGAGAGGTCAAAGCCCAAGGGCTTCAGGCCCAGGTGGGGGCCTGTAACCTGAGCCCCACTACCCAGGGCTGAAGCCCTTGGGCTTTGGCTTTGGCCCTGGGTGGTGGGGCCTGGGTTTTGGCCTTGGGCCCCAGCAAGTCTAATGCCAGCCCTGGTGACCCCATTAAAAAGGGGTTGTGACCCACTTTGGGGTCCCGACCCACAGTTTGAGAACCGCTGATCTTGAGTATTAGTGTCGCTTAAAAAAAAGAAAAAGAAATCACACAACTTGTCCTTTCTGTGTCTATAGAAGAATATTGTACTTGATAATACATTGTTACAGGTAGATTCCTGTTTTCCATGGAAAATAAAGTTGAATGCTCATAAGACTGACAAGCACTTCACTTGTTAAATGTCAGATAAATGAGCCTGTTTTTTGAGAACTTGCAATTAATGGAAAAATGTTTATTTTGCAGATAGTTTTATTATTAAAATGAGTAACTATTAGCGTATCTCAAATAAACAATACAGTAGTACTGTTCAATGCCAAACTGTACTAAGCAATTTGGCATTGTTTCAGTGATAGTTAATTTTGGAGATATTGCTACCATTTTTCTCAGATACACCTAGTCTCTGATTTTAAAAAATACTGTACTTGGGGAAACATGATGTTAATTTGGAAACTGAAAAAGATGGCAACAGCTATAGAATGTGCAATATTATGTCTTTCTCTTTCATTGTACTATGAAAATTTTTTACTTCTGTCAAATGAATAGGCCATTTTTTGTAGAGCTAGCATTCCTCATAAGAGGTATCATGCTTTTTGTACATTTGGTTGAATTCATGAAACTCATTCTGGAGGAGAGAGTGTAAAAGAGAAGCTGTACCTCAGTGGTATGCTCTTCCTTTTTTGCTGTATAAAATTTATTTTGTATTATTTGTGACTGCCTCAATGCTTTATGGGAGCGGGTAGTCTATCATTTAAAAGTTTACAGAGCCTTTGAACAATTTCTGCACTTTCATCGTCTCCTTCGGGGGTGCTCTGATAAAATCCATGTTTGGTGTTTTTTTTTAAACAAAACTAATATCTTGCCTTTTAACTCTTTTTTCAAATGTATAATTGTATACCGTTTCTTAATCCTATTGGTATCTGATATCTTTTTTGTCTGCACACATTACTGTAATTTTCCTGCCAATCTTATGTTGCCTACTAATGGGCCTGGGATTCATTATATTTCCATCTTCCCTACACCTTGCATTCTCTCTTTTTCCCTAAGTTGTACAGTCAATATCTATGACTGAAATTTGCACTGTGAAGCAGTTCCACAAGAAATGTATCTTTAAGGTGGCTGCTTTACATTTGAAAACTGTCAAAGGATTGGCTGGATACAGTATTGTCCAATGAATGAATAAATTGGGTTAGGTTTTATCCTTTTGCTTACTGTGGTTTGAGAACTAAGTTGTTTGTTTAAAAAATCCAACATATTTCCCTTTTTATGTTTCTCTGTGGCAGCTTGATCTGCCTTTCTGTGTCTTCCTCATACCTGAATGTGAAAGATACTTGCCTAACAGCTTTTTAATTTGTAAACTAAAACCTAGGTTCTTCTTTTCAAAGAGAGAAATTGCATTTAATTTTTTAAATGAATCCTTATGAAAATTTTCTGTATTCTGTAAAAGGGTATATATTTCAGTATATTGATGTCATATTTTTAGTAGTCTGTTTATTAAAGGGAAAACACAGCAACAAGGCAAATTGGTTAGAAAATGCAAATCTCTCTGCTGAACACATTTATGAACTAAGTTACCAGTTATTTTCAAAGAATAGACAATCTGAGATAATAGAAAAGGTTTAAAGTGATATGAAACTGGAGTTTGGGAATATATTTTCCTTTCATAATAGTTATTTTTGTGGGGTAGGAGTGGTTTTGGTGTCAACCTTAAAGTGTACATTAAGGTAGAACAAAAGTGTAAGGTAAGTACAGTAGTAATAGGTGAAGCATAATATGTAAAAGGGTAGTGAAAGTAGTGAAAGAATAGTAGCATTTACTCTAATGATAAACAGAGCTGAATTCATATAAAGTCTTCTGACTTAAATACAGAAGAGCAAATGAATTTAGAGTCATGGTTGAAACTGTTCTCTGCTCACCCTGTCGCACCTAAGTGTTACTGAAAAATATAATCACACTTTTGGAAGATATGTAATAATATGGACACTAGGTTGAGTTGAGGAATGAATTTCAGCCTTGAAACTGAATTTTTGTAAGATTTGACCTTTGTGTGTTAATTAATGATTTTGTTTGTGTATAAAATAAGATAAAAGGAGAATTTTATTGCAGTACATGAACACGTTAGGAACTATTAGTATGTGGAATAAATCTGTATTTTTACCTCTTCTCTCTCCTCCCCCAAATGTGAATATACGGTGATAGACTGTAACTGTTCCTTGAAATGGATACGTTTGTTTAGGGTATTGCATTTATTTAAAGGGCATATGCACATTAAATATAACAATAGAAGAGAGTTGTCAGTCTTTCATTTCATAGCTGTTAAAATACTTATATGGGACATGCAGAGGTTTTAAAAAAAAAATTCAAGCTGCTACTGCAAGCTCCACCAAAATAAATAAATAAATAAATAAATAAAATAAAAAGGACCTCTTGAGCCACATTAAAAGTATATTAGAAAATGAAGATAATCTCACTCTGTATATGAAAAACAAAAAAATGCCCAACACTGGCAAATTAAATAATTACATAAATATACCGTAAGAGGTGAGCAAAGTGTTTGAGATTACTTTTAGGTGATGTGGGGGACATAGACAAAGACCAAAAGTTTTAGCCTTAAGCAGGCTATTCTACAAGTAAGGTATTTAAAATGTGAGGGGAAAAAAATCAGTTTTATTAACAGGAACACTGAAAAACTCCTTATTGTATGGAAATAAGCAGTTCTTAGACAAAGAAAGAAGTGGTATTGCCAAAAGGCATTGACTTAAAAAAAAAATTCAATATGTAACCTTTTGCATTTTACCCTTTTTATAAGCTGTTTTGTACTTCAGTTTTCTACAAAGTAGAATGTTGAAAACGTTAATACATACAGATTTATTTCCTACTATAGGAAGCATTAAATCTAAGTTGGCAAATTAGCCAATATGTTGGTTTCTTTTTTTTTAATGAGAATTTATACCAGTTTGGGGAATTTTAGTGTTTTATGTTTTGTAATTTATAATTTAGCTTCAGTATAATCTTGACAGTCTCTTAAAATCTGCATAGTGCCCTAAATTAAAAAGTGTTGATCCTGTACAGGTTCTTCAAAAGTACCTGTGATTCTTTATGAACTCTAGAAAATCTAGCAAACTCTCCCGTTGGATTCAAACTTTTTATGCTGGTATTGTAAATCAAATGGGTGCTTTTGGATCTGTTAACTGTCACTGTAGCAGTGCTGAAAGATCCACAGCATTGTATTGCAAGAGCAGCAAATTCTGACATGCAGTCTCGCAGCTGTCATTTATTTATTTGCTCCTCTGAAACATTGAGATCCCGTGTTTGCATTAATAACTTGGCTTTCAATTGCAAATGTTTGTTTTGCATGCAGGTGACACTTTAGTACTACTTTGCTATTGAAAAATCGAGTTTTAAAAGCAGCTGTGGGGATCTGGTCTCTTTTTGAGGAGAGAATCCCCAAAGGAAGTCACTAGTCAATACATTTGTCACTTGATAGCAAACTTCATGAATTTGAAAAGGTCTTCTAGGCACTAGTTCAAATTTTAGTGATTCTGCTGTATGCAGACTGTAGTATATAGGTAATAAACTCTTCTGTTTATTTTATTTTTTTTAAATCAAACATTACCAGTCATTGTGGGGGAAGGAAGGACAACTAATTATCTATCATCCATACAATACAAGTTTGCTTCCTAATTATCTTGAACCATTTTAGTAGTACAAGAATCCTTATGACAGCTGTGCATTGGTGTGTGTTCATGAAATTGCTTCTCTAAATGTCTGTTTTTTTTTTTAAATGACCGGTTAATGTGTTTGGTTTTTTTAAGCAACTTGATTTAAATTCTTATGAAGTTGTTGAATGTAGAAATTGTGACCTATTGATATCGTACAGTTAACTAGTTGTGTTTTGTAATGGAATTTAAATGAAGCATCAGTGAATGGAATTATACCATCCAAGTATTATGTGAGCTCTACAATTATATTTAAATGAGTTGTTGTGATTCCTTTATTAGAGACATTGGTTGCTGAAATAATTCGTCTGACTAGGATGTAGGGTGTTTTGTTTTTGTTTTGTTTTTATGTGGGGAAACCTGAATTCTCATCTGTATTGTATTTTTTTAAACAAACTGGGTTTTTGTAATTTTGTGACAGTACTTTTTTTTAAATCCGAAGCCCCTATTAATTTTAGTTTCCAAATTTTGTAACATTGGCATCAAGCTGATAAATTTCAGAAAATATTGTGCACTGTTAAATATATTACTAATCTGTAAAACACCAACTTCATTAAACATTTAGTGCAGTATTTAATTGTGAAAGAACCAGTTTAGAATTGCTGTAAATGGGTGGGTAAAAATGTAAAGAACAAATCTGGTTGTAGCGTCATCATCCAAGTACTTTTCTTATTGACTCTTGCCGTATGAATACTTCAGGAAATGTTCTATATAAATGTTTCCATCATTCACAGAAACAGTAGCTATTTGTTTCTTGTGATTTGGTATATTAATTGTTAAATTGCATTTTTTCAACTTTCTTGTATAACTATTAACATTTAGTAAAAATAGATTTTATAGAACAATTACACTTTGAGAATTTTCAGACAAACAAGTAGCTACTGCTTCAATATCTTTTATTTGTGTTAGATTACATTATGGTGAAGTAGGTGCACGACTTGTGTATGTATAGTTAAGCCAACATTTTTCTGTGTATTATGGGGACTAGCAAAATCTACATCACAAATTTTGACACATTACAGCTGAAGGAAGAGGAACACCTTGCAAAGACAAGAAACATTCTTCATGGAAAGATGCTTGTCCAGCGGTTTGCTTCTTATGATTGAACTGAGCCTGTAAGGATTCATGGATAAAATGAACAGGAATAGATCTGAATAAAGCAAATCTGCATACATGGTAACCAGTAGCTCTTTTACTTTTTTATGTTGCTTAACTGTTTTATTTGAGGGAAACCTGTGTGATTTAAAACTTATAGCTTTTGCAACTTTATTACTGGTTATATACATTTGGCAACTATAATGTGCAAGCAATTGGAAAAAAAGTCAAGTAAATCCTTGTTTTTATAGTAGTTTGTTCTTGTTAAAAATGTTCATATGATAATGTCTGTACACAGCACCACTTTGATTACAGTAGATGTAGTGTTGTAATAAACTCTTTAATGGGGCTGATGTGTAAAGCTGTTCAAGTTATTTGATGTTTACACCTCAGGGAAAGTCTTGTGTTCAGCAATATTTAAAGATAATGATTCTATGAAAACATTTATACTGTCTTTAAAAAAGCATTGCAATAGAGTTTTTGCATATGCATCAACCTAATCTTGCATTCAGTGACTTAAAAATACTAATGCCACTCTTTCACACTTGATTTTGATATACAAATAGGTGATTACACAAAGGCTTTAATAATTTGCTTTTCCAGCAATTTTTACATAGATGGCCTGTGAATTTGCTGAAAGGCATGTAAAATTGTAAAAACTGCAGTGTGATTGACATTCTGTGGTCCACATGGTCTGTCATTGTTTTGGGGAGAGGAAATCCTAGGTTGATGATTTTAGTAAACTGAAAACTGTCTCCTACAACATGCAGCTGGACTAAGACACTACAGTTTACATTATTTTCATTTAAACTCTTAATGTTGGGAAAATGCTGGCCTTTTTGAAATATAGCTGCAGTTGTTTACGGGTTTATGTTAATAATGCTTGTGTTTGTTTAGGTTTTTCCAAGGCCGTAGGCAGTCTGTACATAGCTGTATATTAGAAAAATGTGACCGATGAAACCAGTCATGATGTTTCCACTTTTTCAGATAATATGGATTCCAGTGGGCTTGGTATTTCCTTAAAACGGGGGTTTATCCACACATCAGTGTAAAAGGGGGATGGTACGCTTGTACATTCCTTGTGCACTGGTGGGGAATACTTTATTGCCTTAACAAAAAGTGAAATAGATTTAGTCGTGAGGTTTTGCAAACTTGTCTAAAAACAATTTATTGGAAGTTGGAATTCAAATATTTTAATATCAGAGTATGAACTAAAGAATGAAAGCAAATTTCAAATGACTAGAATTTGTTCTAAATTTTATGAAGGATAAAAATTAGAATAATAGGAAGTATGTATAACACTTGGCAAATTTACAATTTGCTTTTGCAGACTGGTGTGGATGTTCATTCTTAAAATATATTTTGAGTCACTTTAATAGATTAGTCTGAGAACTTTTCAGTTCTTATACAGATAGCTTGCAGAGCCTGTTTTAATGTTTTAAGCTAAGTTTCAAGACCTCAGTGGCTTCAGAAGGTAATCTTTAAAACAAATCATTGGTTTGTTTTATAACTTAATTTTATGTTAAATATTAAGGCCCTATTCAGGAAAACACATGCTTATGTGCTTTATTGAACTGGGGCCTATATCCTGTGCAACTGCAAAAGTGTTATATATAACACTGAGACTCTTAATTTTTGTCATCTCCCAACACGCTAGATTTTCTGCAGATAGGCTGATAATATTGGACTTGCCCACATGCCTCTGCACATTTTTATTTCTTAAATTCTGTACCTCAGGTCCTCATGCATGGGATTATTGGTGTTTGTCAAGCTACTTGCTTTTGACTTTCAGATGTTTAACCCTGTTTAAAAATGAAAACTGACTTTTAAAACTTTGTATACTAAACATTGTATCAAACAAGTCACATGACTTTTTTCCTGTTTTTGTGAATAGGTGTTGGTTTTAACTAGTTCTGATGTAACTTCTTAGCTTTCTTAACAAACATTGTTTATTTTCTGTTACTTGTAATAAGTTTAAGGGAAGAAATAACCTGCATATGCCTATTACATGGGAAATAGCTAATACCGAAGGGTCAGCAGGTAAGTAATGTGTCCACATGGCTAGAAAGCTTAAACCCAGAAAAGAAGTATTTTTTAATTTCATGACTAAAATTAAAAAAATTTAAGCAGGAACCAAGATTTTGTTCCATTTAGTTATCTGAAATTGATGAATGATACTGTTACTCTTTCCACATTGGGTATCATTTCTTTCCCTTCCTCATCCTTCTGTAGAGACTTCTATTGCTGGCAATGGAGGCACCAAAATATCCAACATAAGAGTTAAACTTTTAATAGAAATCGGTCTGGCTTGTTGGTGAGATCCTTAATATATGAGGCCCCTAATTTCTACCTAGTCTCAATATGTATATAGTTTGAGTGATTAGATAGCGATCTGATGTATCTTGTGACTAGATGGATTATCTCTTCATTGTGGGTTTACTTTTGTCAAATTTGTTCTGGTTTAAAGTGAAAAGATCATGTGTGTATAAAAAATAATCCAAAAACCCTTACAGACACCAAAAATGAATATGTCCCATTATACGTTTCATGTGTGTAATTAGATCTGCAATGGAATTTGTATCATGCTTCAGTTTATTAAGCAGTACTGAAAATTTTCTGTGCCCTCTCAGGAGATGTCAGTTTGTTAGTTTACCAGCAGGTGATGCTGCACCTGGATGATGCGTTAATTTCTCTTGAAGTGTTCTTTGGTATCCAATTGTATTTAATCTGCTTCTGTTTGTGAAAGGACAAAATAGTCTGTTAGGAAGTACATGTTATTTTGTATGTGGGCTTTCATAAGTAACATTTTAAGTTAACATGATATGGCTCTTGTCCAAAGGATTAAATGGTTACCTGAAATAATGAATTTTTTTTAAAGCAACAAAAATAAGATTACTTTTACAGTCAGGTTAGCTAAGAAAGTTAGTCGGCTTTCTAAAAAGGTGTTTTTACAGACTGAAAAACAGTGGAATATATTGGGGAAACATGCATCTTTTGCTCTTGTTCCCTCTTTGTTCTTTAATGTGCCAACAACCTACATTCAGATTGTATTACACAAGACAGGCATTTGTCAAATTTTGTTTTAAAATTACATACGATTCGGCTCTCAGATGGCTATTGCATTTGTATGTGTAAGACAAAAGATACCTTATTAAATTTAGGCTTTAACTTATTTATGAGTGGATATTCTGATTTGGTTTCTTTGTTGAGAGTATTGAGGTTTGTGGATTTTTTTAATACTGTATTTTTTCAATCTGATTATGCTTAGTTGCATACCCAAGTCCTTGTAAATGTTTTCCCTAGCTGCATGTGGTTAATTGCAGATTTAAATGTTGTATATATTTGTCATTTGTGTTTCTAGTAAAAATACATGGCATTATTCTTTTTAGAAATAGCTTATTTCTTTTTTCCTTTCCTTACTTCTGTCAATGTACAATTTACTGACTTTTTTTTTTTACTAATTTTATTTATGGAATCTTATGCCCCTTGCATAAACTGTTTATCAGTGTGTTTTGTGTAAACTAGGTTATGGCCTTAAAACCCTAGCTTTATGCTAGTTAAGGTACACTGTGTCATATAGCATTATATGAAAAATGTATGTTTAATATTTCATTTACACTTGAAAGACTTAAGACCCTAAATTCCTTTGCATTGAACTTCAGAAATAAAAACTTCATATTCTCATAGAAGAAAAGTTGTGATCAGATATACAGATTTCCTGTAGCAGGCAGCATTCCTTATAATATATGTCTTTTGACTTTGGAAAGAAGCAGCATTAATTTTTAGGATCAAAATTAGTCAGGTAGTAGGTGGTGATATATGTCTTTAGTGTAGTGAAATGATTGTAGCATACAAGGCAAGACTGAATGTGCATTATTCAGAACCTCTGGTAGTCTCCAACAATGTAGATTTTTTTTTCTTTAACAGTGGGATAATTCGTGGTGAAAAGTTCCGCATTAAAGATTCTATAATGTTTACAATATCGATAAAATGGCATCTTTTTAAAATAGGGATGGTCTAAAGGGTCATCTTAGATTCAGATCAGTTGTAGGCTCTGCTTAGAGGCTGTATGAAAGCGAAGGTTGTTTTTTCGTGGAAATATCCATGGTCATATGTTCTCTCAGGATTTTTCCTGTGTTGGATCAGACATGATAAAGGGCCCCTCTAGGTTGTGAACCTTTGAGGCCTGTTGAGATTTGGAGGTTTGAGTATTTTCCTTACCCCCAGTTATTAAATGTGGATATTGTGATCTGGTGTAGATCCATCTAACCATCTTTTGAAACATAACTAGTTTTGTTACAGGTGCTAACTGGCAGGTAGTCAAATTTATAGTTTATATCATTGAAATAAGGAGAAATTTAATTTGAAATTTCCCAACCAAACATGATGGTAACATATACAATAATCTTAAATGTATAGAATTCATCATTAATAGAATTGTAATATAACCAATTAATAGAGCTTATTAACACCACAGCCCCTTGTTTAATGTATTTTGTGTAGAAAAGATTTTGAACTGTTCATATTGTTGCCACATGTTGTGTTATTAAATATACATTCCCATGACCTCCTATAAAGCTGAGAAAATAAGGGGTATGCATTCTGAATACATGTGATGTCAAATTCAGTTTGCTTACTATTATTGAAGTCTTGAAAAAAGTAGGTAGTCTTTGAAAGGAGAATAAATTCCTTTTTGGGAAATTTACAAAGGATAACTAGCACTGGCGACTCCTTCAGCCTTTAAAGGTTATATGGTCTTCCTGTACTGTTCTTCTCCCTGATCTCCATTCTACTCAAAGGTGCAATTGTTCAAGACATAAAAGAGTGACCTTGGAAATTTTTGTATCAATAGAAATGCAGACTTATTACATTGCAAATTGTAAACTGATTGGTGTCTGTATGAATGTCTGACTCAAAAAGGTTTTTATGAATAGTAACAGCTTCCTAATACCAGCAGGCCAAAGAATGTCATAAGGTATTGAGTTTCTGGAGACCTAGATTTCTCAGCAAGGTAAGGTGCATTTCTGAATACATTTTCAATTGAGGCACCTAGGATTCTAAATTAACTTTATTAAGACTCATTCCTTTTACATGTTATGCTTGGAATTTTACATTAATTTTGAGTTTTCATTGGTTTTCTTTTTTAATTACCTTTCTTCCAGCCTTTAGAAGACTATTTAGCAATTTGCTGTCCAACCTTTTTGTTGGTCTTAAACTGCAATACTAGTTTACCTTGTAATGAAGAAATAAAATTCAATTTTTATTAAAAACAAAAACAAAAACCCTTTGTGTGTCTTTTATTTTGTCTAACATTCTTACAGCATTCAGCATGTCACATTCTATCAAACTGAGATATTCAGACAAATATAAAAGTAATATTGTGTGCGGAAATAGTTGATTAAATTCTCTTCTAGAAATATTTTCATTCCTTGGCCAACAGTTGTTCTTTTAATTTTGTCATCTTATTTTCAAAATAGCAAACACTTTTCTGCTCAGCTTTGAAAGAAGGAAAGTGAGAAACATTCATTAGCCTAAGTAGGACAATTTGATATTGGTAATTTCTAATACTGGAAGGCACCCATTTTCTCACCATTTAAAAAACCTGTGGTTCGCTGCGTTTTAGACTATGAAGAAATGATAACTTTAAAAATTTGCATAGCTTGTTGTCAGTGTGTTCATTTTCTTCCTTAAATTAGTTTACATTATTCAAAAGCAAACATTTATGTATACTATATACTGTAGTTTGGCGCAAAAATCTCTGCTACCTGACTTACACTAAACAAACTAAACCCTATCCTTTGTAATTCTGAGGATCTGTTCACCAGTTTGTCAACCCAGGAAAGCTTGAAAGGGGAAGAATTGCTGTTCCCTGTGTATAGTTTTGCTCTTGGACAGTAAAGCTGTCATTACAATTGAGATTTTGAGTCTATTGCTTGCAGTGGTTGTTCTGAAAGTGATGTGTTTGACATGGTTCAATTAAAATAGCATTGTCCTAAAGTTGCACTTTGCAGTGTTGCCAACTTCCATGATTTTATTTTGAGTCTTGTGATACCTGGGTATTTTTTCTTAAAGCCCCCTCTCCTGCAGTCATATGTGAGAATCTCAGCTTTCATTTAGAAAAAACAAAAATTCCAGCTCTCATGGTTGCAGAGAAAAGGTTAAAAATAGGACCTGAATGTACCCCAAAGACTCAGAAGGCAAATAAAATAAGCCCCAAGTTTTTTTTATTATTATTTTTTTTTATTTGTAATTGAATGCCTGAGGTTGACAATACTGTGATGCCATGTACAGGAAAGAAACGTTCAGAAATGCATGAGTTACTTAACTTATGCTTACAGCTCCACATACGTAATAATGAAATGAATGAACATAACCCTTCTGACTGCAGAGGTCCAAGTATAATGGGTCATATAGTCGCAAGAGACAAATTGAAACATTCAAGCCAGCTCTGCTAGGAGCAGGCTTGTGCTACTTCTGTCTGATTTATATAAGAGAATCCAGTGGGAGGCAAGCAGTTCAAGCAGGATGTTTCTCCACCTAAGTTGCATCTAGAGAAACAGTTACATCTCTACCCGGATATAACGCTGTCCTTGGGAGCCAAAAAATCTTACCGCGTTATAGGTGAAACTGCGTTATATCGAACTTGCTTTGATCTGCCAAAGTGCACAGCCCCCCTCTTCCGCTCTCCCCGCGGAGCACTGCTTTACTGCATTATATCCGAATTCGTGTTATATCGGGGTAGAGGTGTAGTTTAAACCAGAGGTATCAAACATAGTGCCCACAAGATCTTTTCCTCCTGCCTGCAGCTCCCTCCTCCTCCTCTAAGGCTACATCTACACTACAGGGGGGAGTCTATTTAAGATACGCAAATTCAGCTACGTGAATAGCGTAGCTGAATTCGACATATCGCAGCCGACTTACCCCGCTGTGAGGACCGCGGCAAAATCGACCTCCGCGGCTTCCTGTCGACGGCGCTTACTCCCACCTCCGCTGGTGGAGTAAGAGCGTCGATTAGGGGATCGATTGTCGCGTCCCAATGGGACGCGATAAATCGATCCCCGAGAGGTCGATTTCTACCCGCCGATTCAGGCGGGTAGTGTAGACCTAGCCTTAGGCATCCAGCCTGCACATGCTACACTTCAAAAGGGCGAGAGCCTGGGAGGAGCGAGATTGTGCCTGACTGGTCACAGTCAACTGAGCTCTCACCGGATCTCGAACAGGAGATTCCTTCCCAACTTCTCCTCACTTGCTGCTACTGTTGAGCCAGGCAGCACCAGGCCCAGAAGATCAATTGCCTCTTTGTGCTGCTCTAAGCAGCTCAGCCTTGTGGAAGAAAGCTGCCTCCAGCGCTGTGTGGGGGAGGGTCTCTTCACCCCACATCTCCTATCCTGTCCAGCAGTTATTTCTCTCCCATCTAAGCCAATCCTGTCCCCCAACCCTGCCATTAATTCTGCCCCTGGTCCCAGCCTCATCTCTGCAGCTCCTGGGATTCTTCCCTCTCCAGTCTATTTTTGGAGTGGGGGAAGGGGGCTGCAGCAGGTATCCGCTCTCCCCCTTCTCAGCCCAGTGTTGCAGGGAGGGAGAGGGAAGCGGGGAAAGAGTACATCCCTCCCATTGCTCACAAGAGGGGAGGTGGAAGTGGAGCAGCTGTCCTGAGTTGCTGGGCTCTTTCTGCTCCCTCCTGTCATGAGATTGGTGTGAGCTCCTGAGGGGCGGGAGGGAGAGCAGCTCTACCTCTGCAGCTGTCCTGATTGGCTATTCTTTCCGAGGAGGAAGGCAAGTGGGGAAAGCAGCCAATCAGAGGGAGTTTTCCCTGAGGCAGTACTAAAAATGTGTGCCTCAGCAACGTGGCTTAGAAATTTTATTTCCTGCGTCTGTGAAGAAGAGCTGTGTGTGGCTCAAAAGCTTGTCTCTCACCAATAGAAGTTGGTCCAATAAAAGATGCTACCTCACTTACCTTATCACTCTAATCTATGGAATCCAGCCAAAAGGGTAAATGGCCCTCACCACAGAATTAAGTTTGATACCCCTGGTTTAAACCATGAATCTTTAACCATCAGCATTGTCACACATGGAGTATTGTGGAACGAAGTTCGCACGGCAACATTGTGAGCATGAATTGCTGTATAATCACATTTGCATTCAGAAATTAATAGTACTGATACCTTCTGCTTGTGAGATTTTTAACAACAAGGATGAACTGGATAGAGAAGGATTCCAAATAAAACTTTAAACAGGGAAAGGAGGAGCCCTGTAGTTTCCTTAGGTCTTTTTTCAGTGGTGTGCAGATAGGGCTCTACCCTTAAGGTTTGGCATGGGACAGAGCCATGAAAGGTGCACAGAGGGCAGCTGTTGCATGACTGTTGTAAGGTTAAAACTTCAGGCTTGACCCCTCACATAACTAATGTAGTTCAGAATCCATTAATTTCACAGTTAAAGGCAGAGTAATACCTTTAGCAGCTCTGGGCTGCCACCCAGTTGGCTTCTGTAACTAAAATGCAGATCCTTCTCTGATGCCGCCACATGGTGGAATTACTCATGGACTTTGAGGTCAGAAGGGACCGTCTGACTTTCTGCACATTGCAGACCACAGAACCTCACCCGCCCACTCATGTAATAGACCCCAACCTCTGACTGAGTTACTGAAGTCCTCAAATCATGATTTAAAGACCTCAAGTTACAGAGAATCCACCATTTACACTAGTTTAAATCTGCAAGTGACCTATCCCCATGCTGCTGAGGAAGGCAACCCCCCCCCCCCCCAAAACAAACCCAGGGTCTCTCTCAAACTGACCTGGGGCAAAATTCCTTCCCAACCCCAAATTTAGCAATCATTTGGACCCTGAGCATGGGGGCAAGACCCACCAGATAGACACCTGGGAAAGAATTCTCTAGTAACTCAGAGCCCTCCCCATCTAGTGTTCCATCACTGGCCATTGGAGATACTGCTGCTTGCAGTCGCGGATCGGCTACTTGCTATTGTAGGCACTCTCATCATACCATCTGCTTCATGCATTTATCAAGCTCAGTCTTGACGCCAGTTAAGCTTAAAAAGCTGTTCCAGAAAGAATTGAAGGCCTTTCAGGCAAGAGCAGAATTGAGAGAGAGAACCCCTTGTTTCCTGATAGAATTAAAGCTTTGCTGGACATGAAGAAATTTAACTTTTACATTTCTGTACTGAATCTCACAGTTAGAATTATTACTAGGTATTATCACTACACCAATTTAACCATACATTCCTTTATGTAATCTAAAGGCTGAATGGTATACAGTTGTGCTAAATATGTCGAAAAGCTTAAATAATAAACAGTTACTACACCCATAAGAGGATTAGACCCCGGGGTGCTCAAACCCATGTTGGCTGGCTCCAGGTTGGTGAAGCAGGTACTAGTAATGAACTCTTTCAGAGTGTACACTTTTATACCTTTTAACAAACAAGTGTTGTCATTGCCGATAGCTAAGAATCAGTTTGGGGAAGTTTAAGACTGGACCCTTTTCTTAGGCCTGGAATAGACAAGATTTACAACTGGGCTCCCTTTCTACAAGGCTTTTTCTCTTATCAATTACCTTCCAGGTCCAGTTTTTACAACAAGGCTTTCTCACAACTGCTAGCACAGGGGCTGGCAAACTTTTTGGCCTCAGGGCCGCATTGGGTTTTGGTAATTATATGGAGGACCGGTTAGGGGAGGGGGGCGTGGCCTGCCCCCGCCACACACAGTCACGCACCCACGCTTCTTGTCCCCTGATGGTCTCCCCCACTCCCTGTCCCGACTGCCCCCGGGACCCCTCCCCAACTGCCCCCTGCCGCCCCGTCCAACCCTCCCCCTTCATGACTGGCGCCGCCCCCCGACCCCTGCCCCATCCAACCACCCATTTTCCCTGTCACCTGACTGCCCCCCTGCTGGCCCATCCACCCCCCCCTTCCTGACTACCCTCCCAGACCCCTGCCCCCATTCAACTCCCCTGTTTCCCGCCCCCTGACCATCCCCCCGAACTCCCCTGCCCGCTATCCAACCCCCCTGCTTGCTGCCCCCTTACCGCGCTGCCTGGAGCACCGGTGGCTGGTGGCACTACAGCCACGCACTGCGCAGCACAGAGCACTGGGTCAGGCCGGGCTCTGCAGTGGTGCTGCCCCAGGAGCTCCCAGCCCCGCCGGATGTGGCCTGCGGGTCGTAGTTTGCCCACCTCTGTGCTAGCAGAACGTTCACTTTACACAAAGGGCAAGGCGTCTATTTTTTTTTTACTCAAGTTATTTAGCCCTTTATGTACCTATCTAATCCTCTATTCACTTTTCTAGAAAAAGAGGGGACTCAGTGCAGAAACGGAGGGCTTCAAGACGGATGATGGGACTCTACTTCCTTTTAAAGTGAGAAAACTCCCTTACCCTGCTTTAGTAGTTCTCTTAGCAGCAATGGCTGTCAGAAGCTGGCTACTGTTGAAGACAGAAAGCCGGAGTAGATGAACCATCTACCAATATTGCAATGTATATGGTCTTGTGGAGATGACCTGTCACTCTGTTTTCTAACACAAATATAAGAGCAGTGGGCCCCTCAACAAATCCTCTGGTAGCGTGTGTGCAGAGGCAAAATCATCCCTCCTCCTCCTGATGACCTCAGGGTCAGCTTCAATGAAACCACTTTGAGCTCCCTCTTCCAGAGCTGCTATCCTGCCTCTCTTATCACTGGAAGAGCGGTGCAGGGAAGTCAAAGGGAGCCTCAAAACCCACTTCATAGAAGCAGGCCCTGGTTTTTATCGGAAGTTCCCTTACCTGCACCCTCTGATGCATATGAGGCTTAATTTTTTTCTAGGTGGTGTCACTCAGTCTCCCAGCTGCTCCATGGAGGTGTGGGGAAGAATACTTGTGTTCCTCTGTCTACCTCCCCGCAGAGCCTCTCAGGGCTGTTGATATCAGAAGGGAACATGCGGTGTTTGAAGCAGTATTGCGGTTTGGACTTCTCCACTCCACAGGACACAGGGAAACTGCAGAGGGCAAAGGCCTCAGTCTGCAAAAGGGAAGAAAAGTGGAAAATTAATCAAGGACCCCAAATTGGGTTGATCTCTGGTTGAAATGATTAAAAAGGATGAGAGCATGGACACTCACCAGGACCCCTGCTCTTACAAAATGAATCCAGCCCTGTGTCTAGAGCACACAACTCAAGTGAGGTCTGCAATTCACATTGTTTCTTGCAAGGTAAATGAAGATGTGGTTTCTGGCAGACCACTGGAAATTTTTAAATCAAGATTAAAAAAAAAAAAAAACATTTAGAGAGATGCTTTAGTGCAAGCACAACTATTGGACCTGATGCAGGAATTATATAAGAAAGTCCAATGGCCTATGTTCTGCAAGAAGGCACACTGCACTATCACAATGGTCCCCTTTTGTCCTTAAAAATCTATGAATCAGCTTGGCTTTGCAAAAGCTCTCAATCGTCCATCCAAACTTTGCTATTGAAAAAGTAGATGGGTCTTACATTTTCTAAGGCATTTGCACAGCATGATAAATTGTTTATTTCTCACATATATTTTGGCTACATAGAAGTTACCTGAAAACATAGCTGGGGGATTTTTATTATTATTTTTTAGGAACTCGTGTTGTGTTCTGTGCTGTACAAGAATCAGCTGCTGGGACAAGTCTGCCGAGGAGTGTTAACCGTGTGGGAAACAGACACAGAACAATACTCACTGGGGGAAGATAATTTTGGCTGAGACACTTTGGACAGCTTGGAGGGATGGTATCGGTGATAAAGGTATCAGAGTGGCAACAGAGGGGTGGTAAGAATACCTGAGGTGGGAGATCAGATTGGGAACAAGTTTTGACTGTTGGGATGGAAAGGAAAAGTCAGATGTCCAAAATGGGGAGAAGTGTCATGATTTAATGACAGCCTGGAGGGGTGGTGAGGAGTTGTCAGAGAAGGCACAGAATGTAAACCTGAGAGACGAGGCGGATGGTTTAGGGAGGAAGAGTGGAGGGCTGAGGAGGAAAATTGAGCTCTGTTTTGATCAGGTTGAGTTGGAGCTGGCACTGAGCCATAGAAATTCCCCCTACCTCCTGCTTATACACAGCATGGTGTGTGCCAGATTAGAAAAAAAAAGCTCCATTAAACAGGTGTGTTTATATTGGTGCAGCAAAGGGTGAGCACACCTAGACCTCCAGAATCTGCCCAAAGACGTTTTTTCCACTACACTTACAGAAACTCTCTGCTGCTGTTGGAGTAAAGCTAAAAAATAGTTGAAGACTGTTTCCAAACATAGTTCTTCCCTTCACCCATTGATGGGAACTTGCTGCCATTTTTTTTGCTGGTCCTGTTCATCACTTCTGAGTAAGTCACAGAAAAACACTACATTCCCTACTGCTTCCCTTCAGACTGCATTCATTGCATGTCTTGCACTTCTGCATCTGCTCAAAGGGAAACTCAAATTGGGGGAACTTGGAAGAGAGAAGCTCCCCATCAACAGGGTTTGTCTACTTTACAGAGAATGACCCATGGCAAATGATGGATGTTAACAATGGGTGTAGCTGAACCTATGCTGAGGATTATTTAGCAGCAACTATAGACAAGGTCAAACCATGTGCAGCACTATTTCCAAATCTGTCTCTCTGTTCAGCAGTGGTTCTGCCACGCTAAGCACCAGGTCATTTTTGTAACAAAGATAATCCCCTCATATTCTTCATAATAATAATAATAATAATAAAAAAAAATGCAGTCCAAATATCCCACACGCTTTCAAACTATTTTAACTAACAACCTCCTGCTGCCATCTAGTGGCTAAAAGTTTGCTTTTAAAGAACAAATAGCTCTACACGGAAATTGACACTTGCTTTTATAGAATTAAGATCACTGAGAGTTGCAGAGGGGGAGCATTGAACTTGTGCCCCCTTTTCCTCTAATGCATTCCCCTCATTTTTCTTGGGTTTTTATTATGTAGAAAGGAGACCTATATGATTTTTTGAAAACCTGTATTTTTACACTTAAAGTCAAGTCTTTTCTGCTTTAAAAGCCATTATATTGATGAGACAAGTGAAAATGTGGCGTCAGAAGAGAGTTAAAGTTGAGCGCTGAGAGGGAAGGGATTTTTAATTGGACTCTTTGAAATTTTTAACACCTGTCAGTGTTTTGGAGAAATGTTGTCATTGTTACACATTTGACACCTATCTGTAAGGTCCCAAGAGCTACTCCAGCAAAAACCAGGCTTGGGACCTGGTCTATACTTAAAAATTAGGTTGACATAGCTCAGAGGTATGAGAAATTCACCGCCCTGAGTGTTGTAGTTAAGCCGATTTAGATATCGCTAGGTCAACTAAAGAATTCTTCCATTGACCTAGCTACTGTGACTTGTGGATGTGGATTACCTATAGCAGTGGAACAATCCCATTTCTTGCTGTAGGAAGCGCCTACTCTAAGGCACTATGGTGGCATAGCTGCAGTGCTGTAACTCTACCGCTGTAGTGCCCATAGTGGAGACGTGGCCGTGGTACTCATGATCTATCCCAGTTTTAAGACGTCAACCTGACAGTCACCTCCTCTCTCTCCTTCCCACGCTCCTTAGAAAACCCAAACAAATACAAGCTAAACCTTTTCATGCCTTCATATATCATACAAAGTTCTTATTTCTTAGTCTACATTGTAAAAAGCAGCTGTCACCTTTTGAGCACTGTGCTTTTTCAGATTTATCTGCATAATGTTTGAGAGTATGTTTATAATATCTTTCATGCTGTAATGATGTGCAGATTAGATACAAACAAGCATCACTGAAATACGCTTTCCAAGGTACAGAACTGTATAGACAGCAGGAAATGAAATTTTTGGCTAAGGCTACTGTGGCAAACACTTACTTTTACAGAAGGTGATATGGGATTGGTAGACGTGTGTAGAGGAGACAGTACTTCTGTCTGAAAGAGTTGGCCCTTTAAGGATACATATTCATGGTTCCAGAGAGTCTATATATTTCAAACTCGATGCTTAGAACATGAGGCATCCCCTTTCTTTGTTTAACCATCTGCTTACTAGTGACCGAAACAGAACTAGCCACCATCACCCTTTACAAATTTCAGACTGTGCTTTACTTAAATGTGTGGCTCTAGCTGAATGTGTTACAGCTCTTCACTCTGCAGAAAGGGGGATAAAATAGGGACCATTCATGGGTCAAGCTGTACAAGTCTCAGACTCCCACCTCAGCAGGCTAATTGGTGCCTGTACGTAATTAAAACCGCAGTCTCACCTTTGTAAATCGTTCTTCCTGGAATCTTTACAACACCGGAGTTGACAGCTACCCATTCATTTCAAAAGCATGTACTGTAGAGGTAACAAAAAGGGTGCTCAAGTCAAAACAGCCAACTTAGTGTCTTAGAATAAACTTTTGGAAATAACGTGTGAACTAATGTTTTTAAAAGTGCTTTGAAATGCTTATCCTTGCATGAAAGGATAAGAAGGCAAATGTCTTATTATTGGCATAAAAATAAATGGAATCTCCCATCGACACCAATTTTCTCTATGAACAAAGTTCTATCTTCTCCTTCCAGGGATTGGCAATAATTGTACTGTATTTTGGAGACCAGAGAAAATCAGATTGTGTATGACTGATCCCCAGTATGAGCCTCTACTTTTAACAACTGGCCCCATTGAATGAAGTTACTTGGAAAACTAATTTCAGAGTAACAGCCGTGTTAGTCTGTATCCGCAAAAAGAAGAACAGGAGTACTTGTGGCACCTTAGAGACTAACAAATTTATTAGAGCATAAGCTTTCGTGGACTACAGCCCACTTCTTCGGATGCATATAGAATGGAACATATAATGAGGAGATATATATACACACATACAGAGAGCATAAACAGGTGGGAGTTGTCTTACCAACTCTGAGAGGCCAATTAATTAAGAGAAAAAAAAAACAAAAAACTTTTGAAGTGATAATCAAGCTAGCCGAGTACAGACAGTGTGATAAGAAGTGTGAGAGTACTTACAAGGGGAGATAGTCAACGTTTGTAATGGCTCAGCCATTCCCAGTCCTTATTCAAACCGGAGTTGATTGTGTCTAGTTTGCATATCAATTCTAGCTCTGCAGTCTCTCTTTGGAGTCTGTTTTTGAAGTTTTTCTGTTGTAATATAGCCACCCGCAGGTCTGTCACTGAATGACCAGACAGGTTAAAGTGTTCTCCCACTGGTTTTTGAGTATTTTGATTCCTGATGTCAGATTTGTGTCCATTAATTCTTTTGCGTAGAGACTGTCCGGTTTGGCCAATGTACATGGCAGAGGGGCATTGCTGGCACATGATGGCATATATCACATTGGTAGATGTGCAGGTGAACGAGCCCCTGATGGTATGGCTGATGTGATTAGGTCCTATGATGATGTCACTTGAATAGATATGTGGACAGAGTTGGCATCGGGGTTTGTTACAAGGATAGGTTCCTGGGTTAGTGGTTTTGTTCAGTGATGTGTGGTTGCTGGTGAGTATTTGCTTTAGGTTGGGGGGTTGTCTGTAAGCGAGGACAGGTCTGTCTCCCAAGATCTGTGAGAGTAAAGGATCATCTTTCAGGATAGGTTGTAGATCTCTGATGATGCGCTGGAGAGGTTTTAGTTGGGGGCTGAAGGTGACAGCTAGTGGTGTTCTGTTATTTTCTTTGTTGGGCCTGTCTTGTAGGAGGTGACTTCTGGGTACTCGCCTGGCTCTGTCAATCTGTTTTTTCACTTCAGCAGGTGGGTATTGTAGTTTTAAGAATGCTTGATAGAGATCTTGTAGGTGCTTGTCTCTATCCGAGGGATTGGAGCAAATGCGGTTATATCTTAGAGCTTGGCTGTAGACAATGGATCGTGTGGTGTGTCCTGGATGGAAGCTGGAGGCATGTAGGTAAGTGTAGCGGTCAGTAGGTTTCCGGTATAGGGTGGTATTGATGTGACCATTGCTTATTAGCACAGTAGTGTCCAGGAAATGGACCGCTTGTGTGGATTGATCTAGGCTGAGGTTGATGGTGGGATGGAAATTATTAAAATCATGGTGAAATTCCTCAAGGGCTTCTTTTCCATGGGTCCAGATGATGAAGATGTCATCAATGTAGCGCAAGTAGAGTAGGGGCGTTAGGGGACGAGAGCTAAGGAAGCGTTGTTCTAAGTCAGCCATAAAAATGTTGGCATATTGTGGGGCCATGCGGGTACCCATAGCAGTGCCGCTGACTTGAAGGTATATATTGTCCCCAAATGTGAAATAGTTGTGGGTGAGGACAAAATCACAAAGTTCAGCCACCAGGTTAGCTGTGACATTATCAGGGATACTGTTCCTGATAGCTTGTAGTCCATCTTTGTGTGGAATATTGGTGTAGAGGGCTTCTACGTCCATAGTGGCCAGGATGGTGTTTTCTGGAAGATCACCGATGGATTGTAGTTTCCTCAGGAAGTCAGTGGTGTCTCGAAGATAGCTGGGAGTGCTGGTAGCGTAGGGTCTTAGGACAGAGTCTACATAACCAGACAAGCCTGATGTTAGGGTGCCAATGCCTGAGATGATGGGGCGTCCAGGATATCCAGGTTTATGGATCTTGGGTAGCAAATAGAATACCCCTGGTCGGGGTTCTAGGCATGTGTCTGTACGAGAGACTGCATGTGTCTGTGAGAGACTGCAGAGCTAGAATTGATATGCAAACTAGACACAATCAACTCCGGTTTGAATAAGGACTGGGAATGGCTGAGCCATTACAAACGTTGACTATCTCCCCTTGTAAGTACTCTCACACTTCTTATCACACTGTCTGTACTCGGCTAGCTTGATTATCACTTCAAAAGTTTTTTTTTTTTTTTTTCTCTTAATTAATTGGCCTCTCAGAGTTGGTAAGACAACTCCCACCTGTTTATGCTCTCTGTATGTGTGTATATATATCTCCTCATTATATGTTCCATTCTATATGCATCCGAAGAAGTGGGCTGTAGTCCACGAAAGCTTATGCTCTAATAAATTTGTTAGTCTCTAAGGTGCCACAAGTACTCCTGTTCTTTTTTGGAAAACTAATTATGCTTTTTATTCTAAATGAATCTGAAAATAAAACCGAGTTACTTCCAGGTTGATTTAATTCAGCATTTATGGTCCTAATACTATTAACCAGTTTGGCTTAGTATTTGTGAGCGGCTCCGATACCTCATTGAAGAGCCAGGCAAGGCTTAGGTAAAATCGCTTTATTTAAAGAGAGACAAGTGGCATGGCACCAAAACAAACAGTCCCCCCCATCCCTAATTAAAGTAATAATCTGCTAAAATGTATCACAGCCTATCAGGAAAGCTGGCAGCCTGAAGTTCAGTACTGTCTGGAGCCATACTTGTGATATCTCTAGCTGTGTCTAAGCCTTGCTTTGAGAGGCCTCTGGGCCTGTTCCGATTGGTTCTCTTTCTGTGGCCCTGATCCTGCAGTGAGCTATGCAGGGGTCTGCCCACATGGAGCTCATCATGCAAGACCAACATGTGGGAAATTAGTCATAATCCCCCCACACAAATGAATTAAAATCTTCCTCCTTTATTTAAAAAAAGTCCAATTACCTCCCATTAAACAAGTATGCTTGAGTTAATGTAAAAATAATTCTGAAACCCACAGTCTTCAGTTTTCCTATTTGTAAGCAAAGAGGCAACAGAGTGATAGGCCAACTCCTGACCATCAGAACCCAACTAGTGTAGGGTTGGGGTGGATATTGCCTCCTTAGGTGTAGAACATTTCAGCCTCTGTCTGTCTCTGTTACAGGGAGCTCCTAACCACAAGGAGGACTGCCAGAGCAAGAAACAATTATTCTAGCTCTCAAGGGCCATGCTATGACGCAAACAAACATTCAGTCACTGTGTAGCAAACACAATACAGTAGCTTTTAATAATCGATCTGTAGTTCACCACCCCTCGCTGGATAGTGCATAATTGACCTCTCAATATTTACTTTTCCCTAGAAATAAGCCTTTCATATTCAAAATTCCCTTTAAGAGTACAGAGCTTTAAAAATAACCCTCTTTCCCCACTGCAGTCCCTGTCTCAAGGTAGGATTTGCCTGTTTCGTGATTACCTTGGGTCACAGCAAACAAAGAGTGTATTGGACAACAAACAAACAGAGCCACTCCCATGTTCCTACTTGTACACTGAGCAGAGTAGCCTTGTCCAGGAGAATTGCCCTTTGTGATGACAAGGTATTAGTAACTGAACAGCTGAACTGCTTAACAGAGACCTGTGTGCTTCCTGTTCCATATATATCTACTGCTCTCCCCTGGGAGTCGTTGGGCATGTTATTTACACTATGCCGTTAAATCAAACACATAATACCAAGCCACTTGCCTGTTTGTACCTCATACTTGCTTTATACACAGAAAGGCCTATTTGATCATTCAAATCAAGGCTGAGGGCCTTGGTTTTGGCATTTTACAAGTAAATGTAGATGGATGAATTCACTCAGACTATTTGCAGATCTTAGTGTTTCTAATAAATCAGCTGCTAGGGGCTGGACTGTGCCTAACTGCGGTACAAGGGTGGGAGATCATGTGCAGCAGCCCAGAAGAAGCTCAGAGGAAACAAGTCCATTGGCCTGTTTTCTCCTGACCTTCCCCCCTGCCTGCTGATAAACTAATTTGCCCAGCTGCAGAAAGAGCTAATCCTGCCTGTGGAGTGGGGCGCATATTCCCCCGGCATGTCAGGGAGGCCAATAGGATTGCCAACTTTGGTTGGATGAATTCCTGGAGGTTTCATCACATGACATTATCTTTAATTAAAGATTAATCTTTAATTCCTGGCGATTCCAGGACAATCCTGGAGGGTTGGCAGCCCTTGAGGCCACACGCCCCTTGTCATTCTCCCTGGTGCAGTGCTGCTCTGTCCCACCGCCCATCATGGAGCTGTGCATATGAGACACAATCTGGTCCGTAGTGGTTACAGAATCACATCCTGCTGCAACGTGCCAGCAGCACTTTTCAGTCTCATTATGCAGAAGTTCCATTTAATTACGGCCTTGTTTCTCTATAGAGTCCTTTTTTCTCTCTCTCTTTTCATCAGCCCAATGCTAGTATCTCCATCAGTCCCTGACACTTATTGCTGAGTGGTCTGTCGCTTTTCTTGTGATCTTGTCATTTTTAATCCCAGCCTGCACTGAACATGCGTGGTTCAAATACCACATTTCAACAGCTTTTACCAGGAGTTTTCACACTGGAGGTAGCCTTCAAACCTACCAATACATCCATTTCGTGCATTGTGTCTCCTAATTATCAAAGATTTGTGAGTAGTTCCAAAAAAAAAATGGAGTCTCTCTCACCAATCTTCTCCCCACACCCTCACCCCGCAGCAACGCGATAATGTGGCTGTGACATGGCCTTTCTCTCTAAGGTAGCGTGCTGATGGTAGAAGGGGATGGACGTGATCGCTTTACTGTGGGGCCAAAGGAGAAGCTGAGCTGTCTCGAATTTAATACTTATTTTGCAAAAGTTTGGGGAAATGACTGATCCATGCACTGAAGCATGCATGAAGCCCCCTTCACTCACAGCTGTGCATGAGGAACTGCAAGGAGAAGTGGTGCACTTTTTAACGGAAGTCTTACATTCCTGTGCCTACCTGGAGTAGCCAGGCCATGCAATATGCACAGGCAATTGTGGGGAGAAATTCTCCCCTCTCTGCTGCTCAATGACTGCAGGAGCCTTCCCTGCCTTTATATTCTCCTTGTCCCTGTTGTGGGGAGGATGGTATGATCCACATGACAGTAGATTCTGGGGTCCTATCCCTGCAGAGCAGGGCTTTGCACTGTGCATGAAGTGCACCCCTCAAATCCCCTTTCTTCCCATGCAGTTGAACTGCATCAGTTCTGCTGCCAGAGGATCCCTCCGTTGCCAGAGAAGCTAGGATTGTCCCGGTGTCTGCAAAACAGGGTCTATGGACAAACCTGCTGTAATACACCACATTGACCCTGTGGTTCAAGAATAGCCTATGGATCCGGGGTGGCTGAGGAATTTACCTGCCACTCAGTTCACGCAACAGATTTACTCGGTTACTGTGGTTATTCTGAAATGGCATGTTCCCATTAAGACATTCTACTGAATGCTGCCGCAGTTCCCCCTGGGGCTGACCATCCTCCACAAAGCTGACCAAAGTGGGTTCGCTCCCATATAGATTCTTAATGGTGTCTCAGTAGGTTCTTGTGACCATTGTGAGATGAATTGTTCTTTCTTACATCCTTTCAGTCAATAAATGAGATCACCCGGTAGCTGAGTGGCAACATTTTTGGCACTAAGCAAAAGGGAGGTGTGGGGTGAGCATGATGTTATTTAGATTAGGCAAGCCAGAGCACAGAGCAGCACTTTCCCAGCAAATGCCATCCGTGGCAGACTCAGATATCAGTGAAAATTGTAGGGGAGAATGGAACCACAGCTGCAGCAGCAGTTTGGTGTGATGCTGCTGCTCCTTCAGTTGGGCCATCAGAGCAGTAGCCATACTTGCACTAATGCAGCTTTTGCCCTGGAGTATGGTGTAGTGTCCACCTGTAGTCTTTTCATGGGGACCAATGTTTGGTTGCTACTTCTTATTGGTGTGCACCGGTCTATCATGATTGCCCTAGGGGGGTGAGCTTATTTATGTTCAGATGAATTAACATGTCACAAGAATCCTTCTTTCCCAATTTGAAGGAAAGCATCATCTTTTATGTGCACCACCAGCTCCACTTTCTGGTTCGGAGAGCTGCCCAGATGCTTGGTCTTCCTATTAAATTTGGTGAATTACACCTATATCTGTGGGCAGCCACACTCTGAGGTCTGGATGTGGAATGGCCACACTGGAAGGGAGCCAATGCTGAGGAATTAATCCTATAGCCCCCCTAGGCCAAGCCTTCTAGCTATGGTCCTTTGGTGATAGTGCTCAGACAGAGGCACATTCTTCTTTTGGGAATGTAGAATTGTCCTTGCTGCTCTTCACTTTCTTCCTGTTATGAGGAATGTTTTTCATGCCACATCAGATCAAGAGAGACCTTTTCAGGAGGTCATCTCTCCCCCCTCTCCCCAGTTGGACATCATAATGAATGTGAGTCACCAATAGTAGAAAAAGAAGTGTGAAAATTCTACAGGGCAGTAGCCCCAGGGCCATACAGAGAGCGTCTGTGCCTATAATATGAGGCTTCTTTAGAATCTCAACTGCTGAGGAGGAAAAAGCCGCTCCCAGGCCATGAAATTACAATCTAGATTCTCAAAACATGGGAGACTAATAGGCACTGATTATTCTCTGACTATTTCAGAGAGAGAAATGAAATGCAGTCTCCTTCCAGAGAAATGTGAATTGAAATGGCTCTGATCCATACAAGGGGTAGCTGAAGAAATACCATCTGACTATTGCCAACCAATCCACTTAAGGGGAAAAAAAAGTGCCTAGCAAACACTTGGAGAAATTCACATTCTTGACATTAACACGTTTCATGTATATAGAAGCTGCAGTTTAGCTTGAAAAAAGATATTTCAGGTATTATTAATTTTTGAGTTCGATATTTGGTAGAACTCTACAGAAAACTCAAGGTGACAGAGGAGATTAGCCTGTTTCTTCAGGGGTCATTTATGCTTTTTTGTCTGTTTGGCTATAGCCATACTTATTATTTCTAATCCACACCTTGCTGCAGAACCATGCGTCAAAATCCTGATCTTTCAGAAAACAACCAAAAAAAAACAACCAAAAAAACTAATAACCCCCTTTCTAGCTTTCATGGCAGTAAAAATACCTGAAAAGTATGCTCAGTGGGAATCAGGTCAGTGGTGCCTTCTGGAATCTGCACATAACCAGAAACAATAGCTCCGAGGGGTGTGAACATCTCCATTGTTCTCAATAGGATGTTAATTCTGAAGATGACATTTAAAGTGTTAACATTGTAAATTATTTTAATGAGGATCATTTTAATAGAAACATCCAGCCTGTTTCCTTACTCCACGTTTCCAACCTGCTACTGCCCGAGCTGCAAAAAGCACCCAGCTGCCCATCCCTCCAGTTCTTTCCTGCCCAAGCCTCCTGTTTCCCTCTTGACAATTTCTACAATGCAGTTGTGATGAGCAGGAGGGGTTCTGCAGGGGCTTGTGGGAGCCCTTTGTTAAAAGCAGGTGGCTTTTCAGGTCCAGGAAGGAGAATTTTGGCTTTTGTTTAAAATAAAAAGTGAGTCTTTAGGCCTTCTTATTGCACAGATAACCTGGACACTATAAATTGATGACAGTAAGTGCTAGGGTAGAAAGGAATAAACAGCTTGGTTCATCTCTGAAGATCCTCTCCTGCCCCCCATACACGCATTTTACTGACGCGAAAGAATAAATAAAGTATAAGTGGGTGGATGGATGGGGTGTACCTGAATAGTCATCTTATTAATTCTTCCCAAAATATTTACATCATCCTGGCTGGTGTGCTCATAATGAAGCTAACTCAGTGACCTGGGAGGGCATTTATTTCTCTGGTCCTCCTCCAGAACGATACAGCTGCTTGTTAAAATGTTTTGCTGCCTTTAAAACTAGGAGCAAGCCAGCTGATTGATGATACTCACTCAGGAAGCTCCAGATTGTTCATTTTGAATAAATACAAACAAACAAAATCTCAGACTCCAAATGTCTCATTTTCAAAAGGCAACTTTGATTTTTTGGCTTGCAATGACTTTTTGTTTCAAAAATTCTTTTAATTTTATCTAAAAAAATCAAGAACATTTTAAAAGGGTTGAAGTCAAACAAAACATTTTGTTTGATCAAAAATGAATTCTGCTTTACTTTTCAGTTTGCTGGAAATTTTCATTTTCTGTCTGACCCCAAACCAACTTTTTTCCACTTTTCAAAATTAGCAACAAAACAAACAAATCCTTTATTTACCCTGCGCTAGCCACACCCAAATGCCTGGTGTGAACGCTGCTCAGGGGAATTCCCCCTCCTACATCCTCCAGCATTTTGCTAAATCCTCACATCCCCCAATCCTTGCTGGCCACTCCCTGGTACACCAGGGTGGGAGGTAAACTAGTGCAGCTGCACAGCATGGGAATCTAGAAACCCTCTCCTCTCCCCTGATGCCTGCCTTCCCAGCCCCAGCTCAGAATAGGAAGAGCTGGTATGGGAAGGGCCTGGAGCTTCCATCACCACACAAAGAACATCCACTCTCTAATCTGACTCCCATCACAGGCAGGAGATACCCCCTTTCTGACCCCAATCAGCCACTGGAGACCCACTCCCACCCCCCATGTCAGAGAAGAGCCATCTACTTTAAGAAACAAAGGGGACTCAATTCTCAACCAGCCATCAACACAGAAGGGACAGGCTGCAGGACATCACCCCTACCTACCAGAATTGCTGCCATCAGAGGCCACAGGACAGCCACCTGCATCGTTGCTACTTCTGTCAGGAAGAGCTGCCAGGTAGGGGAACCACCTCAAGGAGCCTTCTGTGAAATGGCGGGTGGGGAAAACAGTAGTGAATCAAGAGGTGGTTTGCCAGGAAAAGGGGGGTGGTGGAGTTTTGTGTCGATGAGGATTGTTTGTTGGGGGAAAGGGTGTAGAATTGAACTTTTATGTTTGGGGGCATGGGGAGGGTGTTTACCCAGGGAATGGCACACTTTTGAGGGAGCCCATCGTTAAAATATTGGAAGCATGGCCCTACTTCTGAAGACCTAGGAAGAGTTAGCGGTAATGGTTTATACTCCAGACTGATCGCAGTGGGGGTGATTCCATTCTGGCTATCTATGTTCAGCTTGAACTCGCAATGGACACAGAATTCTTCACCGTTGTGCTGCTGTACAGTGTTTAAAGGTTTTCAGTGCCAGCGTTAGCTGCATTCAGCGATGGATGCAGCGTTCTCTGATTACACAGTTTTATAGCTAGTCTGCTGCTTTGGCTTTTTGGAGAAAAACACTATATAAATGTCTATCACGTACAAAGACTCAAAGGTCATATTATAAATACCCCCCCCAAATCAACATTTAAAACAACAGATTTGGGGTATTATCTTCACTAAATTGCCATGGTTGACATTTTTCATACTTCATGAAGTTAGGAATTCCTGAATGACATTGTTCAGGGCTCTCCTGTCTGGCCATATAGTGTATGGAAAAGAACTCTTCAACTTTGGGCCAGATCATCAGCAAATGTAAATTGGTGTAGCTCCATTGAAGTCACTGATATGTTCCAGCTGAGGATCTAGCCCTTGGTCTTCAGCGTTTCAGCCAACTTGGGAAAGGAATAGCACTGGATAGCAATGCTGTGCAGAACATGCACTTAGTCCCCACTGACAGAGACTTGAGGAACGGGGAAGCATCTTGTACCAGTAATCCCTTTGGCTCCACTGGTGCTGATGGCCTCTGGGGAGAGGCCCCATAGATATCAATAGGAGTTAAGCACCTAAAGGTTCTGGGCATAGGACTCCCGAGTTTTTAGAATAGTAGGTAGAGGGGAAAATGTGAAAGGAAAGATCTTGTGGGTCCAAAAATGGCTTGAAGGATCCTGTCCTCTCTCCACCCAGGAATAAGCTGTACTGGAGACAGTATTGGACCTGATATTACATTGGCACAAATGGGACTAGAGACATATATTTTTACACCCAGCTTGGCAAACTTCTGCAGTGCTCTGTTAAAATCAAACTGTTGATAGATGAATGAGGAAACAAAATAATGTACGTGTTTCTTTCAGTAACAGAAAACCACACATTTTTACAGGGAGTCAGAAATACTAATTTTGGATTTCCCAAGAGGGATTTCTTCATAGCGCTGTTCACTTCCCTGCCTGTATTTTCACAATTCTCCTGATTTAAGATGAAAAACAATACAGTACTGTTCTGGGGTGGGTTTTGTTTTCCTATCATCTATAAATTGCATGCATAGTAAGGTACAAATCTAGGCCTGGAGGCTAAGACTGGAGCATCTTAGCTGTATTTGTTATGTGGAAAGTGAGACCCACACCACATACAATCTATCTATGGCATTAAATGGCTCCCATCATCGAAATGTGTGAACACTGCATGTCACCTCCATGAGGTACGGAACGAAAGCACACAGAGACTAAATGACAGAGGAAATCTGTGGCAGAATGGGGAAGCCCTAACCACTGGTCCATCCTTGCTTTCATAATAATAAAGAACAAACCCTAAGTGAAGGAAGCTCTAGTCCATTTGAATTTAGTTTTAGTTTTAGGTGTTGGGATTTTACATCTCGTCACAGTCCATAATCCCCTCATTTGGAAGGATTATTCCAGGGGGAAAAATGTTGTTGAGGTGAAGTTAATGGTGACTGTACATATCAGCAACTCCAGTGCAATAAATCCCTACAAGCACCTTGTCACTAGCCAAAAGAAATAGATAAACTCAGGAAATTCAGGGAGACTCATACACTGGAAAGGGTAGAAAATCAAAGTTAAGGTGCCCAAACTAGATTCAGCTCTGGACTTTAGGCTAGTACATGATGTACTCAGTAACCTAAATGTGATCTCCAAATTTTTTTACTACAGAGTGACAAATATATATACACCCTCCTCCGAATAATGTTTTTTTCTGAACTTCTGCTTTTATGGTGTCCAATTCATTTCAGGTTTTTAAATAAAATCTTCCCTCAGACCTATTTTCTCAGTTTTGAAGCTGATATTCCTGTGGTTGAGTATTCAGGCTGGAGTGGCCTAAATCAGGTTTGTAATAGAATTAGAGTGACAACATTAACTGCAGAGTGGCTATTGTCATTCTATAGTGTTACAGAAACAGAAATCTGAGGGGCTGAGCCTGTAGTATTTATACAGACAAAATTCCCATTCACATTTTTTTTAAATTTAATCAGAGTCTCCAAAGTACTATAGGGATTTTAGATGTGATGTGCAGGCCCTGTTGGTATCAGTGTAAAGGGTGTTAGTGCCCTAAAATTTAGCACACATCCATGTAATAAAGGTATTCTCCCACCACTGGAGAAAATGATATATTATAAACTATTCCCTTAGGGTGTAGAAAGCCAGTCATTAGTGAGACGTATTACTGTAAGTCACAAAATAGCACTTGATCAGAATAATAATACCTAGCAATTATACAGAGCATGTCATCTGTAGTTCACAAAAGAGGTAAGTATAAATATGCCCTTTCTGTGTATGGGGAAACTGAGGCGGGGTGAAGTAACTTGCCCAAAGTCATCCTGCAGCCCCCTGGAGGAGTTTGAACTAGAATGTAGATCTCCTGGATCTCAATCCAGTCCTCTGTCCACTAGACCACACTGCAGCTCCAAATACATAGTTCACTGTGGCATTTGTAAATTCTGCTGTGAGAGAACCTTTTAACACAGCTATCGAAGTATTTGTAGTTTGTCATGCAAAGCCAATGAAACAAAACATTTTGAAGGTAACAGGATCTTTAGAAACATGCAGATTATGTTGGCTCTTGCCTATTGGTTTTGCCATGAACTCCATACACTAACCCTGAATTACAAAAGGCAGTCAGAGTTAAGCAGCTATGCATTTCCTTTATAAAATGCCTTAGAGCAGTGGTCCCCAACCTTTCAGTGTGGCGAGCGCCTGACGACTAGCCGCCGAAATGCCACCGAGAAGCAGCGTCAGCAGCGCTTCTTGATGTTGCCACTTTTTGGCGGCTGCTTGTCCAGGGCGCTCCCTTGTCAGTAGGCGGGCGCACATAGATGCGCCCGCGGGCACCGCGTTGGGGACCACTGCCTTAGAGTGACTCCAACAATGTGGGTAAGTCCCGCAGGACAGATGCTGGCTAAGCTTCAGGACTAACTACAAAACTCACTTCAAACTAGCCTTCCGACAGTCCCAGCACCAAAACAAATACAATGGAGCAGCGAGAGAGAATTTTGCACCCTTCATAATTTGGAGAGACCTTAGACACCACATGATGACAGACATCATATAAGAATGAAATAGGTAGATTGTGGCATTGCAAGCTTGCTCTCACCGCTACAAGGAGCTTCGCCCCTGGAGTAGAAAAACCACCTTTCCAGGGTGAGAGCATGGTTTAATTCTCATGCTAATTAAAACCTTTACCTCTGTCAAGACTGCAAAGAGTGGGTCAGTCATGATGGTGGGATTTGTGCACGGGATATGGATGAATGTGCAACAGGTACTGGTCTCAGATCATTAGCTCCTTATAAGCCACTGTAGCAGCCATCAGATGGTAACCACATTTGGCCTGTATGTCCTGAGTCAGAATTGTAGCAGGGATCTAGCAATAAAACACCAGGTGAGTGAGCTAGTCAGTTCCCCATGGCTAAGCGATTTTAACCTCTGGGCAGTGACCCCAAGAGTACTGAGAAATGTCCAGGCTGCTCGTGGCCTGTTTCCACTTTGCTCAGGAAGTGGAGACTTCAAGTGGAGGAGAGGAGATTACAGTCTCACCAATGTCTCTCTTTCCTTTTAGTCTCAGTGGTAGGAGCCTGGGTTTGCTACGCTGCCAGCATGAAGGTTTTGCTAATCTTGGGGGCTTTTCCTCCTGCCTGTGGCTGCTCATGGGAAGATCTACGAAAGGTGTGAGCGGGCAAAAGCAATGAAAAGGCTTAGGCTGGATGGATACTGAGGCTACAGCCTGGGACACTGTAAGTCTGCTTCCTTGGAGGAGATGTCCATGTGATTCAGAGGGTAGGCAGGTGATATACCCATTGAATTAATCCTAGACATTAGATAACCTAGGAGGTTTTTCCATCTCTAATCTGTCCTTGGCACAGGCTGGTTCCCTGCAGTGTATTGCCTACAGCTGTGCTCAGTCTTGTTTAAAATGTCCCAAGCAATGGGAATATCACTTCTTCCCTGAAACCCTCCCACAGTTAAACAGCTTGCACTGTCAGAAACCTTTTCCTGACACCAGTCTGAGAGACCTTCCCCCAATTCCATCGCATTATTCCTAGTTATAGCCTTTGTACAATTCCACGTTTGATGTTTGCACCCCTCACGCTCTGCTCTTTGAGCCTCACTGTAGCTGAGCAGGGAGACAGTGCTGGACTTGGGATGCAGAGCACAGCACAAGGCCTGGGTGGGAGGATCACCAGCAGCATCTCAAAACCCCCAATTCAAGCTTATGTGATTAAATTCGAGACGATGGGCTGAGGGAGAGGGATCCTTGGAGAGCCTGGATGGAGAGTAAGGGATGGGGCAGTTTAGAAGTGAGGAAGAGAGGGGGAATCAGGACTCATAGAAGAGCACATAAGACGAGTGGGCCCCACCGGCGAGAGAAGGGTGAGGGCCTTTCTTCATTTGTTAGCAGTGATAGGAAATTATTATTCAACCAGTTTGTTTTTAAGGTTTACCTGTGTTCTGAGCCACAATCCAGAGAGTTAAACACACATGATGTTTATGCAGCCCTGAATATCTCAAATCAAAGACTCCTTCCTTCTAACCTGACTAATTCAGATCCACTTGCTGTAAATGAGGAAAGAATAAGGGTGCTCTGGTTAAAGTTTACCATCATTGCTAGTACTTATGCAGCGCCATCTATGGAAACAAAGGTGACGGCACTAGCGTAGATAAAATTTCAGCAGGTGCCGTGGTTTAGACTTATTTTCAACAGGAATGGACAAGGCAGTATTAAAATGCCAATGGCTACCTGGAGCCCTCTTTACAGTAGGTCTTTCACCATTGATCCTCCCCCTGTTGGAAACAGCAGGAAAGAAATGTTCCATCTCACTTAACTGCATTTTATGAGTTCATTACACGCAGAGTCATTCCCTGCCAGAGAAATGATTATGTTTCCCCATGTCTTTCCTTAGTAATATTTATTGGTTTTGATTTGCATGTTAATAATATTTTCTTTAGAAAGGTGTTTGTCTCTGTAGCATTTTACCCCAAAACACTGGTGTTTCCTTCAAAGATGTAGGCCCCCTGCAGTGTTCAGATGACAATCAAAAGTTTTATATATAGAATGATTTTTCTTACACTTCATATTTAATAAGGATTGTGACTCTCATAAGAATAAAAGGAAGAAAAGCTGGCTGTGTGTACTTTGTATTAAATCATTTGCATAATCTACAAACAGGTGATAGGGGTGTTTAGATCCATATTTCTGTAAAATATCAAGCTATGAGGAGTTTTTATCAGCAGAGAAAATACATCAATCTGTGTGTGGTTATTTTTTTAAAACGGAACCTTCACAAGGGTGTGCACAGCAAGATACGAGAGCGACTTTAACACAGGTGCCACGCATTATAGCTAACCTTCCAGAAGCACTGACTATGGGATTTTTCAAATCAACAGCCGCTGTTGGTGCAATGATGGCAAGACTCCAAGAGCCAAGAATGCATGTGGAATCCAGTGTCGTGGTAGGTGCAAAGTAATCTACTTGACACCATCACATTGTTCACTCTGTTTGTGTGTTACATCCCTTTCTCCCACGGTGCATCTGTCTCTCTATTATATTGTAAGCTCTTCAAAACAAGGACTATCTGCTACTCTGTGCTTGCACAGGGCCTAACACCACAGGCCCCATTCTTGGTTGGTCCTTAGATGCCACAGTAATAAATGTGATTGATTAATACAGAAATTAGTTTTTATTATTATTTATCAGTTTTAAGATGACTGATTCAAAAAAATGAAGAGGAAAATGTTGATTTTTTTCCTCCCACTATATTTACTACTGTATTTCTTTTTTAACCTTACTGACAGCAGACATTACAGCGAGTGTAAACTGTGCAAAGAGAATTGTTCGCGCTTCCAATGGCATGAGTGCATGGTAAGTTTAAAACTATTACAAGAACTAGTAACAGTGACATACTTGTATGTGTAAACTTAGGAGGAGACTACTTAGAGAAATGTATTTCTTGATCATCTGAGGTTCCCAGGAGTTCAAATCCCAGTTCAAACACCAATGTAACAAATCCATAACTACCAAGAGCTTCAAGATTATGTCTGTGCAACACAGCAGGGCCACTTGATAATTCATTGTGGCAGTGGGGATAGAACTTGCATCACCTTAGCCCCCTCCAGCTGGAGCTAAAAGGGAATGTGCAGGAGTTCTATTTAGCAAGATAGAGCTTCTGGCACAAAACTGAGTAAATTTGATTCCATCCAGTAGAGAGCAGTGGCACAAATGGTACAGAAGATACACCAATTGGTACACCAACCCTCTGTGGCAGGAGTAGCAGCTCGTAAGTGGGCCTTTGGCAACCATCTGGCAACCTTTTAGGAAGTATTGGCAGACTCGGGATTTATTCAGGCATGCATAGCTCCAGGATCCAGCTGGCCCATGCAGAGTAGGCAGGCGCTGTGCCAGGATTGGACCAGTAGCAAATTACTTGTCATATTAGCTTGTCTCTCTGCAGAAGAGTTAAAAGTACATAAATTTCAGGTGGGTTTTTTTCGGGGGGGGGGGGCTCTGCACTGATTGATGAACTTGCCACAATCAATTAACATGATTTTTAACTCTCACAGGGTGGTGTGGAAAAAGTACTGGGGAGGATGAGATGTCTCCCGGTGGATCAAGGGCTGCAAGCTGTAAAATGTTGGGATTTATACCAGCTTGGTTCCCTTGCAAATAAGCAGCTTTTCACATAGAGCAAAATGTTCCCTCTGCTTCTTCCCTTTTACAATTAATCATGTTCAAAATAAAACAAACTCAGGAGAAAGGTTTGCAGGGCACCTGACTGGTGAAATGCAAATATTTTACTCCTTGCTGGTAAGACTGTGGATCTTTCCATGTAACGAGCTAAGGTAACTTATTTTGTGTTATACAAAGTTCAAAAGATATATGATTACCTCTATATTATATATACACATCCAGATAAGTCAGATCTGTTTTTCCTTTATGAGATCCTGCTACTATTTTGTTGTGCTAATTAGTAGTATTGTGTCATCTTGCTTGAGAGCTCACATTCATTACAATCAATAAAATTACTTACTTTGCACATAATTTTTGTGATTATTGGTTAATATACAAGAGAAACTGAATCTGAGATTATGAACTTGGGCCCTTTGAAGAACTGGCCCTGGCACTATGAAATAAAGAATGTGAGAGAATCATGTCATTGGGAGACCTACATGTTTTCTCTCTTGAGTATCATAGTTTGTAAAAATATGGTGGGGAATTGTAATGTGTTATATATAATTATATTCCAAAAACACACACATGGGTTTAAAAAAATCTGTTAAGGTTGTTAAGCAAATACACTCATGTCACTCATCATATGATTCACACAACCCAAGCACTTAAAAGCAAAGAAATGAATAGTTAACAACACTGTACCTCTTACACTGGCCACATGACAAACACACCCGCTGGTCCCAGTTTAACCAGGTATTGAAGCACGAGTCATCCACTGAGGTGAGTGGGAGAGGAGAGGGACACCCAGCACTCCTGCAAACCCCAGCTAGCAGATGTTCCCTTGGAGACTGTTACCATCTGACATTTAGCTCTCCACTTGAGCTGGGGCATAACAGGCAAGAGAAATCAGGGAGCTGTAATCACTGTCTGATGGCTCCCTCCTCTTCTCTGCTGTGACAAGTGCAGTTCTGATGCACCGGAAAATCTGGCCCAGAATATCTTCCCTGCCTTCTCTCCTTTTTAAAAAAATTTTGTTCTTAAATGACAGTCAAATTCATCAACATCTCTCTGAATTCTTTAGTTCTATTCCACACACTTTTGAAGTAGTTCTGAAATTGTGTAAACCTGAATATTCTGTTACAACAAGACCTTTCAGTTTGAAAAGGATATTTCAGCATGATGTGGTATATCCGGGCCTGTATCCTACAAGCTTTACTACTTAGGAGAAGTTAAAATATCCCTTCAAAACTTCCTGTGCTGCTGCTGATGCCAAAATGCCATATTATTGCTGTCAGCCCCATGCTAATGTGTACAGATTTTCCCCGTAACATTTGCTTGCAGTATTGATAATTTTTGTTCAAATTTTACCACAACAAGGATTATCATTAGAACAATCAGACATTAATGTATCAATATCTCTAGCTGGTACATGCGAATATGCAAAGACAAAATTTTCATGCCAGTAGGTGTCACTAATACACTTTTTAAAACTTGGTTTGATGACAAGATATAATTTTGTGTTAATATCTGTTGGTAAAGTGCACTTTCTGCTCCCAGAATATCCTGTGCTGATAAACTAAAACATTTCTGGTTTTCTGAACTGGTAAATTATTTCATATATTTCATTTTGTTCTGCTCTAAAATGAAAGGGCAACCACAGATCATAATAAATCACAGGGAAGGATGTGTTGAAAATACTAGATCCTGATCTTGCTCCATAATTAGAGAAATGCCCAAGAAAAACAAACAAAAAAACTAACAACCCCCTTTCTAGGTTTCATGGGAGTAAAAATACTTTAAAAGTATGCTCAGTGGGAATCAGTTCAGTGGGGTCTTCCGGAATCTGCACACAACCAGAAACCATAGCTCTGAGAGGTGTGAATGTCTCCATTGTTCTCAATGGGATGTTAATGATAAAGCCTTTAGATGATATTTAAAGTGTTAACATTGTAAATTATTTTAATGAGGATCATTTTAATAAAAACCTCCAGCCTATTTCCTTACCCCACGTTTCCAACCTGCTACTGCCCGAGCTGCAAAAAGCACCCAGCTGCCCATCCCTCCAGTTTTCTCCTGCCCAAACCTCCTGTTTCCCTCTTGACAACTTATACAATGCAGTTGTGATGAGCAGGAGGGGGTCTGCAGGGGCTTGTGGGATCCCTTCATTAAAAGCAGGTGGTTTTTCAGATCCAGGAAGGAGAATTTTGGCTTTCATTTAAAATAAAAAGTGAGTCTTTAGGCCTTCTAATTGCACAGAGATTATAAATTAATGTATAGTAATTTCTAGGGTAGAAAGGAATGAACAGCTTGTTTCATCTCTGAAGATCCTCTCCTCTCTTCCTCCCCTCCCCCTTTTCACTGACATAAAATAATCTTGTTGGGGTTGGTTGGGAGCCCTGAGCCAGCAGTACCGCCTAATGGTGATATTCTGGGGCATAATGCCTGCTGGCGAGAGTCCAAGGAGCCGCTTTGCCTAGCAGCACTATCAGGATAGAGTTGCCTCATGGCAAGCATGGGGAGGTTAGGGGATCCCAGGCCTGCCCTACTCCACTGGTTTCCAACCCAGGGCCTTCAAAAGAAGGAATGTTGACACAGGGTTCAGGTCCCAATACCCCTAAGCGCGTTCCCTGGGTCACTCCAGCATCATCCCCAGGGTTGGACATGTGGAGTTTCTTTTGTGTCTCTTCTGCTCCATCTCCAGCAGTTCCTCTGCTGGCAACAGCAAGTTGTCCCTTTCGGTTCCAGTGGTCAGCTGGCTTCCTGCGGTACAACTAGGAGGCTTGACCCTAGTGGCTTGCAGTCACGGCGGCTCCCCAGCAAGAGACTGCTGCACACAACCGCTCTCCTAAGTCAGCTGACACTAAGCCAAGCTGCTGCTCCTCTTTGAATGCTCCCTCCACTGGGAGCATGCCCAGCTGGGGTGAGGGGGCATTGCCTCTTGGGCCAAGAACTGCTCTTTAACCTCTATGTCATAACTATAAAGGGAAGGGTAACAGTTCTCCTGTGTACAGTACTATAAAATCCCTCCTGGCCAGAGACTCCAAAATCCTTTTACCTATAAAGGGTTAAGAAGCTCGGGTAACCTGGCTGACACCTGACCCAAAGGACCAATAAGGGGACAAGATACTTTCAAATCTTGGGGGGTGGAGGGGAAGGCTTTTGTTTGTGCTCTTTGTTTGGGAGTTCGTTCGCTCTTGGGACTGAGAGGGACCAGACATCAATCCAGGTTCTCCCCATCTTTCTAAACTAGTCTCTCATATTTCAAACTTGTAAGTAAAAAGTCAGGCAAGGCGTCTTAGTTTTACTTTGTTTTCTCAACTTGTAAATGTACCTTTTACTAGAGTGTTTATCTTTGTTTGCTATACTTTGAACCTGAGGCTAGAGGGAGGTCCTCTGAGCTCTTTAAGTTTGATTACCCTGTAAAGTTATTCTCCATACTGATTTTACAGAGATGATTTTTACCTTTTTCTTTAATTAAAAGCCTTCTTTTTAAGAACCTGATTGATTTTTTCCTTGTTTTAGATCCAAGGGGGTTGGATCTGTATTCACCAGGAGTTGGTGGGAGAAAGAAGGGGGGGATGGTTAATTTCTCCTTGTTTTAAGATCCAAGGGGTTTGGATCTGTATTCACCAGGGAATTGGTGAAAGGTTTCTCAAGGCGTCCCAGGGAAGGGAATCCATTTGGGAATGGTGGCAGCGGACCGGAACTAAGCTGGTAGTTAAGCTTAGAAGTTTTCATGCAGGCCCCCACATTTGTACCCTAAAGTTCAAAGTGGGGATACAGCCTTGACACTCTACTTTGCCTTTGATATACCCCGTCACACACCCTTCCCCTTGGGTTAGGACCTGGCAGTTGTTTTTCCCCCTGTTCCCTTCCACTCGTGAGATTAAATCAGCATTAGCGTGTGCCTTCCATGGGCAGTGGAGTTCTTGAAAGTCATATGGCTGAGGGGAAAGATACCACCACGTGATCTAGGCGTTGGTATCTTTCATTGAATTAAACCATCGGAGAGGAGCCTGGCCTGTAATGAGCTGAAAGGGATTCCCTAGCAGATAATATCATAGAGCTTCCACTGCCCACTTCACCACCAGCGCGTCCTTCTCAATTGTCAAGTACTTGGGCTCCCAAGGGAATAGCTTTCTGCTCAGATATAGCACTGAGTGTTTCTCGCTCTCCACCTCCTGGGATAGTACGGCCCTGAGGTCAACTTTGGAGGCATCCGTCTGTAGGATGAATGTCTTTGCAGAATTAGAGTGAAAGAGGCCCGGCCCCCCAACTTAGTTGGGCTTTCCGTCCATTGTTTGGTACCTTTTATGAGGGTCTGTGTGTGTGCAGGGGGTCCACTAGCAGAGCAGAGACCGGCACAAAGTGCCTATAATAGTCCACTAGCCCAAGAAACTGCTGCATTTGTTTCTTGGGCAAGGGGGCTGGGCAGTCACTCAATGCTTGTATCTTGTCCACCAGGGGCTGTAGCTGGCCCCACTCCATGGTATACCTAAGGTACACTGCCTCCCTTTGTCCCAAGTGCCATTTGGCCAGATTCCCAGTTAATCCCGCATCCTCGAGGGTTCAGATAACTGCGGTGAGACGGTGCAGGTGGTCCCCCCATCTGGTGCAATAGAGAACTATTGTCGATGTAAGCATAGGCGCTGACTCCGTGAGTGCTCCGGGGCTGGAGCACCCATGGGAAAAAATTAGTGGGTGCTCTGCACCCACTGGCAGCCAAGCTCCCCTCACCCCCCAGGGGCAGGGATTTGGGGAAGGAGTTGAAATGGGGGCAGGGCCTCATGGAAGGGGTGGGGTGGGGGCGGGTCTGGGGTCAGAGATGGGGTTGAGCACCCAGGGGAAAGAGGGGAAGTTGGCGCCTGTGGATGTAAGTGGCAGCATACTGGTAATGGGGTCGTAGCAGTTGATCCATTAGCCCAATGGTATGGTGACAAACTGATACAGGCCATAGGGTGCAGAAAAGGCCATTTTCTCCCTGAATGTCCTGGTAAGGGGGATTTGCCAATACCCTTTTGTCAGGTCCACAGTAGAAATACATTCTGCGTTCCCTAGCCTCCAATAGTTCATCCACCCAGGTTCTGGGGAAGGCCTTGAAGTGGGCTATGGTGTTGACTTTTCTGAAATTGATGCAAAACCTCATTGACCCATCTGGTTTTGGTACTAAGACTATGGGACTCCTAAATTCACTCTGTGATTCTTCCACAACCCCCTGCAAAACCTGGCCTCAGGTTCCTCATAGATCTTCCTGGGCGAGGGTCGATGCTGGTTCTGTGCCTTCTGTCCTGGGATGGTGGCTGTGATGGACTGCCCCAGGGTGCAACCTGGAACTGGGGTACCTCTGGCATACCCACCTGTGCCGCCTCTCACATTGTGAGGTTGTGACAAGCTGCAGCCCGCTCCTGGTCCTGCACTCAGAAAAATATTTACACAGGCAGAGACACACCCAGCTGCAATTACATGAAGGCATCTCCTCAGCCACTCATGAACTAACAATAGCGATACGCCAACTAGCTTACCCGCCTAGGACCCCAGCAGTATACCATCTTGCCCTGGTCAAAAGCCTGACCAGTATAGGTTTGTTACTCAGTCCCCCCACCCCACCCCACCCACCCAAGTGGAGAGGGCAAGGCACCAATTTTTGTTTCTGAGCAGATTCCCCAGGCACTTTTAGCAAAACACACTCTTTTAGGTAAAAAATATAAAACAAATGTATTAAGTTGTCATAACTATAAAGGGAAGGGTAACAGCCCTCCTGTGTACAGTACTATAAAATCCCTCCTGGCCAGAGACTCCAAAATCCTTTTACCTGTAAAGGGTTAAGAAGCTCAGGTAACCTGGCTGACACCTGACCCAGAGGACCAATAAGGGGACAAGATACTTTCAAATCTTGGTGGGGGAAGGCTTTTGTTTGTGCTCTTTGTTTTGGGGGTTGTTCGCTCTTGGGACTGAGAGAGACCAGACATCAATCCAGGCTCTCCAAATCTTTCTGAACAAGTCTCTCATATTTCCAACTTGTAAGTAAACAGCCAGGCAAGGCGTGTTAGTTTTTATCTTTGTTTTCTCAACTTGTAAATGTACCTTTTTGCTAGAGTGTTTATTTCTGTTTGCTGTAACTTTGAACCTAAGGCTAGAGGGGATTCCTCTGGGCTCTTTAAGTTTGATTACCCTGTAAAGTTATTTTCCGTCTTGATTTTACAGAGATGATTTTTACCTTTTTCTTTAATTAAAAGTCTTCTTTTTAAGAACCTGATTGATTTCTCCTTGTTTTAAGATCCAAGGGGTTTGGATCTGTATTCACCAGGGAATTGGTGAAGAGTCTCTCAAGGCTACCCAGGGAAGGGAATTAGCACTTTGGGAGTGGTGGCAGCGGACCAGATCTAAGCTGGTAATTAAGCTAAGAAGTTTCATGCAGGCCCCCACATTTGTACCCTAAAGTTCAGAGTGGGGAAGCAGCCTTGACATAACTACAGAAAGATTTTAAGTAATTCTAAGTAGTGATTACCTAAGAAATAAAACAAAACTGCAAACTAAGCTTTAGAAACTAGATAGGATTTGAATCAAGCAGTGTCTCACCCTGCGATCTAGTACAAGCAGGTTACAGCTTTTGCATACACAGACAGAAATTCTTCTGTCCCACCTGGGACCCCCTTTCCCAGTTCAGTCTTTGTTCCTAAGGTGTTTCCAGTTGTCGTGTTATAGGGGGGAGGAGGGGAGGCCCAGTGATGATGTCACTTCCCCATTTTATAGCTTCTTCCATGTGGAGGTAACTTCATTGACCCAAACAAAGCCTCCAGCAGTTTGTGGAAAAGCACAGGCAGCAAAATGGATCCAATATCACATGATTTAGTCATGTACTTGCATGCGTCAATGAGTCATGGCAGCTGTTACCCATATTTTGACTGAAGCATCCACAAGAAAGCTTAGCTGGTGAGGATGAGCTTTTCCCATGGCTCATTGTTTTCACTGATGGGCCATTACCTTGGGTAGCCCCTTCACAGTGTGCTCGCTAGACTGGATGTAAACTACTTTGTGGGTGTTACCCAGGAGCAAACACATTTGAAATATAGATGTGGAGTCAATATGCACAACTCCAGATACAAAAATGAGACATGGATACAAATAGGATAACCATGTTCAGCAAACCATAACTTTTTCATTGGCACCTCACATGACATATTTTGTACAAGATGCATTAGAATTATAACCACATCATAATCATATCACTATGGGGTGCAGAGTGTCACAGTGACAATGTGGTGGTAGGTCAAGTTCATCTTCCCTGATGTGCTGAGAATACTGTGGGGAAGGCCTGGGACAGTAGTTGTTCTGGACTAAATTCTTTTGCCATCCAGGCTGATGGTTTTTGTAGTCTACTGCCCCTCTCCCACTCCAGATTTTCTCAAAGGGACCTTGCCACTGGGCCAAGAACTTTGATTCCGAAGACAGGAGCAAGAACAACACTCGGACTCCTGATTTGAATGTCGACAGTTGGGCCCTCTGATTGTATAGGCTCAGGGGCGGCCCCAGCCTAGCTGCCACCCTAGGCGAACCATGCAATCGATGCCCCACCTCCAAACCCCAAAGGCAGATCTAGGTTGAGGTTTTTCATAAACTGGGAAACATTTTGCCCCTTTTTTCCTTTGAATGTTTTTAAGCATTTTTTTTTTAAACAGAGGCTTAAATATTTGGTTGGTTCGTCCATCCGTCTGTCCATCCAATGTTTCTGAGATCAGATAAAATAGAGACACGAAATTTTCAGAATAGATTTGTACACGACAGCTAGATGATATTTCAGTCCGATTTCAAATAAAAATGCATTAAACATGTTAATTATAATTTTTATTATTACAAATCCAAAATCATCCATTACGCTATCCTGCTTTAACTATCATTACTACCACATCCTATATAGAAAGAAATAAGAAAACTTTTCAATGAACTTTAACCTGTATTTACAAAACACTCCGAATAAAAAACACTCTGCGCTCTTAAAACATGACTTTTCTTGCTTTAAGTTTTGAAAATTCAGTCACTAGTTCTTTTAGATCCAGTTTTCCAGCTAGTTCATACTCTATTGACATTGTGGCAAGTCCAACAAGTCTCTCTTGCACCATTGTTGAACGCAGATATGTTTTTATCAATTTTAACTTTGAGAAGCTATGTTCCCCACTAGCTACGGAAACTGGCAAAGTTAAAAGAATGCGTAGAGCTATAAAAATGTTTGGAAAACTGTCTGTGAGTTTCAGAGTAGTAGCAGTGTTAGTCTGTATCTGCAAAAAGAACAGGAGTACTTGTGGCACCTTAGAGACTAACAAATCTATTTGAGCAGAAGCTTTCGTGGGCTACAGCCCACTTCATCAGATGCATAGAATGGAACATATAATAAGAAGATATATATACATACAGAGAACATGAACAAGTGGAAGTAGCCATACCAACTGTAAGAGGCTAATTAATTAAGATGAGCTGATATAAGAGCTGTGTGAATTACTTAGGATCCTGGCCCTCAAGATGTCGGTATAGCATCCACAAACCAATGGGCTGGTGGAGCATTTCAACAGCACCCTGAAATCCATGTTAAAAAAATTTGTTGGCAATGACCCATGACACTGGGACAAGCTGCTACCAGCCTTGTTATTTGCCATACAGGAAGTTCTTCAAGCCTCTATGGGATTTTAGGGGATGAGAGCTAAGGAAGCATTGTTCTAAGTCAGCCATAAAAATGTTAGCATACTGTGGGGCCATGCGGGTACCAATAGTAGCGCCGCTGACTTGAAGGTATATATTATCCCCAAATGTGAAATAGTTGTGGGTGCGGACAAAGTCACAAAGTTCAGCCATGAGGTTTGCCATGACATTATCAGGGATACTGTTCCTGATAGCTTGTAGTCCATCTTTGTGTGGAATGTTGGTGTAAAGGGCTTCTACATCCATAGTGGCCAGGATGGTGTTTTCTGGAAGATCACCCATGGATTGTAGTTTCCTCAGGAAGTCAGTGGTGTCTCGAAGATAGCTGGGAGTGCTGGTAGCATAGGGCCGTGGTGGGAGTCCACATAGCCAGACAAACCTGCTGTTAGGGTGCCAAAGCCTGAGATGATGGGGCATCCAGGATTTCCAGGTTTATGGATCTTGGGTAGCAAATAGAATACCCCTGGTCAGGGTTCTAGGAATGTGTCTGTACAGATCTGTTCCTGTGCTTTTTAGGGAGTTTCTTGAGCAAATGGTGTAGTGTCTTGGTAATCCTCAGTGGGATCAGAGGATAATGGCTTGTAGAATGTGGAGTTAGGACACAAATCTGACATCAGGAATCATAACATCCAAAAACCAGTAGGAGAACACTTCAACCTCTCTGGTCACTCAGTTACACCAGGTTAAAGATGGATTCCAGTTCAGGTGACATGATCACATGTCACTGCAAGACTTCATTACCCACTTGCCAGCACACACGTATACAGGAAGACTGACAGGTAAAACACAGCCATCTACAGACAATGGTTCTGGTTAATGGGAGCCATCAAGATTCCAAACCACCATTAATGGCCCACACTTTGCATAATTACAATAGGCCCTTAGAGTTATATTTTATATTTCTAGTTTTAGATACAAGAGTGGTACATTTATACAAATAGGATGATCACACTCAGTAGATTATAAGCTTTGTAATGATACCTTACAAGAGACCTTTTGCATGAAGCATATCCCAGTTACATTATATTCACTTATTATCATATTTTTATAAAACCATATAGACTGCACGTCACAGCATGCACCCCAGAGTAAGAACCACTGCACTAAACTGATAAGATCTGCATTTTAATTTAATTTTAAATGAAGATTCTTAAACATTTTAAAAACCTTGTTTACGTTACATACAACAATAGTTTAGTTATATAATATAGACTTACAGAGAGAGACTCTCTAAAAACGTAAAAATGTATTACTGGCACGCGAAACCTTAAATTAGAGTGAATAAATGAAGACTCGGCACACCACTTCTGAAAGGTTGCTGACCCCTGCTCTATTGACATTGTGGCAAGTCCAACAAGTCTCTCTTGCACCATTGTTGAACGCAGATATGTTTTTATCAATCTTAACTTTGAGAAGCTACATTCCCCGCTAGCTATGGAAACTGGCAAAGTTAAAAGAATGCGTAGAGCTATAAAAATGTTTAGAAAACTGTCTTTGAGTTTATTTTCACAAACAAACTTCAGTACTTCTTCAGGAGTGGAATGTTTCTTAAGTCGTCTTGAAAAAGCCTGAAGCTCACTACACAAATCCATAGCATCAATGTCGTCTGAATTTTCATGAGTCAATGCCGACTCCAGTTTTATACAAAATTCTCTTTTCTGTTTTCTTTTGCAAGCTGTGGATATCATATAGAAAGCCAAATACTGACTCTAGCTGCTGCATCTGTTGAAATCTTTTGTCAACCGAGTGAACAGCAGTATCAAGGACTGCGAAGTAGAAATTTACTTTGAACCTTTGTTTTGGGTTCTGAATGGGTGTGTCTCGTTGTTCAACGGAAACTGCTGTTTCTTTTGCCGAATGCAAACTGGTTCTGGTTCAAATTCTGTTGGAAAGTCTATTTCTTCAGCAAGCTCGAGAGAATCTACCAGTGTTCTTTCGAACCCTTCATCACTTCTGAATTGATCCAGAATACTTTTAGTTTGCTGCAGTTTTTGAATAGCAGAATGTATGTTCAAGTTCTTTTCCTGAAGCTGCTTACTAGTGAGGTTAATCTCAAAAAGGATATTATACCACAAAATGAGTGAAGTCACAAATTTGAACTTGGAAAGGCCATTTGCAAGAGCTTCTGCATCTGAATGTGCCGTATTGCCAGATAATCCAGTAAAGGTAGTATCATCAGAAATTTCAATTAGGGCATCATAAATGTTTCCAAGTTCATAGTGAAGAGGCTTCAAAGCATCAATGCGACCCTCCCATCTTGTCTGACTAAGTGGTTTCACAGTTAGAGAATTCACATGGCAAGTCAGAATCTCCCAACGGCGTGTTGAGCCTGAAAAAAACATATAAACACGTTGCACCAGGTCAAAGAAACTGCTTGCCTCCAAACAGCATCTAGTGGCATCATTGACAACCAAATTCAGAGAATGCGCACTGCAAGGAACGAAAAAGGCCCTAGGATTGATTTCCATCATTCTCCTTTGCACACCAGTGTCTTTACCCTTCATATTACTCCCATTATCATAGCCTTGGCCACATAAGTTTTCAACAGATAATGACATTGTTTCAAGCTCTTGTAGAATAGTTTCAGTCATAAATGCTCCAGCAGCACTATCAGGGGTAGAGTCACCTAGCGAAGAGCATGGGGAGGGGAACCTGGGCCCTCCCTACTCTGACCCAGGGCCCTTCAAAACAGGGTATCCTGTCACAGGGTTCAGTTCCTAATATCACCCAAACACGTTTCCTGGGTCACTTCCTACTCTTGTCCCAGTCACTCTGGCATCATCCCTGGGGTTGGAAGTGGGGTTCTTTTTGTGTCCCTTCTGCTCTGTCTCCAGCCACTCCTCTGATGGCAACAGCAAGTTATTCTTTTCAGTTCCCACGGTCGTCTGGCTTCCCACGGTGCAACTAGGAGGCTTGACCTGGTGACTTGGAGTCCCAGAGGCTTCCTGGCAGGAGGCTGCTGCACACAACCGCTCTCCTCAGTCAGCTTAGACTGAGCTGAGCTGCTCCTCTTTGAATGCTCCCTCCACCAGGAACATGCCCAGCAGAGGTGAAAGGGGTGTGGCCTCTTGTACCCAGAACTGCTCATTAAACTCTGCTTTGCCAGGGAGAGATTGATATGCTCTGTCACAATCATCTTGCTATTTCTTCCCAAAATCCTTACACCAGCCCTGCTGGTGTGCTCATAATAAAGATAACTCATTAACCCAGAAGGGCATTTATTTCATTTGTCCCCCTCCAGAATGATACAGCTGCTTCTTAAAGTGTTGCGCCCCCTTTTGAAGTTAGGAACAAACCAGCAGATTGATGATGCTCACTCAGGAAGCTCTTACACCTAATGTCGGGTGAAATTTTTCAGCCAAAACTTTTTTCGGGGAAAGATGCGGATTCCGTGACCCCAAAGTGTTTTGTGAATGTATGTTAATTTTGCCAAATTGTTCATTTGGAATAAAACATCCAAAAAACTCTAAATGTTTCATTTTGACATTTTCAAAAGGCAACTTTTTTATTTTTTTGGTTTGCAATCACTTTTTGTTTCAAAATTTCCTTTATTCTTATTTTAAAAATTCAAGAACATTTAAAAATGGTTGAAATCAAAACAAAACATTTTGTTCAATCCAAAATGAATTTTGTTTTACTTTTCAGTTTGCTGAAAATTTTTCATTTTCTCTATGCCCCAAAACCAGCTTTTTTTCTACTTTTCAAAATTGGCAACAAACCAAAAAATCCATTATTTGCCTTGCACTAGCTACACCCCAAGTGCCTGGCTACGGCTGTGAGCGCTGCTCAGGGGAATTCCCTGATGCATCCTCCAGCACTTTGCTAAAGCCTTGCATCCCCCAATCCTTGCTGGCCATTCCCCAATATATGAGGATGGGAGGAAACCTACTGCTGCTGCACAGCATGGGAATCCAGAAACCTTCCCCTCTCCCATCTGATGCCTTCTCTAAAACTCCCTCAATAAAATCTCGGGAGAAATGAACCATTCCCAGAAAGGATCTAAGAGCTGTGACATCTGTGGGAACTGGTAGTTTAAGAATCAGCTCCACACTCTGTTGATCAGGGGAATGCCCCTTCTGTCCCCAAATCACTCCAAACTAGTTTACGTGTTGGGATCATGATTGAGCCTTTCTTTAGATTTACTTTAAACCCAGCTTCCTGAATCTTTTGTAACACTCTGTCCAGTACTTCCGAATTCTCTTCCCTGGGGTCTGAGTGCAAACCAGGATGTCATCCACATAAGAAATCACACTGTCGCTTTCAGGCATTCTGTCTTTAACTGATCTATCTCCATACCTACTATCATCACTACCATTTGCTTACAGAGCTGCAGGAAGCTCCCAGAAACCATTACCATGCTCCTGTACAAAATCATTCAAGCTATTTCCCAAAATCATTTCCAACTTTTTTTTTCTTTCCAGATATTCCCTTTCCTTCTAATGTAGCTTCTTACCCAATCAGGCTGTCAGCCTGAGCCCTGAATCAGTAGCAGAATGTAATGATAAATCAACTCATGGGCTATGACATGGAAAATTACAGATTGCGATCCTTTTCCGCCTTCCCCTATTGCAAACAAACAAACTTCTTGTATCAATTGTCCCCTCCTCTCCACCACTCCTGGCAACTGGCTCACCAGCTCCATTACCCAGGGTTTTAAGAACCCAAAGCAGTGGTAACTTAATTTAACTTAACTGTTTCATTCCAGGTGGTATCAGGAATAAATCAATGGGAACACAGCGCTTCCAGCTAATGAAAGATTGATACAAGTAAGCATGCTCCTATCTAAAATGACTATTTATTAGATTTAAGTACACACAGACATAAGGAATAGGTTTAGAACATTCCAAATAATTATCTAAACTCTGAGATGGTATTGAGTAATGAGCAGCAGGTCAGCAATGGCCAGGTGCCTCCCTGCCGGAGAATATGGTTTTGGGGAAAAGTCTCTTAGGATAGCTTCAGAGAACTGCTCCAAAGTATACTCCATTATCTAGTCTTTTTATAACTAATTTTTACAAAACTCATAGCTCATTATGACCCCTACTGGGTCATCACTTCTCCTAACTTCAATCAACTACTGGTTAACAAAACATTCTACATCAAAAGCGCCCAGCTCAAGGTCTCCATCCACTTATTTTCTTTCAGTCTCATAATTTGTTGATGTTTTTCTCCCCTCCTCCCATCACGATAAATAGAAACTGCAAGCTTGCAGCTAGTATTCTCCAAAAGCCCTGCTTATGCAAATTAACCCTTAACTATGTGGTGTAATATTTTATTAATTCATGGTGGCTGAATAAACATAATATTGCTGCAATTAGCATAATCAAATTCTAGAGTAACACACCTCTCAATTCTTGGGTAATACAGCCACCGGAGACCCATTCCAACACTTAACCCCCCATGTCACGTAGAGAAGGGTCATCAACATTAAGAAACAAAGGGGACTCAATACCCAACCAACCATCAACACAGAAGGGACATCACCCCTACCTACCACAATTGCTGCCGGTAGAAGCCACAGGCAGCCACCTGCCATCATTGCTACTTCTGCGAGGAAGAGCTGCCATGTAGGGGAACCACCTCAAGGAGCCTTCTATGGTGGGTTGGGGGAAAACATGGTGACTCAAGATGTGCTGGGCCAGGGAAAGGGTGGTCTTGTGTCAACTAGGGTTGTTTGTTGGGGGTATGGCACACTTTTGAGGGAGCCCATTGTTAAAATATTGGCAGCACAGCTCTGCTCCTGAAGACCTAAGAAGAATTAGCAGTGATAGTTTAAACTCGAGTCAGATTCCAGTAGGGGTGAATCCATTCTGGCTAGCTACGTTCAGCTAGAAGTCGCAATGGACACAAAATTCTGCAATGCTGTGGTGCTTTGCAGTGTTTAAAGGTTTTCAATGTCAGAGGTAGCTGCATTCAGCAGCGAGAGGAGTGTTCTCTGCTTACAGTTTTATAGCTAGTCTGGTGCTTTGGCTTTGGCTTTGGCTTTTTTGGAGAAAAACACTATATAAATGTCTATCACATACGAAGACTGAAAGATCATACTACAAATACCCCCCAAATGACAGGCTTGGGGTGTTATCTTCACTAAATTGCCATGATTGACATTTTTGATACTTTCTGAAGTTAGGAATTCCCGAACAACGTCGTTTAGGGCTCTCCCGTCTGGCCATACATTGTATGGAAAAGAACGCTCCAACTTTGGGCCAGATCCTCAGCAGATGTAAATTGGTGTAGCTCCCTTGAAGTCATGGATTTGTTCCAGCTGAGGATCTGGCCCTTGCTCTTCTGCTTTTGGGCCAGCCTGGGAAAGATTGCACTACATAGCAATGCTGTACGGAACGTGCACTGAGGCCCTGCTGACGGAGACTTGAGGAAAGGGGAAAGCATCTTGTACCAGCAATGCTTCTGACTGCACTGGCGCTGATGGCTTCTGGTGAGAGCAACCTCCAGCCCAGCATAGATTTCAATGGGAGTCAGGCGCCTAAATACCTTTGAGCATCTGGGCCCAGGACTCCAATGTCTTTTGGATAGCAGGTAGATAAGAAAATGTGAAAGTCGGAAAAATCTTGTGGCTCCAAAAATGGCTTCAAGGATCCCTTCCTCTCCCCATCAAGGAAGAACCTGTGATTTATAATGGAGACAGTGCTGGACCTGGTATTACACTGGCACAAATGGGACCAGAGATATGTATTTATACCTCCCATTTTGTAAACTTCTGCAGTGCTTTGTTAAAATCTAGCAGCTGACAGATGAATGAGGAAATGAAACAATGTATGTTTTTCTTTGAGTAACAGAAAACAACACCTTTCTTTACAAGCAGTTAGAAATACCGTACTAATTCGGATTTCCCAAAAGGGCTTTCTTCATAGTCTCTTCCCTGCCTGTATTTGCACAATTCTCCTGATTAAGGTAAAAATCAATACAGTAGTGTTCTGGGGTGGGTTTTTTTCCTTAACGTATATAAATTGCATGTGTAGTAAGGTAAAAATCTAGGCCTGGAGCATTTTAGCAGTATTTGTTATGGAAAAACAGAGGTCCATAGCGCATAGAGTCCATGGCTCCCACTATCAAAGTATGTGAGCAGTACTTGCCACCTCCATGAGGTAGGGAGCGAAGGTACACAGAGACCAAACAACAAAGGAAATCTGTGGCAGAAGAGGGAATTGGGTCCCCAAGCCAATGCCCTAACCATTGGGCCATCCTTGCTGTCATAATAATAAAGAACAGGGTGCGGGCTCTGGGAGGGAGTTTGGGTGCGGGAGGGTGTATGGGATGCAGGATCTGGGAGGGAGATTGGGTGAGGAAGGGGTGTGGGGTCGGGCTCTGGGAGGGAGTTGGGGTGCGCGGTACAGGCTCTAGTCTGGGAAGGGGGTTGGGTTGCAGTAGGGGGTCGGCGCTTACCATGGGTGGCTCCCAAAAGTGACCGGCACACCTCTCTGGCAGCGGCTCTTAGGCGGGGAGTCCAGGGGGTCTCCATGTGCCACTGCCCACAAACACCACCCCAGCGCTGGGGGCGGGGGCAGCGTGCGGAGACCCCCTGTCCCTCCCGGAGATAAAGGGCCATTCCGGCCGCTTCCAGGAGCAGTGTGCAGTGAGGGCGGGCAGGAAGCCTGCCTTACCTCTGCTGAGCTGCTGGCTGCGGTGGCTGGGGCCCCCGCGGGCCCTTTTAAATTGCCCGAGCCCCTGGGCAATTGCCCCATTTACTGCACCCCACCACACCCCCCATCAGTGGGCCTGGATAAACTTGGGAAAATCAGGGAAACTCACACACTGGACAGTTTGGAAACTCATCATTAAAGAGCACAAACTATATTCAACTCTGGGCTGTAGGCTAGCACACAGATGTACTCGGTAATCTAAATGTGATCTCTTGTCACATTATTTTACTACAGAGGGACACATATATATATATACACCTTCCCTCCTCCCCCACCCCCAAGAAGAATGTTTGTTTTTGAACTTCTGCGCTTAAGATGTCCAATTCATTTCAGTTTTTTTTAGCATAGATTTCCCTCTCCCTCGGGCCTCTCCTACCAGTTTTGAAGCTGACATTCCTGTGGTTGGGCCTTTTAGCTGGAGTGGCCCAGATCAGGCTTGTAATGGAAACTCAGTCACAACATTAACTACAGAGTGGCTATTGTCATTCTACAATGTTACAGGAACAGAAATCTCAGGGTCTGAGCTTGTTGTTTTTACAAAGTCAAAATTCACATCCACATTTACAGATCAAAGGGGAAGTAACATGTCAGGGTCTGCAAAGTGCTATAGCGATTTTAGGTCTGCTGAGCAGGGCCTGTTGGTAGAAGTGCAGCTAGAGTCAGGGCCCTAATTTAGCACACATCCCTGTAATAGAGGTGTTCTTTCACCATTGGAGAAAAAGATATAGTATAAACTGTTCTCTTAGGGTATAGAATGCCAGTCATTACTGAGATTTATTAGTGTAAGTTTCAAAATAGCATTTGCTCAGCATAATAATACCTAGCAATACCTACACAGAGCATATAGGCCACAAGAGAGGCATCATTATCCCCTTTCTGCATATGCGTAAACTGAAGCAGAGGTAAAGTAACTTGTTCAAGGTCACCCGGCAGGCCAGAGGCAAAGCTTGCACTACAATGTAGGGCTGCTGAATCCCAGTCCAGTGCTGTGTCCACTAGGCCACACTGCATCTCCAAAGACAGCAGAACTTACAGATGCCAGAGTGAACTAGACAACCTTTTAACCCACCTACCAAAGTATTTGCAGTTTATCATTCAAAGCTGGGAGCTGCAGGGAGGGGCTGTTGCTTTAGATGCCCAGCATGGCAGGAGGAACAGCTGAGAACTCAAGGGAAGTGCCGCTGCTTTCCGGGAAGGGTGCGACTTGCGCTGTTCCCGGTTGTTCCTCCCCAATATTAGCAGGCACACGTCGTCTCTAGTTTCAGTGGTAGGAGCCTGGGTTTGCTACGCTGCCAGCATGAGGGCTTTGCTAATCCTGGGGTTTCTCCTCCTGCACCTGGCTGCTCATGGGAAGATCTACGAAAGGTGTGAGCTGGCAAGAGCAATGAAAAGGCTTGGGCTGGATGGATACCAAGGCTACAGCTTGGGACACTGTAAGTCTGCTTCCTTGGAGGAGATGTCCATGTGATTCAGGGGACAGGGAGGGAAAGGGGATAAGTTGACAGGTGCCAGTTTTCCACTGGCAAATCCAGCCAAAACAGGGACCTGGCAGTGTCCAGTCAGGTGTACTGACTGGAGACCAAAAGTCCGCTTACCACGGAGGGTGGGAGTGGGAGGGGAGGCGCTGGGTCATCAACCTTCGACAGCCCCCACTCAACCAGGGTCGCCTTCTATCTGCAGACAGGCGGGAGGTAGGCTCTGAGTCCAACTGCAGCTCCTTTCTCAGCCCTGGAGAAGAGGGAGCCCAGCTGGTGAGGGAGGGAGGATGAGACAATCCAGGAACAGGGACGGGGGAGAGCAGTGAGCGATAGGGGGAGGGCAAGAGAAGAGTGAGTGGGGACAGGGCTTTGGGGATGAGGTGGGACTGGGGCAGGGCCTCGGGAGTTTGATTTTCAGCAATTAGAAAGTTGGCATCCCTACCCCAAAACACTTACTGGTGTTTCCTTCAAAGATATTGGCCCCATGTGGTGTTCATATAAAAATCAAAAGTTTTACATGTAGAATGGTTTTTTCTTACTCTTCATATTTAATAAGGATTGTGAATCTGATCAGATTAAAAGGAAGGTAAACGACCTGTGTGTACTTTGTACTAAATAATCATTTGCATCATCTACGAATGGGTGATACAGGGGCATTTAGATTCACATTTATGTAACATATCAAGCTATGAGGAGTTTTTATCACCAGAGAAAATACATCCATCTGTGTGTGGTTATTTTTTTTAAACGGAACCTTCACAGGGTGTGCACAGCAAGATACGAGAGCGCCTTTAACACAGATGCCACGAACTACAACCCTGGTGACCAAAGCACTGACTATGGGATTTTACAAATCAACAGCCGCTGGTGGTGCAATGATAGCATGACTCCAGGAGCCAAGAACGCATGTGGAATCCAGTGTGGTGGTAGGTGCAATATAATGTTCCCACAGATAACACTATGAACGGCAAATTCTGCCTGATTGTGTGAGCCCATAGCATTGCAAAGTTACAGCTGAGGCCATGTTTTGCCCCTAGTATCCTTACATTAAAAAAACAACCCCTTATTCTATTTACAAAAGGGTGGGATTGCAATGTGTGGGGATGCATATGTGCTATTAAAGGGTCGTTCCCAACGGATTTTTTAAAAAGCAATTGTGTTCCTTCTTTTCAGACTTTCTGTTTTATGTTTCCTTAGTAAAAACAATTCCCTTTTTGAGAAGCACTTATTACTTACCAGTTATGTTGATTTGAGTACCCTTAACTTTGTTCTTAGAGGATGAAGTTCACTGCTGGGCAGAAGGCCAGCACAAATGCCGGTTCCTGACCTTGCTTCATTATAAAAATAGACGTTTTAAAGTTTCTAATTTAAAGAGAAACAATCAACTTGAAATCTAGTCCACTTTAAGAAAGAATTAAAAATAGTTTCAAGACTATAATATCCCCTCCTCCCCATGACAGTTTTTGTATTTTTACAATCACTCTTCATTTTTTTTGGACTTGTCTCCTCTGTTGCTGTGTGAGAGACCCACACAAACAATGCAGGGAACTGTCTGTCTGACTATACATAAAACCAGCAAAATAGCTATCCATAAAGAGTAAAACCAACCCTTTTGGAGAGAGTTAGCACAGAATTTATGGTCTCACCTAAGACATATTACTCCCAAAAGCTGTCAAGGGCACCAAGGAAAGAAAATGGAAAAAATACCAAACAATATTTTTCTCTCATTTCTTTCAATTTCTAGTGGCTCGTGGGTGCTACTTGTGGTAATAGTTGGTTTAAAATTTTCAGACAAGTGTGTTATATTGAAGCAGATGGTATGGTATCCCTTTATAGTACTAGAAGACATTTGCTTTGAAATTAGATCATTAAATAGAATTCAGCAAAGAAAGTCTAATAGAAACAGATAGAAACTATAAGGAGAGGAACATAGCAATTACCATACTGGATCAGACCAGTGATCTTTCTGGTCCAATACAATGTCTCCAATATCCTCTTTACTCCTGGGGGGAATTCTACGCCAAAAATTAAAAATTCTGCACACAATATTTTAAAGTTCTGCAAAATTCTGCATATTTTATTTGTCAAAATAACACAATATAATCACATGTATTTCAATCATTTTGGTAATTTATTTTGAAATACCTGTCAGCAAGGATGTCTGTAACAATACAGACAACAAAAAAGATCCAGGAAATGTTTTTTGACAAATAGATTCCTTACTAGGCATATTAATACAGGACTCTGAATAATAATTAATTTAAACTATAATACAGAACCGTATTTCCCGCACCCCTCAGGAGCAGTGCAAAGACTTGGGGGAGTCAGGGGTAACGGAGGAGCTCAGGGAGCAGGAAGTAATTGCTGGGAAGGAGGCTGAGTGTGAAGTTGGGGGGGTTGTTGGGTATGGGTGGGAAAAGTATGGAACAGGTTTTTTAGAGCCATGGGGAGGGATTGTTAGGGAGCTTCCCCCATGCAGACCCTGGATGACCCCTAGCCTCTCCCGTTCAGTCAGGCACATCTGCCCCTGTCCACATGTGTCCTTCCATCCCCACTTAGCCAGACCCCTCCCCCCATCCCAATCTGTCCCTGAACCTCCTCAGCCAACCACCTCCCTTCATCCCCATGCAGCCCTACACCCCCTCCCCCATCTCCATGTGGCCCTGCAACTCCCTCCCCCCTGTGGCTCAGTGCCTCCACTCCCATTCAGCTCCTGCCCCAGTCTGTCCTCCCCCACTAGCCCTTATGAGCCTCTGCTTGTGACCCCCCCAGGAGCCCCACACTGTCTGTCTCCCCATGTCCCCTGTCTCCTGACCTGGCCCGACAGGCGCTGTGAAGAAGGCATTGCAGGCTCTTTCTCTTCCCTAGTTGGCCCAGAGTGGCTGCTCTGTTCTAGCGCCACAGCACCCTCTGGTGGGTAAAAGATGGAACTGTAGCACCTTTCTGGCAGAAGCTATTTTCTGCCAAAAATACCTAAAAATATGCAGAGCACATTAATTATGCATGCACACAGTGGCACAGAATTCCCCCAGCAGTATATAATAGCAGTGAACATTATCACATGTGCCAGTGGAAGATGCAAGACAACTTACATTAGTTGGTTATGCTATAACTAGCCCACAGATTGACAGCATTCTAAAGCTAAGACCAAATTGTGGAACTAACATAATACTTGACACCAGAACATTGCTTACTCTCTGTGTTATATCCCTTTCCCCCACTCTGGGTCTGTCTTTCTATTTAAATTCTAAGATCTTCAGAACACGGACCATCTGCTAGTCTATGTTTGTACAGAATACATTCTATTTTATGGTTGCCTATCACCAGAGGGTCCTGTTCTTGGTTGGTTCTTAGATGCTACTGTAATCAACTTGATTAATAAATAATAATAATAAAATATTATTTCAGCATCAATTTCAAGATGACAGATTAAAAAAAAATGAAGAGGAAAATGTTTTTTCTCCCCCCGCCCTTTCCACTGTATTTCTTTTTTAGAGTTACTGACAGCAGATATTACAGCGAATGTAAATTGTGCAAAGAGAGTTGTTCGCGATCCTAATGGCATGGGTGCATGGTACGTTTAAAACTATTACAAGAACTAATAACAATGACATATTTGTATGTATAGTTGGGGGGAGTCCAGTTAAAAGAGAGAGACTACAATCTTCTTTTGGATAAACAAGCTTGTATAGAAGCAACAAGCAGGTTGCTAATATTTGCATGCTTATTTATTAACATATTTGAACTCAGAACTTGTATACTAAGGGTTCACAGCAGAATACATTTATGGACATTGAGGCTTCTCAGGTGTAGCTCTGATACACATCAAGGCCACTTGGACCTTTACAGCAACAGTGGAGATAACACTCAGATCTTCCTCCTCCAAAAACTCCTACACTTGGACTGAAAACGACTCTCTATTCGTTATTAAAGGTGTAGGGTCTATGACATACAGTTGACCAGTTTTGATTCCATCCAATATAGAGCACTGGCACTGTGAATGGGAGTCTTTTCCATCTGCTCTAAACAACAGTCCAGGTGCCCTCTCTAGGTTCACAACTCACCTACTTCTGGGGTTTGACTTTTCTAATGACCAATAAAAGAGCACAAAGTCCGGTCTAAACCTTCTCCACAGACTTGGGTGACCTGACAGTTCCTAGTTCAGGATTGCTCAGCCCACCTCTTAGGACTTCTTGGCCTTCCTCCTCCCTTTTTATTCCCTCTAGACTTGTTACTTCTAGCAGGTGAAATGGGACCGGCTTCAGCTGTTGTCTACAGGACAGACAATCAACCCTTCCTGCCCAGGTTTGCCCCGCTTGTCCACCACATCACAAGCACACACACTCTTCTACTTAGAGAAATGTATTTGGTGAGCATCTGTGGTTCCCAGGAATTCAAACACCAATGTAACAAATCTAAATCCACCAAGGACTTCAAAATTATATCTATGCTACACAACAGGGCCACTTGATCCTTCATATGGCAGTGGGGATGGAACTTAAATCACCTTTCCCCGGAAGTTTAGTGCCCTCCAGCTGGAAATAAACGGGAATGTGCATTAGTTCTATTTAGCGGGATAGCGCTTATGGCACAAAACTGAACAAATTTGATTCTATGCAGTAGGGAGCAGCTTCCAATTTTCCCTGGGGGTGCTCAAACCCTGTTCAGCCCCAGGGCCCTCCCCCACTCCATCCCTTCCTCCTAGCCCCTACCCCACCTCTTCCTGCTCCTATCCCACCCGGGCCCCATCCCCATTCCACCCCGTTCCCCAAGGTACCATCCCACCCATCTCTTCCTGCCCCTGCTCCACCCCTCCCTGCCTCATTCTGCCCTCCTCCCTGAGCATGCCCTGTCCCCATTCCTCCCGCTCCCTCCCAGCATCTCCTGCATGCCACAGAACAGCTGATCCATAGCTGTCAGGAGGCACTGGGAGAGAGGGGGAGGAGTTGATCAGCAGGGCCGCTGGCGAAAGGGAGGCACTGGGAGGAGTGGGGGAGCTTGGCTGTCGGTGGGTGCTAAGCTCCTGCTAATTTTTTTCTGAGGGTGCTCCAGGGCTGGAGCACCCATGGAGTTGCTACCTATGAGCAGTGTCACAAACACACCAAATTTATGTGGCAGGAATAACAGCTGGTAAGTGGGCCTTTTGACAATCTTTTAGGAACCTTTTAGGCCATTCAGACTAGCCAGGTGCTCTGTCAGGATTGGACCAGTAGCAAATTATTTGTTATATAAGCTTGGATCTCTGCAAAAAAGTTAATCGTACATAAATGTAATTGGTTGTTTTTTTTCTTGGGGGTCTTTGCACTAATTGATGAGCTTGCCATAATCAACTAACGTGATTTTTAACTCAAACAGGGTGGCATGGACAAAGAACTGCAAAGGACGAGATGTCTCCCCGTGGATCCGTGGCTGCGGGCTATAAAGTTATGGGGTTTACTGCATCTTGGTTCCCTTATAATTAAGGAGCTTTTCACATGCAGCAAAATATTCCCTCTTCTTGCTTCCCTTTTACAATTAATCATGTTCAAAATGAAACAAATTCAGGAGAAAGGTTTGCAGGGCAACTGACTGGTAAAATGCAAATATTTTACTCCTTGCCGTGGATGGTTCCATGTGACCAGCTGCAGTAACTTATTTTGTGTTCTACACAGTTTTAAAGATCTTGTATTACCTCTTTATTATATATACATGTCAGAATAAGCCAGATCTGTTTTTCCTGTGAGATCCTTCAACTACTTTTTTCTGCTAATTAGTAGCATTGTGTAATCTTGCTTGTGAGCTCACATTCATTATACTCAATAAAATGACGTACTTTGCACATAATTTTTGTGATTATTGGTTAATATACAAGAGAAAGTGAATATGAGATTATGAACTTGGACCCAGGTCTTCAAAGGTATATAGGCTCCTAACTTCCATTGATGTTCATTTAATTGAAGCTAAGAGCCTAAATACCTTTGAAGAACGGCCTGGCACTATGAGATAAAGATTGTGGCAGAAGCACATAATCACGGACACCTACATGTTTTATTTTGACTATCATAGTTTGTAAACACATGGTGCAGAATGGTAATCTGTTAAATATAATTATGTTCCAAACCCACGAATTTGGGTTTAAAAAATCTGTTAAGGTTGTAGCAACTACACTGATGTCACTCATCACATCATTCACAGAACCCAAACACTTAAAAGGAAAGAAATGAATAGTTAAGAACACTGGACATCTTACACTGGTCGCATGACAAACACACACGCTGGTCCCAGTTTAAGAAGGTATTGAAGCACACGAGTCATCCACAAGGTCAGTGGGAGCGGAGAGGGACTCCCAGCACTCCTGCACACCCCAGCTGGTAGATGCTCCTTTGGAGACTATTACCAGCTGGCAGAGTTAGCTCTCCACTGGAGCATAGCAGGCAAGAGAAATCAGGGAGCCAACAAGGACACCGAGGAACTGTTGGGACTGCAGCTAGTGGTGTGCCTCAGGGAGACAGAGGTGCAGGTTCACAGCAAGGTGATCATAGGAAGGAGCCCAAGGATACCAGACGATTGTCCAATTGTGTTGCCCTAATTCTGGTCAGCATGTTGGGATCCCCACTGACCACGTGGTGGAACCCTCTGCCAGTGTTAGGGCCCTGGGCTGGGACCAGGTGAAGTAGGGTGAGCCAAGGTCCCCCTATCCTCTGCTGCCAACCCCATCTCTGGGGGGCAACCTTCCCACCTTAGGCCAAGAGGCCTGTGTTTGTCTGCCATCTCCCAGATACAGGATGTCAGGCATTAACCTGCTTGCTGCTGTGCCCTGCCTCAGGGCCTGAGCCCTGGACTTCTTGCTGCCTGGCCCCTGCCTAGGTGACCAGGACCATGGAGACTGCTAATCCCCCTTTGAGCCAGTCTTTCCAGAAACACAGAGTGAGGGGGCCTGCCCTCCCTCTGAGCCTGATGGGAAGGGACAGCCGCAGGACCAGTGCAAGGATATTTTGCTCCCTAGGTGAAACTTCCATTGTGCCCCCCCTTCTCCTCCCCTCCCCCCGGAGCATCACTTATTATAAACTTTCAAAAATGAATACTGCATAATGTGGCATTGTTCATTAGAATTAATACAAGGGGGTCAGAGGAGATGATCACAATGGTCCCTTCTGGTCTGGGGGAACCTATGCGCAATGAGGAGGGTGAGAATGCCCCCAGCTCACATGGTCTCTAAACATTCCCAGGCTCTGAGTACTTCGCCCTCCGGGGGGGACCCAAGGGCAAGGAGGGCAAAGCCGGGCTCTCCCGGGGAGCAGTGAGGATCTCCCTGGGGATCAGGGCTGGCTCCCTGCATTGGCACAGTGCCACCGGGGGGGCAGGGAGGGTCAGTGTTTGGAAGCAGCACCTGCACCAACCCTTTCCCGTCCGTCGCACTGCGAGGTTTTGTTTCACTTTCCCTTGCCCCAGGAGGCAGCTGCGCCCGGCCCCAGGCATGGCACGTTGGAGGGCGAAGCTCACCTGAGCTCAGGACTGCATCCTGCTCCCCCAACGGCTCCGTCCCTCGGCCGCGCTGGTCGCCACGCCCGGCCGGCTGTCTCCTCCTTGCTCCGCCACAGGCTCCCACTGACCATTCTGCGCGGTACCCAACTCTGTGGGGGCGGGTTTGTTATGGCCTTGCTCCCCGCCTTGCCCCGCTCAGCTGACTCCCGTGACTCTGGACACGGCTTTTTGGCGCCCCCAAATCTTGGCGCCCTAGGTGGTTACACCGGCCCTGGACAGTCGCAGTCTCCTGCACCTCTGGTGAGAGCAACCTCCAGCCCCATAGATTTTAGTGGGAGTTAGATGCCTAAATTCCTCACAGCATCTTGGCTTATGACTCCCAAGTCTTTAGAATAGTAGGTAGAGAAGAAAATGGGAAAGTAGGAAAGATCTTCGTGGCTCCAAAAATGGCTTGAAGGATCCCCTTCCCTCCTCTCCCCATCAAGGAAAAACCTGTGATTTACAATGGAGATAGTGCAGGACCTGGTATTACACTGGCCCAAATGGCACTAGTCACATACATTAATACACACAAGCTTGGCAAACTTCTGCAGTGCTCTGGTAAAATCAAACTGTTGACAGATGAATGAGGAAATGAAACAATGTATGTTTTTCTTTCTTTCTTTACAAGGAGTTAGAAATACTAATTTTGGATTTCCCAACAGGGCTTTCTTCATAGTGCTGTTCTCTTTCCTGCCTGTATTTGCACAATTCTCCTGATTAAGATGAAAATCAATACAGTACTGTTCTGGGGTGGGGTTTGTTTTTAACATCTATAACTTGCATTTGTAGTAAGGTACAAATCTAGCCCTGGAGGCCAAAAATGGAGCATTTTAGCTGTGTTTGTTGTGGTGAAACAAGCCCACACCACATTCAATCCATCTATGGCATTTATGTGGCTCCTACCATCGAAGTGTGTGAGCACTGCATGCCACCCCCATGAGGCAGGGAACGAAGGCACACAGCGACTAAATGACAGAGGAAATCTGTGGCAGAAGGGCGTATTGTGTCCCCAAGACAATGGTCCAGCCTTACTTTCATAATAATAAAGAATAAAGAATAAGAATAATAAAGATTTCGGATCTGAATAGGTGTGTCTCGTCGTTCAATGAAAACTGCTGTTTCTTTTGCCGAATGCAAACTGGCTCTGGTTCAAATTCTGTTGGAAAGTCTATTTCTTCAGCAAGCTCGAGAGAATCTACCAATGTTCTTTTGAACCCTTCATCACTTCTGAATTGCTCCAGAATATTTTTAGTTTGCTGCAGTTTTTGAATAGCAGAATGTATGGTCAAGTTCTTTACCTGAAGCTGCTTACTAGTGAGGTTAATCTCAAAAAGGATATTATACCACAAAATGAGTGAAGTCACAAATTTGAACTTGGAAAGGCCATTTGCAAGAGCTTCTGCATCTGAATGTGCCGTATTGCCAGATGATCCAGTAAAGGTTGTATCATCAGAAATTTCAATTAGGGCATCATAAATGTTTCCAAGTTAATAGCGAAGAGGATTCAAAGCATCAATGCGACCCTCCCATCTTGTCTGACTAAGTGGTTTCACAGTTAGAGAATTCACATGGCAAGTCAGAATCTCCCAACGGCGTGTTGAGCCTGAGAAAAACATATAAACACGTTGCACCAGGTCAAAGAAACTGCTTGCCTCCAAACAGCATCGAGCGGCATCATTGACAACCAAATTCAGAGAATGCGCACTGCAAGGAACGAAAAGGGCCCTAGGTTTGATTTCCATCATTCTCCTTTGAACACCAGTGTCTTTACCCTTCATATTACTCCCATTATCATAGCCTTGGCCACATAAGTTTTCAACAGATAATGACATTGTTTCAAGCTCTTGTAGAATAGTTTCAGTCATAAGTGCTCCAGTCATCTCCTTCAGTGGTACGAAACCCAAAAAATGTTCCTTTATGAGCACTTCAACATTATCTTCATCTGCAGACTTTTCCATATCCAGAAAATGAATGATCATCATATTTTGTTCAACATGACTCACATCTGGTGTACAGTCCAGTATTATTGAAAAGTTTTTTGCAGAATGGGCAGCTTCTACAATTTTCTTTTTAATGGCATTTTCTAGGATTTGAATCAGTTCATTTTGTATATATTTTCCTAAGTAATGAACTTGTCTTTCATGATCAGTTATTTTACATAGATGCCCCTTCATGACTGGATCAAACAAAGCTAGGTATTCAAGAAATTTTAAAAAGTTTCCATTACCTGGAGTGTATAATTTTTCATTTCTACCGCTGCCGCGGAATGCTAAATTGCTCTCACTAAAGCAATCAGATGCTCTAATATTTGTTGCCAATATTCTTCTTTTTCCTTGATCACACGTACATTTTCTTCATAGATAGTTTTTCCTTTTTTCAATCGTAATTCAAGTTCTTTCCAATTTTGAAAACATTCCAAATGTTCTGTACCTCTTTCATGTGAAGAGAGAATTGAAGATACGTTTTTCCAGTCCTTGGAACCATTTTCAATGTGATGTGCCAATTGCTTGATTTCTAAACAACTTGCAGTAAAAGCAAAATGCAGAGTCCTTCAACACTGAATATTGTAACCAGTTTTGATGAATTTCTTTCCCATTAATGAGTTTCCTCTTGTAATGCTGAGCAGAGAATTTTCTTTTATTTCCATTCTTAGGGAAGGGACATTCATGAACTTGTTTGGGTCCATGTTCCACGAGAATTTGCTGCACACTGTCATCATGTCTGGGCCATGAAGCTGGGTCTCCATACTGTAACTTGTTTGTAACTTCCTCATCCTTTCTTTCTTCGACTTCATTTACTTCAATTTCTGAATGTATCTCTGAAGGCGAATACATTTTCTCCACTTCCATATCAGTCTGATGCTGTGAGCTGCCTTCATCTGGAAGTAAGTTTCCATCATCTTGAGTTTCCACACTGCTTTTATGTGGATGTGAGCTACCTTCATCTCAAAGTAATATATCTTCATGATGATGTTACAAACTGCATCCATGCAGATGTGAGCTAACCTCCTCTCCAAGTAAAATTCCTTCATCTGGATGCTGTGAACTGCTTCCATCTTTATTTGGATTAAAGAGAAGATATTTCAGGAAGGATCCCTGCTGTTTTGCTTGATCCTTTTCCTTCTCAGCCTTTCGTTTACGATACACAGCTCCTGAGGGTTTTCTTTTTCCTCTTTCTGCCATGGGGCACTTGAATATTGTTATGTACTGTGCTTCCGACTGCAAGCATTATAGCGTTAAGGATGGCTGACACACCACATCGTTGGTGATTTAAACCACATTGCAGCCATCCCAGCACATCTTTTCACTGCTTAAAGGTTCAATGATTAGTGATATACAGTCACTTACCTATTAAAACCGTTAGTTACAGCATTTACACGGAAACAAAATGACCTTTTTCGCTGTTATAACCCGACACTGGTTGTTTAGAAAGTAATCCCCTTCCTCACAGTTACCCGCTTGGAGTGTGACGTCATCACTTTCGTAGTCTATTAAGCGTTAACGCTGTTACTTTTCTTTTATGGACCTTATTTATTACATGTGAACCAGTTATAACAAAAAAAAGTTCATAATTATACAGCCCGATAATAACGCTATGGTTTAATAACGCTTAAAGATACTCACATTTTGGATTTATAATGCTGAAAGACGTTATTCTTTATTCTTTGGCACCAAAAACACAATTTTCCACAGTATTCGCTCGATTCTTAACCATCTACCTGCGATGTGTGTTAAAATGACCATTTCACATGTATCAACTCACGATATCTCCGCTCTCCATGAATTTCCGGCTATGTGACCTTGATGTATATTCGAGTTAGGTGTCACTAGCCTTGCAGCTCTTGCCGCTGGCAGATGTGTTTCATTGTGGCTGAGTTATTGCTTATCAAAATTGCGGAATGGGTCATCTTGACCCTACGTCACAAATTGAAAAAAAAAATCGCTAAAATATTAATTTTTGCAGTAAATAAAACATTTTACATAAGAATAAATTCTCAGAAATGTAAAGAAATTAATTATAATTCATATTCCCTCCATACGTGCACAGGAATTGAAATAATGACATCTTCGTTATTTTATTTGTATTTTTTTCCCTCTTTTTCATTTTTTTTATTTCTTTTTTATTTGATTTTTTCCCCTCGAATTTGGCGCCCCATTTAACTTGGCACCCTAGGTGGCCACCTAATTTGCCTATATGGACAGGCCGTCCCTGTACAGGCTCCTGGGTTTGTTGGGCTCGCAGCAGGTGAACACTCCTCTCCCCCACTCCCCCCCGCATCATCTTAAGTCATTCCCACAACTGCAGCACATATGGTACCGAGTCCATGACCCAGGACTCTTGCTCTCCCATGTCTCCCAGAAAAGGTCCAAAATTCCCCTGGCCTGCTCCCCATACAGAAGCTCGAAGGGGTAAAATCCCATAGAGGCTGGAAGAACTTCCTGTATGGCAAATAACAAGTCTGGTAGCAGCCTGTCCCAGTGTCGCGGGTCATTGCCAACAAATTTTTTTAACATGGATTTCAGGGTGCTGTTGAAATGCTCCACCAGCCCATTGGTTTGTGGATGCTATACCGACATCTTGAGGGCCAGGATCCTAAGTAATTCACACAGCTCTTATATCAGCTTTGAAGCTTTGATGAGGAATTGGACCCCCCGTCCAACAGAATTTCTTTTGGGATCCCAACCCTGGCAAAGACCTTCATGAGCTCACCTGCTACGGTGGACGCTTTCATCACACCCAGTGGAATGGCCTCAGGATACCAGGTGACGTAGTCTACAATCACCAGTATGTACTGGAATCTGGATGCGCTTTTCTGCAGGGGTTCCACCAGATCTGTCCCTATCTGCTCAAACAGTACTCCCACTGCAGGGATCAGGATGTGGGCCTTTGGCACCACTTTGAGTCCTGTGAGTTGACACTCATGGGATGAGGCACAAAACTCACACATTTCTTGGTGGATGCATGACCAAAAAAAGGACTATCCATTGTAGAGTGTTCTCTTGCCCCAGGTGTCCAGTGCAGCACTGTGTGGGCCAGCAAAGTAGCTCCCGTAGAAATCTCTTAGGCACAAGTAGCTGATGCCATGTTTCTTGGATTTTGGGGTCTCTCACTATCAGGTACAGAGGCTTGTTCTGAACTTCAAAGTGAGGCCCCTCTGGTGTCCATGGGCCTCATTTCCCTTCTCCTTCAGGTGTGACTATTTGTTCCCAAGCATAGCTCAGGGTCTGGTCTTCCCGTTGCTCCCACACAAAGTCCCCGTCTTCCATCAATCAGTCATTGTCCGTCTCGTTTAAAGCCCCCGTAGTCGCAGGTTGGATCACTGGCACCTCTGCCGGGTTTGAGAGGCCCTCTTTCTGCTTCCTCTGTCTCCTCTTGATCCATGAGCCTCCTCACTTTTGGGCGTGGGTTGATCGCCACAGGGTGTTTGCTGCTCCCCAGGAGCTCCCCAAATCACCTCCAGTCCCATCCCAGGGCTACCAGGGTTCTCAGGACAAATTTTTTGGTGTCCTTAGAGTGAGGCCACCAACTCTTACAGGTGGCTGCGCTCATATTTTCCCCTAAAATACTTGATTAGCTTTAGGAAAAACAAATAAATATGCACATATACACATCCAAATCATTGTAATTTATTTATTGCTAGCTACTAAGTCTGTTGTGAAAAGTGATATTAACAAACATACAAATTGCGATCCTGTTCCACCTTCCCTTTCCCCTATTGCAAACAAACAAACTTCTTGTATCAATTGTCCCCTCCTCTCCACCATTCCTGGCAACTGGCTCACCAGATCCATTACCCAGGGTTTTAAGAACCCAAAGCAGTGGTAACTTAATTTAACTTAACTGTTTCATTCCAGGTGGTATCAGGAATAAATCAATGGGAACACAGCGCTTCTGGCTAATGAAAGATTGATACAAGTAAGCATGCTCTTATCTAAAACGACTATTTATTAGATTTAAGTACGCACAGACATAAGCAATAGGTTTAGAACATTCCAAATAATTACCTAAACTCTGAGATGGTATTGAGTAATGAGCAGCAGGTCAGCAATGGTCAGGTGCCTCCCTGCCGGAGAATATGGTTTTGGGGAAAAGTCTCTCAGGATAGCTTCAGAGAACTGCTCCAAAGTATACTCCATTATCTAGTCTTGTTATAACTAATTTTTACAAAACTCATAGCTCATTGTGACCCCTACTGGGTCATCACTTCTCCTAACTTCAATCAACTACTGGTTAACAAAACATTCTACATCAAAAGCGCCCAGCTCAAGGTCTCCATCCACTTATTTTCTTTCAGTCTCATAATTTGTTGATGTTTTTCTCCCCTCCTCCCATCACGATAAATAGAAACTGCAAGCTTGCAGCTAGTATTCTCCAAAAGCCCTGCTTATGCAAATTAACCCTTACCTATGTGGTGTTCTATTTTATTAATTCATGGTGGCTGAATAAACATAATATTGCTGCAATTAGCATAATCAAATTCTAGAGTAACACACCTCTCAATTCTCGGGTAATACAGCCACCGGAGACCCATTCCAACACCTAACCCCCTATGTCACGTAGAGAAGGGTCATCAACATTAAGAAACAAAGGGGACTCAATACCCAACCAACCATCAACACAGAAGGGACATCACCCCTACCTACCACAATTGCTGCCGGTAGAAGCCACAGGCAGCCACCTGCCATCATTGCTACTTCTGCGAGGAAGAGCTGCCATGTAGGGGAACCACCTCAAGGAGCCTTCTATGGTGGGTTGGGGGAAAACATGGTGACTCAAGATGTGCTGGGCCAGGGAAAGGGTGGTCTTATGTCAACTAGGGTTGTTTGTTGGGGGAATGGCACACTTTTGAGGGAGCCCATTGTTAAAATATTGGCAGCACAGCCCTGCTCCTGAAGACCTAAGAAGAGTTAGCAGTGATAGTTTAAACTAGAGTCAGATTCCAGTAGGGGTGATTCCATTCTGGCTAGCTACGTTCAGCTAGAAGTCGCAATGAACACAAAATTCTGCAATGCTGTGGTGCTTTGCAGTGTTTAGAGGTTTTCAATGTCAGAGGTAGCTGCATTCAGCAGCGGGTGGAGTGTTCTCTGCTTACAGTTTTATAGCTAGTCTGGTGCTTTGGCTTTGGCTTTTTTGGAGAAAAACACTATATAAATGTCTATCACATACGAAGACTGAAAGATCATACTACAAATACCCCCCAAATGACAGGCTTGGGGTGTTATCTTCACTAAATTGCCATGATTGACATTTTTGATACTTTCTGAAGTTAGGAATTCCCGAACAACGTTGTTTAGGGCTCTCCCGTCTGGCCATACATTGTATGGAAAAGAACGCTCCAACTTTGGGACAGATCCTCAGCAGATGTAAATTGGTGTAGCTCCCTTGAAGTCATGGATTTGTTCCAGCTGAGGATCTGGCCCTTGCTCTTCTGCTTTTGGGCCAGCCTGGGAAAGATTGCACTACATAGCAATGCTGTACGGAACGTGCACTGAGGCCCTGCTGACGGAGACTTGAGGAAAGGGGAAAGCATCTTGTACCAGCAATGCTTCTGGCTGCACTGGCGCTGATGGCTTCTGGTGAGAGCAACCTCCAGCCCAGCATAGATTTCAATGGGAGTCAGGCGCCTAAATACCTTTGAGCATCTGGGCCCAGGACTCCAATGTCTTTTGGATAGCAGGTAGATAAGAAAATGTGAAAGTCGGAAAAATCTTGTGGCTCCAAAAATGGCTTCAAGGATCCCCTCCTCTCCCCATCAAGGAAGAACCTGTGATTTATAATGGAGACAGTGCTGGACCTGGTATTACACTGGCACAAATGGGACCAGAGATATGTATTTACAGCTCCCATTTTGTAAACTTCTGCAGTGCTTTGTTAAAATCTAGCAGCTGACAGATGAATGAGGAAATGAAACAATATATGTTTTTCTTTGAGTAACAGAAAACCACACCTTTCTTTACAAGCAGTTAGAAATACTAATTCGGGATTTCCCAAAAGGGCTTTCTTCATAGTGCTGATCTCTTCCCTGCTTGTATTTGCACAATTCTCCTGATTAAGATAAAAATCAATACAATAGTGTTCTGAGGTGGGTTTTTTTTCCTTAACTTATATAAATTGCAAGTGTAGTAAAGTAAAAATTTAGGCCTGGAGCATTTTAGCTGTATTTGTTATGGAAAAACAGAGGTCCATAGCACATAGAGTCCATGGCTCCCACTATCAAAGTATGTGAGCAGTGCTTGCCACCTCCATGAGGTAGGGAGCGAAGGTACACAGAGACCAAACAACAAAGGAAATCTGTGGCAGAAGAGGGAATTGGGCCCCAAGCCAATGCCCTAACCATTGGGCCATCCTTGCTTTCATAATAATAAAGAACAGGGTGCGGCCTCTGGGAGGGAGTTTGGGTGCGGGAGGGTGTATGGGTTGCAGGATCTGGGAGGGAGATTGGGTGAGGAAGGGGTGTGGGGTCAGGCTCTGGGAGGGAGTTGGGGTGCGCGGTACAGGCTCTAGTCTGGGAAGGGGGTTGGGTTGCAGTAGGGGGTCGGCGCTTACCACGGGCGGCTCCCAAAAGTGACCGGCACACCTCTCTGGCAGCGGCTCTTAGGCGGGGAGTCCAGGGGGTCTCCATGTGCCACTGCCCACAAACACCACCCCAGCGCTGGGGGCGGGGGAGCGTGCGGAGACCCCCTGTCCCCCCCAGAGATAAAGGACCATTCCGGCCGCTTCCAGGAGCAGTGTGCAGTGAGGGCGGGCAGGAAGCCTGCCTTACCTCTGCTGAGCTGCTGGCTGCGGTGGCTGGGGCCCCCGCGGGCCCTTTTAAATTGCCCGAGCCCCTGGGCAATTGCCCCCTTTACTGCACCCCACCCCACCCCCCGTCAGTGGGCCTGAATAAACTCGGGAAATTCAGGGAAACTCACACACTGGACAGTTTGGAAAGTCATCAGTAAGGAGCACAAACTATATTCAACTCTGGGCTGTAGGCTAGCACACAGATGTACTCGGTAATCTAAATGTGATCTCTTGTCACATTATTTTACTACAGAGGGCCACATATATATATATACACCTTCCCTCCTCCCCCACCCCCAAGAAGAATGTTTGTTTTTGAACTTCTGTGCTTAAGGTGTCCAATTCATTTCAGGTTTTTTTAGTAAATATTTCCCTCTCCCTCGGGCCTCTCCTACCAGTTTTGAAGCTGACATTCCTGTGATTGGGCCTTTTAGCTGGAGTGGCCCAGATCAGGCTTGTAATGGAAACTCAGTCACAACATTAGCTACAGAGTGGCTATTGTCATTCTACAATGTTACAGGAACAGAAATCTCAGGGTCTGAGCTTGTTGTTTTTACAAAGTCAAAATTCACATCCACATTTACAGATCAAAGGGGAAGTAACATGTCAGGATCTGCAAAGTGCTATAGCGATTTTAGGTCTGTTGAGCAGGGCCTGTTGGTATAACTGTAGATAGCGCCAGGGCCCTAATTTAGCACACATCCCTGTAATAGAGGTGTTCTTCCACCACTGGAGAAAAAGATATAGTATAAACTGTTCTCTTAGGGTGTAGAATGCCAGTCATTACTGAGATTTATTAGTGTAAGTTTCAAAATAGCATTTGCTCAGCATAATAATACCTAGCAATACCTATACAGAGCATATAGGCCACAAGAGAGGCATCATTATCCCCTTTCTGCATATGCGTAAACTGAAGCAGAGGTAAAGTAACTTGTTCAAGGTCACCCGGCAGGCCAGAGGCAAAGCTTGCACTACAATGTAGGGCTGCTGAATCCCAGTCCAGTGCTGTGTCCACTAGGCCACACTGCATCTCCAAAGACAGCAGAACTTACAGATGCCAGAGTGAACTAGACAACCTTTTAACCCACCTACCAAAGTATTTGCAGTTTATCATTCAAAGCTGGGAGCTGCAGGGAGGGGCTGTTGCTTTAGATGCCCAGCATGGCAGGAGGAACAGCTGAGAACTGAAGGGAAGTGCCGCTGCTTTCCGGGAAGGGTGTGACTTGAGCTGTTCCCGGTTGTTCCTCCCCAATATTAGCAGGCACACGTCGTCTCTAGTTTCAGTGGTAGGAGCCTGGGTTTGCTACGCTGCCAGCATGAAGGTTTTGCTAATCCTGGGGTTTCTCCTCCTGCCCCTGGCTGCTCATGGGAAGATCTACGAAAGGTGTGAGCTGGCAAGAGCAATGAAAAGGCTTGGGCTGGATGGATACCGGGGCTACAGCTTGGGACACTGTAAGTCTGCTTCCTTGGAGGAGATGTCCATGTGATTCAGGGGGCAGGGAGGGAAAGGGGATAAGTTGGCAGGTGCCAGTTTTCCACTGGCAAATCCAGCCAAAACAGGGACCTGGCAGTGTCCAGTCAGATGTACTGACTGGAGACCAAAAGTCCGCTTACCACGGAGGGTGGGAGTGGGAGGGGAGACACTGGGTCATCAACCTTCGACAGCCCCCACTCAACCAGGGTCGCCTTCTATCTGCAGACAGGCGGGAGGTAGGCTCTGAGTCCAACTGCAGCTCCTTTCCCAGACCTGGAGCAGAGGGAGCCCAGCTGGTGAGGGAGGGAGGATGAGACAATCCAGCAACAGAGAGTGGGGAGAGCAGTGAGCGGTAGGGGGAGGGCGAGAGAAGAGTGAGTGGGGACAGGGCTTTGGGGAAGAGGTGGGACTGGGGCAGGGGCTCGGGAGTTTGATTTTCAGCAATTAGAAAGTTGGCATCCCTACCCCAAAACACTTACTGGTGTTTTCTTCAAAGATATTGGCCCCATGTGGTGTTCAAATGAAAATCAAAAGTTTTACATGTGGAATGTTTTTTTTCTTACTCTTCATATTTAATAAGGATTGTGAATCTGATCAGATTAAAAGGAAGCAAAACTACCTGTGTGTACTTTGTACTAAATAATCATTTGCATCATCTACGAATGGGTGATACAGGGTCATTTAGATTCGCATTTATGTAACATATGAAGCTATGAGGAGTTTTTATCACCAGAGAAAATACATCAATCTGTGTGTGGTTATTTTTTTTAAACGGAACCTTCACAGGGGTGTGCACAGCAAACTACGAGAGCGGCTTTAACACAGGTGCCACAAACTACAATCGAGGTGACCAAAGCACTGACTATGGGATTTTACAAATCAACAGCCGCTGGTGGTGCAATGATGGCAAGACTCCAAGAGCCAAGAGCGCATGTGGAATCCAGTGTGGTGGTAGGTGCAATACAATGTTCCCACAGGTAACACTATGAACGGCAAATTCTGCCTGATTGTGTGAGCCCATAGCATTGCAAAGTTATAACTGAGGCCATGTTTTGCCCCTAGTATCCTTACATTAAAAAAACAACCCCTTATTCTATTTACAAAAGGGCGGGATTGCAATGTGTGGGGATGCATATGTGCTATTAAAGGGGCGTTCCCAACGGATTTTTTAAGAAGCAATTGTGTTCCTTCTTTTCAGACTTTCTGTTTTATGTTTTCTTAGTAAAAACAATTCCCTTTTTGAGAAGCACTTATTACTTACCAGTTATGTTGATTTGAGTACCCTTAACTTTGTTCTTAGAGGATGAAGTTCACTGCTGGGCAGAAGGCCAGCACAAATGCCGGTTCCTGACCTTGCTTCATTATAAAAATAAACATTTTAAAGTTTCTAATTTAAAGAGACACAATCAACTTGAAATCTAGTCCATTTTAAGAAAGAATTAAAAATAGTTTCAAGACTATAATATCCCCTCCTCCCCATGACAGTTTTTGTATTTTTACAATCACTCTTTATTTTTTTTGGACTTGTCTCCTCTGTTGCTGTGTGAGAGACCCACACAAACAATGCAGGGAACTGTCTGTCTGACTATACATAAAACCAGCAAAATAGCTATCCATAAAGAGTAAAACCAACCCTTTTGGAGAGAGTTAGCACAGAATTTATGGTCTCACCTAAGACATATTACTCCCAAAAGCTGTCAAGTAATAGTTGGTAATAGTTGGTTTAAAATTTTCAGACAAGTGTGTTATATTGAAGCAGATGGTATGGTATCCCTTTATAGTACTAGAAGACATTTGTTTTGAAATTAGATCATTAAATAGAATTCAGCAAAGAAAGTCTAATAGAAACAGATAGAAACTATAAAGAGAGGAACATAGCAATTTACCAGACTACTGGATCAGACCAGTGGTCTTTCTAGTCCAATACAATGTCTCCAATATCCTCTTTACTCCTGGGGAAATTCTACATCAAAAATTAAAAATTCCGCACACAATATTTTAAAGTTCTGCAAAATTCTGCATATTTTATTTGTCAAAATAACACAATATAATCACATGTATTTCAATCATTTTGGTAATTTATTTTGAAATACCTGTCAGCAAGGATGTCTGTAACAATACAGACAACAAAAAAGACCCAGGAAATGTTTTTTGACAAATAGATTCCTTACTAGGCATATTAATACAGGACGCTGAATAATAATTAATTTAAACTATAGTACAGAACCGTATTTCCCGAACCCCTCAGAAGCAGTGCAAAGACTTGGGGGAGTCAGGGGTAACGGAGGAGCTGAGGGAGCAGGAAGTATTTGCTGGGAAGGAGGCTGAGTGTGAAGTTGGGGGGGTTGTTGGGTATGGGTGGGAAAAGTATGGAACTGATTTTTTAGAGCCATGGGGAGGGATTGTTAGGGAGCTTCCCCCATGCAGACCCTGGATGACCCCTAGCCTCTCCCATTCAGTCAGGCACACCTGCTCCTGTCCACATGTGTCCTTCCACCCCCACTTAGCCAGACCCCTCCCCCCATCCCAATCTGTCCCTGAACCTCCTCAGCCAACCACCTCCCTTCATCCCCATGCAGCCCTAAACCTCCCCCATCTCCATGTGGCCCTGCAACTCCCTCCCCCCTGTGGCTCAGTGCCTCCACTCCCATTCAGCTCCTGCCCCAGTCTGTCCTCCCCCACTAGCCCTTATGAGCCTCTGTCTGTGACCCCCCAGCAGCCCCACACTGTCTGTCTCCCCATGTCCCCAGTCTCCTGACCTGGCCCAACAGGCGCTGTGAAGAAGGCATTGCAGGCTCTTTCTCTTCCCTAGTTGGCCCGGAGTGGCTGCTCTGTTCTAGCACCACAGCACCCTCTGGTGGGTAAAAGGTGCAACTGTAGCACCTTTCTGGCAGAAGCTATTTTCTGCCAAAAATACCTAAAAATATGCAGAGCATATTAATTATGCATGCACACAGTGGCACAGAATTCCCCCAGCAGTATATAATAGCAGTGACCATTATCACATGTGCCAGAGGAAGATGCAAGACAAGTTACTGTAGTTGGTTATGCTATAACTAACCCACAGATTGACAGCATTCTAAAGCTAAGACCAAACTCTGGAACTAACATAATGCTTGACACCAGAACATTGCTTACTCTCTGTGTTATATCTCTTTCCAACACTCTGGGTCTGTCTTTCTATTTAGATTCTAAGATCTTCAGAACACGGACCATCTGCTAGTCTATGTTTGTACAGAATACATTCTATTCTATGTTTGCCTATCACCAGAGGGTCCTGTTTTTGGTTGGTCCTTAGATGCTACTGTAATCAACTTGATTAATAAATAATAATAATAAAATATTATTTCAGAATCAATTTTAAGATAACAGATTAAAAAAATGAAGAGGAAAATGTTTTCTCCCCCCTCTTTCCACTGTATTTCTTTTTTAGAGTTACTGACAGCAGATATTACAGCGAGTGTAAATTGTGCAAAGAGAGTTGTTCGTGATCCTAATGGCATGGGTGCATGGTACGTTTAAAACTATTACAAGAACTAATAACAATGACATATTTGTGTGTATAGTTGGGGGGAGTCCAGTTAAAAGAGAGAGACTACAATCTTCTTTTGGATAAACAAGCTTGTATAGAAGCAAAAAGCAGGTTGTTAATATTTGCATGCTTATTTATTAACATATTTGAACTCAGAACTTGTATACTAAGGGTTCACAGCAGAATACATTTATGGACATTGAGGCTTCTCAGGTGTAGCTCTGATACACATCAAGGCCACTTGGACCTTTACAGCAGCAGTGGAGATAACACTCAGATCTTCCTCCTCCAAAAACTCCTACACTTGGACTGAAAACGACTCTCTATTCGTTATTAAAGGTGTAGGGTCTATGACATACAGTTGACCAGTTTTGATTCCATCCAATATAGAGCACTGGCACTGTGAATGGGAGTCTTTTCCATCTGCTCTAAACAACAGTCCAGGTGCCCTCTCTAGGTTCACAACTCACCTACTTCTGGGGTTTGACTTTTCTAATGACCAATAAAAGAGCACAAAGTCCGGTCTAAACCTTCTCCACAGACTTGGGTGACCTGACAGTTCCTAGTTCAGGATTGCTCAGCCCACCCCTTAGGATTTCTTGGCCTTCTTCCTCCCTTTTAATTCCCTCTAGACTTGTTACTTCTAGCAGGTGAAATGGGACCGGCTTCAGCTGTTGTCTACAGGACAGACAATCAACCCCTTCCTGCCCAGGTTTGCCCCGCTTGTCCACCACATCACAAGCACACACACTCTTCTACTTAGAGAAATGTATTTGGTGAGCATCTATGGTTCCCAGGAATTCAAAAACCAATGTAACAAATCTAGATCCACCAAGGACTTCAAGATTATACCTATGCTACACAACAGGGCCACTTGATCCTTCATATGGCAGTGGGGATGGAACTTAAATCACCTTTCCCCGGAAGTTTAGTGCCCTCCAGCTGGAAATAAACGGGAATGTGCATTAGTTCTATTTAGCGGGATAGCGCTTATGGCACAAAACTGAACAAATTTGATTCTATCCAGTAGGGAGCAGCTTCTAATTTTCCCTGGGGGTGCTCAAACCCTGCTCAGCCCCAGACCCCTCCCCCACTCCATCCCTTCCTCCTAGCCCCTACCCCACCTCTTCCTGCTCCTATCCCACCCGGGCCCCACCCCCATACCACCCCGTTCCCCAAGGCACCATCCCACCCATCTCTTCCTGCCCCTGCTCCACCCCTCCCTGCCTCATTCTGCCCTCCTCCCTGAGCATGCCCTGTCCCCATTCCTCCCACTCCCTCCCAGCATCTCCTGCATGCCACAGAACAGCTGATCCTTAGCTGTCAGGAGGCACTGGGAGAGAGGGGGAGGAGTTGATCAGCAGGGCCGCTGGCAAAAGGGAGGCACTGGGAGGAGTGGGGGAGCTTGACTGTCGGTGGGTGCTAAGCTCCTGCTAATTTTTTTCTGAGGGTGCTCCAGGGCTGGAGTTGCTGCCTATGAGCAGTGTCACAAACACACCAAATTTATGTGGCAGGAATAACAGCTGGTAAGTGGGCCTTTTGACAATCTTTTAGGAACCTTTTAGGCCATTCAGACTAGCCAGGTGCTCTGTCGGGATTGGACCAGTAGCAAATTATTTGTTATATAAGCTTGGATCTCTGCAAAAAAGTTAATCGTACATAAATGTAATTGGTTGGTTTTTTTCTTGGGGGGCTTTGCACTAATTGATGAGCTTGCCATAATCAACTAACGTGATTTTTAACTCAAACAGGGTGGCATGGACAAAGAACTGCAAAGGACGAGATGTCTCCCCGTGGATCCGTGGCTGCGGGCTATAAAGTTATGGGGTTTACTGCATCTTGGTTCCCTTATAATTAAGGAGCTTTTCACATGCAGCAAAATATTCCCTCTTCTTGCTTCCCTTTTACAATTAATCATGTTCAAAATGAAACAAATTCAGGAGAAAGGTTTGCAGGGCAACTGACTGGTAAAATGCAAATATTTTACTCCTTGCCGTGGATGGTTCCATGTGACCAGCTGCAGTAACTTATTTTGTGTTCTACACAGTTTTAAAGATCTTGTATTACCTCTTTATTATATATACATGTCAGAATAAGCCAGATCTGTTTTTCCTGTGAGATCCTTCAACTACTTTTTTCTGCTAATTAGTAGCATTGTGTAATCTTGCTTGTGAGCTCACATTCATTACACTCAATAAAATGACATACTTTGCACATAATTTTTGTGATTATTGGTTAATATACAAGAGAAAGTGAATATGAGATTATGAACTTGGACCCAGGTCCTCAAAGGTATTTAGGCCCCTAACTTTCATTGATGTTCATTTAATGGAAGCTAAGAGCCTAAATACCTTTGGAGAACGGCCTGGCACTATGAGATAAAGATTGTGGCAGAAGCACATAATCATGGACACCTACATGTTTTATTTTGACTATCATAGTTTGTAAACACATGGTGCAGAATGGTAATCTGTTAAATATAATTATGTTCCAAACCCACAAATTTGGGTTTAAAAAATCTGTTAAGGTTGTAGCAACTACACTGATGTCACTCATCATATCATTCACACAACCCAAACACTTAAAAGGAAAGAAATGAATAGTTAAGAACACTGGACCTCTTACACTGGTTGCATGACAAACACACACGCTGGTCCCAGTTTAAGAAGGTATTGAAGCACATGAGTCATCCACAAGGTCAGTGGGAGAGGAGAGGGACTCCCAGCACTCCTGCACACCCCAGCTAGTAGATGCTCCTTTGGAGACTGTTACCAGCTGGCAGAGTTAGCTCTCCACTGGAGCATAACAGGCAAGAGAAATCAGGGAGCCAACAAGGACACCGAGGAACTGTTTGGACTGCAGCTAGTGGTGTGCACCAGGGAGACAGAGGTGCAGGTTCACAGCAAGGTGATCATAGGAAGGAGCCCAAGGATACCAGACGATTGTCCAATTGTGTTGCCCTAATTCTTGTCAGCATGTTGGGATCCCCACTGACCACGTGGTGGAACCCTCTGCCAGTGTTAGGGCCCTGGGCTGAGACCAGGTGAAGTAGGGTGAGCCAAGGTCCCCCTATCTCTGCTGCCAACCCCATCTCTGGGGGGCAACCTTCCCACCTTAGGTCAAGAGGCCTGTGTTTGTCTGCCATCTCCCAGATACAGAATGTCAGGTATTAACCTGCTTGCTGCTGTGCCCTGCCTCAGGGCCTGAGCCCTGGACTTCTTGCTGCCTGGCCCCTGCCTAGGTGACCAGGACCATGGAGACTGCTAATCCCCCTTTGAGCCAGTCTTTCCAGAAACACAGAGCGAGGGGGCCTGCCCTCCCTCTGAGCCTGATGGGGAGGGACAGCCGCAGGACCAGTGCAAGGATATTTTGCTCCCTAGGTGAAACTTCCATTGCGCCCCCCCTTCTCCTCCCCTCCACCCGGAACATCACTTATTATAAACTTTCAAAAATGAATACTGCATAATGTGGCATTGTTCATTAGAATTAATACAAGGGGGTCAGAGGAGATGATCACAATGGTCCCTTCTGGTTTGGGGAAACCCATGAGCAATGAGGAGGGTGAGAATGCCCCCTGCTCAAATGGTCTCTAAACATTCCCAGGCTCTGAGTACTTCGCCCTCCGGGGGGGACCCAAGGGCAAGGAGGGCAGAGCCGGACTCTCCCGGGGAGCAGGTGAGGATCTCCCTGGGGATCAGGGCTGGCTCCCTGCATTGGCACAGTGCCACCGGGGGGGGCAGGGAGGGTCAGTGTTTGGAAGTAGCACCTGCACCAACCCTTTCCCGTCCGTCGCACTGCGGGGTTTTGTTTCACTTTCCCTTGCCCCAGGAGGCAGCTGCGCCCGGCCCCAGGCATGGCACGTTGGAGGGCGAAGCTCACCTGAGCTCAGGACTGCATCCTGCCTCCCCCAACGGCTCCGTCCCTCGGCCGCGCTGGTCGCCACGCCCGGCCGGCTGTCTCCTCCTTGCTCCACCACAGGCTCCCACTGACCATCCTGTGCGGTACCCCACGCTGCGGGGGCGGGTTTGTTTATGGCCTTGCTCCCCGCCCTGCCCCGCTCAGCTGACTCCCGTGATTCTGGACACCGGTTTTTGGCGCCCCCAAATCCTGGCGCCCTAGGTGGTTACACCAGCCCTGGACAGCCGCAATCTCCTGCACCTCTGGTGAGAGCAACCTCCAGCCCCATAGATTTCAGTGGGAGTTAGATGCCTAAATACCTCACCTTATGACTCCCAAGTCTTTAGAATAGTAGGTAGAGAAGAAAATGGGAAAGTAGGAAAGATCTTCGTGGCTCCAAAAATGGCTTGAAGGCTCCCCTTCCCTCCTCTCCCCATCAAGGAAAAACCTGTGATTTACAATGGAGATAGTGCAGGACCTGGTATTACACTGGCCCAAATGGCACTAGTCACATATATTAATACACACAAGCTTGGCAAACTTCTGCAGTGCTCTGGTAAAATCAAACTGTTGACAGATGAATGAGGAAATGAAACAATGTATGTTTTTCATTCAATCCATCTATGGCATTTATATGGCTTCTACCATCGAAGTGTGTGAGCACTGCATGCCACCCCCATGAGGCAGGGAACGAAGGCACACAGCGACTAAATGACAGAGGAAATCTGTGGCAGAAGGGGGTATTGTGTCCCCAAGACAATGCCCTAGCCACTGGTCCAGCCTTACTTTCATAATAATAAAGAACAAACCCTAAGTGAAAGAGTCTCTAGTCCACTTGAATATAGTTTTAGCTTTAGGTGTTGGGATGTTACAACATCTGATCAGAGTCCACAATTCCCTCCTTCGAAAGGATTATTCCAGGGAAAAAAATTGTTCTAGTGAAGTTAATGCTGACTCTACATATCAGCAACTCCAGTGCAATAAATCCATACAAGCACCTTGTCACTAGCCAAAAGAAATAGATAAACTCGGGAAATTCAGGGAAACTCGCACACTGGGAAGTGTGGAAAGTCAATGTTAAGGTGTGGAAACTATATTCAACTCTGGGCTGTAGGCTAGCACACAGACGTACTCGGTAACCTAAATGTGATCTCTTGTCACATTATTTTACTACAGAGGGACAAATATATATTCACCTTCCCTCCTCCCCCACCTCCAAGAAGAATGTTTGTTTCTGAACTTCAGTGCTTTTGGTGTCCAATTCATTTCAGGTTTTTTAGTAAAGATTTCCCTCTCCCTCGGGCCTCTCCTACCAGTTTTGAAGCTGACATTCCTGTGGTTGGGCCTTTTAGCTGGAGTGGCCCAGATCAGGCTTGTAATGGAAACTCAGTCACAACATTAACTACAGAGTGGCTATTGTCATTCTACAATGTTACAGGAACAGAAATCTCAGGGTCTGAGCTTGTTGTTTTTACAAAGTCAAAATTCACATCCACATTTACAGATCAAAGGGGAAGTAACATGTCAGGGTCTGCAAAGTGCTATAGCGATTTTAGGTCTGTTGAGCAGGGCCTGTTGGTATAACTGTGGTTGGGTATTTTAGCTGGAGTGGCCCAAATCGGGCTTGTAATGGAAACTCAGTCACAACATTAACTAGAGAGTGGCTATTGTCATTCTACAATGTTACAGGAACAGAAATCTCAGGGTCTGAGCTTGTTGTTTTTACAAAGACAAAATTCACATTCACACTGATTTTTTTAAATTTACTGATCAAAGGGGAAGTAACATGTCAGGGTCTGCAAAGTGCTATTGCGATTTTAGGTCTGCTGAGCAGGCCCTGTTGGTAGATAGACCCAGGGCCCTAATTTAGCGCACATTCCTGTAATAAGGGTGTTCTCCCACCACTGGAGAAAAAGATATAGTATAAACTGTTCCCTTAGCCAGTCATTATTGAGACTTATTAGTGTAAGTTACAAAATAGCACTTGATCAGAATAATAATACCTAGCAGTTATACAGAGCATATAGGTCACAAGAGAGATATCATTATCCCCTTTCTGCATATGGGGAAACTGAAGTGGAGTGACAGTGTGGAGTAGAACGTGGGTCTGTTGGATCCCAGTCCAATGCTCTGTCCACTAGGGCACACTGCGTCCCCAAAGACAGCAGAACTTACAGATGCCACAGTGAACTGGACAACCTTTTAACTCACCTACCAAAGTATTTGCTGTTTATCAAAGCTGGGAGCTGCAGAGTGGGGCTGCTGCTTTCCGGGAAGGGTGGGATTCCAGCTGTTCCAGGTTCTGCCTCTCCACTATGAGCAGGCACACTTTGTCTCTGGTCTCAGTGGCAATACCCTCCCAGGGCATATTGTTCCAGGACCCTGAAGGTGGAGAAAGCACATCTGGTGAGTGCACATTTGTAACGACACTACAGGGGTTAAAAGCAATTGTGTTTAATGTTTGATTTGCCCTGAACAATTGGGATGCATTCGCGGCCAGTACAGCTATTGGAAAAGTCTGTTAGCATGTCTGGGGATGGAGTGCGAATCCTCCAGTGACATCTCCATGAAGCTCTCCTGGACTTTCTCTGAAAGCCTTTGCAGAAGGTTTCTGGGGAGGGCTGCCTTATTTCGTCCTCCACGGTAGGACACTTTATCACGCCAAGCCAGTAGCAAGTGGTCTGGAATCATTGCAGCACAAAGCATGGCAGTGAATGGTCCTGGGTTTTGGTCGCATTCATGCAACATTCAGTCTTTATCTTTCTGAGTCAGCATCAGGAGGGTAATATCATTTATGGTCACGGGGTTGAAATAGGGGAATTTTTGTAAGGGAACAGTAATCCCCTCTGTTTGGTGATCCCCGACACATTAGACCCTGGTCATGCTGGGCTGTTTGCGCTTGGCTAAAGAGATCATCCCAGAGAATAGCCACGCAGGGGTGGAGGAATGTGCTGCACATTCACCCCAAAACTGCAGCCCCTCCATTTAAATGGCAAACCCAACCAGAATTGGTTGCTATGGGAAAGGAGGGTGCTGCAGTTTGAAACCATTCCCACATGTTATGATCACGGAAGAAGCCAGCCCCGCGTACCTTTGGTTTACCATGGCTGCCTGAAAACCGAATTTTGTTGCCCAGCCGTGTGTGATGTGTCACCATACCAGCAGGTGCTCAATATAAAAGGCAAAATGCGACCTTGTACCTAAAACACATGTGCTGTCTGCTGTGAATTGATTGATTCACTGTGAAAGAGTCTCGCTTTTGTTCTCAGAAATGTATCTTCTTAAAATCTACTCTCTCTTTTTTCCCCCCTGCAGGTGCAAATGTTTCTATGCTCCCCGCATCAACTCCATCTCTGAGGTTATCGCAGATTAGAAGGTGAAAAAAACACACTTGGGATGACATGTTTTCAGAGCTCATCCAGTCCTCCCGCACTGATAGGGCATAGCTGAATGCATGGAGGCATTCAGTGGCAGAGACCAGCAAAGTATACAGTGAGCGTGATCGGAACACGCAGGAGGAGATGCTGAGGCTAATGGGGGAGCAAACGGACATGATGAGGCGTCTGGTGGAGTTGCAGGAAAGGCAACTAGAATACAGACCCCCGCTGCAGCCATTGTGTAACTGCCTGCCCTCCTCGTCAAGTTCCATATCCTCCTCACCCAGAAACCCAAGAACGCGGGGAGTGGAAGGATCCAGGCACCCTGCCACTCAACTCCAGGGGATGGCCCAAGCAACAGAAGGCTGTCATTCAGAAAGGTTTGATTTGTAGTGTGGCTACAATAAGCAATGTGGCCTTATCATTTCCTCCTCCCCCACCCTGTTATAAAACCCCTTGTACACCCGGGCTACCTTTTACGAGTCAGCGTTATCAGTGATCTCAAGGGTTTTTTTAATAAATAAAGAATGAATGGATTCAGAACAATAGGGACTTTATTTCCTGTGCCAGCTGTGGTCGAAGGGGGGAGGAGGATTGGCTTACAAGGAAGTACATTCACAAAAGGGGGCGGCTTTGCATCAAGGAAAAACACACACAACTGTCACACCATAGCCTGGTCAGTCATGAAACTGTTTTTCAAAGCCTCTCTGATGCGCAGCACACCTCGGTGTGCTCTTCTAATTACCCTGGTGTCTGGCTGTTCAAAATTGGCCGCCAGGCAATTTGCCTCAACCTCCCACCCCGCCATAAATGTCTCCCCCTTACTCTCACAGATATTATGGAGCACACAGCAAGCAGCAATAACAATGGGAATATTGCTTTCGCTGAGATCTAACCTACCCAGCAAACAGCACCAGCACCCTTTTAAACGTCCAAAGGCACATTCTACCACCATTCTGAACTTGCTCAGCCTATAGTTGAACTGCTCCTTACTGCTAACCAGGCTGCCTGTGTATGGCGTCATGAGCCATGGGAGCAAGGGGTAGGCTGGGTCCCCAGGGATAACTATTGGCATTTCAACATCCCCAACGGTAATTTTCTGGTCTGGGAAGTAAGTCCCTTCTTGCAGCTTTCTGAACAGCCCAGAGTTCCAAAAGATGAGAGTGTCATGCACCTTTCCAACCATCCCACGTTGATGTTGGTGAAACGGCCCTTGTGATCCACCAGTGCTTGCAACATCATTGAAAAGTACCCCTTGTGGTTTATGTACTGGCTGCCCTGGTGGTCCAATGCCAAGATAGGGATATGGGTTCCATCTATCGCCCTACCACATTTAGGGAATCCCATTGCAGAAAACCCATCCACTATGACCTGCACATTTCCCAGAGTCACTACCTTTGGTAGCAGGAGCTCAGTGATTGCTTTGGCTACTTGCATCACAGCAGCCCCCACAGTAGATTTGCCCACTCCAAATTGATTCCCGACTGACCGGTAGCTGTCTGGCGTTGCAAGCTTCCACAGGGCTATCGCCACTCGCTTCTCAACTGTGAGGGCAGCTCTCATCTTGGTATTCCTTCGCTTCAGAGCGGGGGAAAGCAACTCACAAAGTTCCATGAAAGTGGCGTTATGCATGCGAAAGTTTCACAGCCACTGGGAATCATCCCGTACCTGCAACACTATGTGGTCCCACCAGTGTGTGCTTGTTTGCCGGGCCCAGAATCGGCATATCCCTGTATCAACATGCCCCAATGCCGCCATGATATCCCAATTGCCACATCTCGTGCTTTCAGGAACGTCTATGTCCATATCCTCCTCACAATCTTCCTCGTGCTGGCAGCTCCTAGCTAGCCTCTGCACATACTGCAGGATAATGTGTAGGGTGACCAGCTGTCCCGATTTTATAGGGACAGTCCCGATTTTCGGGTCTTTTTCTTATATAGGCTCCTATTACCCTCCACCCTCTGCCCTGATTTTTCACACTTTCTGTCTGGTCACCCTAATAGTGTGTGAGGTGTTTACAATGCTCACAAAAGCAGTGTGCAGCTGAGCGGGCTCCATGCTTGCTGTGCTACAGTGTCTGCATGGATAACCCAGGAAAAAAGGCGTGAAATGATTGTTTGCCGTTGCTTTCAAGGAGGGAGGGAGAGGAGACTGATGACGTACTCAAAACCACCCGCGACAATGTTTTTGCCCCATCAGCCATTGAGAGCTTAACCCAGAATTCCAGTGGGCAGTGGGGACTGTGGGATAACTACCCACAGTGCACCACTCTGTGAGTTGATGCTAGCCACGGTATTGAAGACGCACTCCGCTGACCTAATGTGCTTAGTGGAGACACGCATGATCAACTGTATAAAATCGCTTACTAAAGATTGACTTCTATAAAATCAACCTAATTTCGTAGTGTAGACAAGCTCATAGGCGCTGATTCCGTGGGTGGCTTAGCACCCACCGTCAACAAGCTCCTCCCCTCCCCTCCCAGCACCTCCTGCCCATCGCGGAGCAGCTGTTCTGCGGCATGCAGGAGGTGCTGTGGTGGGGGAGGGGAAGGAATGGGGACAGGGCATGCTTGGAGGATGGGGTGGAAGTGGTCACAAAGAGGCAGGTCAGTGGTGGAGCCGGGCCAGGAAAATGTGGGGTGGGGCCTTGGGGGAAGGTGTGGAGTGGGGACAGCATGGGGCCGGGGCGAGGAAGGGAAGAGGCAGGTTGGGGTGGAGGCTTGGGGGAAGGGGTTGAGTAGGAGTGGGGCCTGGGGCTGAGCGGTGGCTGAGCTCCCCTGGTGAAAGGGGGAAGTCGGCACCTGTGCTTTGCTCATCCTGGGGCTTTTCCTCCTGCCCTTGGCTGCTCATGGGAAGATTTACAAAAGGTGTGAGCTGGCAAGAGCAATGAAAAGGCTTGGGCTGGATGGATACCGGGGCTACAGCCTAGGACACTGTCAGTCTGCTGCCTTGGTGGAGATGTCCATGTGATTCAGGGGACGGTGAGGGAAAGGGGATAAGTTGTCAGGTGCCCGGTTTTTGACTGGAAATTCCAGACAAATGGGGGACCTGGCAGTGTCCATTCAGATGTACTGACTAGACACCAAAAGTCCGGTTACCACGGGGCCGGGGTGGGGGAAGGCACTGGGTCATTAACTTGCACCAGCCTCTGCTCAGTGAGGTTCACCTCCTATCTGCAGACAGATGGGTGGCAGGCTTTGAGTCAGACTACAGCCCCTGTCCCAGCTCTGGAGAGCAGAGGAAGTCCAGCTGGTGGGGGAGGGAGGATGAGACAATCCAGTGACAGGGAGGGGGGAGAGCAGCCAGCGATGGGTGGAGGGGGAGAGAGGAGTGAGTGAGAGGGAGGACCTTGAGGGAGGAGGTGGGGCAGAGGCTGGGCCTCAGGAGTCCGGTTTTCAGCAATTAGAAAGTTGGCATCCCTCCCCAAAACACTGGTGTTTCCTTCAAAGATATAGGCCCCATGTGGTGTTCATATGACAATCAAAAGTTTTACATGTAGAATATTTTTTCTTACTATGCATATTTAATAAGGATTGTGAATCTGATCAGATTAAAAAGAAGCAAAACTGCCTGTGTATACTTTGTATTAAATCATGATTTGCATCATCTACAAACAGGTGATAGAGGGCCATTTAAATCCATATTTCTGTAAACTATCAACCTATGAGGAGTTTTTATGAGCAGAGAAAATACATCAGTCTGTGTGTGGTTATTTTTTTTTTAAACGGAATCTTCACAAGAGTGTACAGCAAGATACGAGAGCAACTTTAACACAAGAGCCATGAACTATAATCCAGGTGACAAAAGCACTGATTTATGGGATTTTATAAATCAACAGCCACTCGTGGTGCAATATTAAAACTGAAGGCAGGTTTTGACCACAGTTGCCAACTTTCACACGGTAAATAAGCCCCCCGATTTTCACAATAAGCCAAAAATCAAGCTAACCCCATTTCAAAACAAGGTCAAAACAAGCCAGTCCCTAAGAACCCCAACACTCTATGTGACTAGATCCCCCTGGCGTGCAGTCTGGGATTGTGGTGCACCCATTGTGCACCCCTGACTCTCTTCTATCCTTGCCCCTGCTTGCCCCTTGCCCCTGCTTGCCGGGAGCCAATCAAAAAAAAAGAAGCAACAAGCTACAACAAGCAACAAGGCAAAATCTAGCCAACAAGCAACTCAAAAGCCAATTAAGCCAAAAACAAGCCCAATTCCTGTGTTTTTTTATAGGTTTGACATGCCTGGTTTTGACCCTAGTAGCCCTACATTGAAAAACCAACCCCTTATTCTATGGACAGAGGGGCAGGGTTGCAATGTGTGGGGATGTATGTGTGCTATAAAAGGGGGTTCCCAATGGATTTTGTAAAAAGGAATTGTGTTCCTTGTTTTTCAGACTTTCTTTATTAGATTTCTTTAGAAAAGGCAAGTCCCTTTTCAAGACGCACTTATTACTTACCAGTTACGTTGATTTGAGGACACTTAACTTTGTTTTCAGAGGATGAAATTCATCGCTGTGCGAAAGTCCAGTACAAATGCCAATTCCTGACCTAGCTTCGTTTTAAAAATAAGCATTTTAATGGTTGTAATTTAAAGAGACACAATCAACTTGAAATCTAGTCCATTTTAAGAAAGAATTAAAAGTAGTTTCAAGTGCTCGTTCCTGCTACTAATTTTTGTATTTTTACAATCAGTATTCTTTTTTATGTACTTGTCTCCTCTGTTCCTGTGAGAGATACCCACACAAAAAAACAGGAATCTGTCTGTCTGACTATACACAAAACCAGCAAAATGGCTTTTCACAAAGAGTAAATTATGGAGAGGGTTAGCACAGGAATTATGGTCTCACCTAAGACATATTTCATCCAAAGAGCTGTCAACGGCACCAAGTAAAGAAGATGCCAAACAATATTTTTCTCTTATTTCTTTAAATTTCTAGCGGCTTTTAGGTGCTACTGGTTGGTTTAAAATATTCAGACAAGCATGTGATATAGAAGGAGATGGTGTGGTATCCCTTTACGGTACTAGAAGACATTTGCTTTGAAATAAGATTGTGATATAAAATACAGCAAAGAACGTCTAATAGAAACAGGTAGAAACTATAAAGAGAGGAACATAGAAATTGCCATACTGGATCACACAAGCGGTCCTTCTAGTCCAATACAATGTCTCCAATAGCAGTGGCCAGTACCACATACTTCAGAGGAAAGTGCAAGACACCTTACAGTAGTCGGTTATAGTATAACTAGCCCACAGACTGACAGCATTCTAAAGCTAGGACCAAAGTGTGGAACTAACATGATGCTTGATACCATAACATTGTTCACTCTGCTTGTGTGTTATATCCCTTTCCCCCACCCTGGCCTGTCTTTCTATTTAAATTCTAAGCTCTTCAGAACAAGGACCATCTGCTATTCTATATTTATACAGTGTCTAACATCATGGGACCCTATTCTTGGTTGGTCATTAGATGCTACTGTAATAAACTTGATTAATAAATAACATATAATTTCAACAACAGTTTTAAGATGACAGATTCAAGAAAATGAAGAAAATGGCTTTTTCCCCCCGTCCTGTTACCACTATTTTTTGTTTTTAGAGTTACTAACAGCAGACATTACAGCCAGTGTAAATTGTGCAAAGAGAACCGTTCGCGATCCCAATGGCACGGGTGCATGGTACATTTAAAACTATGACAACAACTAATACCAGTGACATACTTGTGTGTATAGTTAGGGGAAGGCTAGTTAAAAGAGAGAGACTACAATCTTCCTTTGGATAAACAAGCTAGTACAGAAGCAACATGCAGGTTGCTAATATTTGCATGCTTAATTACTAACTTATTTGAACTCAGAAGTTGTACACTAAGGGTCACAGCACAATACATTTATGGACATTGAGGCTTCTCAGTTGTAGCTCTGATACACATCAAGGCCACTTGGACCTTTACAGCAGCAGTGGAGATAACACTCAGATCTTCCTCCTCCAAAAACTCCCAGTACTTGGACTGAAAAAGACTCTCTATTAGTTGTTAAAGGTAAAGGGTCTATGACATGCAGTTGACCAGTCTTGATTCCATCCAGTATAGGGCAATGGCACTGTGAATGGGAGTCTTTCCCATCTGCTCTAAACAATAGTCCAGGTGCCCTGTGTAGATTCACAACTCACCTACTTCTGGGGTTTGACATTTCTAATGAACTAAGACAGCACAAAGTCCGGTCTAAACCTTCTCCACAGACTTGGCTGACCTGACCGTTCCTAGCTCAGGACTGCTCAGCCCACCCCTTAGGTCCTCTTGGCCTCAGACCCAAGATCCCTCTGTTAGGAGACTGGCTCTGAAGTCTGCTTTCTCTCTTTTAATTTCCTCCAGGTTTGTTACTGCTGACAAGTGAAATGGAACCAGCTTCAGCTGCTGTCTCAAGGATAGACAATTAACCCTTCCTGCCCAGGTTCAGCAGGGCACTTGTCCACCACATCACAAGCACACATACTCTTCTACTTAGAGAAATGTATTTGGTGAGCATCTGAGGTTCCCAGAAGTTCAAACACCAATGTAACAAATCCAGAACCACTTCAAGATTATGTCTATGCTACACACCAGGGCCACTTGATTCTTCATGTGACAGTGGGGATAGAACTTAAATCATCTTTCTCCACAAGCCTAGCCCCCTTCTGCTGGAGCTAAAAGGGAATGAGCAATAGTTCTGCTTTGCGAGACAGAGCTTGTAGCAGAAAACTGAGCAAATTTGATCCCATTCAGTAGAGAGCACTTGTGCAAACACACCAATCTTCTGTGGCAGGAATAGCAGCTGGTAAGTGGGCTTTTGGACAGCCATTATGGCAATAATTTAGGAAGGGTTGGTAGACTCAATATTTATTCAGGCATCATCCAGGATGCAGGATCCAGGATGCAGGATACAGCTGGCCCATTTAGAGTAGGCAGGCACTATGCCAGAATTGGGCCAATGGCAAATAACTTGTACTTCTGCAGAAATATTAACCATGTATACATTTAAAGTGGTTGGTTATTTTCCTTAGGAGCATTTTCACTAATTGATGAGCTTGCCATAATCAATAAACATGATTTTTAACTCACACAGGGTACCATGTAAATGGTACTGCAGAGGACGAGATGTCTCCCAGTGGATCCGGGGCTGCAAGCTGGAAAGTGTTGGGGTTTATCCCAGCTTAGTTCCCTTGCAAATTAGCAGGGATTCGCATAGAGCAAAATGTTCCCTCCACTTGTTTCCCTTTTACAATTAATCATGTTCAAAATAAAACAAACTCAAGAGAAAGGTTTAGTGCAACTGACTGGTGAAATGCAAATATTTTACTCCTTGCTGGTAAGACTGGGATCTTTCCTGGTGACCAGCTGCAGTAACATCTCTTATTACCTCTATATTATATATACACATCAATATAAGTCAAATCTGTTTTTCCTGTGAGATCCTGCTACTATTTTGTTCTGCTAATTATTGTAATGTGTCATCTTGCTTGCGAGCTCACATTCATTACAATCAATAAAATGACTTATTTTGCACATAGTCTTTGTGATTATTGGTTAATATATAAGAGAAAGTGAATATGAGATTATGAACTTGGACCCAGGTCCTCAAAGGTATTTAGGCTCCTACCTTCCACTGAAATCAGTGAAGTTAGGAGCCTCAATCGCTTTTGAAGAACTGGGCTGTGCACTATGAGATAAAGCGTATGAGAGAAGTGCATCATTAGGGAGACTTAAATATTTTATCTCAACTATCAGTTTGTAAAAACATGGTACGGAATTGTCATCTGTTATATATAATTATGTTCCAAAACCACAAATTTGGGTTTAAAAAATCTGTTAAGGCTCTTAAAGAAATACACTGATGTCACTCATCACATCATTTACACAACCCAAGCACTTAAAAGCAAAGAAATGAATAGTTAAAAACACTGGACCTCTTACACTGGCCACTTGACGAACACACACGCTGGTCCCAGTTTAACCAGGTATTGAAGTACATGAGTCATCCACGAGGTCATTGGGAGAGGAGAGGGACTCCCAGCACTCCTGCACACCCCAGCTAGTAGATGCTCCTTTGGAGACTGTTACCAGCTGGCAGAGTTAGCTCTCCACTGGAGCATAGCAGGCAAGAGAAATCAGGGAGCCAACAAAGACACCGAGGAACTGTTGGGACTGCAGCTAGTGATGTGCCCCAGGGAGACAGAGGTGCAGGTTCACAGCAAGGTGATCATAGGAAGGAGCCCAAGGATACCAGACGATTGTCCAATTGTGTTGCCAGAATTCTGGTCAGTGTGTTGTGTTGGGATCCCCACTGATGACGTGGTGGAACCCTCTGCCAGTGTTAAGGCCCTGGGCTGGGACTGGGTGAAATAGGGTGAGCCAAGGTCCCCCTATCCTCTGTTGCCAACCCCATCTCTGGGGGGCAACCTTCCCACCTTAGGCCAAGAGGCCTGTGTTTGTCTGCCATCTCCCAGATACAGGATGTCAGGCGTTAGCCTGCTTGCTGCTGTTCCCTGCCTCAGGGCCTGAGCCCTGGACTTCTTGCTGCCTGGCCCCTGCCTCGGCGACCAGGACCATGGAGACTGCTAATCCCCCTTTGAGCCAGTCTTTCCAGAAACACAGAGCGAGGGGGCCTGCCCTCCCTCCGAGCCTGACGGGAGATGGTCACAAACTCCTGCACCTCTGGTGAGAGCCATCTCCAGCCCAATAGATTTCAATGGGAGTTAGGCGACTAAATTCCTCACAGCATCTGGGCCTAGGACTCCCAAGTATTTAGAATAGTAGGTAGAGAAGAAAATGGGAAAGTAGGAAAGATCCTGTGGCTCCAAAATGGCTTGAAGGATCCCCTTCCCTCCCCATCAAGCAAAAATCTGTGATTTATAATGGAGACAATGCTGGACCTGGTATTACACTGGCCCAAATGGCACTAGTCACATACATTAATACACACAAGCTTGGCAAACTTCTGCAGTGCTCTGTTTTAAAATCGAACTGTTGACAGATGAGGAAATGAAACAATGTATGTTTTTCTTTCTTTCTTTACAGAGAGTTAGAAATACTAATTCAGGATTTCCCAACAGGGCTTTCTTTATAATGCTGTTCTCTTCCGTTCCTGTATTTGCACAATTCTCCTGATTAAGATGAAAATCAATACAGTAGTGTTCTGGGGTGGGTTTTGTTTTTACATCTATCAATTGCATGTGTAGTAAAGTACAAATCTAGCCCTGGAGGCTAAGAATGGAGCATTTTAGCTGTGTTTGTTATGGAGAAACTGAATCCCATACCACATAACAATCCATCTATGATATTTAAAAGGCTCCCGTCATCATCAAAGTGTATGAACACTGCATACCACCTCCACGAGGTAGGGAACGAAAGCACACAGACACCAAATGACACAGGAAATCTGTGGTAGAATGGGGAATTGAAACCGGTCTCCCAAAGCCAATGCCCTAACCACTGGGCCAGCCTCGCTTTTAGAATAATGAAGAACAAACCCTAAGTGAAGGAGTCTCTAGTCCATTTGAATTTAGTTTTAGCCTGAGGTGTTGGGACGTTACAACATCTTTTCGGAGTCCATAATCCCCTAATTTGAAAGGTTTATCCTGGGGGGAAAAAAGTTGTTGAGGTGAAGTTAATGCTGACTGTACATATCAGCAACTCAAGTGCAACAAATCCCTACAAGCACCTTGTCACTAGCCAAAAGAATTAGATAAACTCGGGAAATTCAGGGAAACTCATACACTGGGAAGTGTGGAAAGTCAATGTTAAGGTGTGGAAACTAGATTCAACTCTGGGCCTACAGGCTAGCACACAGATGTACTTAGTAACCTAAATGTGATCTCTCTTCATGTTATTTTACTACAGACTGGCAAATATACATATATACCACAGGAAGAATGTTTGTTTCTGAACTTCTGTGCTTAGGGTGTCCAATTCATTTCAGGTTTTTTAGTATAGATTTCCCTCTCCCTCAGGCCTCTCCTACCAGTTTTGAAGCTGACATTCCTGTGGTTGGGCATTTTAGATGGAGTGGCCCAAATCAGGCTTGTAATGGAAACCTAGTCACAACATTAACTACAGAGTGGGTATTGTCATTCTACAATGTTACAGAAACAGAAATCTTAGAGTCTGAGCCTGTGGTGTTTACACCGACAACACTCACATTCACAATATATATTTTTTTTAATTTACAGATCAAAGGGGAAGTAACATGTTAAGGTCTGCAAAGTGCTATCGCGATTTTAGGTCTGATGAGCAGGCCCTGTTGGTATCAGTGTAGCAAGTGTCAAGGCCCTAATTTAGCACACATCCCTGTAATAAAGATGTTCTTCCACCACTGGAGAAAAATATAAACTGTTCCCCTAGGTTGTAGAAAGCCAGTCATTATTGAGAATTCTTACTGTAAGTTACAAAATAGCACTTGATCAGAATAATAATATCTACCAGTCAGGGCCGGCTCCAGGGTTTTTGCCATCCCAAGCGGCAGAAAAAAAAAAAAAAGCGCCACGATTGCGATCGGCGGCAGCTCCACCGCGCCGCTTTCTTCTTCGGCGGCAATTCAGCAGCAGGTCCTTCCCTCCAAGAGGGACAGGGACCCTCTGCCGAATTGCCGCCGAAGAGCCGGACGTGCTGCCCCTTCCCCTTGGCCGCCCCAAGCACCTGCTTGCTCAGCTGGTGCCTGGAGCCGGCCCTGCTACCAGTCATAGAATGCATATAGGTCACAAGAGAGGTATCACTATTCCCTTTCTGCATATGAGGAAACTGAAGCAGGGGTGAAGTAATTTGTCCAAGGTCACCCTGCAGCCCAATGGCAAAACTTGGACTGGAATGTAGGTCTGCTGCATCCCAGTCCAGTGCTCTGTCCCTTAGGGCACACTGCATCTCCAAAGACATAGCAGAACTTACAAATGCCACAGTGAACTGGACAACTTTTTAACCCACCTATCAAAGTATTTGTAATTTATCCTTCAAAGCTGGGAGCCGCAGGGAGGGGCTGTTGCTTTAACTGCCGGGAGTGGCAGGAGGAACAGCTGGGAGCTACAGGGAAGGGCTGCTGCCTTCTGGGAAGGGTGTGACTTGAGCTTTTCCCAGTTGTTCCTTCCCATTATCAGCAGGCACACATCATCTCTAGTCTCAGTGGTAGGTTTGCTACACTGCCAGCATGAAGGCTTTGCTAATCCTGGGGCTTTTCCTCCTGCCCATGGTTGCTCATGGGAAGGTCTACGGAAGGTGTGAGCTGGCAAGAGCAATGAAAAGGCTTGGGCTGGATGGATACCGGGGCTACAGCTTGGGACACTGTAAGTCTGCTGCCTTGGAGGTTCAAGGGGTGGAGAGGGAAAGGGGATAAGTTGACAGGTTCCAGTTTTCAACTGGAAAGTCCGGCAGTGTCCATTCAGATGTACTGACTGGAGACTAAACTCTGGTTACCGTGACAGGTGGAGAGGAGGTGCAGGGTGATCATTCCATGCCAGCCCCTGCTCAACCAGGGTCGCCTCCTATCTGCAGATAGGCAGGCGGCAGGCTCTGAGACTGATGGCAGCTCCTGTCCCAGACCTAGAGCAGAGGTAGCCCAGCTGGTGAGGGAGGGAGGATGAGACAATCCAGAGACAGGGAACAGGGAGAGCAGTGAGCAATAGGGGGAGGGGGAGAGAGGAATGAGTAGGGGTCAGGGCTTTTGGGGGAAGAGGTAGAGCAGGGCAGGGGTGGGGTCTTAGGACTCTGGTTTTCAGAAATTAGAAAGTTGGCATCCTTATCCCAAAACGCTGGTATTTCCTTCAGAGATATAAGCCCCATGTGGTGTTCATATGACAAGCAAAATTTTACATGTAGAATGTTTTTTCTTACTATTCATATTTAATAAGGCTTGTGACTCTGATCAGAATGGAGTGGAATGAGGATAATCAATGGGACACAGTAATACCAGGGTACAAAATATATCAGAAGGATAGAACTGGTCGGGCTGGTGGGGGAGTGACACTATATGTGAAAGAAAGCATAGAATCAAATGAAACAAAAATCTTAAATGAACCAAACTGTACCATAGAATCTCTATGGATAGTAATTCCAGGCTCTAATAATAAGAATAGCAGTAGGGATATATTACCAACCACCTGACCAGGATGGTGATAGTGACTGTGAAATGCTCAGGGAGATTAGAGAGGCTATTAAAATAAAAAACTGAATAATAATGTGGGATTTCAATTATTCCCATATTGACTGAGTACATGTCTGTTCAGGACGGGATGCAGAGATAAAGTTTCTTGACTTTAAATGACTTAAATGACTGCTTCTTGGAGCAGCTAGTCCTGTAGCCCAGAAAAGGAGAGGCAATTCTTGATTTAGTCCTAAGTGGAGCAGAGGATCTGGTCCAAGAGGTGAATATAGCTGGACCGCTTGGTAATAATGACCATAATATAATTAAATTTACCATCCTTGGGGTGGGGAAAACACCACAGCAGCCCAACACTGTAGCATTGAATTTCACAAAGGGGAACTACACAAAAATGAGGAGGTTAGTTAAACAGAAATTAAAAGGTGAAATCCAAAAGTGAAATTCCTGCAAGCTGCATGGAAACTTTTTAAAGATAGCATCATAGAGGCTCGTTTTAATGTATACCCCAAATTAAAAAACATAGTAAGAGAACCAAAGAAGTGCCACCGTGGCTAAACAACAAAGCAAAAGAAGCAGTGAGAGGCCAAAAGGCATCCTTTAAAAAGTGGAAATTAAATTCTAGTGAGGAAAATAGAAAGGAGCATAAACTCTAGCAAATGAAGTGTAAAAATATAATTAAGAAGGCCAAAGAAGAATTTGATGAACAGCTAGCCAAAGACTCAAAAAGTAATAGCAAAACATTTTTAAGTACATCAGAAGCAGGAAATCTGCTAAACAACCAGTGGGGCCAGTGGACGATTGAGATGCTAAAGGAGCACTCAAGAACGATAAGGCCATTGCCGAGAAATTAAATAAATTCTTTGCATTGGTGACAAATCTGAGGAACTGTCCCAGATTGAGGTGTCATTAGAGGAGGAACAAATTGATAAACTAAACGGTAATAAGTCATCAGGAACAGATGGTATTCATCCAAGAGTTCTGAAGGAATGTGAAATTGCAGAATTGCTAACTGTAGTCTGTAACCTATCATTTAAATCAGCTTCTGTACCAAATGACTAGAGGATAGCTAATGTGAGGCCAATTTTTAAAAAGGGCTACAGAGGTGATCCCAGAAATTACAAGCCAGTAAGCCTGACTTCAGTACCGGGCAAACTGGTTGAAACTATAGTACAGAACAAAATTGTCAGACACATAGATGAACATAATTTGTTGGGGAAGAGTCAACGTGTTTTTTGTAAAGAGAAATCATGCCTCACCAATCTAAATTTGTAAATCTAAATTTACTAGAATTCTTTGAGGGGGTCAACAAGCATGAGGACAAGGGGGATCCACTAGATATAGTGTACTTAGATTTTCAGAAAGTCTTTGACAAGGTCCCTCACCGAAGCCTCTTAAGTAAAGTAAGCAGTCATGGGATAAGAGGGAAGGTCCTCTCATGGACTGGTAACTGGTTAAAAGATAGGAAACAAAGGGTAGGAAAAAATGGTTAGTTTTGAGAATGGAGAGAGGTAAATAGTGTTGTCCCCCAGGGATCTGTACTGAGACCAGTCCTATTCAACATATTCATAAATGATCTGAAAAAGGGGGTAAACAGTTGGGAATGGGCGACAGGGGATGGATCACTTGATGATTACCTGTTCTGTTCAGTCTCTCTGGGGCACCTGGCATTGGCCACTGTCGGAAGACAGGATACTGGGCTAGATGGACCTTTGGTCTGACCCAGTATGGCTGTTCTTATGTTCTTATTAATAGGAAGCAAAACTGCCTGTGTATACTTTGTATTAAATAATCATTTGCATCATCTGCAAACAGGTGATATAGGGGCATTTAGATCCATATTTCTGTAAAATATCAACCTATGAGGAGTTTTTATCACCAGAGAAAATTCATTAATCTGTGTGTGGTTATTTTTTTTAAATGGAACCTTCACAGGGGTGTGCACAGCAAAATACGAGAGCAACTTTAACACAGGTGCCACGAACTACAACCGAGGTGACAAAAGCACTGATTATGGGATTTTTCAAATCAACAGCCGCTGGTGGTGCAATGATGGCAAGACTCCAAAAGCGAAGAACGCATGTGGAATCCGGTGTAGTGGTAGGTGCAATATAATGTTCCCACAGGTAACACTATGAGCGGGCAATTCTGCCCTTTTACACCAGTGTGAGCCTATGGCATTGCAAAATTATAAGCGAAGGCAGGTTTTGTTCCTAGTAGCCCTATATTAAAAAAACAACCCCTTATTCTACAGACAGAAGGGCGAGGTTTCAATGTGTGGGGATGTATGTGTAGTACAAAACGGGGTTCTCCAAGGATTTTTCCAAAAGGAATAGTGTTCCTTTTTTCAGACTTTCTTTTTTAGGTTTCTTTAATAAAAACAATTCCCCTTTGGAGATGCATTTAGTACAGTAACTCCTCATTTAACATATCCCACTTAACCTTGTTTCAATGTTGCCTCCCTGCTCAATTCGGGAACATGCTCCTTTAAAGTTGTGCAATGCTCCCTTATAACATCCTTTGGCTGCCTGCTTGTAAGATTCTGTGGAAGAGCAGTGACTTTACAAGGGAGCATTGCACAAGTTCTGCTTCTCCGCCTCCTCCCCCTCCCTCCCAGAAAATCCTAAGCACCACTAAACAGCTGTTTGGGGCTTCCCTGCTTCTGCCCCTCCCTTCCAAAAAGTCCTAAGCGTGAAGTGCTGGGAGGGACGGGGAGGAATGGAGACGCAGGGCTTCCCTGCTCCTCCCCCTTCCTCCCAGCACTTTGGCTTAGGACTTTCTGGGAGGGAGGGGCAGGAGTGGGGAAGCCCTGCGTCTCCACTCCTTCCCCTCCCTCCCAGAAAGTCCTAAATGGGCTTAGGATTTTCTGGGAGGGAGGGATGTGGTATGCTCTGGAGAGGAAGTGGAGTGGGGGTGGGAAGAGGTGGGCCTGGAGTGGAGCAGGGACAAGAAGAGGCGGGCCTGGAGCATTCCCGGCAAAATCCGAGCCTGTTCTCCTGGGAAGCTGCCACTGCTGCTGCAAAGGTGCTTCCTAGTGTCCTTGCCTGCAGCGGGCTGTGCCTGTGTGGGGTAAGCCAGGGGCACTTCCCAACCACAGTACAGTACAATACTGTGCAGTATACAGTATAATGCCTTTTGTCTGCCCCAAAAAAATTTCCTTAGAACCTAACCCCCCGCATTTACATTAAATCTTATGGGACAATTGGATTCGTTAAACATTGTTTCACTTAGGGTATGTCTTCACTACCTGCCGGATCGGTGGGTAGTGATCAATCTATTGGGGATCGATTTATCGCGTCTAGTGTAGACGCGATAAATCGATCCCCCGATCGCTCTGCCATTGACTCTGGAACTCCACTGTGGTGAGAGGCAGAAGCGGAGTCGACGGGGGAGCGGCGGCAGTCGATCCCATGCCATGAGGACGCGGGGTAAGTCGAACTAAGATACGTCGATTTCAGCTACGCTATTCTCGTAGCTGAAGTTGCGTATCTTAGGTCGATTCCCCCTCTCCCCCCGTCCCAGTGTAGACCAGGTCATAAAGTTCCATTTTTCAGGACCATAACTACAACGGTAAGTGAGGATTTACTGTACTACTAGTTATGTTGATTTCAGGACACTTAACTTTGTTCTTAGAGGATGAAATTCACTGCTATGTGGAATGCCAGCACAAATGCTGGTTCCTGACCTTGCTTGGTTTTAAAAATACACATTCTAATGTTTGTAATTTAAAGAGACACAATCAACTTGAAATCTAGTCCATTTTAAGAAAGAATTAAAAGTAATTTCAAGTACTGCAATTTCCCTTCACCCACACCCTGCCATTTTTTGAACTTTTACAATCACTACTTTTTATTTTATTGTATTTTTTTGGACTTGTCTCCTCTGTTGAGACACCCACACAATCAACATAGGGAACTGTCTGTCTGACTATACAGAAAACCAGCAAAATAGCTATTCACAAAGGGTAAAACCAACCCTTTTGGAGAGAGTTAGCACAGGACATATGGTCTCACCTAAGACATATTTCACCCAAAGAGCTGCCAAGGGCATCCAGTAAAGAAGATGGAAAAAATACCAAACAATATTTTTCTTCATTTCTTTGAATTTCTAGTGGCTCTTCGGTGCTACTTGTAATAATATTTGGTTTAAAATGTTCAGACAAGGGTGTGATATTGAAGCAGATGGTTTCATATCCCTTTATAGTACTAGAACAAAATTTGCTTTGAAATAAGATCATTACAGTAACTCCCCACTTAACATCCTCTCACTTAACGTTGTTTCGATCTTCCGTCCCTGCTCAATTACAGAACATGCTCCATTTAAATGTGCAATGCTTCGCTATAACGTCGTTTGGCTGCCTGCTTTGTCCACAGCTGGCAGCCCCCCTATCAGCTCCCCTACGCCCCCCCACAGCGCCTCCCGCCTGCCGGCAGACCCTGCAGATCAGCGCCTTCCCCCTCCAGCCCCTGCTTCCTTCCTGCGGCAATCATCTGGCTTGCAGCATTTGGAGGGGAAGGAGTGAGGACTCGGCGCGCAGGCTCCTCCTCCCTCCCCTGCCTCCCGAATGCAGCAAACCACCTGATTGCTGCAGGCAGGAGGCAGGGGAGGGATGGGGGAGCTTGCGTGCCCAGTCCTTGCTCTTCCCCCCTCCCTCCTGCCTCCTGAACACTGCAAGCCAGCTGATTGCCGCGGGCAGGAGGCAGGGGAGGGAGGGAGGAGGAGTGAGGATGTAGCATACAGAGTAAAGGGGGGGGGGGAGAAGAGGTGGGTTAAGGGTGGGGACTTGGGAGAAAGGTTGAGCCCCCCACCCTGGCGCTTGCAGAGTAGGGGAAGCTGCCGCTGCTGCTGCGCAGCGTGCTTCTCCTAGCCTACAGCACCTTCAGCCTCCTTGCCTGCCTCATTGTCTCCAGTGCCAGTGGGCTGTGCCTGTGTGGGGTAAGGCGGGGGCACCTCCCAACTACAGTACTGTACTGCACTGTACTGTATGGCAAAAAAAAATTTCCCTGTAACCTAATCCCCCCCCATTTACATTTATTCTTATGGGGAAATTGGATTCGCTTAACATCATTTCACTTAAAGTCACATTTTTCAGGACCATAACTACAACATTAAGCGTGGAGTTACTGTATATATAAAACACAGCAAAGAAAGCCAAATGAAATAGAACTAGATAGAAACTACAAAGAGAGGAACATAGCAATTGCCATATGGATCAGACCAGTGGTCCTGTAGTCCAATACTATGTCTCCAATTGCACTGGCCAGTACCACATGCTTCAGAGGAAGGTACAAGACACCTTGCAGTAGCTGGCTATGGTATAACTAGCCCACAGACTGACAGCATTCTAAAGCTAGGACCAAGTTGTGAAATAACATGATGCTTGACATCATCACATTGTTCACTCTGCTTGTGTGTTATATCCCTTTCCCCCATCCTGGGTCTGTCTTTCCATTCAGATTGTAAACTCTTCAGAGCAAGGACATTTGGTATTCTATGCTTGTACAGTGCCTAACACCACTGGCCCCATTCTCGGTTGGACTTTAGATGCTACCATAATCAACTTGATTAGTAAATAATAATAATAATCAATAAAATCTAATTTCAGTATCAATTTAGGATGACTGATTAAAAAAAACGAAGGGGAAAATGTTGATTTTTCTTCTCCCTCCTGTTACCACTATATTTCTTTTTTAGGGTTACTGACATCAGACATTACAGCGAGTGTAAATTGTGCAAAGAGAGTTGTTCGCGATCCTAATGGCATGGGTGCATGGTAAGTTTAAAACTCTTACAACAACTAACAACTAGTCACATACTTGCGTGTATACTTAGGGGAGGCTAGTTAAATGAGAGAGACTACAATCTTCTTTTGGATAAACAAGCTTGTATAGAAGCAATAAGAAGGTTGATAATATATTTGTGCTTATTTATTAACATATTTGAACTCAGAACTTGTAAACTAAGAGTTCAGGGACAATAAATTTATGGACATTCAGGATTCTCAGTTGTAGCTCTGATCAAGGTCATCTGGACCTTTAGAGCAGCAGTGGAGATAACACTCAGATCTTCCTCCTCCAAAAACTCCTACCACTTGGACTGAAAAAAACTCTATTAGATGATAAAGGTATAGGGCTTATGACATAGTTTACTGGTTTTTATTCCATTCAGTATAGGGCAGTATCACTGTGAATGGGATACTTTCCCATCTGCTCTATACAACAGTCCAGGTGAAATGGGACCGGCTTCAGCTGCTGTCCACAGGACAATTAGCCCTTTCCTGCCCAGGTTCAGCGGGGCACTTGTCCACAACATTACAAGCACAGGTTTCAGAGTGGTTGCCGTGTTAGTCTGTATCAACAAAAACAACAAGGAGTCCTTATGGCACCTTAGAGATTAACAAATTTATTTGGCCATAAGCTTTAGCCCACACACGCTTAGGCCCAAATAAATTTGTTAATCTCTAAGGCAGGGGTCGGCAACCTTTCAGAAGTGGTGTGCCGAGTCTTCATTCATTCACTCTAATTTAAGGTTTTGCGTGCCAGTAATACATTTTAATGTTTTTAGAAGGTCTCTTTCTATAAGTCTATATTATATAACTAAACTATTGTATGTGAAGTAAACAAGGTTTTCAAAATGTTTAAGAAGCGTCATTTAAAATTAAATTAAAATGCTGATCTTATGCCACCAGCCTGCTCAGCTCGCTGCCAGCCTGGGGTTCTGGTCACCTAGGCCGGCAGTGGGCTGAGCAGGGCCTGCGGCCGGGACCCCAGACCTGGCGGGGGGTTGTTTCAGGGGTCAGGGCAAAGGGCTGGGGGAGGGGGTTCAGGGCAGAAGGCTGGGGTATGTGTGGGGGGATTCATGGATCAGGGCAGAGGGCTGGGGTGTGTGGGGGGTGTAGGGCAGAAGGCTGAGTGTGTGGGGGGGTTCAGGGCAGAGGGATGGGGCTGTGGGGGTGCAGGCCAGAAGGCTGGGTGTGTGTTGGGGTGGGGGGGTTCAGGGCAGAGGGGTGGGGGGTGTGGGGGGTGCAGGGCAGAAGGCTGAGTGTGTGTGTGGGGGTCAGGGCAGAGGGCTGGGGTGCTCGGCTCATGGGAGTGCTCCCAGCCCCCTGCCCTGAGCGGCTCAGGGCAGGGGGCTAGAAGGGATATGCCCTGTTCCACCCCCTTCCCCCAGGCTCCATCCCTACCTCTCTCTGTGTCCTCTACGGAGCTGTGTGCATGCTGCCGCTCTTCCCCCTCCCCCTCGCTAGGGCCATCAGCTGATTGGCGCAGGGATGGAGAGGAGGAGAGGCAGGAAAGCACCACGCTGGGGGAAGAAGTGGGGGAGGGGGGAAGCTTGGCTGCCACAGAACCAAGCTTCTGCCTTCTGCCACCGCAGGGGAGAGCGGTGGGGCTGATTGGGGCTGGGGGCCGGGACCGCGGCAGGGAGCTGCGTACCACTCAAAATCGGCTTGCGTGCCGTGTTTGGCACACGTACCGTAGGTTGCCAACCCCTGCTCTAAGGTATTACAAGCACACACACTCTTCTACTTAGAGAAATGTATTTGACCAGCATCTGAGGTTCCCAGGAATTCAAACACCAATGTGACAAATCCAGAACCATCAAGGACTTCAAGATTATGGCTATGCTACACACCAGGACCACTTGATCCTTCATCCGACAGTGGAGGGATAGCTCAGTGGTTTGAGCATTGGCCTACTAAACCCAGTATTATAAATTCAATCCTTGAGGGAGCCATTTGGGGCAAAATCAGTACTTGGCCCTGCTAGTGAAGGCAGAGGGCTGGACTCAATGACCTTTCAGGATCCCTTCCAGCAATATGAGCTAGGTGTATATCTCCATATATTAACTTTCTCCAGAAGCTGTAGCTAAAAGGCAATTAGCAGTAGTTCTCCTTATTGGTGCAAATATACCAAATCTTCTGTGGCAGGAATAGCAGCTAGTAAGTGGGCCTTTTGAAAATCATTCTGGCAATATTTTAGGAAGTGTTGGTAGACTTGAGATTTATTAGGCAGGATCCAGGATGCAGGATCCAGCCGGCCCATGCAGAGTAGGCAGGCGCTGTGCCAGAATTGGGCCACTGGCAAATTACTTGTGATATTATTTTTGCTCTCTGCACAACTATTATCCACTTACATGCATTTAAAGTGGTTGGTATTTTTCTTGGGAGCCTTTTTGCTAATTTATGAGTTTGCCATAATCAATTAACATGATTTTTAACTCACACAGGGTGGCATGGAAAAAGTACTGCAAAGGAAAAGATGTCTCCAAGTGGATCAGAGATTGCAAGCTGTAAAGTGTTGGGGTTTATTTATCCCAGCTTGGTTCCCTTGCAAATTAGCAGGGATTCGCATAGAGCAAAATGTTCCCCCCACTTGTTTCCCTTTTACAATTAATCATGTTCAAAATAAAACAAACTCAAGAGAAAGGTTTAGTGCAACTGACTGGTGAAATGCAAATATTTTACTCCTTGCTGGTAAGACTGTGGATCTTTCCACGTGACCAGCTGCAGTAACTTATTTTGTGTTCTGCACAGTGTAAAAGATCTTTTATCAGCTCTATTATATATACACATCAAGATAAGTCAAATCTGCTTTTCCTGTGAGATCCTGCTAATTTGTTCTGCTAATTATAGTAATATGTCATCTTGCTTGCGAGCTTACATTCATTACAATCAATAAAATTACTTACTTTGCACATCGTTTTTGTGATTATTGGTTAATGTAGAAGAGAAACTGAACATGAGATTATGAACTTGGGCCCACTGAAATCAGTGGAAAGTAGGAGCCTAAATACCTTTGAAGAGCTGGGCCTAGCACTATGAAATAAAGAGTATGAGAGAAGTGCATCATTAGGGAGTCCTAAATATTTTATCTTAACTATCATAGTTTGTAAACACATGGTGCGGAATTGTCATCTGTTATATATAATTACATTCCAAAACCACAAATTTGGGTTTAAAAAATCTGTTTAGGTTCTTACTCAAATACACCGATGTCACTCATCACATCATTTACAACAACCCAAGCACTTAAAAGCAAAGAAATGAATAGTTAGCGACACTGGATCTCTTACACTGGTCGCATGACAAACACACACGCTGGTCCCAGTTTAAAAAGGTATTGAAACACATGAGTCATCCATGGAAGTCGGGGAAGAGGAGAGGGACTCCCAGCATTCCTGCAAACCCCAGCTAGCAGATGCTCCCTTGGAGACTGTTACCAGCTGGCAGTTAGCTCTCCACTGTGTTGCCAGAATTCTGGTCAGAGTGTTGCGGTGGGACCCCACTGACCACGTGGTGGCACCCTCTGCCACTGTTAGGGCCTTGGGCTAGGACCTGGGCTGGGACCTGGTGGAGTAGGGTGGCCCAGGTCCCCCATCCCCTGCTGCCAACCTTACGCCTGGGGTGACAGCCTCCCCACCTTAGGACAAGAGGCCTGCGTTTGTCGGCTGTCTCCCTGAGCCAGGACATCAGGCACTAGACTGCTTCCTTCTCCGCCCTGCCCAGAGGACAAGAACTCCTAGACTGCTGGCTGCTCTGCCCTGCCTAGAGGGTCAGAGCCCCAAGATTGTTGGCTGCTCCGTGCTGCCCAAAGGGAGGGCCAGAGCCCCATGACTGATGGATGAGACACCCTGTGAGAGGGCCTGAGCCCTGGACTACTTGCTACCTGGCCCCTGCCTAGGTGACCAGGACAATGGAGACTGCTAATCCCCCTTTGAGCCAGTCTTTCCAGAAACGCAGGAGCAAGGGGGCCTGCGCTCCCTTCAAGCCTGATAGGGAGGGACAGCCGCAACCTCCTACATCTCTGGTGAGAGCAACTGCTAACTCCCATAGATTTAAATGGGAGTTAGGCGCCTAAATACCTTACAGGATCTGGCCCTAGGACTCCAAAGTCTTTAGGATGGTAGGTAGAGAAAAAAATGTGAAAATAGGGAAGTTCTTGTGGCTCCAAAAATGGCTTGAAGGATTCACCCCGCCCGAACCATCAAGGAAAAACCTGTGAGTTATAATGGTGTAAGCAGAGTCAGGATGAGCTCTACCCTGACATCTGGTGGTGAATTATGGCGAGTGTGGAAAAGAACTCCAGGGGCTGATCTTGTTTGCATAGACACACCCACTCACCTGGCATGAAACAACAGCAACTCAAAGTGGTTACTTTGGCTGGTGTGGGATCCCCAGTTTTCTCTGTTATTGGGGCAGGAAGAATAAAGTTGTGTTACCCTGATTCTGTGAATCAAGGCCAGTGGAACTGTTGTGTGACAGAAGGACTGAGTGAGTCCTTCACCATTACTTAAGTAGCACTTGCTTGACAAGGGGCATGGGTTACAAAACTCAGTGAATTGAGAGAGGGTGGGGACAAGTGTTTGTACCTGATGGTATAGGCCTGCCCACCCCTTCTTAGGGTTTAAAACACCAATTGCACTACCTTCTCTCTCTCTCCACTGTTGAATGTCAGAGCTAACTGCATCCGAAGAAGTGAGGTTTTTACTCACGAAAGCTTATGCCCAAATAAATCTGTTAGTCTTTAAGGTGCCACCAGACTCTTTGTTGTTTTTTTAGAGCTAACTTTGATTCTATTAGGAGTCTAGTTATAGGCTGCTGAGCTGAGTTCACTTTGGGCCAATGGTGCACTAGCACTGGGGCTCCCCTACTATGAGCTGAAATTGCTAAAAGCTGAAATCACAAAAGAGCTAAGGTTATTAAGAGCTGAGATCACTGAGTGCTGTGTTAACTAGTGGGGGAGCCTGAAGCTATATTGCTAAGCAGCTGGTGGAGCAATTTGTGGGGATGACTGGAGGAGCTGGTTGGAGTGGCCCAAGGAACGGTGAGTGGAGCTGTTTGCGGGGATGGCTGGAGTGGCTCACAGGTCGGTGAGCAGAGTGGAGCAGCTTGTAGAGCGGAGCAGTTTGTGGGATGGCAGGAAGTGGACTGGCTCGTGGTGAAGGCTGTGGCGGAACCCCACGGAGAGACGGCCAGCCGGCCTCGGATCACGTAAGGTGCCCCTTAACACCCTACATGCCCCCCCCTTTTACTCTGGGGCTGCAATGAGCAGGGACAGAGACTTTGGGGTCTATTGGTCTTTTGGGACTTTGGGTGGTTGCTGGACCCAAGAGACTTTGGGGGTGTTGGACTTTGGGGACTCTGGGTGATTTTTGTGTTGCTGGATTCAAGAACCAAAGGGAAAGGATACACCCCAATTTGCTGGGGTGGGTTTTTTGCTTATGGTTTGTGTTATGAATCCTGTTTGTGGTGTTTTTCCAATTTAATGCTGATGTCGTTTACCTCATGTTATTAAACATTTTCTGTTACACTCAGACTCCGTGCTTGCGAGAGGGGAAGTATTGCCTCTTACAACCACCCCCTGGGTGCCTCTAATTGTCCCAGGTCACTGGGTGGGGGTTTGAGCCGGTTTTGCATTGCGTTATTGAAACGGAACCCCTAGATACAGAACCCGGCCCTTGTTGCTGCCAACTTAGATGGGCAGAAGGGTTACAATGGCATTAGTCACATATATTAATACACACAAGCTTGGCAAGCTTCTGCAGTGCTCTGTTAAAATCAAACTGTTGACAGATGAATGAGGAAATTAACAATGTATGTTTTTTTTCTTTACAAGGAGTTAGAAATACTAATTTAAGATTTCCCAACAGGGCTTTCTTCATAGTGCTGTTAGCTTCCCTGCTTGTATTTGCACAATTCTCCTTATTAAGATGAAAATCAATACAGTACTGTTCTGGGGTGGGTTTTGTTTTTAATATCTATCAGTTGTATGTGTAGTAAGGTACACATCTAGGCCTAGAGGCTAAGAATGAAGCATTTTAGCTGTGTTTGTTATGGAAAAACTGAATCCCATACCACATAACAATCCATCTATGGTATTTAAATGGCTCCCTACACAAAGTGTATGAACACTGCATACCACCTTCACAAGGTAGGGAACAAAAGCATACAGATATCAAATGACACAGGAAATCTGTGGCAGAATGGGGAATTGAAACCGGTCTCCCCAAGTCAATGCCCTAACCACTGGGCCAGCCTTACTTTCATAATAATAAAGAACAAACATTAAGGTTTGAAAAGTAGATTCAACTCTGGGCCTACAGGCTAGCACACAGATGTACACAGTAACCTCAATGTGATCTCTTTTCACATTATTTTAGTAGAGTGACAAATATAAATATACACCCCAAGAAGGTTTGTTTCTGAACTCCTGCACTTAGGGCATGGGTGGGCAAACTTTTTGGCCCGAGGGCCACATCTGGGTATGGAAATTGTATGGTGGGCCATAAAAACAACAAGGAGTCTGGTGGCACCTTAAAGACTAACAGATTTATTTGGCCATAAGCTTTCATGTGTAAAAAACCCACTTCTTCAGATGCTTATTCAATGCACAGGACTCCTTGTTGTTTTTGTGGCTTCAGACTAACACGACTACCCCCTGATACTTGACACTATGGTAGGCCATGAACACTCACAGAATTGGGGTTGGGAGGGCTCTGGCTGGAGGTGCAGGCTCTGGGGTGGGGCTGGGGATGAGGGGTTGGAGGGAACTCTGGGCTTGGACCAAGGAGTTCAGAGGGGAATAGGGGGATCAGGGCTGGGGCACGGGAGGGGTTCAGGGAGGCGGGCTTCAGGTGGCGCTTACCTCAAGCAGTTCCCAGAAACAGCAGCATGTCCTCTCTCCGGCTCCTACGCGGAGGTGTGGCCAAGCGGCTCTGCACACTGCCCTGTCCGCAGGTGCCGCCTTGTCCAGAGGTGCCACCCCTGCTGCTCCCATTGGCTGGTTCCTGGCCAATGGGAGCTGCAGGGGCAGTGCTTGAGGTGGGAGCAGCGTGTGGAGCCCTCTGGCTGCCCCTACGCACAGGGGCGGCCCGTCCATATAGGTGAATTAGGTGGTTGCCTAGGGTGCCAAGTTAAATGGGGCACCAAATTCGAGGGAAAAAATCAAATAAAAAAAATGAAAAAGAGGGAAAGAATACAAATAAAATAATGAATATGTCATTATTTCAATTCCCGTGTGTGTAAGGGAGGGAATATGAATGATAATTCAATTCTCTACATTTCTGAGAATTTATTCATATGTAAAATGTTTTATTTACTGCAAAAATAAATAATATTTTAGCATTTTTTTCAATTTGTGACGTACGGTCAAGATGACCCATTCCACAATTTTGATAAGCAATAACTTATAATAGCCACAATGAGAAACATCCGCCAGCGGCAAGAGCTGCAATGCTAGTGACACTTAACTCGAATATACATCAAGGTCTCTGTGACAGGTCTCTGTGACACAAAACCCCCCTGGGAGCTGCCACCTGATGTGCCAAGACTACTTCCGCCCCTGCTTTCCTGCCCTGGCAGCTTAGGACTTCAGTGCCCCACCTGGTTTGAGCCAGACCCGCTAGCCTGCTGCAAACCCAGACCCAGGGTCAGGGGTGGCAGTTTTGTAGAAATTTTGGTGGTGCCCAGAACCTGCCCCTGCCCAAACTTCGCCCCCCCAAAACTCCACCCCCACCTGCCCAAGGCTCTGGGGGGGAGTTTGGGTGGTGGAGGAGGTCTGGGGTGCAGGCCCTAGGCTGGGGCAGGGGATTGGGGTGCAGGGGATTGAGGTGCAGGGTGCAGGCTCTGGGAGGGAGTTTGGGGATGGGAGGGCTGCAGAGGGAGGGGGTGCAGGGGTGAGGGCTGTGGGGTGTGGCTGCAGATGAGAGGTTTGGAGTGTGGGAGGGGCTCAGGGCTCGGGCAGAGGGTTAGGGTGTGGGGGATGAGGGCTCTGGCTGGGACTGGGGATAAGGTGTTTGGGGTGCTGGAGGGGCTCAGGCAGAGGGTTGAGGTGTGCGGGGTGAGGGCTCTGGCTGGAACTGCGGATAAGGTGTTTGGGGTGCTGGAGGGGCTCAGGGCTCGGGCAGAGGGTTGAGGGTGTGGTGCGGGGGTGAAAGCTGTGACTGGGGGTGTGGTCTCTGGGGTGGGGCAGGGCTGGGGATGAGTTTGGGGTGCAGGCAGGCTGCTCTGGGACAGGGACCAGAGAGGAGGACTCCCCCCCAGCCCTTTCCCTGCCAGCAGCAGCAAGCTCTGGGGGAGGAGCTCCCCTTTCCTGCCCCCCCAGCAGCACACTCACCCCCATCACGGTCACTGCATGTGCTCCTAGGGCCCCTCTCAGGTCCAGGAATCTCCCTCGCCTCCCCCGTGGTGGGTGCCGGGGGGCGCTGCGTGCACCTCCTCCCCTGCTGTTGCCCCGACTGTAGCTTCACTGGGGGTGAAGGATGGGGCTGCCTCCTTGCCCAGCATGGGGCAGGAGCGGTGACTGCGGGCGGAGTGGGGGGGCTGTGCTGCTGTAGGGTCCTGCCGGAAAAGGGAAGGGTCTGAGGGGGAAGGGCAGGCTCAGAGTCAGTCTGCCCTGGCAGTGGAAATGGGGGGCACTAGGAGGCAACATGTAGCTGCACGGAAGAGACAGTGTGTCAGTTTTCAGAGTAGCAGCCCTGCTCCGGAGCCCCGGGAAGGCAAGAGAGGGCTGGGGGAGGCATGGGGGGGCGTACGGGGGCCGGGGAGGACACCCAGCCCCAAATATTTGTGGAGCTGGGCCCCTGGGCTCTGAATATTGCTTGTGCCCGAGCACCATGTGGATATGGAATTCGCCGCCTATGCCCAGGGTCTGAACTAAGTCCCATAACATCCGTAGGCTTAACTGAAAGCAATTTAAGAAGTGTTCCTGCCTTTAACACTCAGATGCCCAACTCCCAATGGGGTCTAAAACCCAAATAAATCCGTTTTACCCTATATAAAGCTTATACAGGGTAAACTCATAAATTGTTCGCCCTCTATAACACTGATAGAGAGATGCACAGCTGTTTGCCCCTGCCAGGTATTAATACATACTCTGGGTTAATTAATAAGTAAAAAGTGATTTTATTAAATACAGAAGGTAGGATTTAAGTGGTTCCAAGTAGTAACAGAACAAAGTGAATTACCAAGCAAAATAAAATAAAACACACAAATCTAAGCCTAATACAGTAATACAACTTAGTATAGATAAAATCTCACCCTCAGATGTTTCAATAAGTCTCTTTCACAGACTGGATGCCTTCCTAGTCTGGGCACAATCCTTTCCTCTGGTACAGCCCTTGTTCCAGTTCAGGTGGTAGCTAGGGGATTCCTCATGATGGCTCTCCCTTTTCTCTGTTCCACCCACTTATATATCTTTTGCATAAGGTGGGAATCCTTTGTCCCTCTGGGTTCCCACCCCCCACTCCTTCTCAATGGAAAAGCACCAGGTTAAAGATGGATTCCAGTTTAGGTGACATGATCACGTCACTGTAAGACTTCATTACCCACTTGCCAGCACACACGTATACAGGTAAAACAGAGCCATCTGCAATCAATTGTCCTGGTTAATGGGAGTCATCAAGATTCCAAACCACCATTAATGGCCCACACTTTGCATAATTACAATAGGCCCTCAGAGTTATATTTCATATTTCTAGTTTCAGATACAAGAGTGGTACATTTATACAAATAGGATGATCACACTCGGTAGATTATAAGCTTTGTAATGATACCTTACAAGAGACCTTTTGCATGAAGCATATTCCAGTTACATTAGCATATTTTCATAAAATCATATAGAGTGCAAGGTCACAGTCACATAGCCGGAAATTCATGTAGAGCGGAGATATCGTGAGTAGTTTAAATCACCAACGATGTGGTGTGTCAGCCATCCTTAACACTATAATGCTTGCAGTCGGGAGCATAGTACATAACAATATTCAAATGCCCCATGGCAGAAAGAGAAAAAAGAAAACCCTCAGGAGCTGAGTATCGTAAACGAAAGGCTGAGAAGGAAAAGGACCAAGCAAAACAGCAGGGATCCTTCCTGAAATATCTTCTCTTTAATCCAAATAAAGATGGAAGCAGTTCACAGCATCCAGATGAAGCAATTTTACTTGGAGAGGAGGTGATCTAGACAACCTTTTAACCCACCTATGAAAGTATTTACCGTTTACCATTGAAAGCTGGAGCTGCAGGGAGGGGCTGTTGCTTTAGCTGCCCAGCATGGCAGGAGGAAGATCTGGGAGCTACAGGGAAGGACCACTGCTTTCCAGGAGGGGTGACTCAAGCTGTTCTAGGCTATGCCTCCCCACTATTACCAGGCACACGTCATCTCTAGTCTCCAGGGTTTGCTACACTGCCAGAATGAAGGCTTTGCTAATCCTGGGGCTTTTCCTCCTGCCCATGGTCATCGGTTTGAACTCTACTGCCCTGCCTTCAGGTGACCAACCGTCATCCCCACCCCATACATTCCTTTGCAAATTTGAAAGTCCCCTTCCTGTTTGCTCAGTGATGTGTGCAGTGGTCTCAGCACATTTTTCCATGTGGCCAGGCCTGCTCCATGCACCAAGTGATCCCCTGCTTGGAGCAATGCCGAGCTGCTGGACCTCATCGGCATTTGGGGAGAGGAGGTTGTCCAGTCCCAGCTGCGCTCTAGCCATAGGAATTATGATACTTATGGACAGATTTCACGATGCATGATAGAAAGGGGCCAGGACTGGGACACATTGCAGTGTAGGGCAAAAGTGAAGGAGCTGCGGAACGCCTACCACAAGGTGCGGGAGGCAAACCGCCGCTCTGGTGCTGCATCCACGTGCTGCCGGTTCTCCAAAGAGCTGGATGCGATACTCGGTGGGGACCCCACATGCACTGCAAAGGCCCCTGTGGATATTACGTTGGCTCGCGTGCCAGTCAAGAGTGAACCGAGCCAGAAGGAGGAAATCTTGGATGAAGATGTGGAAGGGGAGAGGGACCCAGAGGCTGAGGATGGCTTGGAGGCCAGAGAAGCATGCAGTCAGGAGCTCTTTTCTACCCCAGAGGAGCCTAGCCAGTCACAGCAGTTGGATCTTGGCAAAGGGCAAACAGGAGAGGAGGCCCCTGGTAAGTGGATCTGAGTTTGGGAATTGCTGAAGCGATTTGCTGGGGGCAGGAGGGTTGCAGAAATCAGGCTTGTCTCCCACAGCATCATAGGCGCCGACTCCGTGGGTGCTCCAGGGCTGGAGTACCTACAGGGGAAAATTGGTGGGTGCTCTGCACCCACTGGCAGCTCCCCGCCCTGCCCCAGCTCACCTCCACCTCCACCTCCTCCCTATCTCTTAGAGCTTGCTGCCACAAAACAGCTGATTCACGGCGGCAAGCGCTGGGAGGGAGAGGGGAGGGGGAACATGGCGTGCTCGGGGAAGAGGCGGGGCTGGGGCGGGCTTTGGGGAAGGGGTCCAATAGGGGCAGGGAGGGGGCGGAGTTGGGGTGGGGACTTTGGGGAAGGGGTTTGAATGGGGGTGGGGTAGGGGCGGGAGAAGGTGGGGCAGGGGTGGAGTTGGGATGGGGTGGGGCCAAGGATGAGGGAGGGAGTCGAGCACCCACAGGCGCAGGGAAAAGTTAGCGCCTATGCACCGCATGCCTATTCTGAGCAGCGGAACAGGCTGTTGATAGACTCCCTCACTTCAAGGGAATCTCCCTCAGAGATCTCCAGGAAACTCTCGTGGAGATATTGGGCAATCCGCTGCTGCAGGTTCCTCAGCAGAGCTGCTTTGTTTCTTGCCCCATTAACAGTAATTTTCCCGTGCCACTGTGCCATCACACGGTGGGCATGGGGGACCGTTGCTGCACACAGATGAGCCGCATAGGGGCCAGGAGGGAAGCCACAGGCTTGGAGAAGACCCTCCCTTGATTCCCTGCTCATCCTCAGCAGCGAGATATCTTCCATAATGATCACATCCTGTGAAAAGTGTGAGAACAGGAATGATTATCAAGCCCACGCTACAGTGCTAGCTCGCCCCAAGAGCCACGTGCCCAGTGTACAGCAGGATCTGGGAAGAGTGATTCACCCTGCCCCTGCAGCTACTCAACATTTTGAAGGTCTTGTGGCTCATGTGTGCTTCCCTTGGGTCAGGCAGTTAGTGACCCGCGTGTGAGTACTGGTTGTGTTTTAAAGCACTGAATCAGTGTTGTCTGTGTTGCAAATATTACTGCTTCTGTAAAATGTTGCATTTACAGAGATGACCTTGGGAGACCAGCCTCCCTTATCGGCAGCAGAATGGCTGCGCAGAATTAAAAAGCAGCCACGAAGAACTAAGGAGGACGTTCTCCATGAGGTTCTGATGGACTCCGCCGCTGAGAAACAGGAATTGAAGGAGTGGCAGGACAATGAGAAGAGGGACCGAAAGGAGAACACAGCACACCAGAAAGAAGCCACGGAGCGGCTCTTAAATGTTATGGAGCGCCAAGTGGACACACTCCAGGCGATACTAGCTCTTCAAACCGAGCAGCTCCGTGCCCGCCCTCCCCTGCAGCCACTGTCACAAAATCTTTCCCATGCGTCCTCACCACACTGCCAACAGACTGTTATCAACCTCCTGGCTCCACTCTCTATCCGCAGCATTCCACTCCTTCCTCCTCACAGTCCAGCACTGTGGACACCCACTGCACCCAACACCCATCCCTCTGCAGTTTGGCCCTGCTGAAGTACAGCACCCGCTGCATTGTACTCCACAGGAGAAGGTTGGGTATGATCCCTGGACATAAACAAATCTGTAGCTGTCCCTGGACCCCTCCTCCTCTTGAGACCTTCCCTTTCCCCATCCCCCTCCCTGCTGCTGAATTTTTTTGTTTGACTCTCTCCTCCGATTGTTGTCTTTTAATAAAATAATTGTGTTGGTTTGAAAGCAATCTTTATTCTATTAAGTGAAAGCAAAAAGAGCACTGCAAAGCAACAGACAATTATGTAAAAGCCCCTTCTTGCATCATGTGCACCAATCACCTCCTAGCATTACAAGCACTGCACTCCCGAGCACAGCAACAAATAATAGTGGCTTTCAGACTCAAATTACTGCCTCAAGGCATCCCTGAGCCTTATGGCCCCCTAGTGTGCCCCTCTAATAGCCCTAGTCTCTGGCTGTTCAAACTCAGCCTCCAGGCGCTGAGCCTCTGCGGTCCAGCCCTGAGTGAAACTTTCACCCTTCCCTTCACAAATGTTATGGAGCGTACAGCACGTGGCTATAAGCACAGGAATATTGTCATCAGCATGTCCAGCTTCCCACACAGGCATCACTGCGGGCTTTTAAACAGCCAAATGCACACTCAACAGTCATTCTGCACTTGCTCAGCCTGTTATTGAACCACTCCTTGCTGCTGTCAAATTGCCCCGTGTACAGCTTCATCAGCCACGGCATTAAGGGGTAGGTGGGGTCTCCAAGGATCACATGGGCATTTCGACTTCCCCTACGGTGATCTTCTGGTCCGGGAAGAAAGTCCCTGCTTGCAGCTTCTTGAACAGGCCAGTGTTCCGAAAGATGAGGCCTCGTCTGGAGTACTGTGTCCAGTTTTGGGCCCCACACTACAAGAAGGATGTGGAAAAATTGGAAAGAGTCCAGTGGAGGGCAATAAAAATGATTAGGGGACTGGAGCACATGACTTATGAGGAGATGCTGAAGGAACTGGGATTGTTTAGTCTGCAGAAGAGAAGAATAAGGGGGGATTTGATAGCTGCTTTCAACTACCTGAAAGGGGATTCCAAAGAGGATAGATCTAGACTGTTCTCAGTGGTACCAGATGACAGAACAAGGAGTAATGGTCTCAAGTTGCAGTGGGGGAGGTTTAGGTTGGATATTAGGAAAAACTTTTTCACTAGGAGGGTGGTGAAGCACTGGAATGGGTTACCTAGGGAGGTGGTGGTATCTTCTTCCTTAGAGGTTTTTAAGGTCAGGCTTGACACAGCCCTGGCTGGGATTATTTAATTGGGAATTGGTCCTGCTTTGAGCAGGGGGTTGGACTAGATGACCTCCTGAGGTCCCTTCCAACCCTGATATTCTATGATTCTATGCGTGCGTCATGCACCTTTCCGGACCAGCCTGCGTTAATGTCCACGAAACATCCACGGTGATCCACAAGTGCCTGGAGAACCATTGAGAAATACTCCTTGTGATTAATGTACTCGGTGGCTAGGTGGTCTGGTGCCAGAATTGGAATGTGCATACCATCTGTTGCCCTTCCGCAGTTAGGGAAGCCCATTTGTGCAAAGCCATCCACAATGTCACACACGTTGCTCAGAGTCACGGTCCTTTGGAGCAGGATGCGATTAATGGCCCTGCACACTTCCATCAACACAACCCCAAATGTCGACTTTCCCACTCTGAACTGGTTAGCGACTGATCGGTAGCAGTCTGGAGTAGCCAGTTTCCACAGTGCAATCGGCACTCGCTTCTCCAACGACAGGGTAGCTCTTATTCTCTTGTCCTTGCGCCGCAAAGCTAGGGCAAGCTCATCACACAGTCCTATGAATGTGGCTTTCCTCATGCGAAGCAATGCATCATGGGGCATTGGGACTGGACCCAGAATGCCCCGCAACCCCCTCTGCCTTCCCACAAGTCTTAGCGGCAAAAGAAAAAGATGTGCTCTGTGGGATAGCTGCCCAGAGTGCACCACTCCAAATAGCGCTGCAAGGGCTGCAAGTGTGAACATGCTATTGCGCAGGCAACTGTCAGTGTGAACACACAACAGCGGTTTTCCTTCTGTGCTCTCTGAATGGCACTGTAACTGCCGGCGCTGTAACTTTGCTAGTGTAGACGTGCCCCAAGTGTGGCAAGAATCACCACCACAACAGCCTTGCTCATATGGAAGGCATACTTCACATTTTTAAACCCAGTCATCTTCCCTAGAGCTAGAACACGGTGCTCCACAGAGGCAGGGTCTGGAGGCAAAAATCCACAGCCCCCAGCCACAGATTAAACCCTCAGAATCCACAATAAACTGCAGTCTCTGTCCCACTGGGCTGGCCAGAGGGCAGACAAAAGCCTGCTAAAACAAACAAAATCCTGAAATTAACCCCACAACAAACAAAAACCCAAAAGCCCATTTCCCAACAAATAGAAACGCAGAGAGAACAGCAAACCACACACACTCTCAGCCTCCCTCCCAAACATCCCACCCCAACAGTCCTCTCAGAGAGAGAGAGAGAGAGAGACTGAAGGAACAGCTGAAAGCATACGGTGGCTGACCCTGGAAGAAACCTAAGGGAGGTTCTTGGGTCAAATGTGCAGAGTCTTCTTGGCGCTGTAGGCAAAATAACCTGTTTCCTGCTATTTGATTTCTTCTGCATTTGAAGATACAGAGCTTTCTTTGTACATTTTTTGTAAATAAACTGCCTCAGAAAAATACCTGACTATCCACAATTTTTGCCCAACTGGAGCACCAACAGAGCCCAAGACTTTGACTAGCTGCTTGGGTCAAAAGGGGCACCAATATCTACAGACGATTTTCAATGATCCCCCTATACTTGCACATATGTACATTTAAAACTGTTACAATATTTAAAAAGTAGTGGCATACAATGACTATTTTTCCTACTAAATTTGGCCAATTGAAAATTTAAACAAAATACAGACACACTAATTTCAAGTATCAGGGGGTAGCCGTGTTAGTCTGTATCTACAAAAACAACAAAGAGTCTGGTGGCACCTTAAAGACTAACAGATTTATTTGGGCATAAGCTTTCGTGAGTAAAAACCTCACTTCTTCGGATGCATCAAGCATTTCCTATTATGCTGTGAACATTCCACAAACTGCTAATATACAGCCCTCTCCATTATAGAAACTATAGGTGAAATCCTGGGCCTATAGAAGTCAATAGAGTTTGCTATTGATGTCAGTGGAACTGGGATTTCATCCTGTGGAATTAATTCAGGCCTGCCAGTGTAAGCCAGGCACAGGATCCGTCATGTGAGAAAATACTGGGGTAGGAGTTGCAGCTACATAGTGACAAGCTCTGGCCATGCAGAATTGAAAAATACATTATCTCCTTTCCACCATTAATCAGGGCCGCCCAGAGCTAAACCCAGCGTTGTGAGTTCAATCCTTGAGAGGGCCACTTAGGGATTTAGGGCAAAATTGGTCCTGCTAGTGAAGGCAGGGGGCTGGACTCAATGACCTTTCAAGGTCCCTTTTAGCTCTAGGAGATACATGTATCTCCATATATTATTATTATAGATTTTATGCGGAAGAGGGACAGAGGGGCTCCTTGCCCACTTTATGTTCTTGACATGCACAGCTGCTATGTGAAAGAGAAGGGAGCTTTGCTGCTTGCAAAGTTGGTAAGGCATTTGATATGCTCAGTGTCATCCACAACATCATCCCCCAAGACCTATGTGGCGCAAATGTATGAACTTCACAGCTGAACAGTTAGTAAAGTGGGGTTAGATTAGCACAAGGTGCTGCCACAACACAAATAAATGATAATAAATAAAGCATCAGTGATGCAGAATTGCAGAGAAAGAGCTTTGCTTTAAAATAATTATTTTATAATTATAATAATTTATAATAATTACAAATATATTTATATATATATATATATAAAACAAGTTTGAATCTGTTTTGTTGGATTATTTCTCAGGTAGTAATGTATAAATGACACATTTAATTCACATTTAATAGGGTGATTATTGTAATAGTGTGGGGAGAATTGAACAGTATTGTTTAGTTCCTTAAAGAAAACAACAGTTGAAACATTGCAACATTTTACTAAGTACATTTCACTTAACTATGTTGTAAGGCAGGCATGTTAAACAGACTTGCCTACAAATCAACAAGACAAATATTTAGCAATCACACTGTTTCAACAGCTCTGTGGTTAGTTGCATATTTCTATAACTGATACATATTATATTAGGACATGATGGTAAAACTGATTCATCCCCTTTCAAGGGATGATATTAAAATTGCCAATCCACCCAATGACACCCGTTTTCATTTTTTCATTAAAGCAGGTTTGGCATTACTCTCAGTTGTTTCACATGAACAAGGACAGGCTTGACTTTCTGTGCTTATCTTCAAATGAACTTTTGACTTCTACTGTAAGAAAAGGACTTTAGTAAGTTTTCATTGTTATCATGAACGGCTTTTCCTTTAGTTTGATTACTTCATGTGGACAATATTGCCAAGTTAACTATTTTATAATTGTGTTTGAATATCCATCAAGAGTAATAATTAATGTGAAACCTATTTTGTGACCATCAATGGCACAAGTATATATTGGTTGCCTACCAGAGGCTGGTTTAATTAAAGGGTAAACAATATTGCACTATAAATCTTTAACATATTCTGAAGCAGTCACTCACAGTAGGTAATTCTTAGAGCATCTTTCACTTTACAGTAACTGCTCGCTTAATGTTGTAGTTATATTCCTGAAAAATGCGACTTTAAGCGAAACGATGTTAAGCAAATCCAATTTTCCCATAAGAATTAAAGTAAACGGGGGGGTTAGGTTCCAGGGAAATTTTTTTCACCAGACAAAAGACTATATATATATATATATAAACACACAGTATAAGTTTTAAACAAACAGTTTAATGCTGGTACACAGCGATGATGATTGTGAAGCTTGGTTGAGGTGGTGAAGTCAGAGGGTGGGATATTTCCCAGGGAATGCCTTACTGCTAAATGATGAACCAGCAATTGACTGAGCCCTCAAGGGTTAACTCGTTGTTAATGTAGCCTCACACTATAACGCAGCACAAATGGAGGGAGGGGAGACAGCACGGCAGACAGAGACAGAGATATAGATCCTGTGTGTGAGAGATGCGCATTGCTCCTTTAAGTATGCTGACTCCCACTCTAAGTACACTGCCTTTTTAAATAGATCAGCAAGCTGAGACGGCAGCTGCTGCCAGGAAGCTCCCTCCATCCTGAGCCCTGTCGTGTGTCCCCCCTGCTCTATGGAAGCTGGGGTAAGCAGGGTGCAGGAGCAGGGGGGAGGGGAGGGTGACCAGATGAGAGGAAGAAAATATCGGGACACATGGGGAGTGGGGTTTGCCAGAAGAGCAAAAAAAAAAAAAAAGCTGCCGGCGGAGCGAAATATCGGGACGGTCCCAATTTTATCGGGACATCTGGTCACCCTAGGGGAGGGGGACACCCTGACATTAGCTCCCCTCGCCTCCCCCCCGCACAACAGGCAGGAGGCTCCAGGGAACAGCTCCAAGGCAGAGGGAAGGAGCAGCACATGGCAGTGGGGGGAGGGACAGCTGAACTGCTGGCAACTGATAGCCTGCTGGGCAGCTGCCGCACAGGGAAGTTAGGGGAACGGGGAGCTGATAGGGGGATTGCCGGTCCACCCTGGTTCCAAGCCCCCACCAGCTAGCTGCAACAGGCTGCTCTTCCTGCAAGCAGTGGCCAAACCGTTATAAGGGAGCATTGCACAACTTTAAATGAACATGTTCCCTAATTGATCAGTAATGTAACAATGAAACAACGTTAACCAGGATGACTTTAAGTGAGGAGTTACTGTATTTATTTATCTATCTAATTGAGGGGTTAACATGCTAGCGGTTCATTTTATTCTGTACCCTATCATTTTGTGGTATGCGTGTGAACATTTTCCACAGATCCTTAACAACTGGTTGTCTCTAAGGGCCATGCAAATTGCTGAAAATTATCATTCTTCTCCTATCCCTGCTCTTGCATCATCAGCTTGTGCAATAAAAAAAATCTTCCTTTAGTCTGACTAAAGAAACTAGATATTTCCTTTTCTGCACATTTTGGGCTGCTTGTGAGTCTGTCCAATTGCTATTACATCTCAGTGTCACTTTCCAGTTGTGAGGGGTGATATACAATTATTCTGCTTAACTGCCAGGGGGCAAATTTGTCACATACACATGGAAGATATACAGCACAGCTATAGCTATGTCTTAACTCAGGAAGTTCCTTCGAGAGGAAATATAGCCAAACTTCAAACCTGCAGACAATGGAACTTTCTGTGCCTGCATCCTGTAGATAAACTGCTTGGTTTGCAAAATAAGCAAGGAGGAGGGGGCAAGTAGATGAACAATAAGGGGTCATAAGAGGGGCAGATACATGTAGCTTGCTAATTATGTATGGTAATGATAGCAAATTTTGGCCAATCATAGAGCGATAAATTATCATAGTCAACTGCATATAATGCTTTGGTGTAAGTGTTTTCTTTGTTCTTGCTGACTTATGAGCTCGAACCCAATTGCAATTGAAATAAACGGAGCGCCCCTTCCGGGGCTCCTTGCTTGGCTAGCTGTGTCCGTCTCTCCTTATTCCTCAGCTGGAACGGACAGAAATTTCTATGACAGGGGGAAAGAGATAAGAGCATACCCCATCTCCCCAAAAAAACCACACACGCTCCATTCATTCTATACAAAACTAAAATGAAAAAAACCTGCAGTTCACAACATAGAGTGTTCTCCTCTCCCAACTTGGCTGCATGATAGGAAGCTGGATTATCCCTTTTGCATTTGAGAAGGGGCTCTCTTTCTCTTCATTTGTAAGGCACAAAGATGCATGTGCCTTTGAAAGGAGTCAGAAGAGAGAAGCACCCTGTGCTTGGCACTTAGATTGCACTAAAACCAGGAAAATTGCTGATTACTGTTGCTGAAGTAGCATACCTGTGGCCTGGGAGCAACATGTGCAGCATTCCCAGATAAGGGAACATATAAAAATGGGGAGTGAAAGCTATGCATGCACTTAATGGGACTTTTGTTAGAATTGCCCTATCTTCTATAAACAGAAGATCATTGGAGTCTACACTCCTGCTCCTCTGTGTATGCAGGCAATATAGGTGACCTGAAGAAGAAATCTGCGTACGCTGTCTCACCAACAGAAATTAGTCCAATAAAAGATATTATCTCATCCACCTTGTCTATCTGTGCAGGCAATGGTAGTTAAAGTCCATTGTCATTCCATTATCAGGCACCAGGATACTGCAACATGATGCTCCTTAGTTATTTTGGGTCCTGCTAATCTCCTACATCTGAGAAAAAAACTCATTGAACATCCCTTATTTGTTGGCAACATTCTGTGAGATGTATCAAATAATGAGCTATTAATAAGCAACAGATCAAAAGGTTTTCAAGGATCATCTAGTGCAGGGGTTGTCAATCTTTTTCTTTCTGAGTCCCCTCAAACATGCTATAAAAACTCCACGGCCCACCTGTGCCAAAACAACCGGTTTTCTGCATATAAAAGCCAGGGCCGGCATTAAGGGGTAGCAAGCAGGGCAATTGCCCAGGACCCCATGCCACAGGGGACCCTGTGAAGCTAAGTTGCTCAGGGCTGCAGACTTCAACCCCATGCAGTGGGACTTCGGCTTTCTGCCCTGGGCCCCAGCAAGTCTAACACTGGTCCTGCTTGGCGGACCCCCCAGGGGGCCCTGGACCCATGGTTGAGAACCGATCTACTGTGTGTGATTTTTGTATCCTGAATGACATGTGTTGCGTCTTACAAAGCAGCCTATCTTGTATTATTCAAACACTTTGTTCATTATTTCCTGGACATGTCTGTTTTATTCTAAATAGGTTTTTATTCTGCACTCATCACCATACTATCTAAACATCTTCTAGGAGCGCATTAAGATTCATAGATTCATAGATTATAGGACTGGAAGGGACCTCGAGAGGTCATCGAGTCCAGTCCCCTGCCCGCATGGCAGGACCAAATACTGCCTAGACCATCCCTAATAGACATTTATCTAACCTACTCTTAAATATCTCCAGAGACGGAGATTCCACAACCTCCCTAGGCAATTTGTTCCAGTGTTTAACCACCCTGACAGTTAGGAACTTTTTCCTAATGTCCAATCTAGACCTCCCTTGCTGCAGTTTAAACCCATTGTTTCTGGTTCTATCCTTAGAGGCTAAGGTGAACAAGTTCTCTCCCTCCTCCTTATGACACCCTTTTATATACCTGAAAACTGCTATCATGTCCCCTCTCAGTCTTCTCTTTTCCAAACTAAACAAACCCAATTCTTTCAGCCTTCCTTCATAGGTCATGTTCTCAAGACCTTTAATCATTCTTGTTGCTCTTCTTTGGACCCTTTCCAGTTTCTCCACATCTTTTTTAAAATGCGGCGCCCAGAACTGGACACAATACTCCAGCTGAGGCCTAACCAGAGCAGAGTAGAGCGGAAGAATGACTTCTCGTGTCTTGCTCACAACAGACCTGTTAATGCATCCCAGAATCATGTTTGCTTTTTTTGCAACAGCATCACACTGTTGACTCATATTTAGCTTGTGGTCCACTATAACCCCTAGATCCCTTTCTGCCGTACTCCTTCCTAGACAGTCTTTTCCCATTCTGTATGTGTGAAATTGATTTTTCCTTCCTAAGTGGAGCACTTTGCATTTGTCTTTGTTAAACTTCATCCTGTTTAACTCAGACCATTTCTCCAATTTGTCCAGATCATTTTGAATTATGACCCTGTCCTCCAAAGTAGTTGCAATCCCTCCCAGTTTGGTATCATCCGCAAACTTAATAAGCGTACTTTCTATGCCAATATCTAAGTCGTTGATGAAGATATTGAACAGAGCCGGTCCCAAAACAGACCCCTGCGGTACCCCACTCGTTACGCCTTTCCAGCAGGATTGGGAACCATTAATAACAACTCTCTGAGTACGATTATCCAGCCAGTTATGCACCCACCTTATAGTAGCCCCATCTAATTTGTATTTGCCTAGTTTATCGATAAGAATATCATGCGAGACCGTATCAAATGCCTTACTAAAGTCTAGGTATACCACATCCACCGCTTCACCCTTATCCACAAGGCTCGTTATCCTATCAAAGAAAGCTATCAGATTGGTTTGACATGATTTGTTCTTCACAAATCCATGCTGGCTATTCCCTATCACCTTACCACCTTCCAAGTGTTGGCAGACGATTTCCTTAATTACTTGCTCCATTATCTTCCCTGGCACAGAAGTTAAACTAACTGGTCTGTAGTTACCTGGGTTGTTTTTATTTCCCTTTTTATAGATGGGCACTATATTTGCCCTTTTCCAGTCTTCTGGAATCTCTCCCGTCTCCCATGACTTTCCAAAGATAATAGCTAGAGGCTCAGATACCTCCTCTATTAGCTCCTTGAGTATTCTAGGATGCATTTCATCAGGCCCGGGTGACTTGCAGGCATCTAACTTTTCTAAGTGATGTTTAACTTGTTCTTTTTTTATTTTATCCGCTAAACCTACCCCCTTCCCATTAGCATTCACTATGTTAGGCATTCCTTCAGACTTCTCGGTGAAGACCGAAACAAAGAAGTCATTAAGCATCTCTGCCATTTCCAAGTTTCCTGTTACTGTTTCTCCCTCTTCACTAAGCAGTGGGCCTACCCTGTCTTTGGTCTTCCTCTTGCTTCTAATGTATTGATAAAAAGTCTTCTTGTTTCCTTTTATTCCCGTAGCTAGTTTGAGCTCATTTTGTGCCTTTGCCTTTCTAATCTTGCCCCTGCATTCCTGTGTTGTTTGCCTATATTCATCCTTTGTAATCTGTCCTAGTTTCCATTTTTTATATGACTCCTTTTTATTTTTTAGATCGTGCAAGATCTCGTGGTTAAGCCAAGGTGGTCTTTTGCCACATTTTCTATCTTTCCTAACCAGCGGAATAGCTTGCTTTTGGGCCCTTAATAGTGTCCCTTTGAAAAACTGCCAACTCTCCTCAGTTGTTTTTCCCCTCAGTCTTGATTCCCATGGGACCTTACCTATCAGCTCTCTGAGCTTCCCAAAATCTGCCTTCCTGAAATCCATTGTCTCTATTTTGCTGTTCTCCCTTCTACCCTTCCTTAGAATTGCAAAGTCTATGATTTCATGATCACTTTCACCCAGGCTGCCTTCTACTTTCACATTCTCAACGAGTTCCTCCCTATTTGTTAAAATCAAGTCTAGAACAGCTTCCCCCCTAGTAGCTTTTTCAACCTTCTGAAATAAAAAGTTGTCTCCAATGCAGTCCAAGAATTTGTTGGATAGTCTGTTCCCCGCTGTGTTATTTTCCCAACATATATCCGGATAGTTGAAGTCCCCCATCACCACCAAATCTTGGGCTTTGGATGTTAGTTGCTTGAAAAAAGCCTCATCCACCTCTTCCACCTGGTTAGGTGGCCTGTAGTAGACGCCTAGCATGACATCTCCCTTGTTTTTTGCCCCTTTAAGCCTAACCCAGAGACTCTCAACACTTCCGTCTCCTATGTCCATCTCTACCTCAGTCCAAGTGTGTACATTTTTAATATATAAGGCAACACCTCCTCCCTTTTTCCCCTGTCTATCCTTCCTGAGCAAGCTGTACCCATCCACACCAACATTCCAATCATGTGTATTATCCCACCAAGTTTCAGTGATGCCAACAATGTCATAGTTGTATTTATTTATTAGCACTTCCAGTTCTTCCTGCTTATTCCCCATACTTCTCGCATTTGTATATAGGCATCTAAGATACTGGTTTGATCTTTCCTCCCAGTTTTTTCCTGACTCTCCTTTCTCTCTGCCAATATAGCCCACACTCCCTCTTGTTTCCGACTCATTTCCCCGGTCTCCATGTTCCCCACTTACCTGTGGGCTTTGCTCACCTGTCCCCGTCGAACCTAGTTTAAAGCCCTCCTCACTAGGTTAGCCAGTCTGTGTCCGAATAGGGTCTTCCCTCTCCTCGAAAGGTGAACGCCATCTCTGCCTAGCAGTCCTTCCTCGAATAGCATCCCGTGGTCTAGGAAGCCAAAGCCCTCCTGGCGACACCATCTTCGCAGCCAGGCATTCACCTCCATGATGCATCTGTCTCTGCCCGGGCCCCTACCTTTAACAGGAAGAATTGAAGAGAATACCACCTGCGCTCCAAACTCCTTCACCCGTGCTCCCAGAGCCCTGTAGTCACTCTTAATCCGCTCAGTGTCACACCGCGCAGTATCATTTGTGCCCACATGGATGAGTAGCATGGGGTAGTAGTCAGAGGGCCGGATAATCCTCGACAATGCCTCCGTAACGTCTTGGATACGGGCCCCCGGCAGGCAGCATACCTCCCGAGATGAAATGTCAGGGCGACATGAGCAACATGACTAACGTTTCACGTTTGTTCCCTTGGCCTCCTCACAGGGGTAGAAATGTGCACCATGGAGTATTTTGTTTCTGATTTTTTTTAATATATGTGCAAAACTATATCCCCATAGTTATCTGTTTATGTTAGAGAAGGCAGGTCAAAGAAATGCACTTTGCAGTTAGAGCCAAAGGTGGTGAGGTTTATTCTGGTCCTTAGTTTCTGGGGGAATTTACTGCAGTCTTGGGCCAGTTCCTGAGAAAGCTCTGTTTCCTGCACAGGCAAGTTTTACCCTTATCGTAGAAAGTTCCATTGTGCCAGAAAAGTGAAGACATCCACCATGGTCTTCATCCTGAAGCTGTCCCTAGACTACAGCACACATCAGCACCTCCAATCTGCCATTAGGGGGAAAACAGCAGAATGGTAGCACCTGGGTACCAAAACCAATCCTACCCAGGCACTTTCTTCGCCAAAGCCTGCACTACTGGTGGCCACTCATGCATTCCCAGAAGGTGGGACTTTCTGGTACTTCTGGAAATGGCGTGGGCCTGCCCTGTGGCGTGAGCTCCCATGCATCACACCACACGGACACCATTTTGAAGAGCATATGCTGCTGCACCCCCAACCACAGGCGTGTGCCTCAGGGCCCTCAGGGCTTTGGATCCAGCCCGCAGGATTTGCCCCCGAGGTGCTGCAGGCCCCGCACCGCTCTCAGAAGTGGCAGGCACCACGTCCCTGGGGCCCTGGGGAGGAAGGGGGCAGAGGGCTCCATGCGTTGCTCCAGGCACCGCCCACTGCAGCTCCCATTGGCCGGGAAGGGGGAACCGCAGCTAATGGAAGCTTCGAGGGAGGTACCTGGAGGCGTGGCAAGGGCAGCGCGCGGAGCCCTGTGGCCCCCCTCCCGCCCCCAGGGGCCTCACAGGGACATGCTGAGTGGCGTGGTGTGGGGCAACAGCAGGCAGGGAGCGCGCTGCTGCAGGTAGTGGCAGTGAGCCGGAGCCTGAACCCCTCCTGCACCCCAACCCCCTGCCCTGAGCCCCCTGCTGCACCCTGCACCCCAACTCCCTGCCCTAAGTCTCCTGCCTGCACCTCGCACCCCTCTTGCACCCCAATCCCTTGTACTCCAACTCGCTGCCCTGAGCCCCGTCACACCCCTCTTGTACCCCAACCCCTTGTCCTAAGCCCCCCGCCTGCACCTCACATCCCACCCCCTGCCCTGAGCCCCCTGCTGCACCCTGCACCCGTCCTGCACCCCAACCCCCTTCCCTGAGCCCCCTCATACACACGCACCCCTCCTCTGCCCCAATCCCTTGCCCTGAGCCCGTTCCTGCACACCGTACCTCCTCCCACACCCTGCACTCCCTCCCACACCCCAACCTTTATGATGTTTGCCTTTAAAAAAAATTCCCTGGGTGCACACCCTAATGAAATGTGCTGCACACGCCTATGCCCCCAACGGGTGGGTCAGGCACACTCTCTGAAATAGCTTCCCCAGCTGACACTCGACAACACCAAGTCTGGCACAACCTCATGCCTGGATGGGGGCGGGGGCAAGCCACCCACAATGAGGGACCTGGGATTTAAAATCAGACCAACGTCCTCCCGCCTAATCACCCCTCATCAGTTTACTGCCTCCATCCACTCACTGACCCGCTCTGCCCTCCCCCCCCCGACCAGCCGCTTCTACTGCCCCTCCCCCCCCGTGTATGACCCCGCACTAGCTTCCCCCCGGGCTCCCCAGCCAGCCCATCTGCCTTTTCCCGCCCCCGCTCCGCCCCTTTCTCCTAGTGGGTGGGGCAAGGTGACATCACGGACCCCGTGACACATGACTCGTGTTGGCCGCGGCTTCTTGCCAGAGGGAGGCGGGGTGACCTCGCGCTGCCTGTCTGATGACGTAGCAGCATTAGCGTCACCCGGCAGGGGCCGGGCGGGTAACCCACCCCCACCCGATCTGGCGGCGGGGACGGAAGGCGCGAGCCGTGGCCGGAGCTGCGCGTGGGCCTGGCCTCGCTGCCGCGGAGCAGGGGGCTGAGCGCGAGCGGCCGGCGCGGCTCCGGGCGGTTCCCCGCGGTGCAATATGTTCAAGAGAATGGCTGAGTTCGGGCCTGACTCCGGGGGAAGAGTGAAGGTGCCGCCCGCGGCCGGGGGCGGGGCGAGGCCGGGGGCGGTGCTCGGGGGCGGCTGCTTTTCTCCGCCGGGTTGGGGAGGGCGTCTGTCCCCACATCCACTGGGCGCTCTCGGCTTGCTGGGGGGTCCGCACGGGGCGGGGGCTCTGTTGTTCCGCTCTGCCCGCGGGCAGCCCCCCGTGCAGCGCTCAGTGCCCGCCGCGCGGTGCAAGCAGCCGCGGGGGGTGGCGGCCCCGGCACCTTCACCGCTTAGCGGCCCCCCGCCCCCCGCACGAAGGGCCAGTGCCCCAGTAGCAGCGCGGGCCAAGCCAGCGTCCTCACCAGGGCCGGCCAGGGTGAGCAGCAGCCGTGCCCCGGGGGAAGCGCCTCTCGCAGCACGCGGTGATCGAGACCAGCCTTAACCCCCGGGCTGGGCACCGAAGTTTCCTATTTGTTCCGCAGAGCGGGTCCAACGGGCAGTCCCGCCGTGCCTGCTCTGCGGGGGCTGGGCGGCTTGAGCTGCAGGGTAACTCGGTCTCCCAACTTCATCTGACTCTTTGCCACCCAGCAGAAGCCAAGAGATTGGTTCAGCGGACTATAAACTCTTCATAACTGCTCTGCTGGTGAAGGAAAATACATTTTCACCCCCTTCTTTTTTCCCCTTACCACCGATAGCCTCAATACTGAAACGTTATTTATGTAGCTCAGAAACGTTAATTTCTCTGTCAGATGGAGAGTCTCATGGCTCTCATAATGAAAAATACCAGTTTTAAACAAAAGAAAATATAAATGGCAGAATAGCTTAAATTGAAGTAAAAATAGCAGCTGTTATATATCATGTGGCTTCTCAACATGATTAGTTTCCAATTATCATTTATGAGATGCTGATCATTTTTTCTTTTTTAAAGGGTGTTACTATTGTGAAACCTATAGTTTATGGAAATGTTGCACGTTATTTTGGAAAGAAGAGAGAGGAAGATGGACACACACATCAGTGGACGGTTTATGTAAAGCCTTACAGAAATGAGGTAGGCAAAAAGTTGATTATTGACCAAAAGATGTGTAACTGAACTAGAAATGTTTACCATAAATTGTCATCTGTCTCGATATAGGCCTTAATTCTGCAAACACTTACATTCATATTTAACTTTAAGCATGTTTGTGGTCCCATTGACTTAAAAGTTAAGCACATGCGTAATTGCAAGATTGGGGCCTTACCTGTTAAAATATAGGAAACATTGTAATGACAGTGTCACTCAAGAAATGCCAGAAAGGTCCTTAGCATTGTGTTGGGGTCAGAAGAAAATATAGGCACAATTAGAATATCTTCTTTATCTCTAGTGTAACACATTAGAAAGAATTAATTATATGTACAAATATAGAGCTGGCATTAGGGAAAAGGTGTGCAGATAAGTGTTTGGCAAAAAGTGAGTTATATAGACTGGCAGTTAAAAATAATTTATATTTCTGCAAGGATCATATAGAAAATAAATTAGATTGATGTCATCAGAGAGAAATGTAGCAAGAGATTATGTGGATTTTTTTAATCCCGGAGTTTAGCCTGATTTTGTCAGATAGTTAAAGTTTGACACATTAGTAAACATGATAGATATGTGGAGGGGGAAGAAACAATGAGAGAAACTGTTCAGTGTGCTTTAATATCTGGAAATAATTGGCTACAGTGTTTACATTTTAGGATATGTCTGCTTATGTGAAGAAAATTCAATTTAAACTACATGAAAGCTATGGTAATCCTTTAAGAGGTAAGCTTATTTGTTTGTTTTTATGGTTTGTACATATATTCTCATTATGTGGAAGCTAAATCATCTGTATTCCTGCCACTGTTTTTCCATTGCAGTTGTTACCAAACCACCATATGAAATCACTGAAACGGGTTGGGGTGAATTTGAAATAATCATCAAGATATTTTTTATTGATCCCAATGAAAGACCTGTAAGTACATTTTTTTGGCTTTTAATAAACCTTTATTTATGTGTAATGTATTGTGCATTTATAAGACTTTGACATGGGATGCAGCTGACCAGAAAAAGTTCTAGTACTAAGTCTCAGCATGTTTAATGTTACTATACAATTACTATATGCCTAACCTTCACTTTTGGATGCATTTTGAAGATGTGTGTGCTATTACTCAGCTAGTCATTTTTCGTAAGCCATTGAATCCCAGTGCATACCTGGCTTTCACACTTTTAAACTAAGTTTAGATAGGGAAAGCAAGTGTCAAGTAGCAGTGTGGCGCCTGAAGGTGGGAAGGGAATGCCTACTTCTTGAAAACAGAGCTTGTAAATTACCATGATCACAAGTGCTTAGTCCTTTCCCCTTGTCCAAAACTCTCAAAAAGCTCTTCATGCTTTCCTTGACCTGATTAACACTAAGGAGAAATGTGATAGTGTAAGGAGCTGGGCTCACCCCTGCGGCGCCTCCTGCTGCTTGTCCTGAGGAATTAGCTTATTTTCCAGCTAGGAGCGCTCTCTGCAGGCCAGTGATCTGCCTTACCTCATTCTGGCTCCCCGTGTCTCTTCCAGGATCGCGGTGCCTCTTCACTGGGTTTCTGACCCTCACCTCAGTGTATGGCTACTGCCAGTCACCCTCTAGCCTGTGCTCCCTGGGGCAGACTGCAGTATAAGCCATTCATCATCAGCAAGGTTGGGTTTGGACCTGCTGCCTTTGCCTACCCCGGGGCTGCCCTCTGCAACCCCCAATACCTATTTGCCTTTTACTAGGCCACAGCTTGGGGCTTTCTAGGCTGGAGCTCCCTGGCTCCTCTGCCTTTCTCCAGCCCTGCTCCACTCAGGTACCCTGTCTCTAGCTCCCTGCAGCCAGGCCCATCTCCCTCTACTAACAGAGAGAGACTGTTGAGCTTCTGGCTCCCAGCCTCTTAGATAGGGCCAGCTGAGGCCTGTTTGGGGTGTGGTCCAGCTGCGGCTACTTCCCCAATCAGCCTAGAAGCTTTTTCCCTTCCAACAGCCCTCCCTCAAGGCTGTCTTTAAACCCCTCAGGGTAGGAGTGGGTAACCACCGTGCTACAGATAGGTTACACACTTTTGAATGGTGTTGAAGGAAGGAAAAGAACTGTAAGATGTTCCAAAGAGGTATCAGGAGTAATAGGATCAAAGTAGATAAAATGGCCTGGATTGTATGTCTTCCTTCCCGGCCCTCCGTTATATACAGTTCTTCCAACTGGAAGCAGGGATCAGCCATCTCTATGGCACTTAACAGGTTTGCTTAAGGGAAGGAGTGGAAAGGGCAGAGTTGTTGGGATTTATTGATTAGAGCCAGAGGCATTGTGAATCCATGTTGCCTCCATGTGGATAGCCCTGGCCTCCCATGAATAACCAGGGGTTTGTAGGTAGGCTCACAGCCTATTCCAGTATCTATCACCTCCCACAGAATAATAGAAAAGGAACTCTTGGAGAAGAACTTCATCGAGGGGTGATCTAAATCTAGATTAGTTTTGAGGAGTATTTCCTAACTGTGTTTTGTTAGGCATCGGTATGCATAGGGTTCCACATGAACCAAGTGATCTTTTCTGTGCTCAGAACTTGTCTACATGGTGGGCTGGGGCACAGAAAGCTAACGTGAATCTATAGCCAGCTACATCGTAAAAAGTTCTGTAGTGTGCTTTGACTTACTGCTGTTAGTGCTGTAGCTGTGTCCACACGGGATGTTGTTGTGTGGCTAGGTAGTATTCTGCAGATGCAGTTCCTGGCTTGTTGTGCACCAAATCATTGAATGTTTTTAAAAAGGTAATTAAGATTGATCTATAAAAGCTATTATAATAGTTTATCTTATTTTCTATTTTACTTTCCCTAGACCCTTTCCAAATCTAGCCAGACATTTGGCTTCAGGATGCTTAAGTTGTTTAACAATTAATATTAAATTCAGTTATTCTGTTGAAGTTTAAATGGTATCAGAAGATCGGTTTAGTTCTTGTATTCTTACAGGTTTTTAAAAATCCTATATGCTTACACAGCAAAAAGATCAATGAATTTTTTAATTCCATTTGGGTGTATCACTTATTTTTTCTTAAAGTGATCATATTACATTTATTCAGGTCTATCTGTTTTCCTTGCACAGGTAACTTTATATCATTTGCTGAAGCTGTTTCAGTCTGACACCAATGCAATACTGGGAAAGAAAACTGTAGTATCCGAGTTTTATGATGAGATGGTAAGAAAAGAGAACATGTTAAAGGTTTTGTTTTTAACTAGTGAGATTGATAACAGGTGTGTATTTTTCTCCTCTTAGATATTTCAAGATCCTACTGCTATGATGCAGCAGCTTTTGACAACATCTCGTCAGCTAACTCTAGGAGCTTATAAGCATGAAACAGAGTGTAAGTGCCAACTGATAACAATTCTAGTGCTACACGTGAATTTTAGAAGTTAAGATTAACCATTAATGTTTAATTATCCTTTTTTGCTGCTGTAAAGTGAAATTTGTATGTGGAAAGAGCTCTGTTTTTGAAAAACATCTTGTATCTCTACAGACATAGCTCTATTGTGCAAGAGTATTATACTAATTTTAAGATCTAAAGGTTTCAGATTTGTACGTTTTTCACAATTATTGTTTACTTCTGAATAATTCTGTATGAAGGCTGATAGAAATATTTATCCTTCACTGGAATTACGTGAAGTCCGAGAATAACACAAGGAATGAAGTTGCCCTATAGATTTGAGGTGTGAACTTCCCCTGTTCATCTCGTCTGAACTCGGAGATTAAAGTTGAAATATTAACATTAAATATTTCAATACTAACACCTTTTCCTGAAGCCAGCAGCTATTTTGGGATGGAGTGAATAGTTACCATTACTTGTTTTCTAAATGAAGTCCTCAGACTTTCATGCTGTAGGCCATTTCTTAAGATAACAGACTTTTGAGAGTCACCTCCCTATCCAACTTCTTTCCTAATTGTTTTCTTTGCAACTGTAATGCTTTCTTTACGTGAACTAAGTGTTGAGGGCATTAAGGAGATAAAATGAAAATAAACTTTTTATTAATATTGACTGGTGTGGCTGTTTGGCTTATATTCCCCTCCTTCAGATTTTGAATGTTTTCTGATTTCCTATACCCAGAGCATGGATTTAATATATATTCATTCCAAATCTCACCTTGCTGTCTACAACTTACTGCTCTAATCTTTCCAGGCCACTTACACTTGGGTTCTGTCCTCCTGTCTGTATGTTACCCCTCTTGTTTAAGTATTGTCAGCAAATTATATTACTTAAGATACTTCTGAGATGCCTAAAACCAAGGACTAAGGGAGTACATATAGCTTTGAAACCCAGAAAATGCTGGATTCTAATCTCAGCGTTGGCACTGTAGTGCTGTCTCAACTTTGGTAAATCGCTTGAATTTGCTGCCTTAGTTTTATCATCTGTGCCGTGGAAATAATGTCCATCAGTTTCCTCATTTGTAAAATACTTGTCTCACAAAAGTACTGAGGATTATTTTTTGTATTTGTAGCTTGTTACTTTGTTAATTGGACAATAGAAAATGTTTTATGACTTTACTTTTGAGCATGTCAAATTTTTACATTTTAACTAAAGTGGCTACATGTTTCTACTAGGCATGGATAGAAGTGATTTATTGCTCTACAGCAAGAGTATTAGAGGTGTTTCCTTATTCTCCTTTCTCATAAATATGCTTGTAGAAGCAGATATAGAGTAGGATCTTCCTGGAGCATGGGCTGTTCAATATCCCACAAATGGGAGGGGTGATGTGTTTGCGGTGGAGTGGAGTGCCAGTGTTCTAGTCAGATTTCTGTTGCCTTGCCAGCCCAAAAAGTGAGAAGTGGGGGAAGTAACATTCTCACAATGTTTTTGTGCATAAGCTAAAAAGCTGGTATTTCAATGCTGCAGTTTCTGTAGGATACTTGCAAAGACAGATTCTGTGCCACTGTATCTCTGAGACATGTAGAATAACTATTGTGGCAAGGCAGAGAGGGCAAGGTGCTTTTTTTACACCTGGTAGGGAATAGGAGCCCAACTTCCAGCCATGCAAACTCCAAAATGGGATCTGAAGGTCCTTCTGGATTATTTTAGGGCCCATGCATTACCAGTAGCGAAGATTCTGTGAAACAGATTCTGCCCTCCGTTACCTTTTTTTGAATTTTTGAATATTCTATTGAGTAATTGCAGTTTTGCAGTGCACTAAAAATATTTTTTTTCTTTGTCACTATCCCAGTTGCAGATCTTGAAGTAAAAACCAGGGAAAAGCTGGAAGCTGCCAAAAAGAAAACCAGTTTTGAAATTGCTGAGCTTAAAGAGAGATTAAAAGCAAGTCGTGAAACTATCAACTGTTTAAAGAGTGAAATCAGGAAACTAGAAGAAGATGACCAGTCTAAAGATATCTAACAAGTATCAATTTGATAGAGACTTTGCTGTAAATAAAGGGACTTGTTAACATTGTTCCATGATCCGTATTCCCTCAAATTTCATAGAGGAGACTATGTACAGTTTCATCCATGAATTTCATTTCAAAAGACTGTTGCATGTGAGGCCAGCTTTACAGATGAAAAATGTCCAGTGTTTAAACTATAGAAGTATGTGAAATTTGTATTTTTTTTTATCATTTTAAAGAATGTAATTCTTTGAAATCAGACTTTTTAAAAATTGCATTGAGTGCAGCATGGTAACTTTGTAATAAATCTCAGGTTACTATCATTTACAACATGTAATCAGTTTTCATACTCCATTTACTCTTTCTAAATGATTTGGAGACAAATCTTTAAAACTGAACATTAAAATAGTAGTAGCTTTTTCACTGTTAGGAATCTGAAACTCCTCTGCTTAGTTGTTGGCTTCACATCCAGTATGATGAGTAAACTTGAAGGGAGAGGTTAAAAGCTTTGGTATGCAGGTAGATAAAGCCTGTCAGTTTAAAATTACTTCTGTTTTCTGGTATTGGTATTAGGAAAAAGTAAGCTGGTAGAGATTCAGGAGGATGAGATTCTTTTAACTAGCAGTTCTACTTTACAAATGGTACAGAGACAAACTATACAAATGTAGATCAGACTTGTATAAATGCAGCAACCACATTACTTATATTCCGAGATGTAAGGTGACTTGTCATGTTTTGCAGCTTTTTGTTGGCCTCTGACTTTATTCATAGGAATAGAAGAGCCTGGCAGTGATGGAGCAACTTGTGATCTTGGAATAAAAGGGTTATATTCCCTGCTATTTTTTAAAGTACCACTTTACAATAAAATCACCTGTTAAATACACACACACACACAAACCCCAGGAATTAATGTGAGATTATGAAGATTCAGAGCACTGGGATTGCTTTAAATTTGAGATGAACGTGAATCGCCTGTTGACCCTGACTTTAGTAAACTAGATACATTTAAAACAGTTTCATAGAATTGTAACATACTTCAAATAATGCAGTTTTTTGATATCTGCACTTAATACAGAATTGGAAGGATTTTGCCTTTTCATTCTCTGGCCCTACGATCCAGCCAAGATATGTGGGAATCAAATGAGAAGGCACAAGCCAAGACCCTTTGTTAAAAGGTGTTTCAAAGAGTTATAACTTTTCCATGGAACCAACTACTATCTGATGTTCAAATAAAGCTGGCTGACTCTAAAAGATGGTCCAAGTGGCTACCTTGGACAAATTGTTGCCGGTCTGATGCCTTGCAAGACTCATGAGAGGAGAACGGGTGGAAATTGACAGGGAAGTAAAATAGATGTCTGTATTCCAGAAACAGCAGCTCCTCTGTCTCCTTGCAGCCGCTACTCCGGGCTTGAGAGTGGGCTCAAGTTGGAAGGATAGGGTTTACAGAGAAGCCAATGGCTTACCCAAGCCCCACCAGCTCAGATAATGCCTTGTCACTTTCCCAACCTCTGAGTGAGGGTAAAAGAGCCACTATCCAGAGGAAGGAAGGCCCAGCGGATGGGAAACTAGTTTAGGATTGGGGAAATTATGGTTCAGTTTCTTGCTCTCCATAGTGAGAGACCTTGAACAAGTCACTTAGCCTATCTGTGCCTCAGTATCCCTTGTGATATGGGGATAATAGTATACCCCTACCTCATTAAGGATTATGAGATGCTCAGATACTAGAGTGATGTGGATCATATAAGCACCCTAGGTAACTTCTTTTTCTGACAGTGATTGTAGAGGGTTTTTGGAGCTACTTGCTAGAGTTGAAGCTGTGAGGTGTCACTAGAATTTCAGGAGTACTATCACACAAGATTTAGGGGAATCGCATTCCATTTCCTGAGGTAGCTTTTAGGATATAGAGGGGGAGGTAAAGGAAACCTGGGAATTTGCAGTAATGGTGGGACAAAAATGAGTCTAGAACTCAAATTCTGCCAATACTTACTCCTGCACAGCTCTACAACACGAGATTGTGGGGGAATGAGGAAATCATCTCAATGTTTTTAATCTTCACACTGAGCCACCATATGTGACAAGAATGCCTCTCCTGGTTTGGGAGTTGAAGTTGTGAATCCTAATTCTAGAGTACACGAGTTAAAATAAGGGGAATATGAGTAACATACAATCAGAATTCTAGAGCCTCCAAAGTGTTGAAACAGATCTTGAAAGGCTGTGTTATAAATAGCTTAGCAGAATTCAATTTTTATTTTTTATAATTTTGACATATCAATGTTTAGTTTAAAACATTTTTTAAAAATTTTATTAACTTAAATTTTCAGTTGCAGGAAATTGGGGCGGGGAGGAGGGGTCAGGCAATAGGTGAGATCAGACCATAATTCTTTCATGACAGTAGATTTTGCGATTTCAAAAAGTTAAAGCTTTATTGCCATTAAAGCACAAATTGTCCACGTCAAAATATACAAAATAAATATTCTTAAATCAAACTCTTCTCAAGCAGCATGTTTCTTATTTTGCCTATCTGTAAACTTTGGTTATTATAGATGTAAATTTTTGTTAATGTTTATGTATGGTGAAATGAACATATACTGTCACTTACTGATAATCTAATCCTCCCAAGCCTAGTGATCAGAAGAAATATCTGATTCATAGCTTTTTTTTAAGAACCTAAAAACTCTATCCAGCTGTATTTTTAAACCATTGTTATCACCATAGTATTAGAATACTTTATTTAAGTGCACAACTCAGCCTTAAAAATGGACCCAAGACTGATGCTTCCGTAATAGAGGGCATTCCCATAATAGACCAGTGATCTTCCCCCTCCCACCCTTTACTTCTCCTGAGGAAATCAAGATTTTTTTTTTCTTGTCACTGTTCCCTCCACTTCACTTTTTATGCTTTTCTTTCTCTCCTTCCTTCCTTGCTGTTCCTATAGGAGGAGGAGACAGAAATAATACCTATAACTTGGAGAAAAAAAAATTAGTCACAAAATCTTTTCCTGAGCAGCTATGACCCTCTCATGGAAAACAAGAAACTATTTCATATTACACTGTTTAAGTGCCTTGTGTGTATTCTGTATTTTTCTTCATTAGTAGAAAATTGTTTCTAAGCATGAAAAAACATGCTTGAATTCAGTGGTATCAGGAAAATTCAATTGCAATGGTTGACTGTACTTTGGCCACCCCTGAGTAAGATGTTTTTCACTTATTCCAGACAAATAGTTATGGTTCATGATTGTGAATTTAAGTGGTAGCAATGTACATTGTTGACTCTGACTTTCTTCCTTCAGACAGTGGTTCTATCCTGAATTATAGTGATGACACAGAGTGGTGTTTTAAAATCCCTTCATGAGGAAAAAAAAAAAAACCTGATTGTGCCATATGTAAAAAAAAAAAAAAAAAATTCTTGATCTCACCCAGATGCATGATAATTTAGTCTAAATAATTGTCTAGCACTAAAGCTTCAGACTCTGTTTAAACTAATCCTTTGGTGGGTGAGGAGAAAAATGGTTTATTTCATTTGTATTGCTATGTAACATGTTCAGGATTAGGAGATAAACTTGTCCCATAATAAATCATGTTACAAGTTAACTAGTCCAGATACAATGTTATCTACTTCATGCATCAAACATGTAGCTTTATAATTAAGCACAGTTTTCTATTTCCATTGCAAACTCCATTTTCCCCCACCCCAAGAATTTTAACCCATTTTAACTCAGCTGTCCGAGATGTGAGAGCTAAATATTTAGGCTGGATGAGAGAGGAACTGCCAACTACCTTCCTTGATCACCTTCCCTTTCACTACTTTTCAGTAGTAAAGAAAAACTCTCACTAAACTGCTGATCTGAAAGTTGTATGCTTCACCATTCCTGTACAGCTTTTTCAGCATGGGGGTGGAGTGGGGTCGATTCTTCTGAGGGGGTGGTGGTTAGCATATAAGCCTGTTTGTTAGCCTGAGAGAGAATTTTGGGTTTGACTTTTTGAAACTCTTCTATCTTATACTAACGTGTGAAGAACAATGAACAAAGACACTGTGTGTTGCATTTCCCACAACCAGATGGGGTTTTTAGTACAATGGGAAGAGATAAGGGATAGAGCAGTTAAAAGTGTTACAGGGTATGGTGGGAGTGTAATATATGAGCATACACTGAAAGGCTGCCTGGCTCCTTTCTCAAGCCAAGGTCAAGCAACTAGTTCGGGGGGATGGGGGAGAGGCATAAGAAACACTAAAAGCCAAAGAAAAGCCTGGCCTGGGCCAGAACACAACTTCACTCCTTACCCCTCCCAGGGGATACAAAAGAGGTGGGATAAAGACCCAGACCCATGACCCTCCAAAATGGAACATGACCATAAGTTGTAAGGAGTGTGACTAGGGGTGTACACTGCAGGTATATTTGGGCCTGCTAAGGAGGAGGAGGTGGGAATGGGAAACCGGGACATAAGCAAGGCTCTGCAGTGTCAGAGCTGGGAAAGGGGACACGGGGTAAATGCTCTGTGGCGTCAGAGCTGGGAATGGAACACTGGGAAACAGATTCTGCCGGCGTATAGAACTGTGGTATCGCATTGCCTGCACTTTAGACTTCTGGTATTCTCCTTTCTCTCTGCATGACAAGAACCAGGGGAGAGGGTGAAGGGAAAGCCCTCTTAACAGTGGTAGCCAGACAGGAAGTGCAGCTCTGTTGGGGCAGCCTGACCAGCCTCATCTAACAGTGCTCTAGGACAGTAAGTAGGTCGCTGGTGCCCAAGACCCATCCCTGTTGGAGGGGGGGCCCTCAGACTGGTGGCAAGAGGCAAACTGAAGATACGGAAGCAAAGAACCTTGTGGGCATGAGCCACACCGATGGATACTATTCTTCAAATGCAGACCTGGTGAGATCTCCTGAGACCTATGAAGTATCTAGATACAGCAAGGTGAAGTATCTCCTCTCCCACTTACTCATTTTCTTTTGTTGTACTTCTGTATTCTGTCTGTATCTTTTGCATTCTCATATTCTTTTATCCTGTTTACCCTGTCTTGCCCTTCTTTTTAGCAATTTAGGACTGGTAACAGTTGTCATATTGAAAGCCTTGAAGAATAAAACCCAGCACAGGAAGAATATGGACAACTAACTACCTGGTTGTTGTAAGAAATGTTGCTTTATTTGACTTCTTCCGGAGAGTTATTCTTCTGGCTACACTAACCCATTTGTCCCTTTGGTATATAAACTACACTGCTGAACCACTTATACTGTATATCATTTATCACCATCCATTTTCAGACCTGCTTAAAGCTGATGTGTAACTTACACCTCCATTTACATCACCGTTCAGTTTGGTTCTAGTATTTCTACTTAACCCACATCTCTAATACTAAGCCATTTAGAGCTGTATCCTTTGTAAATTCCACTTTAGAATGCCTGGGATCTAATATGAAGTCTATTTTAGGGGTTTACTCTAAGAATTTTCATGATCAAAGGGAGAGATGGGGATGGTGTTGGGAAGTTTCCCCCAACTGTATGTTTAATGATGTTAATGTTTATGTTTGAATTAATGTGTTTGCTGTAATGATTAGTATAAAATGAGTTAATTATGGAACAGAAAACAATGGAGTCCATGATTCAAGATGGTGTTGTGCCATAATAACAACTCGGACTCCATGTTGTTGCTCCTTTTTGTCAGAACTTTCACACCTTTTCAAACTAGTGGTGGGAAAAGAGCAACGGACTCTTAGGGGGCAGTTAGAACCAGCTCAGACGGCTAGGTTCGCGCCACTGAGCATATAAAAAGGGCTGTGTGCCTGAGCATTCTTGCTCTTCATCAGAGCAGCAGCCAGGTATCACATTGATTTGTGCGGACGTCAAGGATCTCCTCAGTGACTCTGGACCCACACCATCGCCCAAGTAGACATCACTTTCCATCACTCATGAACTATAACACCTACCTATATCCTGATTCCAGCGACGCCTTTATCTGCAATCCTGGTTCCAGTAGATCTTTGCTGATGGTCCTGTGCTCCTCCCTCCTGTAGCCCAAGTCAGGCTGTGAAGCTTGGTTTGAGGTCCAGAATTCGGAACTCATGCTGTCAAGCTACAACGAGATACACCACCATCAGCTGTTTTGTCTTACCTGAAGTTGTCACCTCTGACTCAGTACAGTATTGGGTTAATTTGTGTTTTCCTTTTGTTTAGTTTAAATATAGTCAAGGTTAAGGGTTGTACGGGTCTCAGGGCTTCACGTCCAATTGGGGGCAGCCACACTTGCATTTGTACTGGGTTGTTTATTCTAGTTATCATTCCCCTATCCCTGCTATTGTCAATTTTCTTAATAAATCTTTGTTAATTGTTTTCAAAGCATACACATCTCTCTGTCTCTTTTCTATCATGCATGAGAGGGTGGTGTATGGACTGACAAATTGCTTCCACAGGTGATATTGTATGCCAGCCCAAGTTCCTGACCCTATTGGCTAGGTTGAATGTTAGCAATGGAGGGAATACTTGGTCACTCTCTTTGTTGATTTGTTCCTTCCCACACTGGCTTGAGGTCACTTTCTGTGATGTTGTCCTGACGACTATTTTGTTTGGGTTTTTTTAATATATTTGTCATAAATCGTGAGTCCATTTCAGAATAACATTACTTTGCCCCTTAAATAGGAATACAATTTCAATAGCACTCCAGGCTGCTCTCCAAACAACAGGAGGCAAATGTGTGCAACGTTGTCCTAACCATCTCAATAACAACTTAATAATTTGGTTTTGGGCAGGGAAAGGGGAACTTCTCACTGGGCCCATAAAGTAGCTTTTTACACTGAAGATTTTTAGCACTTTTTAAAAAAATCGAAAAGGAGAATCAGTAGTGACCTGTGTCCAGGGCCCATTGGCAGTACAGAAAAGAAATACTCTTGAGTCAAAAATTGGATTGTGTATAATACCCTCAGCCACCAGATTCAGACAACTTGCTACAATCTTAGGAACTATTTTTCCATTTGGGCAATGTTTTACTGCTATTAGCCTTCAAACCAATACATATTTGTGTTTATGGCCTTTAGGTATATTCATATATCTTACACATTTTTATCCCTGAGCATCATAAAGGTCTGAGTCTATCATGCTCAGGGGGTGATCACTGAGCCAGACCATTCACTTTGACTGAGATTTGATCATGTTACAGCATGATTTGTTCTTGCTTCTGTAGATGGGACAAAATCATATCTAGCCTGCTGTGAAACTTTTACAACCCTGTGTTTATGGTACAGAGCAACTCAGATATTTCTTGGGGTGGGGGGCAAATTCCAATCCCCACCCCTACATCTTTCTCAGGGATCCTTTGTCTGGACAGTCTCCCATCTCTTACCTACAAAGCGCATGATCTGCCAATGCTGCCAGAGGTTGAGTTCTCAGCGGACTCTCCTGCTCACTGGATGGAGGGGCAGCTGGGTCAAATTTCAGTGACAACGTAACCATGCACTCAGAGCAATGCTCTGAATTACTGCAGCAGCAGTGGTACTGTACTTACCCCTGCTACTGAAATTAATTAAAGGACAAATCCTGAGGGGGAGGGCGTGGCATTTGCACCTCACTGCTGTGAGCAGAATTTAGCCTTAAGTATTTGCCTGACTGCAGGGCTCAGTCATAGGGATTGTGTCTGGGTCCAAACGGAGACAATTATTGCATGGCAGGGACTGCAATTCTCATTTATTTGTCAGGGTCCAGTTTTTATAACCTATGCTCCCTTTCTGTGTGCTTTTTCAAGGGAAAATTATGTACTTGCAATTATGTGCAGACAAAAATGATGTCACACAGATGTCCTATTACATGGCATAATTTGCTTGTGCACACAATTTTTTGCATCTGTAAGAAAACCAGGTTTTAAAATTTTGAATTTAACATTCAATTTCTGGTTGTTGAACTTGTATAATAAGAACTTAAGTAATAAATAATGCCATAGATGTGTGTAGGGTGTGCAAAACCAATAGATGGAGTCCCTGCTCTACACAGTTTACAATCTAAGTTAAGATAAGTGTAACAGGAGAAAACATAGGTGGAGTTAACAGGAATATAGGAACATAAGAACTGTCATACTATTTCAAACTAGTAGTCCATCTAGACCAGTATCCTATCTAACTGTGGTTAGTACCCCATACTTCAGAGGAAAATGGGTAAAAAACACTCTTTATGTAAGTATGGAATATATGGAGGAAGTAGAGTGATAGCAGGAAAATGGTGACAACAGTGAAAGATTATGAGATGAGCTTAATGTTTCATATGCATCTTGTTCCTCTTTGCACTTTTAAAATATAATTAATTAGTAGGGATTTCTTTGTTGAACCTGTTTATGGTACAGAGCAAGCAAATAATTCATAATGGAATGTTTCAGTTTTAAGAGGGTTTAAGACAGGACTCTAAATGATATATGCTTCTAGTAAAACAGATCTTTTACAAGGAGATATTACATAACTGAACCTGAAATTTACATTTAAACATTCAGGGAAAAACATCTGGGAAGCCCTGGAGAATAAGTCACAAAAAGAGTTCATCACCATCAGGATGTATAGCACATGTCCCCGTTTTTCCTGGATAACTGCTGTAAATTCTAAGTCACTTGAGTGTTGAAATAATAGTGGTTGACATCTTTGATCTACCTTCTACTGTATTCTCACAGCAGTGGACAATTGCTATACTTTATATTTATAGCACAGAAAACATCTATCTGATGTTCTCCCCTCTGTTGCTTAAAGCGTATTTTATTCTGAAATGTTGGCAGTTTTTCTAAGGGTCACAGTTAAAGAAATATTTCAGCTAATTCCTATTTTTGTGGTGTTTCCCTTTCTAGTGTTCTGTACACCTGTTGTATATTTTCCTATGGAAAATATTGTTGGTGACAGCTTACGGTACAATGTAACTTCAATTTAAATACTCATATTTCAGGCAAACTGTATCCTAAAACATTTTAATGCATTCAAAATTGTGAGTTCCTAGTATATGGTATAAGTTGCATAAAAGAATTGTGTAGAGAAGTTGTTCAGGGAAACAAATTATAGTATTCATTCATGAGACCAAAAACGAAGCGAGAAAAATTTAAGAGGCATATAAGTAAGAGAATTTTTCAGTTGCTATTTGAAGTAAGATGAGAACTGGCAGGCAAAACTACTGCTACTACTAATAATTATATATTGATGTAATGACTTTAATGCCAAAGGATTCCAAAGTGCATCACAGTTTTATACCCATGGTTTGTAAATTTGCATCTGTTGTCACTAATATGGTGGCTGATTACCTATTTTTGCTGTATGGTAGGCAAATACCATATTTTTTTAAGTAATAAGGGGGAAATCAGGTCCTATATCTTTTGGGCTGCATGTTGTATAAAAGTCAACTTTCCTATGGAACTCGTAGACTCTTGTGAGTGAGCAGTCAGTGTTATAAGGAACTCTGGTATTTTGGGTGCAGGCTCTGTTGTGTTTACAAAGACCCAATACTGTAGTCTTTTTTCCTCTGCACATACATAGAGACAACAATGGATAAAAGTTATTTTTCTGAAACAAATAAAATGTTGCCAAAAACAAACAAAAGTTGTTTCCCACAAACCATACCCTTAAATAAGTTTTAGGATAATTGTAGTGAGGGGGCATACCTCACTCCAAGACTGACAGGGAGGGCTGGCCTCAAACCACTACAGTCCTGAAAGGCAGAAGTTAGTAGACTGTTAGTAGCAGATAACCCCCATACTTTATTCTGAATACACCTGGCAATAAGGGTTGTCTTTCTTTGCATTTCCAAAGGAGGAAAGAGTAAGCAATACGCAATCCTGGATCTAAGAGTATATTAACCATGAGAAATCATCCTTCATTGACTGAGAGAAGCTGCAGCTGTTGTAACTATGCAGCAAAAATTATACTGTTGCTATATATTTTATACCCTTGCTACTGAAATTCATTAAAGGACAAATCCTGCCCATTCTTTACCAGTGTGGTACAGCTGCCCAAAGGAAGGCAGGGCACAGGGGGAGCCTCCTGCAAAACATAGAGTTCATTTCCATGGTGGGCTCGCTCTGCGTGTGTTGGAGTGCATGGTGTGGTTGGAAGTGATCAAGATGCGAGCTGGGGGTGGAGAGGGAAGGTCCATGACCATGTGGTCCTTCCCTTCCCCTGTAGAATGGATTCACTAGCTCTGTGCTGCTTGGGGGAAGGATTGCTTCCTTCCCTCAGGGCTGGCCTTACCATGAGGCGAACTGATGCAGCTGCCTCAGGTGCCAGACTGTGGGGGGTGGGGGGTGCCACTAGGGCCCAGAGTGTAGAAAACTGTCTGCTGCTGGTGCACATGTATTCTCTCTGCTCTAGATGCACAGAGATGGTGGAGTGCTGTGCTGGAGAAAGGATGGCACAAGAGACATAACAGGCAGGCAGGAGAAAAGGTGAGAGGGAATAACAGAAAGCAACAGGAGCTGCAGGGAGAGAGAGGAGGAGGAGCCTCTTATTACCCCTCTAACATCTCCAGGAGTCTGGACTGATAAACACCAGGTTCTCAGGGAGCTCCCTGTTTCCTGCTGCTTCCCTGACCCCATTTGAGGAGAACAGGCAGTCAACTGAAGTAGTAGGAGCCAGTTAGACCTTTAAGATGCTGATATCTTCCCTCACTCAAGCCCTGCTACCAGCCTGCTTATTTGTCCCCTTCAATTGAGTGTTGAGAGCCACTATAGCTGGCACAGAACAGCAGTCATGAGTGAAAGAAGAAAACGCCCCTCTGGGGCACCATTCAGAAAAAGAAAGAAAGCAAAGGAAGCTTTTCTATCTAAGCAGGAAGGAGCTCTCCTGAGATACCTAGACATAAGTAAGTGGGCATTCACCCACGAAAGCTTATGCTCCAATACTTCTGTTAGTTTTAAATGTGCCGCAGGACCCTCTGTTGCTTTTTACAGATTCAGACTGACACAGCTACCCCTCTGATACTAGACATAAGTGTTCACGGTGAGCCTTCCGGCCCCAGTAAGGATGTGAGCAGTGAGGAGGTGCCTGATCTTCCAGTTAGTCAGAGTGCAGGTGACCTGGTAGCTACTGCAGCATCCATATCTCCATCTCAAATGGATGTAACCATGCACATTCCTGAAGAAAAGTGTAGATCAGAGAAGAGTGTTGTGGGGATGTATCATCCCTACACCAACCTAATGAAAAGTTCCATGAGGAGGTAAGGGTCACGATGGGACACTTGCAAGGTAATAAATCATGGCCTTATGTAAGGCCCCCCTGGTGGTCTAGGATTATATAAGATGATCATGGCCTTATGTAAGACCCCCTGGTGGTCTAGGATTATATAAGATGATCATGGCCTTATGTAAGGCCCCCTGGTGGTCTAGTATTATATAAGATGAGGTAAACAAATCATGGCCTTATGTAAGGAACAGTTGAACCAATCGGTGTGGGGCTATACATGTGATAAACACATGATTCTCCTTCTTGTCCAATCGGTAGATGTGTGATTATAGCCTAATTGTGTTATGTAATGTTAAGAAAAACTATAAAAGAAAGCTTGCAATAAACAGAATTCGGATTCAGCTTGCAACCACAGTGGTCGTGTGCTTTATCTGCTCCGCCTGGAACGCCACAAATGGTGACCCCGACGTGATTCGGCTTGGACATCAAGGCAGCCAGGACTTTGCCCAGAGTGAGCTAGCAGAGATCATACTAGACACAGCCGCCAGTGGAGCAGGGATCAATGTTCTCAGACAGTAGACCCAACAGGTGTTGTCTCAGAAGCTGAGCAGATCCAACCAAAAAAAGGATCTAAGTGGTCAGACTCTATGTCATCTCTCATGAAGAAACTGGAACAATTGAATTTAGATATTGAAGAGGCTCTCAGTGCTGGCTCTTCTCCTTCCAGCACTTCTTCTTCCAAAAAACGCAAACAGCCGTGCCCTGTTAAGGTGGAAACAGGCCTTCTTCACAAAGATCATCAGAGAAAGGGAATCTGTGGGAATAAGAGGGCAGGCTACCAAAATTTAAATGGTTTGCCAAGCTCAGTGTCAACTGGAGCACGACCAAAAACTAAACATGGTTTGAGAAAAGGCGGAGGTGGCAGCCGCGGCAGGAGGTACCGGAGGATACCGGCTCCTGGTCGTCCGAGAGAGACGTTCGTGAGCTCACAGCCGACGGAAGCGTTCGGTGAGAAAAGGCGGAGATGGTACCCACGGCAGGAGGTACTGGAGGATACCGGCTCCTGGTCGTCCGAGAGAGACGTTCGTGAGCTCACAGCCGACTGAAGCGTTCGGTAAGAAAAGGCGGAGGTGGCAGCCGCAGCAGGAGGTACCGGAGAATACCGGCTCCTGGTCGTCCGAGAGAGACGTTCGTGAACTCACAGCCAACGGAAGCGTTCGGTGAGGAAAGGCGGAGATGGTAGCCGCGGCAGGAGGTACCGGAGGATACCGGCTCCTGGTCGTCCGAGAGAGACGTTCGTGAGCTCACAGCCGACGGAAGCGTTCGGTGAGGAAAGGCGGAGATGGTAGCCGCGGCAGGAGGTACCGGAGGATACCGGCTCCTGGTCGTCCGAGAGAGACGTTCGTGAGCTCACAGCCGACTAAAGCGTTCGGTGAGAAAAGGCGGAGGTGGCAGCCGCGGCAGGAGGTACCGGAGGATACCGGCTCCTGGTCGTCCGAGAGAGACGTTCGTGAGCTCACAGGTGAGCGGCTGCATTTAATAAAATGGGCTCTGCTTTGTCTGCAGAGGAGGAGACGGTGCATGATTTTTTATTACGCATCGCTAAAAAGCGGGGAGAGAAGCTTCCCTCTGACGCGTTGTCCCGTTTGTTGAAATGGGGGCAGAAACGCGGGAATGTACAAACAGGGCCTTCAGCTACAGGACATGCTGAATCAGTTCTCCCATTTGGCCAGTGAGAGCCATCCCCCGCAGTCCCACACATTGCGAGCCCTGAACCAGCCCGGCTTTCCTGTCACCAATGATGTTTGTACCCCAAAGTTCCGGGTGGAGTTCCCGGGGCAGGGTGAAAAGTTGCGGAATAGGTTGGAAAGAATGGCGGAGCCAGGCTTATCTAACTTTGAAAGGACATATAGGAAAAAACCACCGGATAAGATCCCTCCGGCAGATGATATTGCTACCCGAACACCATGCCGCCACACAGAAGCCAAACAACGTCCCCGCAGCACCGGACCTGCACTTATTGTTTGTCACAGCCTAGACACCTGATAATGCTGTACTTCTGTTTGTTCAGACTCCTTATTATAGGAGAAGGGGTCTTTTTATGTCCAAACTCTGTACCTTTTGTTAACCCACGACAAAATGTTTGGATCACCTGGGCGAACCAGACTGGCCAAAAAGCCCTTTTTGCTTGTTCATGGCCACCCCATCGGATCCCCAATGGTTTTCGTATTTATGTAATATTATGTTTTTTAATAGTTCTCCATATATTTCGCAGTTGTTAAATGTCACCTGTCGTCAGTTTTATAGGTTCAAAAAAAGTAGTCAGGTGGCTAGTAATTGTCCTAATGTTAGTTGGACCCTCCTATAGGCCTTATTTAAGAAAAAGGGGGGAGGTGTGGGGATGTATCATCCCTACACCAACCTAATGAAAAGTTCCATGAGGAGGTAAGGGTCACGATGGGACACTTGCAAGGTAATAAATCATGGCCTTATGTAAGGCCCCCCTGGTGGTCTAGGATTATATAAGATGATCATGGCCTTATGTAAGACCCCCTGGTGGTCTAGGATTATATAAGATGATCATGGCCTTATGTAAGGCCCCCTGGTGGTCTAGTATTATATAAGATGAGGTAAACAAATCATGGCCTTATGTAAGGAACAGTTGAACCAATCGGTGTGGGGCTATACATGTGATAAACACATGATTCTCCTTCTTGTCCAATCGGTAGATGTGTGATTATAGCCTAATTGTGTTATGTAATGTTAAGAAAAACTATAAAAGAAAGCTTGCAATAAACAGAATTCGGATTCAGCTTGCAACCACAGTGGTCGTGTGCTTTATCTGCTCCGCCTGGAACGCCACAGAGTGTGGTGGAGGCGCAAGAAACAGCTGCTGCTGAGTTTAGTTCCTTAAGTCTAGATGATCCAGGACTGTGGACCCACTTGAGCAGTAGCCTGAGGGACTTCCTTGTACTGCATGGGCCACAGCAAGTGAAAAACTTCATGTTCCCCAAAGACAATGAAAATAGAAGTTTCCATCCAACACATTACTGGCATGAAATCCCCAATGGTGGCAAAGCGGAGAGGCCATGGCTTATGTACTCAAAAACCCAGAATGCTGCATACTGTTTTTGTTGCAAACTCTTCCAGTCTAATGTTCCAGCCACATTTGGTTCTACAGGAACAAAGGACTGGAAAAATCTGGCTAGAAATTTGGCATGCCATGAGAAGGCAGCAAATCACCAGAGAGTATTCCATAGGTGGAAAGAGCTTGAGATGAGACTAAGGTTAAAGGCCACCATAGATGATCAGCATCAAGAGAAGATTGCATCAGGGTCTCCTTACCGGCAACATGTTCTGAAAAGGCTCATTGCCATTGTGAGAAAGCTTGCTACCCAAAACCTAGCACTGCGTGGCACTTCAGATCAGTTGTATGTGCCAAACAATGGAAACTTGCTTAAAATTGTGGAGCTGATGGCTGAGTTTGATGCTTACTTCTGGAGCATCTAAGAAGAGTCACCACCCAAGAAATGTACACACACCACTACCTTGGAAAAACAATTCAAAATGAGATCATACAGTTACTGGCAACAAAAGTCAAACAGAAGATTGTGGCAGATCTGAAGTCAGCAAGATATTACTCTGTTATTCTGGACTGCACACCTGACATCAGCCATACGGAACAAATTACTTTAATGGGGCATTTTGTAACAACAGAACCTAGTGAAAATGTCCCTGCAATGGTGACTGTCAGAGAGCATTTTCTAGAATGTATTGACATTGATGATACTACAGGAGCTGGTATGACAAATGTGCTTCTTAAAAAGTTGGAAGATATGGGAATTGCGATAGCTGACATGAGAGGTCAGGGCTACGATAATGGTGCCAACATGAGAGGAAAGAACAGAGGAGTGCAGACATGGATCTAAGAGTTAAACCCTCGAGCTTTTTTTGTCGAGTTCTCATTCATTGAAGTTGGTGGTCAGTGATGCAGCATTAGCTTCTAGTGAGGCTGCTGAATTTTTTTATGTAATTCAAAACATCTATGAATTTTTCTCTGCATCAACTCATCGATGGCAAATTTTGATGCAACATCTGGGAACATACTCTCTGACACTGAAACCACTGAGTGCCACACGATGGGAAAGTCGAGTGGAGGCGATAAAGCCTATCAAACACCAAATTGGTAAGATAGATGATGCCATTGTTGCCATTATGGAGGATAATGCTATGACAGGAACTGTTTGTGGGAGAACAGTGGCAGAGGGAAATGGAATCACCAGAAACATACATAACTTTAAATTTCTGTGTGGCTTAGTGTTGTGGCTTGACATACTGTTTGAAATAAATGTTGTAAGCAAGAGACTCCAAGGTGTTGACCTTGATATATCTGGAGCAATGGAACAACTGGACAAAGCAAAGTCATACCTACAGTCTTACCGGTCAGATGAGGGATTTCAAAACGTTCTGAAGAGTGCACAGAAGTTGGCAGAGGAACTTCACACTGAAGCTATTTTTCCACCCATTCAAGAATACAAGAGTCACCGAAGAAGATGATATTTTGATTACGAGGCACGGGATAATCCCATAAGAGACCCCAAACAACAATTCAAAGTTGAATTCTTTAACCAGGTGCTAGATTGTGCAATACAGTCAGTTGAAGAATGTTTCATGCAGCTCAAGGAACACAGCAGTATATTTGGGATATTGTATGATATTCCAAAACTCCTCACTATACCTGAAGAAGACCTACACCAGCAATGCAGAGCACTAGAGACAGTGTTGACACATGATAACATGCACAATATTGATGCAAGTGATTTAGGTGATGAACTGAAACCCATTTCAAGATACATTTCAGCAGGATCAACTCCAAAGGCTGTTCTGGAATATATGTGCACAAATAAGATGACCACCCTCTTTCCAAATGCTTTTATTGCTCTGTGCAGACGTCTAACACTTCCTGTAACAGTTGCCAGTGGAGAACACAGCTTCTCCAAGCTGAAGTTAATAAAAACACATCTACGCTCCACAATGACAGAGGAGAAGCTGGTCAGCCTTACAACCATCTCAATAGAGCATGAGCTGGGCCAGACTGTGGACCTTCAGCAGGAAGCAGTTCAAATCTTTGCAACCAAGAAGGCTCGGAAAGCACCACTTTGATTATTCAAACAATTAAAAATGCCAGTGTTTACTATGCAGACAACAAATGTTACATTTAGTGTTCAGGTGTTTGAAAGTTAAGTGTTACTTAAAATTTTTGAACAAGGCATTTTAAGTTGTTAGTTCTCCTTTATTGGGGTAGGTAACAGAGCAGTACCATGAGAGGTGTAGAACAGAAAGAAGGCAGAATTGAGACCTTTCAAAGTTTTGGCCCAAGCGAGGCGGATGGGGGCATCATTTGAGCTCCCTGCCTCAGATGCCAAAATGTTGTGGGCTGGCCCTGCATCTGCAAATGCGCAAAATTCCCCTGGGAATAACAACCTCAGTTCTGCCCCTTGTGCATATGGCATTATGGCAGAGTCTTCAATTTCATTATCATATACTATTGTTTTCATCAGGAGTTCTTGCTCTTTCAGTGCATGGGATGGACTGTGCTAAAGCAGGGGCGGGCAAACTTTTTGGCCTGAGGGCCACATCGGGTTTCGTAAATTGTATGGAGGGCCAGTTAGGGGAGGGGGTCGTGGCCCGGCCCCCACCTCCTATCTGCCCCCCCCGGACTCTTGCCCCATCCAGCCCCCCCTGTTCCCTGATGGCCCCTCTGGGACCTCTGCCCCATCCACACACACCCACTCCCTGTTCCCTGACCACCCCCAAACCCCCGCTGCCCCATCCAACCCCTCCTCTAATTCCTGACGGCCCCCCGGGACCCTTGCCCCATCCAACCACCCCTTCTCCCTGTCCCCTGACTGCCCCCGGAGCCCCTGCCCCTGGCTGCCCATGCCACCCCATCCAATCCCCCCTCCTTCCTGACTTCCCCCCCTCCGGAACCCCTGCCCCCATTCAACACCCTGTTCCTCCCCAACCCCCCCAACCCCTATCCACACCCCTGCCTGCTGACCACCCACCCGAACTCCCCTGCCCTCTAGCCACCCCTTGCTCCCTGCCCCCTTACTGCGCTGCCTGGAGCACCAGTGACTGGCGGCGCTACAGCCGCACCTCCCGGCTGGAGCCGGGTCACGCTGCCGCTACCGCCACCATGTAGCACAGAGACTGGGTCAGGCCGGGCTGTGCAGCTGCGCTGCCCCAGGAGCTCATAGTTCTGCCACCCAGAGCATTGCATTGGCGGCGGAGCGAGTGAGCTGAGGCTGCGGGGGAGGGGAGACAGCAGGGGCTGGGCCGGGGGGCTAGCCTCCCGGGCCAGGAGCTTGGGGGCCAGGCAGGATGGTCCCGTGGGCCAGATGTGGCCTGCAGGCCGTAGTTTGCCCACCTCTGTGCTAAAGGAATGAATCAGGGTTGTTAGTGAATGAGGCTGTTTGTAGGATCTCTGCCTCATTTGCTCTAGAATTTGGAAGATGTACAGTGAGCAGGCAGGGGATTGCAGAAAGTACATGAGCTCCCAATGTGATGTAGCTAACAGGGTGAATGCAATCCTTGAATGTATGAAGAATATCAGGTAGGAACAGGGAGATGGTGTTACCTCTGTATACAGCATTAATGAGGCTGTTACTGAACTACTATGTCTAGTTCTGTTCACACTTGAAAAAACATGCTGAGAATTTGGAAAGGGTTCCGAAAAGTGCTACACGAATGATTAGAGATCAAAAACCATGCCTTATACCGACAAGCTAAAAAACCTCAATCTATTTAGTTTAGCAAATAGAAGGTTAAGAGGTAACTTTTCCACCGTCTATAAGTACTTAAAGAGAGAAGAGACTTCTGCTAGTTGAGGGCTCCTTCATCTAGCAGGAAAAGGCATAATGACATTGAGTGTTTGGATGCTGAAACCAGACAAAATGCAGACTAGAAACAGGATTGCAATTTTTTAACAGTGAGGGTAATTAACCATTGCAACAACTTCCCTAGGGATGTCGTGGATTCTCCATCACGTGCAGTCTTTAAGACAAGAGTGGAAATCTTTCTAGAAGATATGCTGTAGCTCAGGTAGAAGTTATGGGCTTGATGCAAAAATATTCTGAGGCTCTATGGCCTGTGTTATGGAGGTCAGACTAGATCAGAGGTCGGCAACCTGCGGCTCCAGAGCTGCATGCGGCTCTTTGCCTGCCCCCTTGTCGCTCTTTGGCTGCCCCCATTTTTTGAGGGGGTGTGAGGAAGGTGCTAGGTGCTGTACAAACGCAGGGGGTGTGCCTACATTGCAATCAGAAGTGTGATTGCAGCTCTGCTAGCTTTAATCTAGCCACCCTGGCTAAAGATATCAGTGAAGATGCAACGGCATGGACCCAGCATGGTTTAACACTGCTGCTACATACCCAGGCTGTGGGCAGTCTGGTACGGTCCTCGCTGAAGCACCTAGATTCTAGTCGCATTAAAAGTATTGGTGAGTAGTAATAACTTTAATATGTTCAATTATTATTAGTTGATAAATTCTAACTCTACAAGTAGCTTTGCGTGTGATGTGGCTCTCGAAATATTTTGGTCAAAGACAAATACAAAAAAATGGCTCGTCTTCTTTGAAAGGTTGCCGACCCCTGGACTAGATGATCATAATAGTTCCTTTATAATCTATGAGCAAAGAGTTAAGGAAGGTGAATAATACAGTACAAAGGAAGATTCAGGTCTAGCTCTGCCACAACCTTCATATGCAATGCAGAGCAAGTCACTTAAACAAAAATTTTGCTAGGTGACCACTAATTGTATATTTCTAATTCTCAATGTGCAAAACTTGACACAATAGGGGCCCGCTGTGCAGAAATGCTGAGCACTTACAGCTGCAATAGAACTCAGTGGTGCCACAGATGCTCAGCACCTCTGCCAACAAGACTTTGTTTTCACTGACACAAAGGTGTGGGGGGGTTTACAGCAAGAAAACAAACGTGCAATGGTTATCCTGCTATAAAATCCTAAGAGAGACAATAGTGTTTGCTGTGAGGCATCTAGCTGAGGTCAGCATTATATACCTGTGTTTGATCTCATGATAAACGCTACAAGTGTCTTTTCTCCACTATGGTAAAGCAGGATAGTTAATGTAGTTAGGTATCCCATGGTAAAAACATACCTTTTTATCAGTGACATCATAGTATAAGAGAGCTTAGTGTGGCGGCCTGGGCACAGGCTTAGGGATCTCATGGTGCAGAGCTCTAATCCTAGCTCTGTGTTCCTGTGGAAAAAGTCTTTGTCTGTTTTTCCCATCTATAAAATGAGGATAATACTCTTATCTTGCAGTGGAGATATGGAGATAAATTCATTAATGTGTGTGAAGCATTCAGGCATTACAGTGATTAGTGCCCTAGAAAAGACCATAAGAAAATGAATAATTATGTATTCATTGCATGGTATACACTAAATAAGGCAGAGGACACTAACTGTATGTTGAGGATAAAAATATTAAACAGCAGCTTCATTCTCTGAACCAGGCATTTTTTAAACAGCTTTAGAAATCCTAAATGTAAATATCAGAGACAAAACAATCATTACAACTGTGAGCTTTTGCTTAGTGAAACATTATACAGTAATATAATAATCAAGTCTCTCTATTTAAGCCGGGTGTTACCATGTGACAGAGTGAGCATCTTTATACTACCCGTGACATAGCATTTCTAGTGATTTGTTAAATTGAGTGAAATCTCTGATTACACATATTTAACACCAAGCCAATATCTATGTCTATCAAATGCTAATATTCAAAAAGATTGGACAGGTGTGCCAACGGGTTTTTTGCAGGTGAATGTACTTTTGTTTGAGTACTGAGTATATAGTAACCAAATATCTAAGTATCTATTTGTCCTCTGTCTATTATGCTGAGCATGTAACTGCTGCATTAATTTTTCCATAACAACCTCTCATACTTTGTGAACCATTCCTCTAGAGTTGGACCATTTTTTTTCCCAACGAGAGGCTATCAGTAGCCTAGCAGCTACTAGCAGATGACAGATTAATTCTTCATTTCCTTTTGTGTGACCATTTCTGACAGGAAGCCCCAGGAGGATTACCAAAGGATCATTTGGTAATAAATATCCAACAATTTGTGATAAATTATTATGAATGATGTCCCAGTACTTTCTAATGACTGGACATGTCCACCCTGTATGTGTAAAATCTCTTCGTTCACCACAGTTTCTCCAACATTTATCCCCATTAAATCGCTATATATATATATTTTAACCTGACTGGCATGAGATACCATTGAAACACTTTAGTAAAGAATTTTTCTTTTATCATGCTACAGACTGAGGTTACTGGTCCTCTTGTACCATATCACCTCTCATTCCTCTGGGGTAATTTGTTTATCCAGATCCTATCTCCAGCATGTCATATATGGACTTCTTTGGTTAAGAAAGTTGTCTGCAAAGATTGATGTAAATTAGTTATAATTTTTTGTTTCTTAACTGACCGTATGCTATCGCTTCTATTGAAGTCAGCGTCTTGTATAGAACAACTTTTCTAGAAAGTTGAGTAACATAATGCCTAATTTGAAAGTATCAGGGGAGAGTGGGCCAGTTAACGTTTGTTTTGATCTCTACATAAGTTAGAAAGGTTTCTTTACTGAATAGCTGGGAAATCGTTTGTATTCCATAACTCTCCCTGTCTTTAAAACTCTCTGGTTCATGATTTGGGTTAAGAACTGGATTATTTGAAATGGGTGTAATTAGTGAGGGAAAAGCAGTTATTTTTATCTCCTGTTCTATCTTAAACCCATGGAGTAGCCTTTGCTAAAGGTGTATATAAATTTCTGGAGGGCATGTGCAACATACATTCTGGCATTTTCTAACTTTTGAGAGCTTGACTTTGCAACCTTCATAATGTTCTTTTAACACAGTGGTTTGTATGTAGTGTGTCTTCACGCATGATTGTATGCAACACGTGTGTATTATGCACAGTTCTGAGACACTGCAGTTCCAAAGTACAGCAGGGTGAAATAAGGACAGAATGGCAACTTTAACTTGGAATTTCCTTGCTTTTGTCAGTTTAATTCAGACCCTGAATGTTATTGCAACATACTGTAACTTCTTGTATTTAATTAGATTTACATCCCACTCAGTTACCACAGGCTGGTTGGAAACAGACGTGTATGTACTTTCCTATGGTCAGCACATTGATGCTGCTACTGGAAAATAGCCAACAAGAAGTTACAAAAAGAGGACTGCATGGGGCAGCACCCGTTAGGGGAGTGAAAATAGTTGAATTTGGTTAAGCATGACGTTCATTTGTGAGGCCAGCTAGGCTTGAATATAGTTTTGGAGGCCTCAGAAAAAGCTTCATTTGTAATAATGTTTTCAGTCTTTCATAATGTGTCTGAAAGATTGAAAAAAGCAGAGCATGACTATCTCAGCAGGCTCAGAATCATTTTATTATTACACTAAATATGTCTTCTCTGACCTTATGAGCTTTAATTTACATTTTCAGTTGTTTTCTCATTGTCATTGCGTGTTCAGTTCTTACAGCTGAAATACCACTGTGCCTGGAGGCTTAAAAATACTATAGACAGACCGTACATTGTTCGTATGCAGCAGGTAGATCTTTTCAACAATTCCATTGCTCACAGTTCAATATCTGTAAGGCATTTTACTTATTAGGCAACCCAATTCAAATATTCCCAGTATGGGCACCTACCTGAAGGTCCCCTTATGCTGTGAGTACAGTTCTGTTCCACCTTTCTCAGAAAGCCACATCCATTAAAAGCAACTGATTTATCACTCTCAAGCAGTCACTTAGGACAAATTTTACTGTGTAAATAAAAATAAACTGTCAAAATGCAAGAAACACATTAATTTAATATTGATTTGGAACTTTTTTACATACACAGCAGCAATTGCACTAATGATTACAATATTCAGTGATACAGTGGACCAATGGTTTAAGACAAGAGCCCAATCTTGTTTTCCTTACTCAGACAGAAATCCTATTGACTTCAGTGGGACATTTTTCCTAATTAAGAATTGCAGGGTCAGGTGCTAGGTGCCTGTAGCATAGCCTCCACTATCTGTGAGGGTTTTGTTCAACTGTGGAGAACAAAAACTTCTTGATACACAAAGGCTCATTCTACTGAGCATACTCACCATGAGGGGAGGCAGACTGACCTTACACTGTTCAACTAGCACACTAAGTACAACTCACTCTCTCTGTAAACTGGTCTTCAAGCTTCTGAAAGGTTTGCGATAGACTCAGAAATGCATGTTTTAAAAGTTGTATTTGTTAGTGTCAAATGGCATTTGGAGATGGACATAGAGAAATTATACAAGAGGCAGCCTCCTACAGTAGAGAGAGGGAGATCTTCTATATCAAATTTCAGCCAAGAATTGCTTTTAATGGCTGAGTGATAAACACTGCAAAATACAGTTGGTAACAGAAACGCAACACTGACAGCATACTCATCTATAGCTGTGCTACCAAGAATTACTCTAGTGAATGTGATAATAATAAAGGCCTATCTTAAACAAAAGTGATTGCAAAGTTTAAAAAAGTGCAGAGTAATGTACATTTAGAAGATTAGAAACAAGAGAAATTAACTTTTTAAATTTAATTGAAAAGGTCTCCTCAGCCTAGCATAAAAGACTAGCTTTAGGTCTTAATCTGAATCTTTAAACAATGTGTAAATGAGTCTTGCATTGTGTGACAGGTGTACCAATCCCGCACTGGGTCAACAGGGCCTGACTAATCAATGTGGGCCTAGGAGACAATGCCCCTCACCACTGCTGCACATGCTCCCGGCGGAAGGGACAGATAAAAGGAGGCAACTCAGTTCAGTAGGGGCTGGCTGAGGAGGAAGGACGTGTGCTGCAGGTTTCTGAAGAGGAACCTTCGACTCTCCAAGCTGTTGAGACCATGGACTCAGACTACACTATGGATGACCAACTGACCATGTAGACTGAATGGGACGCTGAGCCCCTGCCAGCAGAGAAGATGCCCTAGATGGGCCTTATGGTAGGAAGTACCCAGGGAATGTGTTAGGGGTTCAAGCATCAGCTTCTAATTGGGAATTTACAAGCTTCCTAGAGCCCTGTGTTAGAACCCAGTGGAGTAGGGTGGGCCCAGGTTCCCCTATGCCTCTCTTCTGCACTAGGCATGGCTACTGGGGGGCCCAGCTATAGACTAAGTGTAAGCAGGGTCTGATTGAATTCTTCTCTGACAGCCAGCTGGGAGGAGGAGAGAGTTTAAGTATGTCCATGTAAATACAGTTTGCTCCTGCTCTGCTTAGACATCCATCAGATAGAGCGGTGTTTTGCTCAAAGTAATCAACTTTGGTTGATGTTGGGTTACAAATCACTTTACTACTGAAATGCTGTTATCAATGTGTTGTAATTACTGTATGAATAAAGGGGAGCAAAACCTGTCCCAAATGAGGGGGTCACCCTCAGTTGAAAGAACTTGTTAAGCCAGGGGCTCAAATGCCAGAGCCCGGTGAAAGTAAGAGGGTTGGGGACAGCTGTCCCAGTCAGGAGGTGTAGATCTTCCCAAGGGTCTTCCACGGACTCGTTTAATCAATGCTGGCCCACAACATTTTGGCATCTGAGGAAGGGAGCTCAAATGACGCCCCCCATACCCCCTCGCTTGGGCCAAAACTTTGAAAGATCTCAATTCTGCCTTCTTCCTGTTCTACACCTCTAATGGTACTGCTCTATTACCTACCCCAATAAAGGAGAACTAACAACTTAAAATGCCTTGTTCAAAAATTTTAAGTAACACAACTTTCAAATGCCTGAACACCAAATGTAACTTTTCTTGTCTACATAGTAAACACTGGCATTTTAAATTGTTTGAATAATCAAAGGGGTGCTTTCCGAGCCTTCTTGGTTGCAAAGATTTGAACTGCTTCCTGCTGAAGGTCCACAGTCTGGGCCAGCTCATGCTCTATTGAGATGGTTGCAAGGCTGACCAGCCTCTCCTCTGTCATTGTGGAGCGTAGATGTGTTTTTATTAACTTCAACTTGGAGAAGCTGCATTCTCCACTGGCAACTGTTACAGGAAGTGTTAGAAGTCTACGTGGAGCATCAAATGCATTTGGAAAGAGGGTGGTCATCTTATTTGTGCACATATATTCCAGAACAGCCTTTGGAGTTCATCCTGCTGAAATGTATCTAGAAAGGGCTTTCAGTTCATCATCTAAATCACTCGCATCAATATCGTGCATGTCATCATGTGTCAACACTGTCTCTCGTACCCTGCATTGTTGGTGTAGGTCTTCTTCAGGTATAGTGAGGCGTTTTGGAATATCATACAACATCCCAAATATACTGCTGTGTTCCTTGAGCTGCATGAAACGTCCTTCAACTGACTGTATTGCACAATCTAGCACCTGGTTAAAGAATTCAACTTTGAATTGTTGTTTGCGGTCTCTTATGGGATTATCCCGTGCCTCGTAATCAAAATGTCTTCTTCATCGGTGACTCTTGTATTCTTGAATGGGTGGAAAAATAGCTTCAGTGTGAAGTTCCTCTGCCAACTTCTGTGCACTCTTCAGAACGTTTTGAAATCCCTCATCTGACCGGTAAGACTGTAGGTATGACTTTACTTTGTCCAGTTGTTCCATTGCTCCAGATATATCAAGGTCAACACCTTGGAGTCTTTTGCTTACAACATTTATTTCAAACAGTATGTCAAGCCACAACACTAAGCCACACAGAAATTTGAAGTTATGTATGTTTCTGGTGATTCCATTTCCCTCTGCCACTGTTCTCCCACAAACAGTTCCTCTCATAACATTATCCTCCATAATGGCAACAATGGCATCATCTATCTTCCCAATTTGGTGTTTGATAGGCTTTATCGCTTCCACTCAACTTTGCCATTGTGTGGCACTTAGTGGTTTCAGTGTCAGAGAGTATGTTCCCAGATGTTGCATCAAAATTTGCCATCGATGAGTTGATGCAGAGAAAAATACATAGATGCTTTGAATTACATAAAAAAATTCAGCAGCCTCACTAGAAGCTGATGCTGCATCACTGACCACCAAGTTCAATGAATGAGAACTGCATGGGACAAGAAAAGCTTGAGGGTTTAACTCTCGGATCCGTGTCTGCACTCCTCTGTTCTTTCCTCTCATGTTGGAACCATTATCAGATATGGACTGGCTACAGAGCTTCCTTCCCTCAGAGATATACACCAGATGTGTTCACTATAAGATCCTTTAATGCTTTGCCAAGTATGGCTGAGGTTAGCTTAAATAAGGTAGGTTACACATAGTGCCACCTTGTGGCTATACAGTATACTACAATTTAGCATTCCATTACTTCTCCCCCCAAAAGTTCTACGTTCCTACCATTTACAAAATTTACACTGTCACGCTATCTCTAAAGTTTGATCTGCTAGTAGCAGCCCTGTAACCTACTGTATACAAGGTACAGTAACTCCTGGTTTAAAGTTGTATTTATGTTCCTGAAAAATGTGACTTCAAGCGAAACGATGTTAAGCGAATCCAATTTCCCCATAAGAATTAATGTAAATGGGGGGGGGGTTAGGTTCCAGGGAAATTTTTTTCACCAGACAAAAAACTATATATTATATAGATATACACACCATATACATTTTAACAAACAATTTAATACTGTTCACAGCTATGATGATTGTGAAGCTTGGTTGAGGTGGTGAAGTTAGAGGGTGGAAGAGGGAGGGATATTTCCCAGGGAATGCCTTGCTGCTAAATGATGAACTAGCACTCAAGGGTTAACACGTTGTTAATGTAGCCTCTCATCAAGGCAGCACGAACAGGAGGGAGGGGAGACAGCATAGCAGACAGAGACAGACACACACCTTGTGTGTGGGAGAGAGAGAGATGCACACTGCCCTTTAAGTAAGCTGACCCACTCTTAAGTGCATATCTTTTTAAGTGGATCAGGAAGTTGAGACAGCAGCTGCTGCCCCAAGCTCTCTCCGTCCCTGTCCCCTCCCTGCTCTATATGGAGAAGGGGTAAGCGGGGTGCAGGAGCAGGGGGGAGGGGAACACCCTGACATTAGCCCCCACCCTTTCCTTCCTGCACAGCAAGCAGGAGTCTCTGGGAGCAGCTCCAAGGCAGAGGGCAGGAGCAGCACATGGCAGTGGGGGGAAGGACAGCTGAACTGCCGATTGATAGCCTGCTGGACGGCTGCAGCACAGGGAACTTAGGGGAGCAGGGAGCTGATAGGTGGAGCTGATAGGGGGGCTGCCGGTCCACCCTGGTTACAAGCCCCCACCAGCTAGCTGCAAAGGGCTACTCTTCCTGCAAACAGTGGACAAAGCAGGCGGCTGCCAAACAACATTAGAAAGGAGCATTGCACAACTTTAAATGAGCATGTTCCCTAATTAATCAGCAACATAACAACAAAACAACGTTATCTGGGACAACTTTAAGTGAGGAGTTACTGTATACATGACAGGCAGCCACGCTAAGCATGCATCCTACTGTTTCATGATAGATATCTGGATGCCTATCTCCCGCCTAAGCTCAGAGCGATTGTCAAACCAGGAAAGATACGCATTTGGCTGCCCAAGTTGCATGTGAAGGTGCAGTCAGGTACGTGGTCTCTGAGCACACCTACTGGACTGGGTCCCTCAGGCGAGTTCACACAAAATAGCTGGGGGGAGGCCAGCAACCTCCCTTATCTTTAGGCTAGTGGCTAGAGTACTCACACAGGATATGGGAAACCCCCAGTTCAAGTACCCCTCCTCCTGTGGGAGAAGGGATTTGAAATGTGATCAGCCACTTCTCAGGAGAGTGTCCAAACCATAGACAATGGAACAGTCTGATGTGGGGCTCCATCAGTCTCTCCTGTTGAAGTTGTTCCACTCCAATTAAACAGCGGAATACTGAAATGTTAATGGTATCAAAGAAAGAATTAGAATAACTCTATAGTCTAGTGGTTAGGCACTCCCACTCAGGAGGAGGGGAAACTTCAACTGGGGGTCTCCCACATCTTGGGTGAGTACCCTAGGCTACAGGTTATAAAGGAGATCCTCCTCCTTCTTCTCCCCCAATCCCCAGCTGTTTTGTTTTGGGTTCTGCACAAGATAGGTGCCTCTGTGCTGCCCAGATTTAGGCACCTGTCTCTGAGAGAGGGGCAGAGCTTAGCACACACCCCTATAGTTGACATGTCCCATTGACCAGCTTAGGTGGCTCCCCTAGCATACTGGCTTTGAGGATTGTTTTCTAAGCTATCTCTCCCCATTCATTGTATAGGAGCCTAGCTGTCTAACTCGGCTTCGTGGATCACAGTGTTGTTCCTGTGATTTTTTTTTTTCTAGGCACCTAAAAGTTAGGAGCCGTGTGATGCTCAGCATTGCAACACTAAAGTCCCTTTGTGGATCCTATCCTAGATGCCATACTTCTTCCCTCCACCCCCAAAGGCCTGCAAAGCAAGTCAGATGCATTGGCAGAGTAGGCTGCATGCAACATTGTGCATGCAGTCTGCCCACTCTCTTGTGCACTGTGGGAGCTGAGAAGAACTGGTTTTGTTTGTTTGTTTTTTTCCTACCTTCTCCCGCTCAGGCCAGTGTCTAAATGGGTGAGATTGTGCCAAACACTGTTTTACCAAAAACTTCAGCCTTTTCACTGAGAAATTTAGAAATGGTTCCTTCTGTGCTTTAAAAAATAAATCATATTTCTCATCCCAAACATTCTTTTGTATGACACTGCTGTTACAAGGTCTACCCAAAATGCTTTATGTTTAATAGTCTCTATCCTTTCAGCAGAAGGGATTTACAGGTCTGAGAACAAACTATACAGTAAAAGGAAAACCTTCAGAAGTCCTTGGCATTCCTTCACATCTCCCACTCCTCCTCCCACTTTATGAGTTTCACTCTCTGGAATCCCTAAGCAAACAAACAGAAGGAAACTGCAGGAAACCCCATTCTATGCAGTTCTCAGAGATTCCCTTCTTCCTCAGACCCCAGACAAGAATTGGAGAAGGAAGGGGGAACATTTTCTTAAACAGATAAATCCCACTGTTATAAAACCCTATATACTGCTTGACTGCGCTCTTGAGTGCAGGATTGGCTACTTGCTAAAACAATATAGGTTACAGGTGAAAATGTTTAGTCCACCAAGTAATTCTAATCTCCATCACAATACCACCACACAATGGCAGTCCCTTCTCATAAGACTCTAAAGGAATGGAATAACAGGGGCATGGCAGATCAGGATTGAGATGCTTTGGGGGAGCAAGATTCAGATACTCAGATAGTACCCACCTGCAGTATATCTGGCTCTTCCAATATTATTAGCTCTTCAAAGAGAAAAACATGTGAAAATATATCTTTAGTTTAGAGGAAAAAATAACTTTTAAAGAAACAAACAGGTGGTACACCAGAAACTGACTGAATGAAAATGATTAGGGGTTTGGAACGGGTCCCATATGAGGAGAGATTAAAGAGGCTAGGACTTTTCAGCTTGGAAAAGAGGAGACTAAGGGGGGATATGATAGAGGTATCTAAAATCATGAGTGATGTGGAGAAAGTGAATAAGGAAAAGTTATTGTTCCCATAATATAAGAACTAGGGGCCACCAAATAAAATTAATGGGCAACAGGTTTAAAACAAATAAAGGAAGTTCTTCTTCACAGAGCGCACAGTCAACTTGTGGAACTTCTTGCCTGAGGAGGTTGTGAAGGCTAGGACTATAACAGGGTTTAAAAGAGAACTGGATAAATTCATGGAGATTAAGTCCATTAATGGCTATTAGCCAGGATGGGTAAGGAATGGTGTCCCTAGCCTCTGTTTGTCAGAGGGTGGTGATGGATGACAGAAGAGAGATCACTTGATCATTACCTGTTAGGTTCATTCCCTCTAGGGCACCTGGCATTGGTCACTGTCAGTAGACAGAATACTGGGCTGGATGCAGGGGTGAAAGTAACTTAAAGGACTTACCGGTACGCCGGAGTCCTGAGTGGGGGCATGGCCTCAACCGGAAGAGGGGGGGACCTTTCAAGATTTAAAGGCCCTGGGGCTCCAGCTGTGGCTGGGAGACCCGGGGCTCAGGGACGAATTAAAGGGCCTGGGGCTCTGGCCGCCGCAGAGCTCCGGGCCCTTTAAATCACCGCAGGAGCCCAGCTGCCGGAGTCCGGCAGGGATTTAAAGGGCCCGGGGCTCCCCACAGTGGCCGGAGCTCCGGCGGGGATTTAAAGGGCCCGGGGCTCCCTGCAGCAGCCGCAGCTCCGGGCCCTTTAAATCCCCGCCCGAGCCTGGCTGCCAGAGCTCCAGTGGGCATTTAAAGGGCCCGGGGCTCCCTGCAGCGGCTGGAGCCCTGGGCCCTTTAAATCACCGCCGCGGAAGCCGGTCCAGTCCGGCATGGCGAACTGGCTCTTGCTGGTGCGCCATACCGTACTGTACCAGCTTATTTTCACCTCTGGCTGGATGGACCTTTGGTCTGACCCAGAATGGCCATCCTTATGTTCTTAAACTGATAGCTGGGGTATAGATTCATTGTCAGTAAAATACTTAATTCTCAATTGTAATAAAATCCAGCACATAAATATAATATTTAATAGAACAAGCTGAACATAAATCAGAGAGCGAGCAGTGAAGCTGTGAGACCACTCCAGTTACCTCAGAAAAGTAATCATGGTTGCTGGATGTGCTAAATCACTCAGAAAATTTGTTTACCTGGACATTCTTTTCATGCTCCCAAAATATTCTGAGTGATTAACACAAAGGCTATTAGCTATAAACTCATAAACTACAATAAGATTAAGCAGTGAAAGTCTTTAAATGAAAAAAATGGTTTGTTTTAATGCCTTAGGCTCTATTCTTGCAAAGACTTACACGCATGCTTTACTTTATGCACATGAAGAGTACGACTGAACACTTGGGTAAATCTCTGCAGGCTCAGAGTCTAAGAATAAATCACAGCTATTTTAATGTAAAGACTTATAATGTTTGATCTTACTCTGTAGTTTATGTATGTATCAGTTTATGTGCAGTATGAATGGGACTGCTCATGTATGTAAAGTTAAGCACATGCATAGGTGTGACAGGTTGTACCAGCCCCGCACTGGTTTCGCAGGGGTTAATCCTACTCTGTGGGCCGAAAAGGGCCCCCTGTCTGCTCGCTGTGCATGCGCCATCTGGAAACAGGATATAAAAGGGAGCAACTCTGCTCAGTCTGGGCTGACCGCTCGAGGGAGTGGAGGTGTGCTGCAGGCTCCTGTGGATTCCGGCACTTCGGGACATGAAGGCCAGCCAGACTGTGATGACCCATGACCCCCAGGATCCTGACACCACAGAGAGAGGAGAGACATTGGGAACCCCGAGATGCCAAACTGCAGCGTACCGGGTAGGTAGTGACTCAAGGGAACTTTGCAGGGAATTGTTCATAGAACCATAGAATAGATTGGTGTGTTTCCCCTGCCGAGCTGGTGGCGTGCAACTCTGCCACCCCCAGAGCCATGGGTTGGGACCCAGTGGAGTAGGGAGGCCCTGGGTCCCCCTACCCTGGCCGATGCCCACCTCTCCAACCCTATTGACTCTGGCCGCTAGACCACACAGCCCAGACAGAAAGGGCAACCATATTGACTCTGACTGCTAGGCCACAGAGCCCGGCATAGGAGGACCACCTTGACGAGCCCCAAACATTAGGCCACACTGCCCCGAGACTAGGGGTGGTCATTCAAACTCAGCCACGGGGACATAATGCCCCTTCGCCCCGCCCCCAAAGCATGACAGGGTGTACTAGCTCCAGGGCAACAGGTCTTTAAAGTATTGGGGCTTAGAATAGTTAAGTAGATAGCTGCTAAAATATGTTTTAAAAATAATTTTTAAACTCTTTTTCAGAAATATTTTTTTTGTTGAATTGTTTTGGCCATATGCAACACCAAACTTCTAATAAACATGGCTAGAATTGTAACCATGAGGCTGCAGTTTATTTCTGTCATGAGGGAATGAGTACATTGGTAACGGAATGGTTCTGGCATGTGTCAATGGGACGGGAGGTGCCATTCTGCTGTTACCAGTACTTGCCAGCATGAAATTCTGTCTGCTGATGTGTAAGTCTCTGACAAAGAAATTGCTCTGCAACATATGATTGTATAATGGAACTGGAGACTTTCAAATTTATTTTAACACAAGTTCTATTTTGGGTAAAAAAAAATCTAAGTGGATTACATTCAATTATTTTTCATACTAAACCAATTTTAACAAACTTATTTCCAATAAGTAATACAATTTACCTTAAAACATCTGTGAGAAAAGCCTCAAAAACTGATAGCAGATAAACAAGATTGCAACTTCTTGTTTCTTTAGAAATCTTTGTTTTTATATGTAATTACTTGCACATATTTTTACAACTAGATAAAGTAATTGTAAAAATATTCTAATTAAACTCTGTTCATTTTTTAAAATGGCATCTTATCCTTTCTATACTATCAATAGCTTGTGTGCAGTTTTCTAGTGAATAGCAAAATTACTGACGTTAAGCATGCAGGACTGGGCCCATGATTAGAAGAGACAGTGATTTCTTTCTTTTTGTCAGGGACAATACATAAACACTTGATTCAGTGCTGTGGAAATCTATTTAAGGTTTCAAGATTTCCACACATTCAAATTGTGGTCAATTGGTACCTACAATTTACAGTCCTTTCTTTCTGGCTGTTACCAAATTCAACCCTAATGTTTGAGAAAAATGTAATAAAATGAGGAGTATTGTATAACTATATATCTCTGAAGGAATGAAAAAGTGGATAATGCATGTGTACAATGACAAATGTTTGATTAATATAGCTTTGGATTCTAGAATCAGTCATCTGACTTTTTTCCACTATTTATTAATTAGAGTTACATACTAGCTAACATATTAAGAGCTTTATGTATCTGGTAACTTAGTGCATAAGCTTATTTGCTTCTGTACAGCCAATAAAATGCTACTTCAAAGGGCAAATTAGAGTAATTAGTTTTAGAATTACACATATCATTCAAAGCTCCACAGGCTCCTTGGGAAAATGAATGGGAGACCTGGCCAAAACAAAACTTAAATAATGTTCTGCATACATCTGCCAAGACAATTTCTCGGTGTGACCTCAGAGCAAAGATCCTACAGTTACACACATTCATGCACACTTTTAGTGCAATCTCAAGAAAGAAGGGAACATAACGTTATGATGGAAGTTGGGAGAAACCTCATTGAAGTTGGTGAGAGAGAGCTGCTCTTCATTCAGGATAAACGTAAGAAGTAGTTATCTTTTGGATAAGATAGCTGAAACAATAGGAGCTACTGCCCAAAACACAGGCCACATGCAATGCCAGTCAGTTACAGAGCTAGGTGGGTGGAGGGATTTTGCTGGGGGCTGAATGCAAACACAGGGAGCTGGATATTGTTGTTTGTAGGTGTTAGCAGCCAGATCAAGACATAGTAGGCAGCAAGAAAGCCAAGGAGACAGTGAGAGAAATACTTGTAGAGTGGCCCTAAGAGAAGGACAAAGATTTTTGGGCAGAGCGCTGGCTGGAATGAGGCTTGGAAGTGCGGGCAAAGAGACTGCCTCCTGTTTGTTTCCTATTCTGTTCAGTGAAACAGGACTTGGTGTACATTCTTTGCAAATAAACAAGATTGCATCAAAGAAATATTTGCTTCCATCATCAATTTCTCCTAAGAGAAAAAACCTGCAAAATCTTCAATACTGGCTAACTGCTTGATGGTAATTATTATTACCAAAAGAGGTAATAATAATTTCACACGCATTCACAGTCCATTTTAGATTGTAAAGAACAAGGCTGCTTACAGGATGATCCATAAGTAAAAATAGTGTGATCTCAAAAAAGAAAATTTTGTCTCTCGCAGAGCTGCACCTTGCAAAGGAAATTAAAACCAATAGTGAAAGGTTCTTTAGTCATATAAATAAAAAGAAAACAAGGAAAGAAGTGGACTGCAGAACACTGAGGACAGGGTGGAGATTAAAAATAATCTAGGTATGGCCCAACATTTAAACAAATACTATGCCTCAGATTTTAATAAGGGTAATCGGGAGCTTGGGAACAGTGGCAGGTTGGCTAATGCGGACAGGGATATGGAAAAAGAAATTGCCACATCTGAGGTGGAAGTCAAACTCAAACAGTTTAATGGGAGAAAACTGGGGGACCCGGGTAATTTCCATCCAAGAATATTGAAGTAATTTCATGTGGCAGTAGAGTTCAAAGTGATGACCAGAGTTGCTAGAACAGGCATTATGGGACACTTCTGGAGGCCGATCAGAGCGCATTAACAGACCAGGTGCTCGGAGCGAAGGACTTCCCGCTGAATTGCCGCCGCAGATCGCGATTGCGGCGGGTTTTTTTGTTTTTTGTTTTTTGTTTGTTTGGCTGCTTGGCTCCCTGGAGTCGGCCCTGTGCAGTACATCTAATTTGCCTGGATTTCAGTAAAGCATTACTGATATATTTGACATAGTTCCACATGGGAAATTATCAGTTAAAAGGGAGAAATGAGGATTAATAGATGGAAAGATGGGCAAGGAACTGGTTAAAGGGAAGATTACAGCAGGTCTTGCTGAAAGGTGAACTATCAGGCTGTCTTGAGACCTATCTTATTTAACATTTTCATTAATGACCTTTGCACAAAATGTGGGCGTGTGTAGTAATAGCTATAGAAGACACAAAGTTGTGAGATATTGCCAATTCAGAGGAGGACTGGAATATCATACAAGAAGATTTGGACAATCTTAATGGGATGAAATTTAATTTAATAATGCAAAGTGCAAGGTCATGCACTTATGGAGTAACAGCAAGAGTTTTTGCTATAAGATGGGGATTTACGAGTTGGAAACAACACAGGAGGAGAAAGAGCTGGGTGTATTGGTCAGTCACAGGATGGTTATGAGCCATCAGCAAGTTTAGGCTTGGAATTAGATGAAGGTTTCTAACCATCAGAGGAGTGAAGTTCTGGAACAGCCCTCCAAGCGGAGTACTAGGGGCAAAAAACTACCTTGTTTCAAGACTGAACTTGGTAAGTTTCTACAGTGACATATGGCCTATCTGTGTCTGGTGTTAACAAATATCTCTAATGGCCAGCTATGGGACACTAGATGGGGAGGGCTCAGAGTTACTGCAGAAAATTCTTTTGCAGGTGTCTAGCTAGTGCAAGGGTTCTCAAACTGGGGATTGGGACCCCTGAGGGGGTTGCGAGGTTACATGGGGGGTTGTGAGTTGTCAGCCTCCACTTCAAACCACGCTTTGCCTCCAGCATTTAGAATGGTGTTAAATATATAAAAAAGTGTTTTTAATTTATAAGGGGCGGGGGGTTGCACTCAGAGGCTTGCTATGTGAAAGGCGTCACCAGTACAAACGTTTGAGAACCACTGAGCTAGTGGGTCTTGCCCAAATGCTCAGGGTCTAACTAATCACTGCATTTGAGGTCAGGAACCTCCATAGGTGCTGACTCCATGGGTGCGCCAGCCCTGGAGCACCCACAGAAAAAAACTAGTGGGTACTTAGCACCCATCGGCAGCCAGCTCACCCCTCCCCACCCAGCGCCTCCTGTCTGAAGTTGGCCCCACCGATCAACTCCTCCCCTTCCCTCCCAGCACCTCATGCCTGCTGCGATCAATTGTTCTGCAGTGTGCGGGAGGCACTGGGGAGTGGACGGGGGGGGAGGGAGGACAAGCGGGGATGGGGCATGTTCAGAGGAGGGGGAGGAATGGGTGGGAAGAGGCGGGATGGGGTGGGGACTTGGGGGAAGGGGTCAGGTGGGGGCGGGGCCTGGGGTAGAGCAGGGGGTTAAGCAGCCCCCAGAACCAGAGGAAGCTGGTCCTGTGTCCAGGTCAGATTGGCAGAGATCCTAGGGTTTTTTCCACCTTCCTCTGCAACATGGGGCACAGATCATTTGAAGGTTTGAACTAAAGGAAATGGTGAATTCTCTGTAACTTGAAGTCTTTAAATCAAGAATTGAGGACTTTAGTAACACAGCCAGGGGTTATGGGCCTGTAGCAAGTGTAACACTGATAGACCTTGGTCGGCGGCGGGTGGGATTGAACCTGGGACCTCTGGAGCTAAATGCGTGGGTCTCTACTGCATGAGCTAAAAGTCATGTGGCTGTTAGCTAAGGCTTTAGCAGGCTCATTAATCTCTAAGTGGTCTCGGTGCCACTAGAGGGGACAGAACACCACACCCAGGAGCAAGGGTGGCAAGTTGGTATATTTTTTGGTGGTGCCCAGAATGCGTCTAAGTTCTGTCTCTCCCCCGCCTAAGACTCTGGGAGGGAGTTTGGGTGCGGGATGGAGGAGGGGTCGGGCTCTGGGAGGGAGTTTGAGTGTGGGCTCTGGGTTGGGGTAGGGGTGTGGGGTGCAGGAGGGGATGCAGGGGGCAGGCTCTGGGAGGGAGCTAGGATGCAGGGTCTGGGCTCGGGCAGGGATGCAGGAGAGGGTGAGGGATGCAGCGCTTACCTTGGGCGGCTCCCAAAAGCGACCCACACCCCCCTCTGGCAGCACCTCCTAGGTGGTGAGCCGGTGAGGTCTCCATGCGCCGGTGCCCGCAGGCACCACCCCAACTGCTCCCACTGGCCACAGCTCTGGGCGTGCGGGGAGACATGCCCCCCCACAGGGGCCACAGGGACATGCCATCCGCTTACGGAAGTGAAGTGTGTGTGTGGGGGAAGCTCCCTTAGCCCCGTTGCGCTGCCGGTGGTGGCGGTGGCAGCCCGAGGCCCTTTTAAATTGCCTGGCGGGGGGGCAGGCAGGGCCAGGGGGGACGCTCCCAGGAAGGCACGCAGAGTGGCAGGTCAGGCCGGGGGACAGACCTGGTCCTGAACTTTGGTGGAGCTGGGCCCCCCGCTCTCATATTGGTGGAGCACGGGCACCATGGGCCTATACAACTCGCCGCCCCTGCCCAGGAGGTGTGTGGGTTACACAAGCACAAGAAATGGTGGTGTGCACTTTGTCTTTGACTCTTTTTTGTGTATGTCTACACTGCAATTAAAAACCCATGGCTGGCTCACGCAGGCTTGGGCTAAGGGACTGTTTAATTGCAGTGTTTGGGCTGGCACCAAGGCTCTAGGACCTGCGAGGTGGGAGAGTCCTAGAGCTCAGGCTGAAGCCAGAGCTGGAACCTCTCTACACCAGTAGTTCTCAACCTTTCCAGCCTACTGTACTCCTTTCAGGAGTCTGATCTGTCTTGCACACTCTTAAGTTTCACCTCACTTAAAAACAATTTGCACTGCTTGAAGATGGTATAGTGCTTACAAAAGCTTTTTAAATTTTAAGCTGGCAAGTTTGGAACTCAAAGCTTTTTTTGAAAAAATCTACTGGCTTATCTGCATACACAGGTTGTTTTGTCTTCAAATGTCATTGCAAATGCGCCAGGTTCATATCCATAGGCGTGCGCAGCACATTTCATTAGGGTGTGCACCCAGGGAGTCTTGCCCTAGCCCCGCCCCCCATCCTACCTCCATCCACTCCCTCCTACTTCCCGTCCCCTGACTGCCCCCCTCAGAACCCTCAACCTCCCCTGCTCCTTGTCCCCTGACTACCACCTCCTGGGACCCCTGCCCCTAACTTCCCCCCAGGACCCCACCCCCTATCTAAGCCTCCCTGCTCCTTGTCCCCTGACCACCCCCTCCAGAGACCCCCCCACCCTAACTGCCCCCCCAGGACCCTCCTTGCTCCCTGTCCCCAGACTGCCCTGACCCCTATCCATCCTCCACCCCTGACAGACCCCAGGACTCCCATGCCCCATCCAACCCCCCTGCTCTGTGACTGCCCCCTCCAGAGACCTCCCACCCCTAACCACCCCCCCTGGGATCCCACCCCCTATCCAACCCACCCTGCTCCCTGTCCCCTGACTGCCCCCACCCCTTATCCAACCAGGGCTGGCTCCAGGTTTTCTGCCACCCCAAGCAGAAAAAAAAAAAAAAAAAAAAAAGCTGTGGCACTGCGATCGTGCCGCTCCACTCTTCAGCGGCAATTTGGTGGCAGGTCCTTCGCTCCAAGAGGGACTTGCCGCCGAATTGCTGCTGAAGACCCAGACGTGCCACCCCAATAGCGGCCGGAGTGCCGCCCCTTAGTATCTGCCCCCCAGCTGCCAAAGGCTCTGGGATGGAGTTTAGGTGGAGGAGGGGGTTTGGGGTGCAGGCTCTCGGATGGAGTTTGGGTGCTGGGTGCAGGCTCCAAGCTGGGGCAGGGGGTCAGTGTGTAGGAGGGGGTGAGGGGTGCAGGCTCTGGGACGGAGTTTGGGTGCAGGCTCTGGCCTGGGGGTGGGGGCTCTGGGAGGGAGTTTGGGGATAGGAGGGGGTGCAGGGGTGAGGGCTGTGGGGCTGAGGATCAGGGTTCATGATGCAGGAGGGGGCTCAGGGCTGGGGCAGAGGATTAGGGTGGATGAGGGCTGGGGTTGAGGGGTTTGGGGCGTTGGAGAGGCTCAGGGCTAGGGCGGAAGGGCAGGGTAAGGGCAGCCTGCCCTGCCATTAGGGATGGGGGGCACTAGGACCCTGGGGCAGCAGACAGTAGTTGAGCAGGAATGAACTACGCCAGCAGCACAAGCAGGCACGGGAGAGGCGCACACTGCTTTCTTTCAGGCAGGGATGCTCCGGGTTGGGGGGGGGGGAAAGACCCACAGGGGGGTGGCAGGCGAGACCCATGGGGGTGGCAGGTGGGGGTCAGCCCAGGAAGGTGGGGGAGGGGCCAGCGGCTTGCTGCTACCGGGAGAGTGAAGCCATTTGCCCACCCCTGCATTAGGGTGTGCCTGTGCACGTCTGGCACACCCCATGCGCACGCCTATGTTCATACCGTTATTTGACAGAGTTTCTTTGCAAAGGAAACACAAAGCTTGAAGTGGATTGCTAGCTGTAGATGTGAATCCAAAAGCAATAGATTCCTTGCAGAAGCCACAATTTTTTTTCCAGTTGTTTTCAATTTCTTACTATTTTCGGTGTGGCCACTACTGCTGCTTCCAGCTTCTTGTTTTAAAAAAATCTATCCATTTTTATATCGCAACTGCATACACTCCATGACAACTTCAATTTCATTAATGTGCTTGCATGCATAAGTAAACGACATAGAACATGTGTAATACAGTGCGTATACACGTTACTTTACAGTATAATATAGTATATAGAACAGCATAAACAAATCATTGTATGAAATGGGCATGGCTACACTTGCGAGTTAGAGTGCATTAAAGCAGCCTGTGCGCTCTAACTCACGACATGTCCACACTGGCAAGGCACATAGAGCGCTCTGACTCCGCAGCTGGGGCACTCCTGGTAATCCACCTCCGTGAGAGGCATAACGCTTGGTGCGTCCTGGCTGGAGCCCCGCGGCGCTAGTGTGGACAACCTGGTCTGTTAATGCGCTCTGATCGGCCTCCAGAAGTGTCCCATAATGCCTGTTCTAGCGACTCTGGTCATCACTTTGAACTCTACTGCCCTGCCCTTAGGTGACCAACCGTCAGACCCGCCCTTTACATTCTCTGGGATTTTTGAAAATCCCCTTCCTGTTTGCTCAGCAAGACGTGGAGTGCACTCAGCGCATCTTTGCAGGTGACCATGCCTCCACCTGCCAGGTGATCCCCACTATGGAGCAATGGCAAGGTGCTGGACCTCATCAGTGTTTGGGGGGAGGAAGCTGTCCAGTCCCAGCTGCGCTCCAGCCGTAGGAATTACGATACCTTTGGGCAAATATCAAGGACATGATGGAAAGGGGCCATGACCGGGACATGCTGCAGTGCAGGGTTAAAGTGAAGGAGCTGCGGAATGCCTACCGTAAAGCCCGCAAGGCAAACCGCCGCTCTGGTGCTGCCCCCGCGACCTGCTGTTTTTACAAAGAGCTGGACACAATACTGGAGGGCGACCCCACCTCCATTCCAAGGACCACCATGGACACTTCAGAGCCCAGTTCAACAAGGCAGGAGGAGGAAGAGGAGGAAAGTGGGAGCGAGGGTGCTGAGGAGGAGGAAGACACCCCAGCATCCCTAGATGCCTGCAGCCAGGAGCTGTTCCCAAGCCAGGAGGAAGGTAGCCAGTCACAGCGGCTGATGCTTGGGGAAGGACAAACACCAGAGGACATGCCCGGTAAGCGGCTTTTATTTTGGGAAGAAAGTTATTCGGTGCAGGCTTTTGGGGCGAGGAGGGTTAGGGCTGCACACATACCTACATGCAGAATAGGGCATTGATGTGCAGGAGCGGTGCCAAGGTTTTTGCTGCCCTAGGCGGCAGTGCTCCTTCTCTGAGCATTTGGTGACGGGGGTCCTTCCGCTCCACGTCTTCGGGGCACTTCGGCGGCGGGTTCCAGAGCGAGTGAAGGACCCGACGCCAAATTTCCGCCGAAGACCCAGAACGGAAGGACCCCCCACCGCCTAATTTCCGCTGAGGACGGCAAAATGCTGCCCCCCAAATCCTGCTGCCCTAGGCGAGTGCCTAGGGTCGCCTAGTGGAAGCGCCGGCCCTGTTGATGTGCTCTCTCACATCTCGGTAATCGGCCTCAAGTGATCTCTTCAAAGGTCTCATCCAGTAGCTGTGCAATGCGCTTTCACAGGTTCCTTGGGAGCGCTACTGTGGTCCTTGTCCCAGTCAGGCTAACATGTCCATGCCACTGTGCTGTGACGGGCAGGGGGACCATTGCTGCACACAGGCAAGCTGCATATGGGCCAGGGCAGAAGCCACATTGTAGCAGAAGACACTTCCTTGCTTCCCAGGTCACCCTTGGCAGCGAGATATCTTCCAGGATGAACTCCTGTGGAAAATGTAGGGACAGTGTTCAGCATAGGGGCCCACTGCAGCTACTGGCTCTCCCCAAGGCACAGAACCCCAGAGGACAGTACAGCAGTGAAACCATCAGTTCCCCCCAACCTTGTGCATACTCACCATTTTGGGGCTCCTGTGGGTTATATGCACTTGCTTTGGGATGGGCAAATTCTACTATTGTGTAGACTGTGCTTGTCTTTAAGTATGGGCAAATCATTGCTCTGTCTGGTAGGAACAATGCTGCCTCTGTTAAGTGTTGCATTTTGCCTTATAGATGCAACCTTGAGATCTCAGCCGTCCATGTTATCACCGTCCGAAAGACTCCAAAGAATTAGGAAGAGGCCACGTAGATGCAACGAAGACATGCTGCATGAAATAATGCAGCAGTCCCTTCATGAAAATCAAGAAGCGCAGGAATGGAGGGAGGGTGAAAGGAGGTACCACCAGCAGAATGCGGCATGCCGGCACCAAAGCGTGGAGCACCAGCACCACAGCATGGAGTGGCTAATAAGCATTATGAAGCGCCAAGCAGACTTGATCCAGGCGCTTGTAGTCATGGAGGTGGAGCACTACCGCGCCACTCCCCCCCCCCCCCCCGCAGCCCTTGTCTCAAAACTGTTTCCCTTGTGCCCCCATGTCACTGCCAACCCACTTTCCCCAACATCCAGGTTCTTATCGCCACCAGCTGCCTCCAACACCTGTAGCTTCACCACCCAGCCCTGCAAACTATGACCCTTACCCACTGCACTCAACCCCCATCATCATGCATTTTAGCCAGCCTGAAGTGCAGCACTCATTGCATAGCACTCCAGACAGGAAGGCTGAGTATGAGAACAGGACATACACAAATCTGTGATTGAACAGTTCCCCACCCCTTACCCTTTCTGTTTCCCAAGCAGTTGTGTTTCTTTTCAATAATTTTCTTTTAAATAATTGGCTTTGAAAACATTCTTTATTAATGCATTAAGTAAAAGATACCTTAGCCCAGGAAAGCAACAGGCACTGCAAGTCAGTGTAGCAAGCACAGATTCCTACTAACATTGAAACCACTGCACTTCACTCCTGTGTAGGGCACCAAACATTTCTGGTGGCTTTCAGCCTCAAATTGCTCCCTCAAGACATCCCTAATCCTTGCAGCCCTGCACTGGGCCCCTCTAATAGCCCTGCTCTCTGGCTGTGCAAATTCAGCTTCCAGGTGTTGAACCTCCAAGTTTCATGCCTGAGTGAATCTTTCTCCCTTCCCTTCACAAATGTTATGGAGGGTACAGCACACGGATATAACTGCGGGGATGTTGTCATCAGCCAGGTCCAGCTTCCCATACAGAGAGGGCCAGCGGCCCTTTAAATGGCCAAAAGCACACTCCATGGTCATTCTGCACCGGCTCAGCCTGTTGTTGAACTGCTCCTTGCTGCTGTCAAGGCTGCGTGTGTAGGGTTTCATGAGCCACGGCATTAAAGGGTTAGCAGGGTCTCCAAGGATCACAATGGGCATTTTGACTTCTCCTACAGTGATCTTCTGGTCTGGGAAAAATGTCCCTGCTTGCAGCTTCCTGAACAGGCCAGTGTTCTGAAAGATGCATGGATCATGCACCTTTCCGGGCCAGCCTGCGTTAATGTCAATGAAACGCCCATGGTGATCCACAAGCGCCTGGAGAACCATAGAGAAATACCCCTTCCGATTAACGTACTTGGATGTTAGGTGGGGTGGTGCCAGAATTGGAATATGCGTTCCATCTATTGCCCCTCCGCAGTTAGGGAAACCCATTTGTGCAAAGCCAGCCACAATGTCATGCACGTTACCTAGAGTCACGGTTCTTCTGAGCAGGATGCGATTAATGGCCCTGCAAACTTGCATCAACAAGATTCCAACAGTCGACTTTCCCACTCCAAACTGGTTAGCAACCGATCAGTAGCTGTCTGGGGTTGCCAGCTTCCAGATTGCAATAGCCACCCTCTTCTCCACCGTTAAGGCAGCTCTCAATCTTGTGTCCTTGCACTGCATGGTGGGAGCGAGCTCATCACAGTCCCATGAAAGTGGCTTTTCTTATCCGAAAATTCTGCAGCCACTGCTCGTCATCCCAGACTTACATGATGATGTGAGCCTACCATTCAGTGCTTGTTTCCCGAGCCCAAAAGCAGCATTCTGCGGTGGTGAGCATGTCTGTGAATGCCACAAGCAATCTTGTGTCATATGTGTTACGCGAGTCAATATCATCATTGGACTTCTCACTGTCAGTTTGTAGCTTAAGGAGTAACTCGACTGCCAAACGTGACGTGCTGGCGAGACCTATCAGCATAATTCTCAGCACTTCGGGATCCATTCCCACAGACCGAAAGGGAAGACAGAGCACACAGTACAAAAGTTGAAAGATAGCACCAAAGGTGGATGGAAGCACAGGGATTGCTGGGATGCGAAGCAATGCATCACAGGGCACTAGGATAGGACCCAGAATGCCCCGCACCCCTTACCCCCTTCCAACAAGCCACAGTGCCAGAATGGGAAGAGGTGCTCTGTGGGATAGCTGCCCATAATGCACCGCTCCCAATGCCGCTGCAAGTGCTGCAAATGTGGCTGCGCCAGTGCACTTGCAGCTGACAGTATGGACACACTGCAGCGTTTTCACTACTGCGCTGTCCGATGGCTGGTTTAACTCTCAGTGCTCTACATCTGCAAGTGTAGCCATGCCCTTAGTTTGTACTGACTTTGCTAGTGCTTTTTATGTAGCCTGTTGTAAAACTAGGCAAATACCTAGATAAGTTGACATACTCCTTAGAGAACCTCTGCATACCGCTAGGGTACCCCTGATTGAGAACCACTGCTCTACACCACAATTAAACAGCCCTGAAGCTAGCTGAGGGTGTCTACTGCACTGCAGACATACCCATCATTTCTATTTTCATAATTCCTCCTTTTTCATCTTCATTTTTATTAACTATATTGCTCCCTCTTTATAATTTTATATACATCGGTATTTTAAAAAGAACATGAAGATACATTTTTACAGTGTTTGAAGCTTAATAAAACAGCATCTAAACACTACAGAAATCAACTTCTTGGTGTCCATTCACAAGTAATGAAAAAGCAATTTAAAACCCTCGTGCCTCATCTTTTCAAACGTGCAAAATCAGTAAGTTTCTACAAGGAAACTTCTGGCAGCCCTTCTCGGGAATGGGCCTGGCAAACGCACTTCTCTGTTGCCCAGCAGAAAACAGTAACGGACACACGCAAAATTCCTAGTTCTTCCTCCTAGGCCGCTTCTCTGTTTTCTTTAGCAACTTCTTTGAGGCCTGGGCTGCGACTTTTACACCACCAAAGCCACTGTCAGCGCTTAATACGCCGCGAGGATCCCAGTCTCCTGGGGCGGCTCCAGCATGAGATGACCCGCAGACCCTCGCACAGCCCAAGCGCCTCACTACATTGTGCACTGAGAGTCCGGGCAGTGACGCGCCAGATCGTGCAGCCTGCCCGACCCCAGGTGGGGTGCGGTGGGCAGGCTCAGCCCCGCACGACGGCCCGTGCGCTGGAGTTCTGGGTTACGTAGGAATATGTAAATTAGCTCAAGCAGGCAGCACTTGGGATAAACTGTTAGCGCGAAAGCGAGGCCCCCGCTACCCGAGCGCGTGCTCCCAACGAGCGGCTCCTCCCGCCCCGCGTGAGCCCATGGCTCTCCCTACCAGAGACGCCCCGAGCCCCTTCCCAGAATCACACCCCCTCCCTGGCCCCGGAAGAAGTTGTGGTGGTTGCCCCGGAAGTTGTCCTGGGCAGAGTCCGGCCCAGAGCGAGGCCCTGCTGCTGTCGCTATCGAGAGTTGCAGTTGTTCCCGGGGCTGTGGAAGGACAGAGCGCCGCGGTCTCCCCGCCCCCGGAGGCTCGGCCCGGTCCGGGCCGGTCCCGCCCCTGCCGGTTTCGCGGCCAGTCCTGGGCTCATGGAGAATGTAAGTGCTGGGCAGGGCCCGGCGCCTTCCCCCGGGTGCCTGCAGCCGGCTTCTGGGGGCGCAGCGTCCTGGGGCCCGGCCCGGCTCTTCCTGGAGGTGACTGGTGCCAGCGGGAGAGTCCTGGGCTGCGGGAGCCGCTGCTCCCTATTGGCCCTGTTCTGGGCGTCCCTTGGGGAGAGACGTGCCGCTGGGAGAGGGGGGCCGGGCTGGGGACGTGTTTCTGTCAGTGGGGGGAGGGGGACCTGCCACCGTGCTTGGGGGGCTGAGCGTGGGGTTGGCAAGTCGCTGAGGTGAGTGTAGGGCTGGAGACCGTCGCCGTGGAGGGCTCAGGTGAGGGGTTGGGTTTGGTTTGCGGGGGGGCGGGGGGCTAACCTGTCGTGGCGTGTGTTGCCAGTGGGGGTGGAGTGTGTGTTGGGAGGAGTTGGGGGAGGTCAGAAATGACTGTAAAAACAAAGGTGAGCCCTAAAAGCTGTCTTGAGTGTGGGTTTACTGGAGGCAGAGCCTTTATGGTGTGGTCCCTGGGCTTGCAGACCATTCACCAGCTGATTTGCGTGCTGGTCAGCCTTACTTACCCTGTGTGTCCTGTCAAGGTTCCCTCTATAGCTATTACTGCTTCCAAAATGTGCATTTTAGGACTAGTATGTTTGCTATTGCATGTCCCTGATTGTGGTGTATTAACTCCAGGACGCCCAGTAGTCCTGGAACTTTAAAGGTACTGGTCCTGACTCTCAAAACTAATTCTGAGTTTAACTAGATTGATGAGTTAGTGCCAAAATAGCAGAAGTGTCTGATATATGTGGATGGGGCGGGGATTCTGAAAATTTACCTCTGTCAGTGAAAATATATTAAAAGTTATACCTAACGGAATATATTTCAAGTAGAAAATTCCCTTTTTGTAATCTCCTGCTAGGATTGGGGGGGATTGGCCTCAGAAAGTTAAACATGCAAATGGTGTCTCACATCCTAGTTAATTATAGTGGGCCACCAGGTCTGCTATAGCTAAGGTTTAGACCAGCTTTTTGTTTAAATCAATTCTGTGACAGTTTTGCAACTTTGTAAGTGCTATGTCTGCAATACTGAGTTTTAACATTTTGAGAAAATTCTTAGTTAATTTTAATCTTCCTTTCATTGGCAATCCATAGAGATCAATGATCATATTCAGGTACCACTTAAAATTTTATTTGACACTTAAGTCATAGAATGATATACCTTTCAATTGTGGTGCATGTACATAATAGAAGTCAGGCTTAATATTGGGAAGAGTTTTGTATTTGTAATTTTCTCCAGTGTAACCTCAATATTTTGTATTTGTAGTTTTTTCTGATGATTTCATTTCCTAATGACTCTTTTGTAAATATACTCCTCTAAAACTTCTTAACTCTTTTGACTGAACACTAATACGTAAGTGACATTTAGCATAATGTGCATATAGTTTTTCTGAATAACTTATTTTGGTCTTAAACAGCCTTAAAATATTCGTAGCCCTTCTACATTAAAATACCACTTTTATAATCTGGTAACTATGTTGTCATTTTTTTCCTTTTTGGGAGATGAGCTGTATGCATTATTGCATGTTTTTGTGGTGCATTTGCGATGGTCTGGTATTAAGACATGTGGGTTCAGATCCAGTAAATGCCCTGTATTCCTACTGAAGTCAGCATGAATTCTGCAAGTTGACTCTGTATATTTTCCTTGGTTAAATACTGCACTGAAAACATACAGTGCTTTATAAATGTATTTGCTGTTTTTTTTGTTTGTTTAAAAGGAAATGTGTTTATATTGGAATAAATTTACTAGTGCAATACTAATATTAATAAATTTCGTTCCCTTCCTTATTTGACTCTAATTTGGATGTCGCTCCTTAACTAACAACCCCTTAGTTCATATGATTCTGTGTCAAGAAAAAATGAAAATGCTTATTGAAACAATATTCCTGCAAATGTATGTCTAGCTAAACTTCTTTCCATGATTTTTGCTTACTTTCATGCTTGTTTATTTTAATCACAAGGTGGTCACTTTAGTTGTTTAAGATTATACTGCAATTTTTCTGTGGACCATCTCCTTGTAAGGTTGTCAAGACTTCAGATTTGAAGTGAGTGTGGAGGAAAGAAGTTTAGTTTAATTTTACCTGAAAATTTGCTGTATTTGGTGGAATTATGTATGCTCAGAGTAGCAAGGCTAATCAGTTCATTAGAGGACAACCTGATCCTTCCCAGGGTCATCCCTCTGCAGAGCTGTCGCAAGCACTACTTTGAGACTAAAAGTAATTTAGCACTCAGACTGATAAGTGACCAATAACAGAGTCATCTGACATAGGTAGGTGGGGAGGGGATTTTCAAGATGTACCAAAAAGTAATCCTGTATGTACACATGTATGAAAAGACATCCCTAACTGAAATATTTATGCTGCTGCTGTTTTGCATTTTATTCAACATGGAGAATGAAACTAAAACAGTGAAGTTGATCAGTTTGTAGTTGATTTCATTTTCTGGGTTTTGCACGTCAGCAGTTAGGTTTCTAAAAATTTCCGACAACACTTAAACTTTAATTGAAACAAGTTTATTTTTTAACTTACTAAAATCATGAATAGAGCTCTATTTGTGTTAGGTATTGGTAAACTTTTTAGCAACCTTAGACTGAAAAATACTACATCTCTTTAATTCTGGGGTGTCAAACTCATTTGGCTCAGAGGGCTGAATTGCATGTTAAATTATGGTTCATGGTCTGGGGCATAGAGGACTTCAGACTCTTCTCGATCCAGACCAGTCTGACATTGATGTCACTAGGAGCTTTGCAGTGAGATCAAGGGAAGGATCTGCCCTTTTTGTAGTAACTAAACTTAGGCATTCTTCATTTAGTACTTTATTGTCACATTCAGTAGGAAAAATATGACCCCCTTTTAGAGCCACTGTTTCTGTCCTCTTCCCCCCCCCCGTCTCCTTTCTTTCTCTCTCCATCTTCCCTGTCTGTTTACTGTTTTTCCCTCTGCATTTCCCTACCTGAAGCAACTCCCAGTTCCCACCTCCTTGTAAGCTTACCTCCCACACCTCCTTCCCCATTCTATCCATGAAAATGATCAGCTGAAAATAGTTGATGTGGACACTGAAATGTTGTCACTGGATTTTAGATCTGAGCCACCAGGCTCCTCCCCCACACCCCATGAGATTAATAGGAAGAAGGGGAGTGCATGCTCCTCAGTCACTGTTTCCAGCTGTCTGCAGACTCAGGCACCTGTCATTGCAGCAGTTTAGCTAAGTTCACATTTACAAACTTTTTTTTTTTTTTTTTAACTATTAGGATTAGGAACTTGTTTAAAGAAGAAAAAGAGAGCTGAAATTCTACACAGTCTGAACATGTCCTGTGGGAAACGTAAATACATCAAGCACACCATATCCAGCCCATGGGCATTATGTTTGACAACCAGCTTTAATCAGTTTAACTGAGAAACTTTTGGTGGTGAGGTTAGGAGGGACAAATCTGTTGAATATGTGCATGTTCTTAAAGGCATGAAGAATCACAACATCCCTACCACCTAAATTAATAAGAGGCTTCAGTATAAATTGACCTTTTTAGTGTTGCTACATTTGTTATAATTTTCTATGTATTTACATTAGTGTGGTTTATATTTTGGCAGTGATCATTCATAATGCAAATAGGTTCCTGAAACAATGATTCTTAATTTAGCATTTATAGCAGATGCAGCAGTGAATTAAAACGTCTACCAAGGAAATGGTAAGACTCTACAATGTAGTAAAGGGGTGTGTGTATGTGCTCTCTCTCTGTCAGTAAAATTGATCACATTGACATCTTCAAAATAATTGAAATGGTTTTTATCACCGTAACTCTTACACACACACAGAGAAACGATTGTCAACGGTGGTCAAATTTCTTGGTATAACAGAAGTTAATATTCTGATTGTGTGGAAGTTGAAATACAGCAGCTCTAAACTGTTCCACTATAAAAATGTTTAAGGGGGATGGATTTAAAATTTTCTGTTAATAGCCTTTTTCTGTCGTAATCAGTGTATACAAACTCATTCTCTTTATACTTGGATCTGTGATGTATTCTCTGGCATACCACTATCTTCTGCTCTTACCACTTCATTGCTTCTAGCTGAGTTGCAAAGCAAAAGTTTCTAATTGTCATGTTTGGGGAGAAGAGTTTGCAAATATGGATGCTAATGACTCAAAAACCAAAGGGTGAATAAAAAGAACCCCACATTTATTTAGTTTTAAAAATCTCATGATTTGTTTGGGGGCTTAGCTCATGATTTTGGTGTGGTTGGCCTTGACAATATTCTGCACACTGCTTGGTGAGGACAGAGTGGTGCTCCTGCATTGTTGTGACCAGCTGCTGTCTTTCTGTCTAGGACATCACATCTGTTACCCACACAACTTGTTTTGGCTTTACCCAAGGTGCTGTCAAATCCATGAGCGTGGTTCAATGGTTGGAGCAGAGAATTGGGTGTCAAGACCTGGGTTCTGTTCCCATATGTCACTGATTTGCTTTTAAGTTAATGATAGCTGGTTTGTGTGGAAACAGTCCTATTACAGTACACTTCTGAATCAAGGTCTCAAGTACATTTTTAGGTTTTATCTACCTTCTCTTTCACGCTATGTAGTAAGTCAAAGAGGAAATATTCTCTACTGCAAGTGAATTAGTTTGTTGGATGTAAACTTCATTTTTTAAGTTTATGTTCAATAGGCTTTTGGCTTTTTTTCAGGTATTCAGATTTCTTTCTGTGTATATTTGACTTTGTGACTTTTGTTCAGGAAAATGTGTGCTTCAGAACTACTACTTTTTTGAAATATCTATATCTATAATAAAAGCCAAGTACTATACAGCAGTTGGCATATTTGTAATACTGCAAGATTTTTGGATGACTACTCAAATTCAAGAGGGGTTTGATCATCACATTTTTAGTTCTAAGAGAAGACCTTCTTTTTCCTTGACTCCTCTCCGTTGGTTTTTCTTCTTGGTGGTATTGGTACTGGCAGAGCTGAGATGCTGCTGCAGTCATTCATATAGCAGATGACGGTTAGTGTAAACCACTGATCCATTACTGTGTGCTGGCTCAATGGTGAAAAGTTGCTGTAATTTCCTGCCTCTCTTTCAAAGAGAAAATGGACCCTCTATCCTGGTATTCTGGAAGCTGGAATTCTGTAGTTTGCAACAGTTGATCAAAGTTCTTTAACGTCTCTTCAGAGCTGGAATTTAAATCATGTTGCCTTGCTGATAATTCTGGTGATTACTATTGTGTGGTCCAACAAACTTATGTCACCCCACAGACTTATTTGCCGAATTGCTTATCCTTGATTGATCCTATAACTGCAAATGTTATTTTTCAAGCAAGTTGGTCTGTAAACACTTTGGGGGAGAGGCCATGCCTTCCAACATGTTTGTACAGCATCTAGCACAATGTCATCCCACTCTGGATGGAGACATTTTCAGTATTACCGCTATACAATTACTAATAATGATTATAATTGCTTAAACATTTGGATGATTGTACTTAAATGTTAAAATATGGATGTCAATAATCAATATAATACTAGTTAAGAACCTGACAATTGTATTTTCATCTTCATGCTAGTTGACAACATTTCCTTAATTGTACAAGTATTCCTAGTATGGAATGGCTTTATTTTATTTTTTGTGTGGTAGAACAAGCGTTTTAGAGGAAATCTTGAATGTGATGGAGAGTTGGCTGTTTTTGCTATGTCTTTAGAAACTAGTGACACCTTTGCCCCTCATGGAGACATTGAAGCAATAATTTTAGAGGAACTCCCACTGTACTTCACAGAAATGCAAACTTGGTTTTATATATAAACTGTTTCAAGTGAAGAATGAATGATCTAGTGTTTGCTATATTCCAGTTCAGTACAAATGCATCGTACGCTGAGCTTACTTGAAGTGACAGCAATAGTTCTTTATTTACTTGCATAGCAGAGCAAAACAGAGCCGACTATACAGCAGTTGTCTTTCGGACATGTCTAAATTTTTCAGTCTATTTATGACTATCAACAAACACTTTGTGCATAGTTTTGCTATGTGTTGAATGCTTCTATTTTCCTTTAATTTAGCTTAAAACTAGTAATGGAATTCCTGAGGTTTTGAAAGGAATAGTTCTTGGCAAGCCTACAGTTTTGAAACCAAAGGCAAATTAAGATACCAAGCAACACAGGGAGGACTAGGAATAATTCAGAGAAGAATGTTAAAATTCTTCTGACATTTTAGAGACAGTCGTATTTATATATATATATAAAAAGACTTTTCTTTTTTAAAATAAGTGTTTAACCGTGCAAATGTAAATATTATAATTTTTTTTTAAAAAACAAAATATAATCCTCTAGCTCTACTCAGTGTCACTTAGATGTTAGTTTTTTTTCAGCCAAACATTAAGGCTACAGAATATTTCAGACTTTTGAGGTTTTTCTCTGATGGACTGTATTAAATATTATTTCAAATATTGATTTGCAGATGTAATTATTTCCTTAATCTATAGAATGATATTGCTTTTAAATTACAGCAAAAATGGTAACTGAAAAACAAATCTAATCCTCCTCAGCAGTAAAAACTGTACAACTATCAGAGGGGTAGCCGTGTTAGTCTGTCTCCACAGAAACAATTAGGAGTCTGGTGGAACCTTAAAGCCTAACAGATTTATTTGGGTATAAGCTTTTGTGGGTAAAAAAACCCACTTCTTCAGATGCATGGAGTGAAAATTACAGATGCAGGCATAAATATACTGACACACGAAGAGAAGGGAGTTACCTTACAAGTGGAGAACCAGTGTTGACAGGGCCAATTCAATCAGGGTGGATATGGTCCACTCCCAATAACTGATGAGGAGGTGTCAATATCAAGAGAGGGAAAATTGCTTTTGTAGTGAACCAGCCACTCCCAGTCCCTGTTGAAGCCCAATTTAATGGTGTTAAATTTGCAAATGAATTGTAGCACTGCAGTTTCTCTTTGAAGTCTGTTTTTGAAAGTGTGTTTGTTTTTTTGGAAGGATGGCTACTTTTAAATCTGTTATAGAAAAATTCTCTAAGTTATATCCAGGGAGATTGAAATGTTTTCCTACTCGCTTTTGTATGTTACCATTCCTGATGTCTGATTTGTGTCCATTTATTCTTTTACGTAGAGACTGTCCGGTTTGTTCAGTATACATGGCAGAGGGGCATTGCTGGCACATGATGGCATATATCACGTTAGTAGATGCGCAGGTGAATGAGCCCCTGATGGTGTGGCTCATGTGGTTGGGTCCTCTGATGGTGTTGCTAGAGTAGATATGGGGACAGAGTAGGCAACGAGGTTTGTTACAGAGATTGGTTCCTGGGTTCGTGTTTCTGTGGTGTGGGGTGTAGTTGCTGGTGAGTGTTTGCTTCAGGTTGGGGAGTTCTCTGTAAGAGAGGACTGGCCTGCCTCCCAAGGTCTGTGAGAGAGAGAGAGAGAGAGAGGGATCATTTTCCAGGATAGGTTGTAGATCGTTGTTGATGCGCTGGAGAGGTTTTGGCTGTACGTGATGGCCCGTGGTGTTCTGTTATTTTCCTTGTTGGGCCTGTCCTGTAGTAAGTGACTTCTGGGTACCCGTCTCACTCTGTCAATCTATTTCTTCTGTTGCCTCACTTCCCCAGGTGGGTATTGTAGTTTTAAGAATGCTTGATAACTGTACAACTATTAACCAGTGCAATATGCCAGTCCAAAATTTATTTAAAACTGGGTGAGACACACCTGACTGCCCCTCTACACACCACTTCATGCACCATTTCTATGAATCACTTGCGCAGTACTCAGCCTTTTTTGGTGACTGCATCACCTCCTGATTTGTGTGCCACCATTCAGTCTTGCCACCATTCAGTCTCCTGCTCGATTTCTTGCAGTCATTTTAAGACTAATGTGGCCTAAATTGAACTCCTCATTCCTTCCAATCTCTGCTCATTCCCTCACCATTCTCAATCACTGCTGACAAATACCACCATCCTCCCTATCACTCGGGCCAATAACCTGGGAGTTGTCTTTGATTACATTCTCTCCCTGGACCTGCACATCCATGTTTTTTGTCCAAATACAGCTGCCTCTTTCTCCAAAATGTTTCCAAGATAAGTCCTTTCTTTTTATCTTCACAGCTAAAGCCCTCGTTCAGGTCCTTATGTGACTTAAGGTGTCAGGGTAGCCCACACTGAAAATGCCAAGATCAGGGCAGGCAAAAAGGAGAGCAGATTTTCCCCAAACTTGTGGCTAACACTAGTTAGTTACTAGTCAGTTCACAAACTGAGCTCCTGATCCCTCCTACTGGTTATCAAGAAGCTTAAAAAAAAAGAAATCACACAGCCCCCTTTATTGCATTCCAGTTTCTGGCTCCCAATCAGCAAATAAGTCTAATAAAGTGAGAAGTTATTTAAAACTCTAGATGCTACAAAATGTTCTTCTGATCCCTGAAAGGCCAGTCACATTACCAGATCAAGATAGTTTGGATCTTACCCAAAATACCACGCTGCCAGTCAATCCTTTAGTATCTAAAACTAAAGATTTTATTGTAAACAAAAAGAAAGAAGAGAGTTGTTAAGTGGTCAACACAATCAGATAAATATATAGACTTCAGAGTCCATATTTCAGGTTCTTAGCAGCATTGGTGAGTTTGCTGTCTTGTAAAGTCCCTTTGGAACACATGCAAAGTTTGAATGGTTGTATCAGTCCTTTATTCAAAGCTTCAGTTTGTGGAGAAGTTACTCCAAGGTGAGAAGCAGGTTTGAAGACAAAATGTAAGTGTAAGTGCCTCTTCCCCAGCCTTCTTGACATCCATATTGCTGCAGTCCACACAGAAGACAGATGCTAAGAATTACTTCTGTAGTTGCTAGGTCCCCCTTGTGTACTGCATCAATTTAGAGCTCTTTTTCCTTACCATGAAAACACTGTTTAATTCTTATCCTCCCTCCTTCTCTGCCCTTGTTCTTTTGTGCATAAACCCACCCCCACTCCTCTGCCATTGATGTCACTCACCACCCTATATGTCTGTTGCCTTTCTTTCCATGCCACATTTTATATCTTCAGAATAGGGACTATCGCTTAATATGTATTGCACAACACCTATCACAGTGGAGCCCTGATATTAGTTGGAGAACTGTTATTTATTAATATAAATAAGTAATATACATCTATGCCTATGCACAACAAGAAGACCAAGTTGTTGTCCTAGTTGTGTCTCAACCAAGAGTAGGTCAGCATAGCTATGATGCTCAGGAGTGTGGATTTTTCACACCCCTGAGTGGGTGTAGTTATGTTGACCAGACCTCATGATGTTCAGGTACCCTAGCATGTCTGTCTGTCTGTTTATAAAGCACCAATTCCTGAAGCCTGCCATGGGCTGCCACCTTGCCTCCTTAAACTGATAAGGAGGCAGGCCAACTATGCACCTCCGATTATAGACACACATTTGGTCTCTGTCTTGTGAGTGTAAATTATTCCTTCTAATAGGCGTATCCCACAGTCTTATACTTAAGCACATAACTAACTTGCCTGAAAAAGTGTGTTGGGTGAGTCTTCCAAAACTGGTTCCCTTTCCTAGTAATTCAAAGTGCTTTTTACCTGTCTCATAGAACTGGAAGGGACCTTGAAAGGTCATCAAGTCCAGTCCCTTGCCTTCACAGCAGGACCAAGTGCTGTCCCTGACAGATTTTTGCCCCACATCCCTAAATGGCCCCCTCAAGGATTGAACTCACAATCCTGGATTTAGTAGGCCAATGCTCAAACCACTGAGCTATAGTGGGGGGCTCATTGGTGACACTATGACAATGCCATACAATAAAGGTTTTGTGGGAGGGAAAGATGGCTTTTTATAACCATAAGTAAATAGTTGCTAACAGTGATTTCTTGCATGTGGTTTGTCTCTGAAACACTTTTGAGCCCAGGGTATATGGTTTGGTGAGAAAAGTAATACAGTAGGTTGTCATCACTAATCTGCTGACCGAGGTGAAAATGACCTAAATATTTGTTTAAAACTTGAACAAAATTAATATTAAACAAGTTGTCCTTTAAATGGTCTTACTGCAGAATTAATGAGGGAAACACATTTTTGAAATTGGGAAGGCCAAGTGGATATTTTAGTCACAATGTTGCCAACTCTCACGATTTCATTGCAAGTTTTGTAATATTTGGTGTTTCTTCTTAAAGCCCTGAGCTCTCGGAGTTAAGTGATTATGGTTAACTCTTTTTATCGCTTTTCTTTCTTTTAAAAAAAAAAAAAAAAATCCTAGGTCTCACATTTGTGGAGAAAAGCTTAAACATGAACCCTAAAGGCTCAAAAACTAAAAGGTAAATAAAAACATCAGAATATTTTTAAAGTTTTAAATCTATTCCAATTACTGTAAAGAGTTTTTGAGGCCTTCATGTTTTGAATGTTTGCAGTTCACGGACAGTGAAAAGATGAATTTATTGTTAAGCTGTCAGTTGAAACATAGTTACAGTTTCTAAACGTATTTTAAAAGCAGTTTGGTTCGCTGTACAGTAGGAGGTCAAACTGTTAGAAACAAGACCTACTTTTAAATCAAATTAAAGTCTGTTAAAGGCCCTCTGTTAGGGGTATAAACAAGTTAGACAAATGCTACAAAAGTTACTTCATCAGTGCTTTTGAAGATGTCCTCCTGTTGCCTCTTTCTTCAGGAATTTATTTTGTTGACATTCAGATTGATTGGGGCCTAGATTCATCATAACATCTGACAAACTTTACCTGTTGCATCTGACTTTTATAACTTGTAGAATTTTAGAACTTAAAGGGGCAGATCCTCATCTGCTGTTTTGGCCCAAAGTGTTTGCCTTTTGCGTGTTTAAAACCTTTGATCAATTAGGATAGCACTTAATATTGTAGCTTTTATTGTACAGCATTTAGGCTAGTCATTGGTTTGGGAGTTTCCAGATAATAAATTGCAAAAGTAGAAGACATTGGTCATTTGAGTATTAATTTTCTTTTTATACACAAAACATGACCAAAAAAAATCTAACTGGGTTAATATGGTAAACTGGACGGTCTTCATCATCCTACATGATACTCATATTGGTACAATGGATTATAGTTAAAACAAATAATTATTCCTTAACCTCTGCTTTAAATTTTTTAAAAGAATTTAATTGAGGCATGGTTGGTCTGAGAGGATGCCAGCTTTTAATGCATTCTGGGACCTTGCCATTATAACTGACTGCAGTTTTTCTTCGTTCACTGTGTTTTTTTTAGAAGTTATGATATCCCAGTTCCTGATTTACCCTCCCTCCCCCAAGTTGGAGTTTTGGTGGGACAGATAATACTGCATGAGCCTTATTAGTTATAGACGCTTCAGATATTAAATAAAATAGTCAGTTTAATTTTAATCTTAAACTGGAATTTTAAAGTAGAGATGTTTAGGTCTAGGTAGGTGGTGGTTTAGGGTATTTGCGGGTCCCACTTCTGCAATGGGGTGAAGCATTGCCCAACTCTGTACCAAACCTGTATGTCCTGGATAATCTCATGTTGGCTGCTATTTAGTATTATGCAATAAGGAAAGGAGTTGCATTAAAACTGGGCATTGACAAGGACAGGATACATTTATGCTAATAAATGGAGTGACATTAACCAGCTTGTTATGCCTTCTGTATGTTTTTCTGTTAATTATATAAGGTAAATGGATGAAATGGAACTCTAGAGATCAACTGGCTTCTATACTGATTTAAATTCAGAATAGGATTGAGTGTAATACTTCTCTGAGATGTTAAATCCTAGGCATAAATTATTAAAATTTGAATGAATGCAATAGTGTGTGTATAAAGCAAGTAGTTATATTCTTCAATAAGGATGTCTTCTGCTTTATAAAAATTCGGAAAGTTATTTTTGTTCCATTTGCTATATCTTTAGGTGCTGCAATGTTTGACAACCATATACAGTTGCATAGTTCCTTTCTTAAAATAACAGTCAACATTTTATTCCAAAACCTGTACTCTGTTCTTCATGCGAGAAAATCTAGACGGGATGTTCACATTTTTACTTTCAGACTCAAATATTCTACATAAAAGCTTGTGGCTCTTTTTTTAGAGAGATACTTTATTCTAGTTATGAAAGGTACTTCAGTCGTTATGTAGATTTATATCTAAAATTATGGTTTTGTAAAAAGAGGCAATTTGCTACAATTTAGATGACAAATTAACTTATGTTTTCTTGAGAATGCTCATAGTTTACTGATTATATACTTTTTCTGTAAAACAGATTTTCAGCTTTCTCTGTTTCATCATATGAGTGCATTCAGGCTTAAATAAGTTCAGCTCTTCCATTACTAGAGTATACAAATGCTAGTCATTCAAAATGTCAAAATTTGGATGTAACCCAGAAGCTGAAAAGAATGTAAGCTTTCATGTATTGAGAGATATTAAGCCTTCCTAGTGGGGAGGGATAAGTGAGATACTGTATTTATGAGGTTATTTAAACAGTTAGGCTTTAGAGTTGTTGCGTGCCAAATGTCTTTCTGAAGTGTATGGCATACTGTACCAATTAAAGAAATGTAGCTGCAGAGTCCTTTAGTGTTCTTGACTTTTTTCTTGAGTTTTTAAGATTAATCATGGAAACATAGCAGAACACTTTGAAAGAATGATGGAATACTAAAAACTAGCAATTTATGGTGAAAAGTTGGAGTATTTCTGTGTCTCTGCCACTAACAGTATACGTTCTGGGCTGTCGGTTGGAGTTCTTTTGAGAATGAGCTTTTTTACTTACCACTACAAATGTTTGATATGAATCCAGCACCAAACAAAGTATTAGTGGATTTTTCAGTCAGACTACCTTCCATGAATGCTCTACTTGAGGTAGCTGGTCAGGAATGAAACTTCAAATTATAAAGTGACCATGTTTAACATTGTGGCATTTAGGAAGATTATAGAAATGGAAGGAATGAGAAGATGTTTCATTTTGCTTATAAACCTATAGTTGCTATAAGTGAAACTGTAGCAAAGACTATTAGTAAAAAGTATGGTGTTAAATTCTTTTATATCAAAGGAAGCTTCCTGCCAGGTGCCTCATAATTTAACCCTATTGACAAATGTAAATTAACTCTCTTCTTGCAAATTCTAATTCTAGATTGGTTGATTGCTTTTTCCTAATCTAGATTGACAGGGAGCAGAGATTGCTAATCTCAGGAGTTTTGGCTCAATTTCAGTCTGTTTTCCAGTGCTTCAGGAGACAGTGGTACCATACTGCTGCCCCTTCACATTTACTTTCAGCATGGAGAGAAAAGCAGCACGTTTAATCTTGAGAAAAGAAGGTAGGGGTGTGTGTGTGTGTATGTATGTATGTATGTATTTGGGGGCGAGAGGGGGCGCTGATAACACATTTCAAATAGGGCTGTTATAATGAGGATTATAATTAATTGATCTCCATGTCCACTGAAGGTAGGACAGGAAGTAATGGGCTTAATTTGCAGCAAGAGAGAGTTAGGTTAGGTATTAGGAAAAACTTTCTAACTATAAGGGTAGTTAAATTCTCGAATAGGCTTCCAAGTGGAAAGCCTCATCATTGGAGATTTTTTTTAGAGCAAGGTGGACAAACAGACAGGGATGGTCTCAGTTTACTTGGTCCGGTCTCAGTGCAGGGCGATGGACTTGATGACTTCTCATGGTCCCTTCCAGCTGCACATTTCTATGATTTTATGATAAATTGGTTTTAATCTGAGCTTTCATCAGAACAGTTTATAGTTCTGGCATTTAGGATTCTGCTGTTAGTGCAGGAGCCCAAGTTAGAACTGAACTTTGAACATGAAGCTAGGAAATCTCAATTTCTCTCTTGGTGCCACTATAGATTAGTCCCACTCACGCTTCCCCTAGATGTGTGCATTTCTGTTTTGGAAGTTAACCTTTTGTCCAGCACCCTTTAAGTGTTAGTAGCTGTTCTATGAAAAGGGGTAAAACAGAAAAGGTTTTTCAGATGACATCCATTAGTGATATGATAGGTAGCATCTTGATTAGATCTCCAGTTATACCAATAGTTATTTCCTGGAACCTCAGTTTGGCTCAGAGGAAACTCTGAAAGCTCGCGTTTGAATGGTCTAGTTGTGTATGTTAGATTGCATCTTCCATAGAGAATTGAGTAAGTGGGATATGTAGTACTATACGTACCATGGTAGCCCTGCCATTTTAGGTGCAGTTTTATCCTGAGTCTGCATTCACTTAATTACTTCATTGCAGTTGCATTGGTTTTTTTTGGGGGGTACTTATGCCATAATTTCTGGCACAGGTCTCTGAAGCAGTGATCTGAGAGAGATTTTGAAAGGCTTTTTGGAAGTCGCGTAGCATTGTGGAAGATGTCAACCTCCCATGATTTTAAGGAAACGTCTGTAATTTCATGGCCACTCTGTAACATTCACCTCTGCTAGATGCACTGACAACCAGTCATAAACCAAAATGTTCCAAGTGACTAAATTCAGGTGGGTCTGGATCTCCTAACTCCCTTGATGGCTGGTCAGCAGCAGGGTGATTTTTTTTTTTTAAATTATTTTTTAAAAAAATAAAAATCTTTTTTTATTTAAATCAGATTTTTTTGATAAAATGCTTTTTGAGGCAAAAACTTAATTAAAACTAAGTTACATTATAGCTCAAAGACATCTCATCATGGAATAGGGATTATAAATTCTAATTCTATAGTATGAGACAATATATTCATGTAATGTTTAAGAAAATTTTGTAAATGAGTTCCAATAGTTCATAGATTAGGGACCCAATTTTATGGGGCTCCAGGGGCTTCTGTATAAATTATTCAGGTTAATCTTTCTATCTACCCAGTGGTGCTCAGTCTAGAAGATACCATCAGAGATGCTTAGTTTTGCGGTTCTCAAACTGTGTATTTGTGTCTCCAGAGATAACATGCTTGTTAACGGCAAAAATGTTTTTAAATAAATAATGTGTAGAGCTGAGAAATAACAGATCTCAACCCTATTGTCCCTCTGGAAATTTGTGTACACAGAGTCAATCCCTTACCTCTCTCTAAAAGTGCAAAGTTTCAAAAAGTTCAATGAATAGAAGAGTTTTGGGGGTGGAAGTCTGGAGATAAATGTGAGAAGCGAGGGACAGGCAGTAGAAAGAAAAGTGAAACTGTTTGAGCAGCATATTCCAGAAGACTTGGGCTGTGGCTACACTGGCACTTTACAGCACTGCAACTTTCTCGCTCAGGGGTATGGAAAAAACACCCCCCTGAGCGCAGCAAGTTACAGCGCTGTAAAGTGCCAGTGTAAACAGTGCCCCAGCGCTGTAAGCTAATCCCCTGGTGGAGGTGGAGTACCTGCAGCGCTGGGAGAGCTCTCTCCCAGTGCTGGTGCGTGACCACACTCGCACTTCAAAGCGCTGCCGCAGGAGCACTCCCATGGCAGCGCTTTGGAGTTTCAAGTGTAGCCACGGCCTTGAGGTCTTTCTGAATGTAGCCTTCATTGATTTGAGATCTACCATACCATTCTCTTGCTAGAGGGGAAAACCTATAATGTCAGCAGGCTGTAAAAGAGATCCAGTTTGGGGAAAAGAACCATTCAAGAAATAAATGTTTGCTGATGATGTTTGAAAGAGAGTCACACCAGTGAACTGGTGGAAGTCACTTAAGCACTTGGATTCAGAGACTGTTGAAGTGATAATCTTACTTTTAACAGCAGTAGCTGCTTCTTCTGATGTAGAAAGAATATTTTCTTCCTTTGGACTAATTCATTCCAAATTGAGAAATCATTTGGGACCTGAAAAAGCAGGGAAGCTTGTTTTTCTTTTCCAGATTATGAATAAACAGGAAAATGAGGTGAAGATGCCTGAGTTAGCAGCAGGAGCCAATATTTTAAGTTTCTCATGTTGACCTGGCTGACATAGTCAATTAAATTTTTGTTTTTGTAAAAAGTAAAAAAAAAAAAAAAAAAAAAAAAAAAAATTAAACAAAACACGAATTTAAAAAACTTGAATATTTAACTAAATTCAAAAATTCATATGCTTGTTTTATTAAAATATTCTGTTTTCTGTTGAAGAAGAAAATCCAGAATACATAATGTTGTTGTTTTAGTTAAATAAAACAATTTAAACGTCTGTCTGGTGGTGATCTCCTCCTAATACAGCATGGCAAGAAATCCTCCAAATATTAATGATTAACTTGTTGAAATGGAGATAGTTTACCTCCCAATGACTTCATAAATATCTGCTTCCATTACCTTTGGTAAATTCATTTTCTGATATAGCTGTAAAACTAATCTGAAAAGTTTTCAGAGTAAATCACTTAAAGTATAGTGTGTATCTTCTAAAAATGAAATCTACATCTATCTCTGAGTTGTGAAGAATATGTCTTAAGGTTATAACAACCAACAAGAATGCACTTTTATATAGAAATCCATGATTAAATCGAATCTTCCTGACTAGTGATTTAAATCAAATCCACCCTGGTCAGCAGTTCCAGTGTGTCGGCTATAGGCCAACTGACAGTACACTAAATAGGAAGGCTGCGATGTGCTATAGATTGAAGCAGAACAAAATCTAATGAAGCTGAAGAAATCAGCCACTCCTTAAATAGTGCATAAATGAATTCCACAGTGTTTGCAGAATTAATTTGTACAGGGAAATGTCTTCTACCTAACTCAACTCCCATGTAGTGGAATGTAGAAACAAGACCACAGACTACCTTAGCAATGTGGGGTAAATGCGTGTGTGGTAAGGTAGTGGGAGGGTTATTTTACACCATTGGTGCCCATCCAGACTGACTCTACACTGGTGGACATTGGTATGGTGGAGGATTATATGCTGATTTGTCTTGCTTGAAGAAAGTCTAAATCAAAATAGTAGTGTGACTACCTGTCTACTGTTGGGATATTTTATGTGAATGAATGGAGCCAGATCCTTAGCTAGTGTAGACTGGCATAATTTATTAATTTTAATGGAGTGACAACAGTTTACAACAGCCCAAGATCTTGTCCAGGAGGTGTTGCAGGTGTGCTATAGGAACCAGTTGCTGATTGTCATGCTAAGTTTTTCTAGGATAGACTCAGAGTTAGGTTTCTTACTTGAAAAGTGACTTTTCTGTTAGCCCTATACTTATAGAATGATAGTTAGGAACTTTATCATATAGATTACAATTTATAGTTTTATCGCTGGTAGGAGGACATGATGTACAACTTCTGGGAAGTTGGCTGTTTGAAACTCCAAGATATTGCTCTTCAGAGTTTCAGCAGTTGTTCTACTGCAGAGGTAGGCAACCTATGGCACGTGTGCCAAAGGCGGCACGCGAGCTGATTTTCAGTGGCACTCACACTGCCCGGATCCTGGCCACTGGTCTGGGGGGCTGTGCATTTTAATTTAAATTTAAATGAAGCTTCTTAAATATTTTTAAACCCTTTTTACTTTACATACAACAATAGTTTCATTATATGTTATAGACTTATAGGAAGAGACCTTCCTAAAATGTATTACTGGCAAGCGAAACCTTAAATCAGATTGAATAAATGAAGACTCAGCACAGCACTTCTGAAAGGTTCCCGACCCCTGTTCTACTGTAATACCGAAGGTAGTCCATTTAGAATACTCTTAATTGCAATACCTCGATGCCTTTCAGAATTCCTATTAACTGAACACACAATATGAATAATACTGCTGTTCAGGAACTGTAAATGCGATCATGCTACTGGACAGGCCCATGGAGTTTGGAGACTGCAAATCAGTACTGGGACAGAGACTGACCTTGCTGTCTGGCCAGGGGTATCTGTGGGATGGGATGCCAACCTTGATTTGTTGGTGTGGAAGAAGCAAACAGGTAGTGATGAGCAGCTTGTATGCTCTTTGTTTGTATGGAGCAGGTCGAATACAAATCATGATTTAAAAAATCAGTTTGTATTTAAATCATTTTTTTGTTTAAATTTGCTAGTTCTTTTCTTCCAATTTTATTATCTGAAATTGCTAATATGGATATCTTGTTCTTGTTCCTTTAGTTTTCTAATGTTCAGATTTTACTTAGATTTTTTTTTCTACTAAAAAGTTTCAAACTTAAAATGTTCATCATGCTGAAAGAGATGAGTCCAGAAATTCAACCACCATCTTCCAAAATATTGAACCATCACAATTCAGGAAAGCCAAAATGCTTTGATCAGGCTACACTCCTACAGCAGGGTTTGAAGTCAATTAAATTTGTGCTCCTAAATCACTTGTGATTTTGAAAATCCCACTAATGGGTACCTAAATATGAGTTTAGGAGCGTCGCTTTAGGCTCCTGTTTTTGTTAACTTTGGGTTGTGCATGTACAAATAATTGTACTGCAGATCTAAGTAACTTGAGCATTTTTGTTTTGAAGTGACAAAGATTTTTGTGCCAATCAGAAGTTTTTAATAAAAATACGTCACTTTCTGATGCTGGAAGCACTTATTCAATTATTGTACTTTAAGTACTTAAATAATCCCATTGGAATCCACAGGACTGTACATGTGAGTTAAGTTTTTGTTTGTGTTTGTGGTATCAAGGCCTTAATTTTCAATATAGTGTGTTTTGCTTTTAGCCTATAGCAGTTTTGTAAAATCAGTACTGGCATTTAAAAAAAAAAAAAAAAACAACTTAGCAATATATAATATAGTTGAATATACCTATTAATCTAAAATTGGTATAGCAAAATTTTCAATATAGTTTTATGAAGTCCCAATCTGATTTAAATCAATGACTTCAATTGCTCCACCCTGCTATGGATATTGAAAGTTTTAACAGCAAACTGCCAAAACCATCGTGACACACTGCTAAATCAGTTGAAGGCATCTCCATTGAGCAGAACTACTGTCCCATGCCAAATATATCAGGATATGTGAGGAAACCTTTGTTGACGGAGTTCCAATTTCTAACATCCTAAAAGCCCATTTCACTGTTTGTACTTTTATATATTTTAATACAGTATGATTCTGGTAAAAAATTAAACATCCAACAAAGATAAATAGTCAGAATTCAATAACAATACATGTACATGGACATATGGTCTACATAATAGTATGGCTGCATGACAAGCAGCAATGATCATGGAACAAAGAACCCATATGTAATGACCTGTTGCAAGGTTAGTGAGCCTTTCAGATGGTTCAGGTCCCAGCTTTCACCTGAGCTTAGGTTCCTTAGCTTGTGTAACTGTTGGCCTCAGCAAGGCCTGGACTGGGCTAGAAAAGATCTCCCTCTTGCTCCTTGTTGTTAGTACTCTTGTAGCAAGGGGTCTGGAGCCAAGACTGGTGTGGTTCTGTGCTGAGTGAGAGTTGTAGAAGGAGCAATAGAGGTCTACACCTAGGACTGGCCTGGAGAGAAGGTCTAAGAGGAGACAAGCAGATGTTTGACATGGCCCTGGGGAAGAGTAAAGTAGAGCAGTTTGGAGTGAACAATTACTTCATGGTTTTGGGTCCTAAGGCCATAGATAATGGAAGAGAGAAGCTCCTCTGTAGTGCCATAAGTAGGTTGTATGAAAACCCCTACAGTTTAGGGGAAGGACTTGGAGGAAGCTGTGGCCCACCAACAGCAAAGTACTTATTTGTGAAAGGCTTTGTTGTGTTTTTGGTCTTTTGTTTGCTCCAGAAAGGAACTTTTTGGTTTGGCTGCAGTCACAGGGAGCCCAGGACTGGTGGGGAAACCAACGCATGGCCATCAGGCTCAGACAAGGTAAGCTACATCTTCACTGTGCCCAAATAAAGTGAAACAGACCTCTAGAAATAAGGCATAATACAGTCACTCCAAATCCCCTGTATACTTCCTAGGAAAGCCTAGAAGAACAGATATGTCTTGCATCATGCCTGGGAAGTTAACAGACTTGGGGTCTCTTGGACCAACAGGAGAATTGAGTTCCAGAGTCAAGAACACATTCTCAGTAGTAATTAACTTTTAAAATGAAGTGGCTGTGAGCTTTGTTGCCTCTGATTGCAGCTGCTGGAGCAATGCACAAGGAGAGATGTGATTCTTTAGGTAGTTCGGGCCCAAGCATTTGAGCAGAGATTTTCAAAAGAGCATATGGGAGTTAGGAACCCAAAAGTCATTGAAATTTGGGCTTGTGGCTAACTCACTTATGGTTTACAAGTCCATAACTTGTAAATTCCCTCTGGAGTTTAATTTAAAGGCAGTGCAGCTCTTGGAGCATGCTAATGTACTGTCTGTATAAAGCACTGCTTGCTTGCTTTTCTGCAACTTAAATATCACCTCGGTTCTTCATTGTGTCTCAGCTGGCTAGCACATCTCCATCCTTCAGTCTCATAAATTAGGTAAGTAACTCAACTGCTTCAGCAAGTTCAGATGAGATTGAGAAATAAGGCTGAGTTTTAGTGTACTAAATGTGCTGTAGCTCATACTATCTCACTAATTCTCCTAGCAGCCTCGCATACACACTGAACATGACCAGCTGAGAAACCTGTAGCACTGTAAATGAAAAAGCTATGGGGCGTGGAGTTATTGCTCAGCATAATCAAAGTGACTCCATCAGTCACTGCTAGTGACTCCAGGCATGTGACCAAAACCTCATGATCAGTAGTAACAAAGGCAGTAAGCACCTAAAAGAATCTGCTTGCATACTCGATCGTAATCCATCACCAGCAGGAGATTTACCAACAAATCCATTGCAGCGACTGTATTATCTAGGCTTGAAACCAGGGTCACATGGATGAAGGATATTTGAGGATCCCAGATATTGAAATGCTGTCCGTCATCTTCTCCCAAAAATATTTCTGTACTTCCTCCATATTATCTTTCCCCAATGGTAGGCCTATGAGATGTGCCTAAAGGGATCTGGAAATACCTGAAGTGAATTTAAAGGTACTTTACCATATGAGAAGAGAATAGCCCACTCTTCAATTCAGAATTGTTAAGATAAAGTAATCAAGCAGGTAGAATTTTCCTTTTTGTACTTTGCATTCACTAATCTGGTACCATATTTCTGTGTTGAGGGTTTTTTGGGCGGGGATGGAAGGAAGGAAGTGTATGTCTTTGTATATTTTTCTATCCTATTTTTTGTGAAGGAAGGATTTATGTGAATTTCCTCATAGTTTAAATTTATTCCCGATTTTGATAGCTATTTCTTAAGTATACTATGGAAGCTGCAATTTCAGATGCCTAGTGAAGGCAGGAGTGCAAGTTCCTAGGGTATATAAAAACCTTTCCTAGGCACTGGTTCTGCTACCTTTCAATGTAGATGATAAATGCTCAGCTGACTAGTTTTAGACTGGTATACTGAGATGCCAATGGGACAAAATTCTACTGGTTCTCCTCTAACAGCAGTTGGCCACCATATTTTTACATTTGCTGTTCTAAACTACTTTTTTAACTTCTTTAATATTGCTATGTACTGTTAAACGGCTGCTGTGCTCCATTTTGGAGGTAGCTGGCTTCCAGTAGTGGGCAAAATAATCACAATATAATTTGTAAAGCATCTTTGGGATCTATTTGGATGAAAGATGCTGTGTAAATAAGATGTTAAATAACTTATCTGAAAATAAACTATAGTACAATGGTACATCAGGTGTTTAAAATAAATTCTTATGAATGCTGAATGAAGGGGAAAAGTTGTCAACAGTATACATATACTGCTCGTGGTGGCTATGAACTATAGAGCTTTATAGTCCTGTTTCAATACAGAGCTTTATGTCAAGATCTATTCTTGTAAAATTTGCCTCCATTCAAGTGCAGAAGTGAGGTTTTTACTCTCAAAAGCTTATGCCCAAATAAATCTGTTAGTCTTTAAGGTGCCACCAGACTCCTTGTTGTTTTTATAGATCCAGACTAACACGGCTACCCCCTGATACTAGTAAGGAGGAAATTCTGTTGAATCCATTGACTGTTTTAAGAAAAAATCGTTACCTTCTTCCTCTATAAAAATGTGCTTGCTTGCTATTGTGAAGTATCTGAAATGTGTGGTTTTAGTACTCAGGTTTAAGTTCCTCTGTGAAGAATAACACCGAGAGCTTTATGTTGTTTGCTTGAGAGAAGGGAGAGCGGAGTGATGAAAATCTTCCTAATGTTTGTAACCACCTTCGTGTTGGCCATAATTGGATAGACGTAACAAATAAAGAATTTCCAAAGGGACAGTCTGTTCATTAATGCCAAGTTTTACATACATGCAATTTTTACTGAGTCAAGTCAACACTTTTGAAGGCAGCCCTTTAAAGGCTTGGCTTTCATTTCAAAGCTGCTGAGCACCCACAGTTCCCATTGACATTTTAATGATGCTGGGAGTGCACAGCATGTCTGAAAATCGGGCCAGTAGTTTCATTTTGATGGGCAAAGGTTTGACCAGAACTTCCTGGGCATTCAGGTGAGAATACACCTCTTATTTCCAAGAAGAAATAGTTTGGAGCATTTAGCTTTATCTTATAAATTTCTCCCTGCTAGTTAAGTGGGCTATACTCTAATTCCTAGATATTTGGAATTTTGTATTGGTTCTGTCATTTTTGCATGGTATATGGTTTTGGATGCTTCTAATGCAATATAAAAATAAGTTTAAAATATAGACAGAGACAATTTGAAGGTCACCATGCTATTCACGTATGTCTAGATTTGCTAAGTTTTAAAAAGATGTATAAATGCCATTTCTGATATTAGAATTTAAATTTCTATCATAAGCCCTATTTTTCAGGAGTTTATAAATGGGGTTTCAGTATTTGTTTGAAATGAAACTTTTCTTATGTGACTGCAGATTTGTGAAGAATTCATAGAAAAATCTTATTAAGCAAGCTTAACAAACTGGCTATTTTATTTTACTGTAAGTTTAATGTATTTTGGTCAAACTCTATGTGAAAAGTCTAAAGTACAAAAAGTCTTAAATTTGATCAGATGCCTCTTGGTATCTTTCTAAACAGTCTAGTGATTTGTTGATTTTGTGTGTGTTTTAAAAAAAAAAAAAAAAAAAAAAAACTACTGAACATTCATAGTAACTTTTTTTAAAAATAACTGCTTTGGGGGAAAAATAAAGCCTTGATTTTATTTTTATTGGCAGTTGATCAGCAATAGATGATTCATCAGAACGAAACATTTTAACAGATCTTTTAGAACTGTTAAGATACATCTCCTTGGGTCTACTTAATAACATCCTTATATTATAGAGCAAGGTGCTTTTTTTGTGTGTGTGGGTACTCTGTTCCATATAACTGTCTTAAGAGAGAAACTACAAAACCTGTTTTAAAATATTTCAGGTTCTGACACAAATCCAAAGCAAGCTATTTGAAATGCTCCAGCCTTCTTTCTAGGTTGCAGTAAAAACAGTATGTAAGATCATTTTTAGCAGATCCATGCAATACCTTAATAAAAAAAAAATAATCATAGTGAGATAAAGGAAAGAGATCCTTAATGTAGAATTTCCTGACTTAAGATTTTGACTTGAGTGTTTAGCATTTTAAAGTTTTTCATTCAACCCTTTTATGTCCTTAACCTGACCTTTTCTATGTGGTTGGAGTATCAGAACCCCCACTCCCACAACCATGGCTACAGATTTGTATAAATTTAATTTGTATTGCCATAGGAATAGAAGAGCTTACCTTTTGATATGTGCATACTGATAATTACTGAAGCTTGTATAATTTACAAAAATTTCAATATTCTTTTGGTATACTAAATGTTAATGGTGACCAAAAAAACCCCAACCCCAGCAAGTTGTTTGGGTGTGATTAAAGTATGTAAATATTAATCCTGAGTCACTTGGATTTCTTTTGAAGTATTGAAGATCATAGCAGGAAAACTAGTCTGAAGTTAAGGTAGAAAAAAGAGCTGGTAGTCTAATAGTTTGCGCAGGAGCCCTCTGCAATATTTAGTCTGTGAGCTGTATTGAGTCTTTTGTCTTTTATAAAATGCAGTTGTTGGATTGTTTCTGGATATTCACAATATTTTGGCTTGGTTAGAATTGGCTTTATAACATATTTTCAACTTAAGATATAGTACTGGTGTTGCTCTTATTGAGTAATATCAACTGCTCTTGTTGAAGTACACAGATTATACAGTCATGGGTATGATAAAAGAATAGCATATAACTGCATTTCCATTACAAACCTGATTTTGGTCCCTTTCTCATTCCTCCTTGCCTTCAAACCACCAAGCCACCACACATTCTCTAAAATGGTCAGATTTAAGGTAGTTTGGCTTCCTTAACTGTGAATTTTCATACTTCCAAAGGTTTGAGTTTTGTGTATGTTTTGAACACTGAATTTATGGGAATTTAACTTTTTTGCTAGTGCTAACATTTTTGAAAGATCATATATGCTTTGCAACGTTAGCTTCACTTGAACAAAACCTTTTTGTGGTAGGGGTATAAAATGTGCAAGCTGCTCAGTTAAATTGTCTATGTACAAGAGCAAAAGAAACTTGTTTCTGTAGTCTTCGGTATTCCTCTCCCTTTCACCCCAATAGGATGACTTGTTCCTATGGATAAACTTTGGGTGCCTGTGCAAACTACATGTTGTTCTACCCTGAAGTGTGAAAGATCATATAGCCTGTAATTACATTTTCCAGTTTTTTAAGACTTCCCTTTGTTAGCAGAGGTCAAGGTTGCATTGCGTGGTCTCTGCTCACTCGTCTTGTGAATATGGACAATTAAATTTTTTTGAAGGGATCCACCTATTAGTGAACTAGGCAAAGTGATCCTTATGTCAGATTACAGATGGGCATAATGGGGGAGGGCCAGTCAAATCCCAGTTCAGTCCAAGGAATAGGTACCAGAGAGAGAGTGTGTGTGTGCGCAGCATCCACCAGCTGGAGTACTGTGTCCAGTTCTGGGCACCACATTTTGGGAAAGATGTGAACAAATTAGAGAGAGCCCTGAGGAGAGCAACAAAAATGATTAAGGTTCTAGCAGATACAATCTATGAGGAAAGATTTGAAAAAAAATTGGGTTTGTTTCGTCTGGAGAAGAGATGACTGAAAGGGGACATGTACTTGAAGACTTGTTATAAAGAGGATGGTGATAAATTGTTTTCCTTATCCACTGAGGACAGGGCAAGAAGCAATGGGCAAATTGCAGTAAGGGAGATTTAGATTAGGCATTAGGAGAAACTTCCTATTTGTAAGGGTTAAAGCCTGGAGCAAATTACCTAAGGAGGTTGTGGAATCTCTGTCATTGGAGGCTTTTAAGAACAGGTTTGACAAACACTATCAGGGAAGATTTAATCTAGATAATACTTAGTCCTATCTCAGCAGAGGACTGGATTAGATGACCTATCAAGGTCCCTTCCAGCCCTACATTTCTATGATTATATGATTGGAGGTTTGCAAGCACTTTTTCTTCCATGGATATAATGGACTTGGGCTGGTTGTGACAGTCAAAATGGTTGGTGCGGTTTTCATACATCAGCTAGGAAAAACACGATTGGCCCGACTCCATAGAAAGTATCAACTCTGCTCTGCTCAAGACAGAAGTTTCCTTTCTCTGTGTACGCTACCCCTCAAACGAGACATGGAACACCAAGGCTTATGTAAATCAATTTGATAGGCTGATGATTGACTTATTTGCATCTAGAAACAGCAGTGAAGTGCCCTGTAGTCTCTTCATATGTCAGGACCTGGGATGTGAGGAATTGAATGAACTGTTCTAAAACTGGGCCATGTCTCTGTATTCCCACCTCTTCCACTACTCCTCAGGACCATACACAAATAGTAAAGAGAGAGCAGCAGTCATACTGTTTGCTTTTCTGGCTGTAGAATTTATGGCTCTCTGGCTTTATGAACCTACTGTGACAGTTTGGAATCTGTGTGATTTCATGAATTCCGATTAGATTTTATGAACTCTGTTTATTTCCTGGCTGTCTTCCACTATATCTCTTGTATCATATTTATTGTAATAAAGGGAGGGTATTGGCACCTGGTGACTGCTCCTGAATGGGACAGTGGTGAAGGGCCATCAGCAAATGAAAACTTTGCCGTAGACCTGAGGAAGAGCTCTGTGTAACTCAAAAGCTCGTCTCTCACCAGCAGAAGTTGGTCCAATAAAAGATACTCTCTCACCAACCTTGTCTTTCTAATTTGACATATCAGGACAGATAGTGAATGCTCAGTGTAATCTGTTCTTCCAGGTAGCTGGGTAATCAAGCAATGGATCAATCAATGAGGGATTGGGAGTCACTGAAAAGTAGTCACCTGACAAAAGGACCTGCAACTGTATAAAGGGAGGCCTTCTGACTGGACACTTAGAGAGAGAAGTGAGCAGATCAGGACCAGAAGCAGGCAAGGTGTATAGGACTGAAGGGAGAATCCTGCACCCCTGAAAAGGCACTACCATATCCCAAATGACTCTTGGAATTGTTAAGAAATTGAGGTAGGCTTTTGTTGTTTTTCATAGATCTGTATATCTCTTGTACTTTCTCCAAGTGCATTCACTGTCACATCTCCTTGGGGGAGAATAAACTGGAATGCAGCAGCTGCTTGTGAGGTTTGGGAGAGCTGGTGCCAGTTTCAAGGCCTAGGCAATTGGACTGTAGGATCTCTGCAGCCAAGAGGAGTATCACTCACAGGTTCTGCACCTAGTGAGGGTGCCTAGAGGCAGAGCTAGAGAGATGGTGTCTAAACTATGTCAAGTCCCAGCAACCCAAGGTCATATGGGATCATAGTTCCACCAGTAAACAAGTAAAACATAACCTTGAGTTTCTCTAGGAGGGTCTTAATGTAGTTATGAATGTCCAGGAAAAAGCCAAATCTCCATAGTGTATTATCAGCATGTTCAGGAAAAGGAAGTTTTGTACAAATCCCATCCTTAAATGCTCTATTTGGGCAATGATCCTTATTCCTGCCCCATAAGGTCATACAGAACAGCCTTGGAACCTGGTTCTGCTCCTTACAGAATTGCTCAGATTGAGTTCCTGCAGGAGGTGTCATATTTCCTGTCCATTAAGGAAGACCTCCCGATTGACACTACCTCCAATCATGAGGTGTGGGGCTTTTTTTATTTTTTTATTATTATTTTAAAGTTAGGAGCTTTCTTGGATAAAACCCAGTATTGTACTTCTAGTTCCAATCAGTAGTCCTTTCAACTGTCATATTATTAATTTGCAGAGTAAATCAAGAAATATTCTTCCTTTGGCGAAGCGTCAAAGTCCAGTCCTTTGCAGCACTGAATCTCAGAGCAGAATAGTCATGTCTCCTGTATTGAGAACTTCAGATGGCCACCTGGCCATGAATACAGAAGTTCACCTAATTTTATACATCTGTCATCCAGTCTTTAACCAATGCCATTTTTTGGCATAACTCACTCCACATCTTAATGCCAAGTGGAAGATAAGGGGATGTATAAGCCTTATGTCCCTCGGTTTCTCAATCTGTAAAATGGGGATAATGCTACTGACCGCCTTTGTAAAGTGCTTTGAGCTCTATGGATGAAAAACACTATATAAGAGCTAGGTATTATGTATTATTATAATATACTTCATTTTGGATTTCCATATTTAAATGATGATTCCACTTTCTATCCTGGAAATGTGCTGCTGTGAGAATCACATTATAACAGATCTGTTGACTTCAGCATGATGAATAGGCGAATGTTTCTCTGCTTATCTGAAAACTTTCTTCAAGTCTTAAGGTCCACAGATCTGGGCCACCCGGAGACAAATGGAGCATTCAGAATAGAGACAGAAATTGACCTCCAAACTTTTGAGAGCGTTTTCCACACTCTACAGTAGGAGAAATTATTGTGCTTTTTCCTAAAAGTATACTTAACACAATTTGTAAATTAGGAAATGAGAATTGAATTAATCTGATTGTGGAAGTTCACAACTGTAAGGAACCTTAGTAGTGGAACATTTTTGTTTCTAGTGACTGACAGTTCTGGTGCTGTTCCAGGAAGTATCTATTGCATTGGTTCTCAAACTTTTTTGTATTGGTGACCCCTTTTACATAGCAAGCTTCTGAGTGTAATTAATATAAAAAAAGTGTTTTTAATTTATAACACTATTATAAATGCTGGAGGTGAAGTGGGGTTTGGTGGTGGAGGCTGACAGCTTATGAACCCCTCCCCCCAAATAATAACCTTGCGACCCCCTGAGGAGTGTCAACCCCCAGTTTGAGAGCCTCTGACCTATTGTAACAGTTTGTGGACTTCATTATTCAAAGGAAGGAAGTTTTCAGATAAGAACAGATAAATTTCTCTATTTGGCGTACATTTTTATGTTTATGTGAATTAAATGTTGCACTGTAATTCTCTCTCGCTCAAATTGGAACAAGTGATTTTATTTTCCCTAGATGAGGAGCTTGGTTTTTAATGAGTTTTTCCCCTGCAATTGGGTGGATTGATTTAAATCAAAGCTATTTAAACCATCAATTGTAATCACAATTTAAATCAGCAAGCAGGGAACCTTGATTTAAATAAAAGATTTTAATCATGTTTTGCAGTAGTACTTTTTTAGTTATTTTCCTACGGAAAGGTTGATTCTCATTGGTTGGTAACCCATTAAAACGTTAATTTTCAACTAATTACAGTTTTTTCTCTAAATTTGGTGCTGCTTTTTACAAACCAGGAGAATACATTATATCTATACACTTGTATAGTTTAACATATATTCATGCACATTCTTTTTTTTATATTGTTAGAAAGTGGTGAATGATGCATTTCTTTAATTTTTTTATTCATGATTTGTGCCAAACTCTGGGTGGAAATTCAAATTCAATTAATGCACAAAACAGAATTTTGAAATTATTCAATAAAACAACTAAATGTGCTGGATACATTAAAGTTTATGAAAACATATTTTGCATTTAAATGGATTTATTAAACAAAGGAAGTATTGTCTGTAGTTGGTGAATGGACTGATTGTTTCTGGTCACTAGTCCTTCAAGATTTTAGAACTACTAGATCTCATGCTTCTACACCTACTTTTTACTCATAGCTTGGAAGGGGAAAACAAGCTTTCCTGATTTTTAACTCCCGTTGGTTTCTGAACTTTGAACAAGCTAGTTGAAAAAAATGAAAAAAAAATTCTTTCTGCATTTGCAGAAGAGTCTGCTGCTGTAAAGTAATTTAATATGTCAATAAGCTCTGGTTACTAGATACTTAGCCAAAGTTTCCTACCAGATCAGTGGTCTGACTTTCTTTAAAATTTTGACAGCAAACATGTACTGCTTTAATTAATAGATTATAGTTAGCTCAGGCCTTAACATAAGTTGTTTTAATTTCAAATATAATTTTAAATAGGTTTATTTTTTAAAATCCAATTTAAATAAATCCAATTATTTTCTTTTAAAATAATCTTCCCCCACCCCCCATCCACCTTGCCAGGTAGTAATTAATCAGATTTGATTGTTCTGGATTGGAATGTGTGACAGTCGCAACATTCACCATATCACTTGAAAAGATATGTTTAAACGTGTTGTTGTTTTTTTACTCCTACGATCATATCTTTGCACCTACAGAGGTATACTTTGAGTGATAGTCATACCATTATTTTATCATACTTAAGCCAGTATGTCATGAATCTGAAGTCAAAGCTAGTAGTGTACACTTAATCATCAATGGAAGGTAATCTCATGTTTTTAATTATACTGTACATATACATAGAATTTTCTTGAGTATGTCATGCTTAACAAATATATAGTAAGAGTCTTTCCTCAATAAACCCTAGTTTTATACTGTTCAGGCCCCCACCTCCACAAAAATAACCTTGTTAGAAGATCATTTATGAAGGTTGGAAAGTCAAGGATATAGAAGTTAGGGAATTCCAGTATTTTGTCTTACTGATTTTACTCAAAACCTGTGTGTGTGTGTGTTCGTTCGCACACACGTACATATATATATATTGCTAGTGTCTCTGTAACCGTGTTTCTGTTGCTGATACCTGGTCTTCCTTCTGAATCCTTTTACTGTACAAAGAGGGTCCTCTGCCATTGCTTTTTCTTTCATTGTTTGCTTTGCTACTGTTTATCTGTAGAATTGCACATAAAATCTCCTCAGTGCTGCAGTTTCATTTTAAGGTAATCTTCAAGAGGTGTGATCAACTTAATAAATGGAATCCTTTCTAACATTAGTGGAAATTACAGCCTGCTTAACAGCAGCTGTTGTATACAACAAACTTTTACTGTCTGGGTAGTCCAAGGCAACAGGTTACTCCTGTTGTGAGGAGAGGAGTGCAGTAAAATGGGCCAGCCCAGTTAAACAGACCTAGATTGATGGAAAGCGCTGCTCCTTAGGGAGCTAGATTTTCAGGGAATTTTGACTGTTGACACAGCTCATCGACCAAAATAGTCAACCGTCTGGTACACATCCCCCCATTGATTCGCTGAAACCTCCATTGTTTATAGGGGAGCCAGTTGCTGCTGCCAGGTATCACTCAGCTGAATCGGAAATTCTCTTAGGAGAAGGAACAGTGTGTTTTCTCTCTTGAGAAAAGACAAACATATATAGATAGAGAAGGCAAGGGTAAGAAAGAAGGAAATTGAAGAGATTACTGTTTTCAGTAGTTAGGTTTAAGGGATCAATTATTACATATTATAACTTAGTTGGAATATGCACTCCTTGAAACTGTTTCCTTATTTGTAATTACAGTGAGTCTTGATTTTTATTTATTTATTTCTGTCTGTGCACACTATAATTGGCAAATTTGAAAATACAGGTTTGGGCAGGCAGAGTATATATTTAACTTTTATAACCTTGCTGCTTAGTGAAGACTTTTTATGTACGAAATCTGTCTAAAATATATTTGGTACTCTTTCAAGATGCATATACATACACGCACGCTAACATTGTCTTCCCCCATGCTAACAGTTTAATTTGGTCGTCCAGTAGCCACTTACATGTTTTTAGTCAGTCTGAGAAGTTTGACAGTGGGATATTCCAAATCTTATTTAACAGAACAACATATAAGGTAATTTAATGTTGCAATGCAGTCACCGACTGTTCAGCCTTGCAAGGTAAAATTTGAACGGTAGCTTTTACTTTTATGTATCAGAATTCTGTGTAAAGCCTGTGTGTAGATGTTCAGTAGTATTTTGTCTTATGGTCTTTAAACATTTTGAAGCACAGTTTTTGTTTCAATAATGTAGACAGTGTGACAGATTCAGAGGGTTTAAGGTCAGAAAGGGCTATTAGATAATATAGTCTGACCTCCTGGTTATCATAGGCTATTGCATTTCATCAGCTACCCCTTTATGGAGCTAAAACAGGGGTGGGGAACTTTTAGCTTGTTTGGCTAAAACGGGTGGGGAACCTACGGCCGGTGGGCTGGATCCAGCCCATTGGTTAATGTCATCCGGCCTGTGGCGGACCCGATTTCCCCCCTCCCCCCCGCGCTCCCCGGGGCTGGAGCCATGAGTACTGGCTCGCCCCATGGGGAGGTAGGGGGAGGGAGGCCTGAGTCTCTGTGCCCCCTCTTATCCCCCCAGTGGGGCTGGAGCCATGAGCACCAGCTGTCCCCGCTGAAGGGGAAAGCCCTGAGCCTCTGTGCCCCCCGAGCTGGTGAGTGCTCTGTGATTGATTTCCCCAAATATGTCCTCCCTGAGTTCTTGATTACCAGATACTTGGACTGTTCCTCTCTGTTTCTTCACTCCCCAAAAGTGTGAAACCAGTCCCCAGTTCACTTTGGGATATACACTCCACACAGTTTGCACATCAGAGACCTGCTTAGGGTAAAATTAAACAAAAAGCTAATTTAATAGAAAAACCACAGATTCAGAGATGAAATAATCAGGAAAAACAAACATATACAATTTCTTATAAAGTCAAAGTTCAAGCTGCAACCTCAGGCTTTACACTTTCATATTAGATAAAATCCCTTTTCTAATAAGAGTTACCTATTGCCTTAAAGTAGTTTCCTAGCATAATCCTAGCTAGGGATCCAGTGTTCATGGACTGCCTTGAGACTGTCCCCCAAGTTCTGGATACTCTTTTAGTTCAAACCCCTTCCATTTTAAAAGGTTTTACATTATTTCTTTTCCCTTCAGTCACTATAGGCTGGGGTTTTCTTTTCAGTTTCAAGCTGTTCCTGTTTGCTTTGATGGTTCCTCACTCTTCTTTTCTGCTCTGGACAATGTCTAGTTGCTTGAGGCTAGTCACATTGGGTTGGAGAGGTAGCCCCTCCCTGTCTGTCTGCTTCCCAGCGCTGTTTTGAGGTGATGCTGAAGTTGCATCACAGTTATCATTACAGGTGGGTGGGTGGTACACATACATTCACACCATCGGTATACATATCTCATAATGTCAAGTTCCATGCATTACAAGCTTTCATAAAAGAGCTTACTTGATGTACTTTTACAGTAAAGTAAAGTAGTTGGTTTCACTGATTACTTTTGGAGATTTAAACCTTCTGATCTCCCCTTGGTGTCTTTACCCTGATTGTCATAGTTGTCTTTTTAGAAAACATAGTGTTTTGGTTTTTAGTTATTTGTGTTTTTAAAAGACCCTTACTCTTAAAGGTGCTACCATGATGCCATGGGGTGTAAGCAAAGGAGCAGCCCAGTCTCCATTTCTAACACATTTGAATGTTTGGGGTTGGCAATACTGTCTAGATTGCTAAATCTAGAAATCTATTGCCAAAATCTTATTTAAGGCTCATTTGCTCATAGCAGTGACAATCACATGGGCTATAATATCCTACATCTCCTGTGAAGACATTATAAATCATTATTGCCCTCCTTCACAAAATAATACAAAACCAATGTACATTTCTCACCTGACAATGTTCAGAGGGAAAAATCTACATGCAGTGGTTCCCCAATAATTGCTGTTAGATTAGTGTACTTAGTTACTAAAGACAGCTAATTATTCCAGTTAAAATCACCATCTGTATTTTGAATGCTGTTGATTAAATTTGATTTTAGGATCTCTGAACCTATATTTGTTGATGAATGGTAAAACATGCTACCTAAATTGTCCTTCCTTCTAGTAGATGAACCAGTAGATCTGGGTACCTCTATCAAAAGCAGAGAGAGAAATCTAGTCAACTGTCTATTTTGTGTTTAGAGTTTTCCTGTCTCTTCATTAGAGCCGTCTACTTACAAACTAATCATTTAACTTTTAACAGAATTAATTGGTTTTATCTGTCATAAAACCTAAGATATACTAGCTTTGACATTTGTTGCACTGAGTCAATGAGTGAGGCTTAGCACCATGCTAGTAGCCTGCAGATATAGATCTCCCTCCAGAGCTACCTAAAGTAGTGTCTGTGGACCTGTCTACTTGAAGAAAGGGATTTTTAAAATAAGTAAACACATTTTCCTATTCTAATTAGCACATTGTCAATAAACTGATAGAAGATCCATGGTGTTACTTTCCGTTTCTAACTTGATTATTTTGTTTTTGATGGTGAGATTCTGATCAAACAATGCATTAAAAGAGAAAAACCATTCCTGGTTTCTCATGGTCTTAATTGTATTTAATTTCACTGTCTTTCCCGGTGGACTGAAAAATGTTCTGGAGTGTGAAAAGGTGTGGATATTTAAAATAGTGACAAATTCCTTTTAATTGAAACAATTTTAGTTTAACTGTACAGCTTTATTTCAGAAATGGTAATAAAGATAGACGCTAAGGGCTTGTTTACACTAGCAAGCTTACAGCAGAGCAGCTGTGCTGTTGTAAGATGGCTCATGTACCGCTCTAAGCCGATGGGAGAGAGCTCTCCCGTCAACATAACACATCTCCCCGAGACATGGTAGCTACGTGGGCAGGAGAAGCTCTCCTACTGACATAATTGTCTGCCGCTGCGCTTCTGTCGGTGTAAATTTATGTTGCTGGGGGAGGGGTTTCACATGGGGTAGTGTAGACAAGCCTTAAGTCAATGAGCGAGTCTACTTTTGATTGTAAGCTCTTGAGGTAGGGGCAGTCTTTGTCTGTTTATACAATGCCTAGCATAGTGGGGTCCTGGTTCATGACTAGGACTCCTAGGTGCTACAGTAATTCATAATATATGCATATTGCTGTTATGGTTTCTCACCTAGAATAGTATATATAGAAGAAAATTACTCTTGAGCTTCTAAATTGGTCAGAATTTTGTCTAAATTTGACTTGATTTTTAGGTTCAGCACTATTTTGGATCTGATCTTTGTATATTTTGTGATAGACCCAGGCCAGTTGGGAACAGTAGAGTAGTCGAAGGGAGATATACTGTTCACTGGATAAGCAGTTTTCTGTTCCCTGAGTGACCAGAACAGGGGCTGCTCCAGGCTAATAGACCACCTGACTCCAATTAACCTGCTAAGAGTCAGGTGAGGCAATTAAGCACCTGACTCTAGTTAAGGCCCCTCTGATGCTATAAAAGGGCTCACTCCAGTCAAGCCAGGGGGAGCCAGGGAGCGGAAGTGTGTGTGTGAGGAACGGGGAGCAAGAGGTGTGCAAGAAGCTGAGAGTGAGTAGGCGTACTGCTGGAGGACTGAGAAGTACCAGCATTATCAGACATCAGGAGGAAGGTCCGGTGGTGAGGACAAAGAAGGTGTTGGGAGGAGGCCATAGGGAAGTAGCCAAGGGAGTTGTAGCTGTCGTGCAACTGTACCAGGAGGCACTCTAGACAGCTGCAGTACACAGGGCCCTGGGCTGGAACCCGGAGTAGAGGGGGGGCCCGGGTTCCCCGCAAACCTCCCAACTCCTGATCAAACACAGGAGGAATTGACCTGGACTGTAGCTTCTACCGGAGGGGAAGGTCTCTGGACTGTTTCCTGACCCACAGGGTGAATCTGTGAAGCGAGTAAATCCGCCAATAAGCGCAGGACCCACCAAGATAGAGGAGGAACTTTGTCACAGTTTCTTTACTTGAATTAATGTATAGCTAACCAAATTCTAGTATAATTTTTGGACTATGTCATCTAATTTTAAACTTAAAAAAAATGCTGGTACTAAATGGGTGTGTTCTTAATATTAGGCACATTTGAACTTTTCTTTGAGCAGGCTGTAGTGCAAACACTTATTTCTAAATGTATATGTATGCAGGCTTATGCATTTTTTAAAAATACTTTACTACTAAAAATATTTTAAACCAGCTGTGTTAGGTCTTGAGTCGATTAAAATAAAAGTCTGGCATCTGCTTTGCTCCAAACTCTTTGTCTTCAGCCATACGATCACATTGCTGAAGCTGTGGGAGCTGTGAAAAATCTATTTTGTGGGGAACTTGGGGCAACTTTTAATCTAATAATGCCCTTAATATGTAACTGACTTACTATTCAAAAAAAGCTTAAGTTTAACTGGAAACCTCTAAATTTTCTAGAAAGTGATTGTCATAAAAGAAAATTGCATCCACTTTGTTCATTCCAGTGGCTTAAAATTCAAAAGATGAAAGGATCATTATGAATGAAGCGTGAAATTTGTTTGAGAATAAGTTTAAATATAAATTCTATTCCCCTTTTCATCAAGACAGCAACCAAAAATAGCAAAGCATTTGTCACACTTGCATTACTAGGAGGAGGCATATGAACAGTGGAAGAGAATGAGGTTTGGGCCTCGACTGTGGCGTGTACTTTTGCCAACTCTTGCAATATTTGGTATTTTTCTTAAAGCCCCAGCTCCTGGAGTCATGTGATTGATTGCATGAAAATCTCAAACATACATTTAAACGAAATAAGTATCTAGCTTTCCTGGCTGCAGAGGAAAAACTTGAAAATGTGACCGTAAAGGCTCAAAAAACAGATGGTCAGTACAAAGACCCCAAATTTTATTATGTTTTAAACCAATCTCATAACTGTTGGGGGACCTAACTCATGATTTTTAGCGCCTTTTGGGACTTGGGACTATGATGTGTAAAGCTTCAATTTGATGCAAAAGACAAGGGGATTTGAAGAGGCAAATTAGTGTATTGACTATGTCGATCCTGCATAAATAGGGCCCTACCAAATTCACAGTCCACTTTGGTTAATGTCACAGTCATAGGATTTTAAAATAGTAAATTTTATGATTTCAGCTATTTAAATCTGAAGTTTCATGGTGTTGTAATTGTAGGAGTTGTGGGGGGGTCGCAAGGTTATTGTAAGGAGGTGTTGCAGTATTGCTACCCTTGCTTCTACGCTGCTGCTGGCAGCCATGCTGCAATCAGAGCTGAGTGGCAGCTGGTGGCTGGGAGCCCAGCTCTGAAGGCAGAGCTGCTGCCAGCAGCAGCATAGAAGTAAGGATGGCATGGCATGGTATTGCCAGCCTTACTTCTGTGCTGCTGCCTTCAGAGCTGGGCTCTCAGTCAGTAGCCGTCACTCTCCGGCTGCCCAGCCCTGAAGGCAGCAGCGCATGGTATGGTATGGTCACCCTTACTTCTGTGCTGCTGCTGGCAGGGCGCCTCCTTCAGAGCTGGGCAGCGGCCAACAGTCACTGCTCTCTGGCCGCCGAGCTCTGAAGGCAGCAACGAAGTAAGAGTGGCAATACTGCAACACCCTAAAATAACCTTGTGACCTCCTCCCCTGCAACTCCCTTTTGGATCAGCACCCCCAATTTGAAAAACGCTGGTCTCGCCTGTGAAATCTGTATAGTACTGTATAGTGTAAAAGCATACACAAGACCAGATTTCACGATCTGTGACACGTTTTTCATGGCTGTGAATTTTGGTAGGGTTCTATGCATAAATCCATCCAAATGATTCGATATTTAAATTTATTTTAGGATTTTTTTCGTCTGGTTAACTGGGCCCATCTCTTCTCCCAGCACCCTCTGGGCCCAGAACTGTATTGAAGAGACCCCCCCCCATACTTTGGTGGCTCTAGGACCCAGGTGGTGCCTCCCCTCCACCCAGCCATTGAGATTTGGGGGAGGGGTTGTAGAAAGGAGCCAGGTAGAGACTCTAGACGATAGGTTAAGAAGCAGCTAAGCTCTTTGGGGCAGGGACTATCTTTTAATTCTCTGTGTTTCTACAGTGCCTAGCACCGTGGTGCCCCATTCTTGGGTGCCCCTTAGGGAGTGCTGTAATAAACACAATTAATAATAATTTATTATTAAGCCAGAATTGTGGAATGTTGGAATCTGGCCTACATTTTAATTCTGGGCTTCCAGACAACCTGACACATGAATGATGTCACCTCTTAGCCAGAGAGTTGCTCTGAGTAGTGGCTTAAGAAATGCCAGTTATAATTAAAGCTTTATTTTTTAAAGTAACTTCAGTTTGTTCATGCAGAACTTTTCTTACCTTTTGAACTTTCAAACTGCTGGACTGAGCAAAATGAGCATGATTTTCTTTTATGCTGGGGACTATAAAAGGATTCTTCAGTCCCTCTATGCAACCTAAATTGGCTGCAAAGTTGAGTATGTTTAAAGGCTATTTTGGAGTCATAATCATATTTAAATAAGCTGTTTTTAGCCAATTTCAATCTAATTAGATGTTCTTTGGATTGAATATGGAAATAAGTGCTGTTCTAACTAGAAAACTGTACTTCACTGTTTTTCTTAGTGTTGCCTGTCCCATGATCCAGATTTTTTCAGACTACTTTTTTGTTTGTTAGAAACCATGCAAATCAGAGAACATCTACTCTGTATACAAGTAAATATTTAGTCCAAAAATTACTCTTATGGGCTGAAATTTCGACTTTTTAAAATGTTTTCGCAAATCAGAAACTGCAGTGGAAAAGGTTGTCTCGTTCTCTCTCTTTTCTCCCCCTACCCTCCAAGTTTTCTTACTGGTTCTGCACCACCTGTATCTCCTGTGTCATTATGAATGGGTCTTTGATTGTAGTATAAGATGGTGAGAGAGAATCTCCAATACATCTTTGTTATGTATGGGGGTTGGAATAATACTATTGTGATGTTGTCCAGTGGGGGCCATTTGTTTATGGTACTCCTTAGAATGAACATAATGGTATTGTTCCTTTATTTTAGGCCTGGATGTTATAAGTATAAGCCAGGAAGGAACAAATTAGTTCTGAATTGTGCTCACAGAATGTTTTGGTCAGGTACTTGAGAATTATTTGCATAGTTCTCCTGGCTAGTATAAGATATTAGGTTTAATTGGGGCTTGGGTTTCAACAAGCTGGCTGGGAGGCAGTCCTAATAAGACTGAGGTGATGCTGGTTGTTTGAGAGAAGTAGTGAGTAGGTATGAATGGAGACTGCCTTCATGATTGAGGCATCTTGCCTGTTCCTAGTCAACGAAGAGCATAATTTCAGGGTATTTCTGGATCCCTGATAGTTCCTGGAATTTCAAGTGGCTTTGGTAGCCAGAAGTGCTTTTGTTGGTATCTGCAGTAACTGATTATCTGATGTGGACCGTGCTGTAAGCATCCTTGCTTTTTGTAACCTCCAAACAAATGCGTTCTACCTGCCAAATGAAGATATCTTAGATATTACAGCTGTCACAGAATGCAGAGAGTTGTCTCTTTGCTTACTTGTATATATAACATAAACTTGAAGGCTGGCTGTATTATTTAGCTGGTGCTTGTAAACTAATTTTTGTACTATTTTAGCATGTCCTCTCTGGCTGACTGTCAGCCTGCGTGGGGCTCACAGCTGCTGGGCACACTCTTCTCCTTTGGCCAGGGGCTGACAGCAGGAGCTCGAGAACAAACGCTAAATAGCAGCCATGAAGCTGACAAGAATGACAATTTCACTGCTGGTAGACTTCCTGCTGTGAAGCTGAGTCCCGCCCCACACTGGGCTCACAGATGAGGCTGTCAGCCAGGTGGCAGGAAGGGGGGGCCTCCCACTTTGAGCCTTGCTGCCAGGGCAGGGAGCTGCGCTCAGGCTTTCTCCCATTCGTCACTGGGAGGTGGCAGCAAGGCTCCCAGCCAACAGGCGATATAAGTAACCGTGTCTGTATAGACACTGTGTTGCCCTAACTACGTGGACCTAAGCACTATGCTTCTCGCAGAGGTGGAGTTATTAGATTGATTTAGTGGGCAACTTACATCGATGGGAGCACAATTCTAGTGTAGACACTTGCATAGTTAGGTTGAGTAAGCTGACTTATGTCAACCAAACTCTGGAATGTAGACCAGGCCTGAGTACCTTTCCCGGGCCTGAAGAAGAGCTCTGTGTAGTTCAAAAGCTTGTCTTTCATCAATACAATTTGGTCCAATAAAAGATATTACCTCCCCCACCATGTCTCTCTAAAGTTACTATTTGGCAACTTGACAATATTTTGTTAATTACATTACATTACTATCTTTGATCAAATTTTCATGTGTGTACATCTGTTTTAATTTTGGCATAGACATTCTGTACAATAGATATGTATGGGATAAAACATGGTTTTAAACTGCTTAATAAACAAATGCTTAGAATAAATAAAACATTGGATAAGACACATTCTTGAGTAAAATGTTTTATAAATGGGAGCTAGCCAACATGGAGGAATAGAAACATTGCAAAAATAAAATGTTGTTGCAATATTGGCTCATAGGTTGTGGGTAAATAGATATGTGAAATGACAGCAATAGGCTCTCAATCATAATTCATAGGAAGTAAATATAAAGATTGTGTGAAGGGAGGAGGGTTAAAGTTTTATTTTAATGTTTTCTTAACCTAGTTTTTAGAACTAAATTCCTTATTTTTAATAATAAAGGCAGAAGAGTGAAATGAGAGGGCTTGAGACCTTGCATTATTTTTGAAGTATTTTGCAGAATGTTAACACCCACTACCAAATTTAATTTTTATCCATATGGAATGTTGTTAGAAAAATTAGCTTTTTTTCTCTTCACCTGCAGAGCCATTAATTATTATGCACCCCCTTAAAAATAGCAAATATAGAAATCCATCTTGCCATAAATAAAATTGGGTCAGTTAGAATAGCAAGGTTATTTCAGTTCAAGATTATAGCACATGTCCAAGTGAACAAACAAATAATGAAAGCTTCTCTTAATTTGCAGTTTGTGACATAGTCCCTCCCCCCCTTCCCGCCCCCAAAGTACCTTTACCAGCTAAGAACTGGAAACCTTTGCATCTCATAGCAATATGTATTGGACTGATATGGCCTGTGCAACAACCTTCTTGGAATGTAGGAATGTCCAGTCAATGAAAGATGGTGTGTGTGTGTGTGTGTGTATATATATATATATATATATATACACACACACCCTTCATCAATCCTGAACTGCTTTATTTCTTTAGTAACTCGTGGTGATGCACACTAAGGTCCATAGCTCTGTTATATTGGGTATTGCAGCCTCTATGCAGTTTAGGGACAGAACCAAATCTGTCAGAATTGACACCCGGAGAATGTCCTACCCCAGAAGTTCACTAGAGTTTTATTTGCCTCCACAGTGACAGGCACAAACAAGCAGATCTCTCTCCTTCAGTGCTTTTTCTAAGGAAAATGCTAAACTTTATTTCAAATTTCTGACTATTTGGCTGATTAATTCCCAGCTGTGTGCCAAGGCTGAATTTCCCTTTTCTCACAATGCAGTTGGGTGGATAATTCTCAGCACCTGGTTACATTGTTCACCTTCAGGGAGTGTAACATGGAATATTAATGCAGAAAAGACCAGATTACAGATATGTTGATTTTTGTGGCGTATGTGCATACACATACGTAGGGAAATTCTTCCTTTGGAGAGGAAGGCCAGCAGAGTATTGTTTTAACCACGATCAGGAGGTCTGCAGCTGTCCTAAACAATAGTTTATATACCACTCATTTTTTCTAGTAAAATGTAATAGAGGGGTGGGGGGAAATATTGGGCTGTCATCACCTGCCGCTTCTGTGGGTTGCCGTGGGCTAACTATTGGCTGTCATTTCCAACTAAGGGCTGGTCTACACTTGGGGGGGGGGGGGGGGGGTCGGTCGATCCAAGATACGCAATTTCAGCTATGCGAATAGCGTAGCTGAAGTCGAAGTATCTTGGATCGAATTACCTGGGGTCCACATGGCGCAGGATCGACAGCCGCGGCTCCCCCATCGACTGCGCTACCGCTGCTCGCTCTGGTGGAGTTCCGGAATTGACGGTGAGCGCATTCGGGGATTGATATATCGTGTCTTAACGAGACGTGATATATTGATCCCAGATAAATCGATTGCTACCCGCCGATACGGCGGGTAGTGAAGACGTACCCTAACACTGTGGGTCACCATACTTTAATGTCCAGGATATTGTCCCCAGCTTCTGACTTCCCTTCCAACCCTCCAAGCAGCTGGCCATGAAGTAATGAGAAGGCAAGTAACCCAGATATGGAAGAACTAAGCAGGCAGTAGGAGGCCCACCATTTATCTTTCTAGTCCCACTGTACACTATTTTATTAGGTCAGAAGATTCCTTTGTGTGCACCAATCCATATTCAATGTGGTATCACTAACGGAATTAAACATGGCTATCTTTCCTGGTGACCAGAGTTCAACATTTCTAAGTGGGGGATACTTTCCATTGACAGTCTGCTGTACAGGCCCTTCACAGGCAGCCAAGACCAGGCGGGCATCACCTCAGCCCTCTCCTTTGGCTATGAAAGCTCTGAGGTGGCATCATACCAACCCAATAAAAAGAAAAATATTCTGAACTGCTATCTGACATTGTAGGTGCCTCTATATGCTTTCACAAGGAGGGATAGTATTGCAGGTATGGTCCCTCTCAACCTAAAGATCCTATGTGCTAACTGGGTTCTCCCTGGGAAACTGTGTGGGTTACAAATCTGTTTCATGCAAATATATGGGGCTTTGAACCTTGAGATTAGGCACTCAGGCAAATGAGTTTCCAAGTCTCAGTGCTACAATGGGAAGCTTCATGGAAAGCTGAGGCTACTCATAGTAATTGGAAATGTCTGCTTACAATTTTTGGCTTCTGCCAGACACTATAGAAAGAAATACATGTAATATAGCTAGTCGAAATTGTCTCTGAAGTACACAAGGGGAAAGACCACTCTGCAAGTTGTAACTAGAATAAGTACAGGGTGCTGAGGTAAAGTTGGCAGCAGCTCTCAATTGGCAGACAAAGAAGGGGGAGCCAATGGATGGAAGGAAAGAGAAGGGTAACATGCTGAAAGAATTCACATAGATATTGGAAGTTTTTTATAGTACATATCAAAATTACACTGCCTTACTTTTGGTAAATTCTGCTGCATTTACTGAATCTTATAATAAGAGGGTAGAACTAACATTTAAAAAACCAAAGATCTACTATGGCTTTAAAAGACTGTGCAGACTCTGTGCTCAAAAACTTAAAACAAAGTTTAAAAAATCTGTATAAAAATGTTTGGATGAGTAATATTCAGCCATTAAAATATAAAAAAAAAAATTTCATGACACTGAAAGATATAGTTAAACTGACAGGAATTCAGAGGAGACTAATACAGTGATTAAAAGTCTGGAGGGATTGTTCTATGAAGAAAGATTAAAATAGCTTACACAGGTATGGATTGGCTAAATAATTATATCAGATGTGTTGGACATGGACATATCAATCTATAAGTATCTTGAAGGTGTGAATACCAAGGAAGAAAGAGTAAATTGTTCAGACTGGCACAAAGGAGTGGAACAGGGCATAGTGTGACTAAATTAAGCAAAGGAAAATTTAGTTAGAATATTAGGAAAAACCTAACAGAAAGATGTATTTGATTATGGAAAAGTCTCCCTAGACAAGTTGTGGAAAGACCATTGAGACCGTTAAAACTAGACATACAGAGGACTGAAAAGCAAAATGTATGGAACAATCCTATGCTACAAAGGAGGGATGGGCTACATGACCTAACTGGGTCTCTTCTGTGCCTAACTACTGGGACAATAATGTGGCTTAGACAGCTCAAAATCCTCTTGGAGTTGATGTCACCTGACTCACGTAGCAGATGGACCAGTCCAGCAGCCCACAATGGTGTAATCAAATCACAGGAAAGAATTGATTATATTGTGTTGTGCATATTGCTCCAGTTCTCACAACAAACTTGTCTTTAAGGTTAATTTAGATTTCCTGCTCCATATTTAGGATTTATTTTAATTATTTCTATTTTTATCCCATTTAATTTTTATTATTTGTATTGTGGTACCATCCAAAAACTGCATTCAGGATCAGGGTCTCGCTGTGCTAGGTGCTTTACAAACACAGGACTCCAATCTGCAAGTAGTTAGTTCCCTAGTCCTGTAGACAGGACTGAGGAAGTAAATGGGGACTCCACATGTGATCTCTGGGTGTATAAATGTGAGTAGCAGTAGGGTACTGTGTCCAGTTCTGGTGTCTACATTTTAAAAGGATATGAAAACTAGAGGGTGCAGAAAAGAGCCAGAAAAATTATTTGGGGGCTGGGCTTTACAGTGAAACACTTTTAATATAGTCTTTTTAAATTAGTTTTTAAGTCTTGACCCGTCTTAGTATTTGTCTTGCCGTTTTCTATTTTTCTATTTAATCTTAGCCTTATCTAGCTGTTTGAATTATACCCTTTTTAATGTAACCCTTGCCTTTTGCTATTGCATATTTTACCCAAATCTTTTCTATTTTTAATTTTGTTTTGAACTCTTGCCTACTTTCAAGGTGGATGACAGATGAATGATGGAAAGCTTGTTGTTGCTGCTGGAGGTGTTTGAATTGCTGTTGAACTTGGTAGAATGCAAGGTAAATCAGAAGAGTAGATTAATAGAGTCCAGAATCAAGGTGCTATGCCACTGGGGAAGCTGTGGTCTTTGAAGATTGTCCTGCAGTATATTGCCTATGTTGTACTGAAATATGATGGAATAAATGAGTGAGTGCTATCATCTGAGGACTTTAATAGAAACAGTGTGTATTTAAGTAAAATTTTAAACAAATGGAATGGTGAAGATTGAAAATTGTGTTTAACATACAGGAACTTCTGTATTGCTATTAAATAGAATAATTCATACCCAGCTCTCCCCTCAAATCCAAAGTATGGTTACCTCTTTTACCACCTGAAGATATGCCAGAGTGTATTTACCTTACTTGATAACTTGATATATATTCCAAGTGGTAGAATTAAGGGAGTAAATGATATAGAGTGGAAAAAAGAATCATAAGAGAGATCTTATGAAAAAGATGTCATATATTTGGTAGGTTCAGCAGTGCATAAATCTTGGTCTTTATTAATCCCTAAGTATTTTGAGATTAATCTTTGATTTTATCAATGGCCAGTTCTCCACACTCTCTCCTATACCAACCCCCTGATAGTCTCTCTCTCCGGTCCTGTCCCCCCACCCCTCCTCTTTTTTTTTTTTTAAATGAGCACAAAGGCATCCTCAGAGTGATTGCCCTTGCATGGTTTAAGTGTGTGTTTGTAAATGGCCATTAGTCAGGAACAGTTGCGAAACAAAATTTAGATAGCTTCTTGCAGTTTAATAAAATCATTATTCTCAGTTTTGAGAAAAATGCTGTGTTTTTGAAATCAAGAGAAGTGAGCTTTCTGGAATGGATGTTCTCAGTTTTACAATTTAATATACTGGCACTTCAAGATTTTCAGTTTATTTTTACAGGAGGATCTTCAGAGATCTTTCCTTACAGCTTAGTCTGTTCTCTTTCCTTCCCTCCCCCAAATATTTTCTCAAACTGTGTTGTTTTATGTACTATGACATTTACTTTGATTAACAATGTTTGACAAATACATAGGAAATAGCTCATCAGTTTTTTTTTTTTTTTGGCCCATATAGCTTGAAATACTGCACAAATCTCTGCAACAGAACAAAAGTGCTGATCAAGTTTCAAAATTTTAAGTCAACCCCTGTGATTAGTAGTTTGGGAATTAAGAGGACAAACTCTTCTGAATTTGAGGGAATAACCATTTCAGTCGCCATCTAAGGCTGACTTTAAATGGACCAGCTGTCCATATTAGGAGCAGAGGGTTGCTAAGGTTACAGTGCCTGTTTTGAAGAAGAATGCAGCTGAGAGGGCAAGTTCTTGATGTGTGAGCTGAGGGAAGGAATTTAGTGTGATCATGCATCAGCCCTCCTAATCACATATTCAAAAAGTGCTGTGTGGGCAGTATGTAGAAACTACAATTGTGTGTGCTGGCACTTGTGTGTGGTTACAATAATTTTGTTTTTCTAGGAGTCAGATTTATTACAGTTTTATCATGAAAATGTCATGATTTTGTTCTGGGAAAGGGGTAGAGAGAAAAGCAGTCTAAATTCAACATAATTCGAATAATTAGTCTGTGAATGTATTTAATTTTAAAAAAAATCTTTTACTTAACACTTCTTATCAGAGACAAAGATATAAAGTACACTTTTTTTAATACCTTCAGCTCCACCATTCAGGATTTTAGATTTTATTCACCTTTCATAATCGGGCCACAGCACTAATCAAAACGATTTCCCAGTACCTTTACTTCCCACTTGCATCTCCTTCACTGTAGTTTTGGGTCTGCTTTAGTTTGATATTAGCGACACTGCTTTTTTTTCCCTCAAGTACTTGTTCTCTTTTTGTTATGATTGATGCCAGACAGATGAAAGTGCAGGATTATGCTCAGTGACCCCACTCAGCTTTCTTAACTGTTAAAATGCCCCTATTGTCTCTCAAATAGACAAAATGGGAAGCTAGTTGCTGTTAGAGCTTCATGAGCCAGAGAATGCAAGGCAAGAACTCAGCAGGACATCTTGAAGAAACAGTTAATTTGAAGAGAGGCTGCATATATGGGGGTGTACGGGAAAGAACATCATGACCCTTCTGAATCTTCTTTCAAGGGTTTCTGCCTTTTTAAACATCCATATGCCCCTTTAAACTACTCTCTTTTCATGGGAGAAGTTTCCTCCTCTGAAACCTATCACTTTTTCTGTTTTATTTCCAAACTCCTAGTGAATGTTCCAGTCTGGGCTAATAAGCACAAATCTGGTTTTTCTTCAGATAACTCTTAAGAAGTTCACCGCTGTGGGCCAGCTCCAAGAGGCTTGCCTGCACAGCTAGCAATTACTGGTTGGAAGCAAAATTTTGATACAGAAGAGATGTTGCATGTGATGCCTTATCCCAGGATAACCTCATAGCAGCAACACATGCTCTCATGACCGTAAACTCAACTGCAGTCCCCTCTCCACAGGGCTTCTGCAGAGCTTGCAGCTTGTGCAGTATGTAACAGCACTTACTTATTTTCAGCATTTTACACCAGCCCTGCCTTCTTTATAATGCCCTAAAGTGGTGAATGGACTATATATCGATACTGTTGGTTTTTCAAACTCTTACACCACAAGCTGGTGTAATCTAAAGAATTTGGCATCATTCTAGGAAGACACTCTAGCCAGAAAAAAGACAACGGTCAAAGTAAGAGCTACTTAAGTCTAAATAGGATACAAGACTTAATAGGTTTCAGAGTAACAGCCGTGTTAGTCTGTATCCGCAAAAAGAAGAACAGGAGTACTTGTGGCACCTTAGAGACTAACAAATTTATTAGAGCATAAGCTTTCGTGGACTACAGCCCACTTCTTCTTTATGCATCCGAAGAAGTGGGCTGTAGTCCACGAAAGCTTATGCTCTAATAAATTTGTTAGTCTCTAAGGTGCCACAAGACTTAATAGGATTTGCCACATCTGAGCAGCCAATGGTCAGAGTGTTGACTGTATTGTCACCTTATGCTCCTTATCTTCTGGAGGGAATAAGGTGGTTCTTAAGGATAGTCCCTTTGTTTTACTCAATAGCATTTTTTCTATATGGTAGGTTTCCCATCTGTTTCTGTCTATCCAATTGCTGACACTAACTTAGTGTCTGGAGGGCTTTCCAGTTCTATCTGAACACAAATCTGTGTTCTGTGTAGGCCACCCAAAGACATCAGCATTCAGAGTACTAGTTTCTTGCCCAGAGAATGAAGTCAATTCCCATGCAGCCTATCTGCTGCATTATATAGCAGGAATCTGACATAATGTAGTCACACAATACAGTCCCTCATTTTGCAGACCTTCTTTGAGGTGTCAGTATTTCAATGGAAACCCTGCATTTCACTGAATATTGATAAATGGCACAGTGGAACAGTGATTTTGGTGGGAGTCGGGAAAACTGCAAGATTTATTTTAAATTACGTAGAAGCTTGGCTGTATTTTCTCCAGACACTACAGAGTTAGCACTTTTTTCATTGGGCTGTTTTTGGTAATAGGGTCCTTAAAGCAGATGGACTCTGGGTATAAATCTGTCCCATCTAGGTTTCATAAAATTGAGGTTCCAAGTAAAGACAATGTTATTAACCACTATCGTAATAGTCAAACAAATAAAAAGCAAATAAGGCCATTAAAAAATGTTGGTGGAGGGAAAGGAATGAGAGAAATATAGCAGGGACCAACTGTGATTGTTCTTTTCTAAGGGAGGAGATGACAACTTACACTCTTTGCAGACAGATAAAAATATTTTAAAAAATTGTGAAATAAGTATTGGGATCAATTTCAGAGTATTTCCATGCTCTGGAACCCTCCTCAGTAAAGGCATGTTTGTTTTACCAACCTGAGAGGCAAAGATGGTTCATTGAAAGGCAGTTGGTGTATGACTGCAGACACCTGTCAAAATGAGGCCTCAGCCTCTAGTATAGCTTGGGCCTATAGCATTAAAAGTTTAAAAAACCAACAGTGTCAGTTTATGGTCCATCCGTCAATTTAGGGCAATGTAAAGAAGGCAGGACTGGTGTAAAATACTGAAAAATAAATGTGTGCTGTTGCAGTCTGAATGAACTGGAAGCTCTGGAGAAGCCCTATGGACAGTGAATTGCAATTGAGTTTATGGTCATGAGAACATGTGTTGCTGCTACAAGGCTACACTGGGATAAAGAAAGATGTCATCTGTGCAAATTGTGCAATTGTAAATTTGTTCTGTGTCTAATATGGCAACTGTTGTGGCAAACTGAATGTTCCTTAAAAGGGGAATGTTTGAAAATAGGATTTCATAACTCATGAACTCAATCCTTTAAAAACGCATTTTTTCTCCTTAGTTCTGTGAGAGCACCCAGTACTCAAGTATTTTTCATTAAGTATGTAGGTTGATTTATAAAATACACCCCTTATGTGCTACTTAAGTATTTTTGCAACACAAAAGAATTCGGTGTTAAACAAAGTTCAGTAAAATGGATGTAACTAAACAAATAGCAAGTAATCTTAATGACTAAAAGTATAAGACAGTTGTGGATGAAAACAAGACATGTCAAAACTGAAGGGAAATCAGTTACAATGTAACTAACCTGTAGATAATCTTAAACGAGATTTTTTTTTTGTAATAGGTCAGGCCTCAAAAATCCAAAACCAAAACAAAAAAACCTCTTGCGCTCAAATTTAATGACTGTGTTGTAGGAAGAAGTCAGCTAATAGTGATATGAATCAGTAAATGCTGCTGTTAGTGATGTGACATTCCATATTCTTGAGATCAGAGCTAGTTTACTGTTAGAAAACTGATTTTAGAAGTATATGAGAAGCTTGTTAAGGTGGGACAACAGTGGGGATTTCACTTTCCGAAGCCAATCATCCAAGTATGGTAGAAGTGTATTTCTTGTCATCTTGAATGTGCTGCTACTACTATCAGATACCTTGTGAAAACTCTTAGGTTGTAGACAAGTTAGCTGTCCCAGACAAGCGGCAGTGATAGTGGTTGAACTGAACCTGCGGCCTAATCAGCACACAGCTGTGGCCCATGTGACCTCCTCAGGGCCATACAGGTAGTATTGGATGAGGCCCACAATGGTAAATGGATTGAGAACCACTGATGTATTCTGTGGGCTGGATGAATCACTACTTGAAAATAAGCATCCTGAAGGTCAAGAGCAGAAAACCAATTCTATGCTTCTAAAGAGTTGATTATGGAAGCTAGTATCTCCATTCTGAATTTGAGCTGGTGTCTGAATTTTAATTGTCTGAGGTCTAGGATATGATGCACTTGCGCAAACGCACACTTTTTTTTTTTTTTAAATAGGGAAGTAGTGTGGCTAGAAATCTTTTCCTCTAAATTCTTGAGTTGGTAATTCTAATGCTTCCTAGCTGAAATAAGGAATCCACTTTCATCCCTCTTCTCCCCCCCCCCCCCCAACCTCCATGTGAGATTGGTTCTTGCAGAGGGATGGGGAAGGGGACTAAAAAAGGGGCAAAGACTAGAATGTAACGTTATAGTTATTCATGCATAAGATACCTACATTTAAGACTATTTTATGCAGGAATTGTTTGGCAGAGAATAAGCCATTTCTTCAGCATACAGCTCTTTAAAAGAGTTCTACAAGAGGCAGTGTCCAAGCAGCAATAGGGTTGTCATTTTTTAGAGCTAGCCTAATTTGAGTTCTCATTAATACTGAGTTAAATATTAAGTATTAAAAATGGTCCATTTTTGGGCCCCTCCATGTCATTTTTCAAAGTGGGATTTTCACCATCTCCATGACAACTAGAGCTGGATGACATCTTTGCTCTAAGGCTCTTCCTGCATGCTGCGCACACAAGATTATTGCAGGAGCTTCTGCAGGATTCTTAAGACTATCAACTGTGTGTCTCAAATTCTTCATTGGCTCTGAGGTTTTTCCTGAAAACAACTAAACTTAAAAAAAAAAATAGGTTGGCTTTCTGAGGAGGGTTTGAAGAACAGCACCTTGCCTCCCCATCCTCTCCAGAAATGGCAGACAGCAGGCCACAGGAATTCAGCTCCTAGCTAGCATGTGGGCAAGGTCCATATTGAGACAGTTGAGCAGACTGCATGGAAGCTTCTTTCACAGAGACCAGGCCTGAATCAGTGTCATTAAACTGGGGGTAAGTTTCCCCTTCCCCAAAACATGGGATCTCTTTTCTTTTTTGCTTGTTCTGAAAGCTGAGTTTTCACTGGAGCCCCCTGAATCTTGGGGTAAGACTTGGTCCCACTCCATGACAAATCAGGAGGAAGAAATTCTGGTTTCTAGCCAGTTAGTAGGTGTAGACTGTGCCGAGATGGCCAAGAAGGCTACAAAGCATCCCCCCTTTCCCACAAGCTCTTTTACCTGCAAGGCCACAGCCTGTGACCTCCCTGATACCAATGGGTCACTTGTCTCCAGTGGCCCCAGCTCATACCTCATTCTGTGCAGTCAGTTCTTGCTCAACTTGGACCCAGCAGCAAGGAGCACGGGGTAAAATGATTTGAATCCCCTCCTTGGGAGATGAGCCTACTACATCTCCCCTTCTATCCTCCAGAATTCACAAAGGTCATAAAGTGGCTACTCTTTTCCTTGTATAGAAATGAAGGATATATGCCTGCAGACTGTCATTTCAGTCTCTCTGGTAATGCACTTTCCCTCTCAGAGGGCTCCTCCCCACTTCTCTCGAAGGTTTGATCCAAGGACTGGTGGTGAATGTTTCTCACACTCAGATCTTAAAAGGAAAGCACAAAGTCTTAAAACCTCTCATGAGTGTCCATCTAGGTCCTCTAGGAGAAATCTCTAAAGTTGAGGCTTTTGAGCAAGATGCTCAGACCGTTGACTAAGCTTTTCACAGTCAAGCACAAATTGCGGAGGGAGGGTGGGGTCTAACTTCACAGATGCTTATGGATTTTTAGAAAATGAAACACAAACAAAACAACTTGCAAAGTTAAAGAAGATTTGTGGTGTTAATCACCTGATTTGTGGGGGTGTGATTTTAAGATGGAGTGGCAATTCCCTACCTAAAGTCTTCATTAGTCTGCCTAAGGTTAAGCCTGTTGTGACCTCTTTGTTAAAGGGCAGAGTCATACCAACTGAAGGGAGTAATCTTGCTAAACCTGCAGATGAGAATAAGATGACTCAGACTAAACTTGGATACAGTAGTCTCAGCCTGAGCATTTGGGTGCAGTCATATTGTGGAGGTCTATGCTTAACTGTTAGCAGCTTGTGACCACGCAGGAGGAAAAAGAAAAACAATCTACTCTAAACTAGAGTTCTTTAGTAGCTTTTTTTAGGATTGATGCTTCACCTGATTCTGACTTGCTGTATGTAGTGTTGTTGTAGCCATGTTGGTCCCAGGATATTAGAGAGACAAGGTAGGTGAGGTAATATCTTTTTATTGGTCTGAAGCTCTGTGTAAGCTCAAAAGTTTGTCTCTCTCACCAACAGAAGTTGGTCCAATAAAAGAGATTACCTCATCCACCTTATATCTCTGACTTGCTGAACATTCAAAGCTTCCAAAGTTGTGTCCCGGGGGCAGCTATGGCTGTACTTGAAGAAACTGGAATTACGGGCTAAACTCTGATATCCTTCCAAATATCTTGTTGTAAGCATTTTGGGAGCATAGAAGCAAAGCAGACACTGAGACTTTAGACAAGGGAATAATTTCCTCCTAGTGAGAGAGACTTCAAATTACCTTATCTCAGCAGGTATTTCCTTTGAAGCCAATCCTCCTCCAGATTCCAGCATAGATATTACAATTGGGAAGAGGCCATTCTCTCTCGTGGACTTAGAAGACCATCCAGCCCTGAAAGCTTCTCTTGTTTTTTTTGGTTTCCCAAGTTTGGGAAGAACTCCCTCCCCTGAGCAGGGATGCTTCAGGGTGGGCCCTGATCTAGAAGTGAACCACCTCCAGAGAATAGGAGCTTGAGATAATCAGGAAAGGATATTCAGTAGAACTCACTTATTGTCCTAGGGAGAAGTTTATCTTTTACTCACAGTAAATTAAAACAAATCCGCACTATCAGCAAGAACCTTTGTAGCATCAGCAGATAAAGCGTGGAATAGTCCATCTCCCATACATTGAAACAATAAGAACCAGTTCTGTGAGAGATGAATATTTTGGAAGAGGCAAAAGATTCTTTGTGGTACAAATTTTAGATCTCTGGTCCCTCAGCAAGTCCAGAAGATCATATATTCCAGTTAGAAATACTAAAATCCATCATTGCAGCATTTTCTTTCCAAGACTTTGGAATATGAAAATAAACCTCCCAGGGCTCTACTGAAGATATGATTGGGGAGACTTGCCCAGAGATACTTTAGTTTCTGCTACAACAAAGTATCCTTTTTTGGACTTCTAACTTTTGTCGACTCAACTTCTACATGGATATTCACAAATGCCATTTCATTCCTTCCTTCTACTGAAAGGGATACACGTTTACCCTAGTCTGGACAGTCTTCTCATCATATTACACTGGACCCAGCTGCCATTGCTAAAAAGTCTTCAGAAACATGGCTTTGAGCAAACAGGTTTGAAGAGCCAATTACAGCCCTCACAAAACTCTAGCATCTAAGTTATTGTCCGGGACAATCTTTATTTGGGAGCGGCAGGAGGGAGAGAAAAGAAAATAGTGTCTTATTTGCCAAACATTAGCACATCTCTCATAGGAAATATCTGACTCAGCTCCTGGGCTAGTTGGTCTTGTGTGTATGCCTGGCACAATTCTTGCTTCGCTTTGAGCCAGCAATTGCAACAAAATAGTATATAAAGTTCTTGGTCCAAATCCAGTATTGGTATCTCAATGAACTTATTCTTAATATTATTTAACAGCTGCCTGATGTTGGGTCTGGAGGAACTGGTCATCTGCACAGATACCAGACCCCATGTAAGGGGAACATAGCTGGACTCCTAGTTGACTTGGGAGAGGAATATAGCCCAAAAACAAGACATGGAGTATAACCTGTCTCATTCTGTGGGCTGTCAAGCTTACTCCTGCATTTCCAGCCTTTTTGATTCTTTGGAAACATAGTCTGTATGTGCCTGCTAAGGCTGAAGATCTTCAGCCCTGCTGGGAGAAGTATTCTTGCTTGTGCCCTCGGCAGAAACATACATATATGCTCACTTGCTCTCCCTCTCTCCCCCCATGGTTCTACACAAAGAAGGAAAGTCGGCATCTGAAGATGCACTTAGAACCAAAGGAATGCAGTTTAGATCAGCTAGCCTTTCTGTGCTTCACGGGTCAGGCTTAAAGCCTATTCATGAACCCATTTACGTCCAACTTCAGTTGGAAAGCCAAGAGGTATCATGTGAGCTGCACACTCAAAAGCGGAGGCTGTGGTCCCCCTATCTGTGAAAGTGGGCTAAAAGTCTCCTTTTTGTTTTGTTTCCTTCCTATCCCCAACTTCCTGCAGCCACTGAGGATCAAAATGGTAACAGATTGTGAAGGAGCAGACTACAGTGATTACACCTCATTAACCCTCACGCCTGACCCATTGGAACCTCGTCTCAGACCCCACTCCTGCTTCTTGTGCCCCTCACCCTTCGACCCAATACTGCAACAGGGACCCATCTTGAACCAATATCCAGTGCTGCCTAATCAGTCAGCTGGGAAGCAGATAGAATGAGCATCTGTAATTCTTTCCTAAGAAGTTGATAAACTTTCTCCTCGAGAGAGAAGGTGGGTGAGGTAATATCTTTTATTGGATCAACTTCTGTTGGTGAAAGAAACAAGCCTTCAAGCTACACAGAGCAATTCAGGTCACATTCTGGGGTACAATCCAGCCCAGTGAGGGTTTGTCACTGCCTGCCCTGTAACCATGAGTGCCTCAAAATGCCTTTCTGCTGTAGCTCTCTTGACGGGGTGTTTCCAGCCAGCACACAAGCACGCACCGAGTAGCTGTGTTAAGAAGCTCGGGTTCAGCGCTCTAATTCCAGTAGCCTGCTTGTTACACCACTCCACTCTGGCTTCCATCAGCCTTGGTTACATCTGGGAAGAAGAGCTTTGTGTAGCTCAAAAGTGTTTTTTTTCACCAATAAAAGATACTACCTCACCTACTTTGTGTCTCTAATGTCCTGGAACCAGTGTGGCTACAATAATGAGCATTAGCCTGCTAAACCCAGGGTTGAGAGTTCAATCCTTGAGGGGGCCATTTAGGGATCTGGGGCAAAAATCTGTCTGGGGGTTGGGCCTGCTTTGAGCAGGGGGTTGGACTAGATGACCTCCTGAGGTCACTTCCAACCCTAATAGTCTATGAATTCTGTAACAATGCAAAAAACATTCTCCTAGGATTTTGGAGGAAATTCACAAATTATGTCTGTGTATCATGTGGTGTTTATATATTGGTGTTACAAGGGATACATATCAGGGAAAGTCAGATGAGGCAAAGAACAATGTTGGTTGTGGGTTTTTTTTTTTTTGCAAGACACCCTGACCATGGATGTCAAGGTCAACACTTTTTTGTTTTAGAACAAAACAGTGGTCCCCAAACTTTTCATGATTGCCCCCCCCCCGCCCAAGCCGGGGCCAGAAGCGGGGCCACTGCTCCCGGGAAGAGGGGTGGGCGCGGACAAGCGTAATGGGGGGCCATGGCTGAGGTCAGGAGCGGAGCCAGGATTGGGGAGCTGCGGTGGTCAGAGGCCAAGACTGGGAGTGGGACTGGGGCAGGGCTGGAGCAGAGCTGGGGATGAAGAGGGGTTGGGGGGCACTCCCTCCCTGTCCCCCATGGGGGCTGGCCCCAGGCCCCATTGTGACCCCTGAATGTTCCTCCATGCCCGTCTGGGGGGAGAACCACACAGTTTGGGGACCACTGTTTTAGAAAGACAAGTCAGTTTCTGTTAGCATATTGCACTGTAAGAAAGGCATAAGAATCTCTCATTATTGCCATATAATAGATTCCTAACAACCGCCACTTTTATCAGTCCTCTGGCAATATGCAGGCTCTTGGCATGAATTTAATCTATGTCCTACAAGTACTAATAGAACTACCTTTCAGTCTCACAGTTGGGTAGGTGCCTTTCCCTTCTCACTCAAAGTATCTTGCTTATTCACCACTTTCTTGTCCGAGAGTTTGTTTTTGGTAGGATCTTGATGAAACCTGACTTATACTTTCTCTCAAATGTGGTTTTGTGAATTAGCCAGCCCTCCATCCCCAAGGTCACTACAATCTTTCTTGTATAATAGGACGTTTCATATTGCCCTTCTGGTTGAATCCAGACATCCTAAGGAAGTAGAAATGCATTAAGCTGGATGTGAACAGAGCCTACAGATAAAGATGTTCATAGCAGAGGCATTCAACACTCTTCTTTTATTTCTGTGCACTCTGTGAAAAGAGTAGTGACTTTTTTGTGGATGGAAATCTTAAAAGGAAATCCATAAGGCTACTACAGGGTTTTCCATCAACTTTTTCAGACACTAGAGTTGACATCCTGCAGCATTTGGTAGAAGGGTGTTAAGGATTACTGGGGTACCCTGTTCTGTAAATTCCTTTTTAGTTCTACAGGAGTAAATGGAATCCTCCTTCCCAAGGGATTATTTGCTGCTTCCCACTGTGAAGACTCTTGATATGGAAGGGACTGGAAGGGAAAATTCTGTCTTATCCATGAATTTTCATTTGAGGAACCTCCATGTTGCAGTCTGACTCTCTCCCTCAGAGAATTGATTAATGTCCAGTTCTCCCCCTCCCCCCGACTATTGTTTCAAGCCTCTTAAGAAGGTAAACAGAAGAAGGTATTCTTCCAGGAAATTTCTAAATTTCTTGTCAAGGCTCTGCTGCAAATGGTTTGTGTTGACTAGCACTTGCAAACTTTTATATAGATTCCAAAACTGGAAAAAAAATACTCTCCAGAATGATTGTTAGTTCTTCCTGAGGTGTGCCGAAGCCCAGGCTCAGGGAAGAGATTTAGTATCCTTCTCCTTGCCATAGAGATGGGGACTGCCCTACTACAAAGACCTGACATGGAGGGTTCTAGAAAGAAAACTCACAGGTAAGACCGAATTTTTCCTTTCCAGTGAAGGGACTTGAAATACTGTACACTAAATTTGGAGTCTGAACAGGTTGCAGACTCAAAAATTTGTTTTTTCTTGTTTCAAGAACTTAGAAAAAATAACCGGCCTTTTTTGTTCATTCTCTTACATAATTCATTGTTGGTGTTACCACTGGTATTTTCAGCAGAATTCTTCCGTTAAATCAGTGTTTCCCAATCTTGGGACACCGCTTGTGTAGGGAAAGGCCGGGCCGGTTTATTTACCTGTTGCGTCCGCAGGTTCGGCCGATCGCGGCTCCCACTGGCCGTGGTTTGCGGGTCTAGGCCAATTGGAGCTGCTGGAAGCAGCGACCAGTACGTCCCTCGTCCTGCGCTGCTTCCAGCAGCTCCCATTGGCCTGGAGCAGTGAACCGTGGCCAGTGGAAGCCGCGATCTGCTGAACCTGCGGACGCGGCAGGTAAACAAACCATCCCGTCAGGGGCTTTCCCTACACAAGCGGTGTCCCAAGTTTGGGAAACGCTGCGTTAAATAATTGACAGCAGTGTTTTTTCCACATACTTGCCCAGGATTTTAAAATGATTTCCAGTTTTAAAAGTCAGGTTATGATTTTACCAAGAAGAATCTGAAAGAAGAAAAATATGTTTAGTAATCTGCTTTGTGATTGTGCTACAGTAGCATACTTAATTTAACCTGAAAAGTGAGCAAACCAGACACTTAATAAAAATGTGATAAAATGACAGTTTACTCTGTAGCTAAAAGAGCAGTTTTGTAACGTGAGTTTGAAAATTATTTGAGGTATTGTTGTATTTCAGTTTAAGTAGAAGTAACTGTCCAGCAGGCAATGACTTGAATTCACTGCCCAGAGGGGACGCCATGAAATAGAATTCTTCCCAGGTTCAATCCACATCACAAACATAACATGTTTTTCCAGTTATTCAACTTTCCTCCTTCAAAATCTCAAGGATTTATCTTGAAGCTTCAAATGCAACTAATTTCCAAATTTTTGTTTAATGAGCTGGCCCTAGAATTAAACTATGGTGTTTAAGTGGACCTACAAATAGAATGTAGTCCTTTGCTTGTTTTTGACAACAGGCAGTTGTGAAAACCCAGTTAAGTATTTCTAAAGCCTTTGACCATGGTAGTACTACTGCAATTGAAAATTCTTAATTGTAACATTCAAGGAGTGCTTGTAAGCTTTTTGGCATTGCATGTTAAATATTTGCTTTCAACTCTGGTACAAACGTAGTAAATTAATTGTTGGCTAACTAGTTTAGAGTTTAGACAAACCATGACTTTCGTTTTACTGTTTTAATATGATACTTATTTTGAGAAAAAAATATTTAGGAATGGGAAGAATTAAAACTGTTCGAGGATTTGATCCTTGTTCTATTACATTTGTATTTTCTTGGATTTTAGTACCCAGGTATCCCAGCATTAGTTATATTATTAAAATGTGTACTGTAATATAAATTAGTGATCTCAAAAACATTGTTTATCCAGTATCTCAAATTAACTGTTAAGGAAATGCACGTTGTGGAAAAAATAGTTTTTTAGCTTCATTCTCTTCACTCTTTTTGGCCACAAATTTGCAGTCATAATGGAGTTCCTAAGTTTAAAAACCAACAAACAAAAAAAGCCTCACACATTACACACAGCTTTAAGCTAAAGTTGAATTAATGCATCTCAGGAGCAATGGAATAACCTCATTGTTTACACTGATTTCTGTCCTAGCTATTCTGCTTTTTGGTGCTAGATAAGTTAATGTTCAAAACCAATTTAATTTGACTATCCTTTATCTTCTGTACCTTTTTAAAATCAAATATATATGATATGTAAAGTTAGAATTTAAGGTAAGCATTAAAATAAAAGCACAGCAGTTCTGTGTTCTAGTTTCAGGATTAAGCCCCTTCTTAAAAAAGAAAAATATCATAAAGTAGAAAGCTAGAGTGTGTGTGTGTGTGTGTGTGTGTACACATATATGTGTGTACATGCATGCTGACACTTTAATTTTAAGGTTAAAAAGTAGATGTGGTCTTCTAAAGTGTTGCATTTAGAATGCTCTAGGTGAAAATAGAAGAACAGGAGTACTTGTGGCACCTTAGAGACTAACAAATTTATTAGAGCATAAGCTTTCGTGGACTACAGCCCACTGATGTAAGTATATTTAGCGTAGCTGTGGTCAACCATTTATCTCATGGTTGAACACTAAAAATCTGCCAGAGAGAACTGTTTTTAAAAAAAAAAAAAAAAAGGGGGGGGGGGAGGCCTAAACTTCCTTTCCTTGAGGTAAAAATGTGCTAGAGAAGAAAAGATATCTTACAATGTCTTTTGACTGAAATAATATTTTATAAACATGTTTTGCAATGCAAGAACTTAAAATGGAGTTATTGGCAAAGTGGGCATGATCACAGGACTACTCATTGCTCAGTCAAAACTGGAAGCTATGAGCAAATGGACCTAGCCATGTCGTAGCTATTGGATTTGAAGAGTAATACTCTCCTTAACCAACTCCCAGATGACGGGAGAGCTTTCAAAGGAATGAGGGCTAGAGAAAGAAGGCTCCTTTTCTTTTGCTTCCTACACTAATAACTCAATTTTTTTTAACTTGGACGATTGCACACTTTATATCTTTTATCACATACAACCTCCGCCCTGCCCCTCCCCCCCCCCCCCAATATTAACAGGTTGCAAAGTCAAGCAATCAAAAATTAGGAATTGCCAGTTTTATGTCCATTCAACTTTAACTTTGCCCCCTTGTGCATCAAATAAGCTGGGGGTCTTGTGGAAAAATGTGATTGTGTAATTAAAAACTGTATCATAATGCATAAATGCAAGGGGGCAAGATGAAATTATATCAAGATTGGAAGATGAGACGCATGGGGGGTAGAGGTAGTAAAGTTTATGTAGTCTAGTAAAGAAGATTGTGAGGAGGACATGAGTTTACAAATAACTTAGTTACAGTGAAAGCTAGAGTAGGCAGACTTCAGGTTGGGTGTTAGGCAGTTGTCCCTGAAAGAGCAATTTGAATGGAAAATTTAATGCAATTATATAAATCATTTATACATCCTCACTTGCTGCAAGGCTTTGATATTGACTACCACATGTCTTCGAGGCAACAACATAGCCATGTTAACCATGCTTGCACTATATAAATTTCTTTCAGTGTGTTTGTGTGTATACACACACTTAAATGTACAGCATATAAACTGTGATCATCCTACATCTCTGCACAACTCATATTTTATTGAAGTTCAGCAAAGCTTGTGCAGTTTTGTATGTAATTGTAGTGTCTTAAATGTGATCACTCAAGTTTTTGTTACAGTCTAATGAAAAACAAGCAGTATTATGATACTCTGCTTTTGAATGTCCACTGTGGTGACTTTACTTTTTAATCTATATAATTTAAAGATGGGGTCATCCATACTATCCCTAATTAATAATTTGTATTACCGTGGCACCTAGGAGCCTTGCCATGGATCAGGACTCTGTTGTGCTAAGCGCTGTAAATATACAGGAAAAAAAGACAGTCCCTGTCCCAAAGAGCTTACAATCTAAGTAACACAGCAGATGTCTAAATATTATATAAATGAGTACAAGGGAACAAAGAGACAGCATTGGTCAGCTTGATAAACAGTGCCACCAACAGCCTAACCATTGTCAAGTTTTTGTAGGCATCACATCAAAGGAGAGTTGCAAGGAGGGAGTTGAAAGTGGTTAATGGGGTAGCTTTACAGATGTTCCCAGGGGTACCTGCGAAGAGTGAAGGACAACATGAGAGAAAGCACAAAGGTGCTTGTTTGAAAACAGGTGGGCAGTGGAAGTTGGCATCATGGCCCAATGGAAGGTGGGAGTCAACCTTTCAATAGTAAGTGAGATGATCATTCGTTAAGGGCCTTGTAAGTGAAGACAAACCACTTATGTTGTGATAGAGAAGGAGAACCTAGTGGAGGGTGCAAGGAGGGTTGGCATGCTAAGAATACCCATTGATACTATCCTACACGTTCTATAGGACAAGGAATAAGAGACATACATGCTCCTCTGTGCAGCCTCCCCAGTGTGTCTGTTAGCTCCTGCTATACACCACATGTCTGTGTATCAGGTACTTCCCTTCTCTCAAGTAGTTGGGGTGTGGGTAGCGAGTGGGTATAGTCCCCCATTGCAATGGTTCTCAACCTTTCCAGACTATTGTAGTCTTTTCTGGACTCTGAATCCCAAACCCCACCACCTGGGGCTGAAGCATGTAACTTAGCTTTGTGGGGCCCCTGTGGTGTGAGGCCCAGGCAGTTGCCATACTTGCCACCCCCTAATGCCAGCCCTGCACTTGCAATCCCACCATAATCTCTCCGGTGACTCCTCTGGGGCTGATGACTCCCAGGTTGAAAAACACTGATCTATATGAATTGACGTAACCCCTGGAAGATCTCTATGTACCCTGGTTGAGAACCACTGCTCCAGTGCACTAGTATTAGCAGATTTCTTCTCCCTGCAAGCAAGATGGGAGCAGGAAATGTATTGTGACTCTGAGACTTCTGGGGCAGCACCGTTGTGCAAAGATTTGCCTCTTACACAAAACTGTACCTAAAGCCGTCTAACCCTATACAATGCCTCCAAAATACAGTGTTGACTACGTATAAATGCACATTAATAGCAAGTTTTTGCTGAAGGAAAGGATGTATAAAGACAAGTTGTTCAACTTTTCCCCTCCTCACTTATATTTTTAGTTCAAGTGGTTGCTAATGTGAGAAGACAACATGCCATTTTGAAGTATGACAGAAGTCCTGATGCTGCAGCAGAGGTTAGGAATATTAATGGCCAAATCTAGGTGAGTGAATTTAGTTAAGTTCTATCAGTTCTCAAGCTTCCATACTGTGAGCCTTTTAACCTCAATTCCACACGGTCCCTGAAATAGCTTTAAGTGCTCTGTGTCCTAAAACATTAAGGAGGCAAAACCATAAACTCCTCTGACTATTGGATTATATTTCCCTTCTCCCTTTTTGTATGTCTATTTATTTCCTCTTCTTGGGGGGATAGTGTTGAAAATTAAGTACCAGATCTCTTCACTTCATCTGCAACTCCCATTGCTCTATATGTGCAAGTCACACTTCCCCATTGTAACTGAAACAGCTCTTCACCCATCTGGAAGTGCTCTGTGGACGACAGAGCGAGCCCTTCTGTTGTAAATGTGTTTATTTGTATTAACTTTAATATCTATCTGCATTATAGCTACCTTTCATAATTGTTTTCAATAATACTTCCTCAAAATAAATGAGCAGCATCAATAGACTACAGTAGGGGTTCTCAAACTGGGGGTCAGGACCCCTCAGGGGGTCACGAGGTTATTACATGGGGGGGTCGTGAGCTGTCAGCCTCCACCTTAAACCCTGTTTTTCCTCCAGCATTTATAATGGTGTTAAATATATAAAAAAGTGTTTTTAATTTATAAGGGGGGTCACACTCAGAGGCTTGCTATGCAAAAGGAGTCACCAGTAAAAAAGTTTGAGAGCCCCTCCCCCAGTTCCCGTGTCCCTGGATGAGCTTCTGTGCTATGTCTCCAAGGGCACTCCCAATACTGGGATGCTTTGAAGGCTGGAGAGGTCCCTGATGTAGCTCAGACATCCCTGGGGCCTGTCTAAGTTAGGGCAGCCTTCCAGAGCTGCCCTAGAAACTTCTTGTGCTGCCAGCTACTGGGACACTGTCCTGGTGCATACTCCTTATAACTGGAGTTTGCGTAAGGATCCATAGGCTATCTCCATGGTGCCTGTGCTGAGGAAACTCTCCCTGAGCCAGAACTGGGCCTTTTAGAGCCTTTTGGCCCAGTGTGAATAGTTTGGAGAGGGGTGAGGGTCTCACCAAGAAACGTTTCCGAATGTTGTCATGGGAATTCAATTCACAGCTCAAATGAGTCTATTTGGTTACTGCAAGTTTTACTTATGGCAGGATTCTTACAACTTTGTATGGACATTTTTTTTCCCAGTCAAATTGTTAGAAAATAACATTTTAAAAAAGGGCATGTTATCATTATGTAATGTTTTAATATTTTTATAACAGCTTGTGTGACTGCTGCAAAATACGTCAGACATTTGTCATCTCAAGGAGAAATATTAGTGCATTTGGTTTTGTTGTGTCAATGAGATGTATATATGGTTAGTGGCTGTTATTGGGGTGTCTGAAAATTAATTTTAAGTTTAAAAAGGGATTTAAATTAAATAGGTATATTTTTAAAAAGAAATATATTTAAAATTGACAACCTATCCTAAACTTACTAAAATCTATTAAAAATCATTTAATTAAAAAAAAATCAGTGCATATTAGATGCTGAAGTTTAAAAGGTAGTCAGAACACTGACTTGGAGAAAGTCACTGATTAAATACCTAGAACCAAAGTGTGTTGAAATGTGAAACCAACTCTTGATAGCAGTAGCCTCTTCTGCAGATAGAGAGAAAATATTTTCTTCAAATCAGTTTATTCAACTAGTTTTAGTTCAGTGACAGGTTCATTCAAAGTTAAGAAACTGGTTGGGAATCAAAAAAGCAGAAAAACTTGTTTTCCCTCTTCCAATCTATGAACAAAAATAAGATATGAGAGAGTGAGATTGACTAGTTTTAAAATCTTGGAAGACATGGTGACCAGAAACTATTAGTTCAATTCACTAACTACAAGTACTTATTTTGTTTAATCAAATTTAAATACAAAACATGTTTTGGTAAGCTTACTTTTCCCCTTAGATATCTATCATATTCAGGGTAGTTTTATTTAATCAAAAACAGAATTTTAAAATTATTTTATTAATTGAATTGCAATTTTCGTCCAAATACAACTTGACTCAAATCATGAGTAAAATATTAATCTAGTAAATAAATTCATCATTAACTATTTTCTAACATAATATAATGTAAAAATTAATCTGAAATGTTAAGGTATATAATTGCTTAAATAAATATGAACAGATATAATGTATACTCCTGATTAGCAACAAGTACCAAATTTAGTGTAAAGGCTATATTTAGTAGTTGCAAATGAACGTGTTTTTAATGATTACATGAACCAGTAAGAACCATCTTTGTTAGGAAAATAAAAATGCAAAAAAAAAAAGACCTTAAATCAAGCTTTCCTGCTTGCTGATTAAAATTGTTGATGTAAATGTCTTTGATTTAAATCAATCCTCCCTGTGTATTCTTCGGTTCCCTTCCCCCAAGTAAATTACCACTTTCTTTTTTGGCTCTAGAGAGTACATGGTCTTCTAAAGAAGCCATGGGTAGCTGCTGTAGCTGTCCAGATAAAGAGACTGTCCCAGACAACCATCGAAACAAGTTTAAGGTAAGCAGTTGATTTTTTCTGTTGCAAACTGTTTTGTCATTCCCTTGCAAAATAGAACCCAGATATAAGAATTGGAATGAAGAAAGTGTTTGTAATGTTTATGAAAATCAAGCCATCAGAGACTTACCAGTTTATATGGCTAAGAAGTCTTCTTTATCCATAAGGAGCCCTATATTCGGTCCAGTAAAAGGAATATTTTAAACAGGTCTGGTTTTGAGTAGTGATGGATATTCATAGACCTTTGGCCTTCTGTAAGGTGAAAAGCCATGTGTCTTAGGCAATTCTTGGGTGGTGTATCTCCATTTAAACAGAAGGTCAGTATTAATGTAGCATTTTTGAGAAAACTTTCTTTACTTGAAGAAGTAGTAGTGGTATTTCCAAGTCCTTGTTGTCACATGCAAAGAATTCCTAGGAGTTTTAGGCCTGCAGATACTTTTATGCATGTGCTTAACCTTAACCATAAGTAGTCCTATTGACTGCAATGGTCTCATGTTGCCCAGTTACACAAGATTGATATTTGATTTTCTGTCCCAGTCTGTCTCACCGAGATCCCAGGAGAATGAGGGCGAGTGGCTGTACTTTCCATCATGAACAGTGACTCTTGCAGACAACTTAAGGGGATGCTGTTAAATACCACATTAATGTCTGGACATTTTTATTTACTTTTGTTACAAATAGCACCTAATAACCGAAAGATCAGAGACTTTATTTCTGTTTTTTCAATTTGTGCTTTGACAGCATTTTGTTTGGTAGTCAGTTTCTCTTTTCCCCCTATACAGTTAACTCCTCTGTTGTTTGTGTGAGTCTTTTACTTAAAAACCAGGGAGAGAAAAAAGAGACTATTTGCGAAACCACAGAAAATGTCAGGAGCCTCAGTGGCAGGTGAAACAACTTCTCCTTTTTAAAAATTGACTAGATTTCAATTTGACAATATCTCTTTTTAAGAAGAAAATTAATTCTAACCAGTTTTTTTTATTGAGTAAGGAGTGGTTAGGACAAAAGGCACTGAAATAGGGGCTGTTACACTGAATAAATGTGAGAATTGTCCAAGTTCTATCAGGGATAAAGAGGGTGCAGTGACAGTTTTAATGCGCACATTATATATAAAAAATACAGACTTAGATTTTATTGGACTTACACTTTCTGCTTGAAATGTCTGTAGTGTTGAGGTAACAAGTTACAGTAATGGTTTGCGCCTTTTGATACACACTTCTTTAAACATACACTTCTTTTTTTAAAAAGAGGCAAATACTCTCATCTAGAGAATTAGCACTTCCTGACTTGCTCTTATACAAAAACATTTTATTTTAAAAAATAGTTAAACCTGTAATGTGTTGTATCTCACCAGCAGCTATAAACTTTTTTCAAATTTGTATTTGATGGGTCAGATGCTGTATGTTAATGAAATGTCCAAGAAGCTTATCTAATGGTATATAACTCTTATTTTAAAGGTCATTAATGTAGATGATGATGGTAATGAACTGGGTTCTGGCGTAATGGAACTTACAGATACAGAACTAATTTTATACACCCGTAAACGGGATTCCGTAAAATGGCACTACCTCTGTCTCCGTCGCTACGGCTATGATTCAAATCTCTTTTCTTTTGAAAGTGGTCGACGATGTCAAACTGGACAAGGTAGGTAGCACCTATATGTGTGTATATATATAAGTATTTTAGCAACCTATTTAGCTGAGTGAAATGCAGCTCACTCAGTTTTGCCTTCTTGAGAGCAAGAACGGAAAGAGTGGGTTTTTTCTCCTTGAATGTAGGCATCACAGAAAAATCTTATAGGTAGCACTTTGGGGAACAGTTCTGGTTAAATGGCCAGCATTTTAAATAGAGTGCGCCTGATTGCTCTGGAGCAGTTTGTCTGCACTATATGAAAGAAGATCTGGGAGACTTCTAGTTTCTGAAATCACCAAAGACTTGGAATATTTTGTACTCCTTTGCTGAGCTCGCTAATCAGTTTAGGAGCTGATTTAATGGGTTTTGTAGAGGGTTGCAGCCAACTCTCCTTGCTCGAAGTGTTGACTTTTCTGATGTTTCTCATTTTGGGGAAGGAAAAATATAAAAATGAAGATTTCAGAGCAGCCTTTCTGAAAACTAACTGATTATTTTAGCTGAATTCATCACTACACCTGTTATGAGGGCAGCAAGTGGGGGTGGGGGGGAGAGGGAGGGAGAAGGGAAGTATAATAAACCTGAGCACTTGCATGATCAGGTCTGTCTGCCTTGTTTATTTTTAAACATAGTATTTAAAACACACACTTGCATTTTCTATCCTTCTACCTTAAAAAAAAAATACAATTTTTTTTATAAAAGCCAAAAACATCAGTGAAATCATACTTTTTCCTAAATTCTGTTTTAAATATGAAGCACTTAATTTCAGCACATTTGAGAGGAATGAGGGAAAGGTGGCTCCTACTATTCCATTCCCTTAATCCTGAGCTGACTGGGGCGTCAAAATGGCTCCCAGTTGAAGGGCCAAACAGCTACACTAAGTTACACCCACTGCAGCAGTCCCTATGTGACAGCTGCACTGGTCAAGGAACAGGTGAAGTACCGTGTGCTCCATGACACCATTTCTATGCTTCCCTATCCCTGACGCACCACCTTCATAAAGGTATTGGGGTGGTGGCTACCCCATCTCCAACGTTCAAGAATTCCTCTGTGTCAAGGGGAATCTATGGCTACCCGTTCATTGCAGCTTCTTGCAGCACAGTGCAGCCAGACGGGCTGGAGATCTGGCTTGAAGTGATGATTAACTTTACCTTTTAAAAAGCAACCACTATTTAAAGCAGGTGAGAGTAGTTGGAGTCACCCATTTTTACTCTTTTGTTAGATTAAGTTGCATTCTTAATCACCCTTAACATTGTTTACTCACTATTTTTTTTTTTATTATGAGGCTGGTTTAAAAAAAAAAAAAAAAAAAAAACTCCACACCCCCTGAGTGACATAGTTATACCTATTTATCTCATAGAACTGGAAGGGACCCCAGAAGGTCATTGAGTCCAGTCCCCTGCCTTCACTAGCAGGACCAAGTACTGATTTTGCCCCAGATCCCCAAGTGGCCCCCTCAAGGATTGAACTCACAACCCTGTGTTTAGCAGGCCAATGCTTAAACCACTGAGCTATCCCGCCCCCTCCCAACTGAACTGCTGCTGTAGACCGTGCTATGTCGACAGGAGGTCATCTTCCATCAACATAGCTGCAGCCTCTCAGGGAGTTGGAGTACTTATGCTGACAGGAGAAGTTCTCCAGTCAGCACAGGTAGCATCTTCAGTAAGCCCTATAGCAGTACAGCTGCACCACTATATGTGTAGACAAGAACCAGATTATTTGTTGTCTTTCTAAACTTGAAGCCCACTTCAGAACCTCACTGACCACGCAACATTGTTTCTGTGTTGGTAAACTGGGTATAGTACATGATATGAAAAAACCCATGGCATCCTAGCTAACTTGAGGAGGGGAGGGAGTTTCCTTTTCATAGTTTGGCTTAGCCACAGGTAGTTTGGCTTTTAAGATGAAAATATTTGAGAAATTGCTGCAGTAAAAAGTCTTGATTTTTTTTTATTTATTTATTTACTTTCTTTCTATATATGCAATTTAAGTATACCTCATGTTCTGAAGAACTAACAATTTGGGAACAGAACACATTTTATTCTTCCTTTTTAATAGAAGGGCAAATTTGAATTTCTCAAGAGTACACAGTTATTTCAAGTATTAATACTATATCAGGCAAAATGTCAAAAAATTTTGGAGAGGTTTCACAGAAATTGTTTAGACCTAGAGTACTGCACATCTTGTAAGCTTCTACCTTTGGAGCATTTTTTTTATGATTAACACCAAAATATAGTCAATATGTTCGCTCCTTTTTCCATGGTATTCAAATCAATCAAAAGCTTGTAGATCACAAGAAGTGAATGTCATGATATATAAACATAATTGCATTGTCAAAATGTAGTAGGATGTAGGTATCTTAAAATAAAGATACTTTTTAGATGTATTCCAGTCTTCTTAAAAAACACAACCACACACACACTCTTCTTTTAACAAGAATATGTCAACTTTAAATTAATGCTTTCAATGGAAAGAATAATCCAAAGCTGCGACTTCACTGCTTGTCTCTTTGCTTGGGATGGTAAGTTGGGCTCCCTCTACTGTTCAAAGACAAAGTGGCACAATACTTGGGCAAAATGCATAGTATTGCTGCCAACTTTGTATTTTGTGTCTATCCCTAAGGCAGAAAAAAACAATTGGTTTGTTGCTGTTTGTTTCACACAATCTGTCTTCTAGCCCTTCATTTTAACCTTCTTTAAGAACCTGGACTTTTACCCTGTGTCAAAACCCTTCTTCCCTATTGTGCAGGTATTTTATTTTTATGGTAACTCACTATAAACCTGATAAACACATAACCTTGCAGCACCAAAATTCTATTCTTTTTACAGGTCTACTTATCAGATTATTCATTTTAAAACTTCGCTGTTTCGTGAAGTGTTTTTCCTCATTTAGCAACCAGAAATTTTAAGATTTTTCTCTTATTGGATCTTTTATTTTCCAATCTGTTTTTTGGTGCATTGGAAGCTTATTCATTTATCAGGTATTCATTTAAAAGGGTCTCACTGTATATTTTTATTTTGATTGTTGCACAAAACATATAATAGCTCAGTTCCTTTAACAGGTATTCGTTAAGTGGACTCCCGTTTAGTTCTTAAAAATTAATTGCATAACTGTTTTTAGAAGCAGTTGTTGTTTCACGTAAAGGGATCTAAAACAATTTGTTGTGTGTTTATAGGAATCTTTGCCTTTAAGTGTGCTCGTGCAGAAGAACTATTTAATATGCTACAAGAGATCATGCAGAACAATAGCATAAATGTGGTAGAAGAACCAGTAGTAGAAAGGAATCATCATCAAACTGAGTTGGAAGTTCCAAGAACCCCTCGAACACCCACCAGTAAGCATGGTTCTGCTGTCAGAAATTATACTTTGTGTGTATCATGTTACCTTGCTTTAAATTTGATTTAGCTCTTCAGTTAGCAGCATGCAAGTAATCTAGTTAAAGAATGAATACTGATTTAAATGCTATTGCCAGCTAAAGTGTTTGCTGTAGGTTTTTTTTTTTCTTTAAATACCATCACAGAATTACATAAGAACATACATAAGAACGGCCATACTGGGTCTGACCAAAGGTCCATCAAGCCCAGTATCCTGTCCTCTAACAGTGGCCAATGGCAGGTGCCCCAAAGGGAATGAACAGACAGGTTATCATCAAGTGATCCATGCGCTGTCACCTAATCCCAGCTTCTGGCAAACAGGCTAGGGACACCATTCCTGCCCATCCTGGCTAATAGCTATTGATGGATCTGTCTAGCTCCCTTTTGAACCCCTTTATAGTATTGTCTTCACAACACCCTCTGGCAAGGAGTTCCAGAGGTTGGCAGCACATTGCGTGAAAAAATACTTTCTTGTTTGTTTTAAACCTGCTACTTATTAATTTCATTTGGTGGCCCCTTGTTCTTGTATTATGAGAGAGAGAGTAAATAACACTTCCTTATTTACTTTCTCTATACCACTCATGATTTTATAGACCTCTATCATAGCTCCCCTTAGTCGCTTCTTTTTCCAAGCTGAAAAGTCCCAGTCTTATTAATCTCTCCTCATACGAAAGCCGTTCTATACCCCTAATCATTTTTGTTGCCCTTGTCTGAACCTTTTCCAATTCCAATATAACTTTTTTTGAGATGGGGTGACCACATCTGCACGCAGTATTCACGGTGTGGGCATACAATGGATTTATATAGAGGCAATATGATATTTTCTGTCTTATTATCTATCCCTTTCTTGATGATTCCCAACATTCTGTTTGCTTTTTTGACTGCTGGTGCACATTAAGTGGATGATTTCAGAGAACTGTCCACAATGACTCAAGCTCTCTTTGAGTGGTAACAGCTAATTTAGACCCCATCATTGTATATGTATAGTTAGGATTATGTTTTCCAATGTGCATTACTTTGCATTTATCAACATTAAATTTCATTTGCCATTTTGTTGCCCAGTCACCCAGTTTTGTGAGATCCTTTTGTAGCTCTTCACAGTTTGCCTAGGACTTAACTATCTTGAGTAGTTTTGTATCATCTGCAAATTTTGCCACCTCACTGTTTACCCCTTTTTCCAGATCGTTTATGAATATGTTAAATAGGACTGGGACAAATACAGGTCCCTGGGGGACACCACTATTTACCTCTCTCCATTCAGAAAACCGTATCTCCTTGCCCTGGGGCAGGACTGGCTAGAACTCCCAAAACTGAAGAATTTGGCTAGGCTCTATTGGGACCTAAGATCACTACACAAAAGCACCACTTTAGAATGTGCACATATGGTCGCTTTACGAGATCTTGTCTAAGGATTGCCTTATTGCAACCACAGAAAATTATTCGACAATTGTAAACGTCAGTCATTGTCTAAAATGTTCATGCTTTAAGTGTGTCAGTGGGCCCCGAGGAGCTGAATGAAGGTGGAACAGCAGAGTTGGATCTCTCTTCCTATCAGTGAAACAAGAAATTACTGACCTTTTCTTTATAGGGAAGGCTCCTGTAAGCATTTCCAACGCTCTGTAGCAGCAAAGGGCTTGGCAAAGTTTGAATCTTCTTTGAGTATTGTCCCTTTGGCACCTTTGACTGGAGGTTTTCAGTAACTGCCCATTTGGCTTGCGCATGCATTCCAGACATCCTTGTGCCCATACCAAGGAGGATATATAGAGCTGCATAGGAAAAATGCCCTCTGTTCCTTCTCAACTGCCCTTACACCAGAGACTGAGCACCAAGCATGCCTGGTTCACTTTAGGTGTAGTTTAGCTTGGTTTGTTCTTCTGTTAGTTTTCTTACATTTAATCTAGTTCTTATTATTTAATTTTGGGGGGATTCTGTTTGTTTTATTTTCCCCTCTCTTCTTTCTCCACTTGAGGGGTTATTTTGGAGATCAGCACTTCTGGGGTACACTAAGATCCCTAGGCTTCAAGAACTCTCTCTCCTGCCAGGAAGTAATCAGTCAGTGACGGCTATTCTCAGTGCCTCCGCTCTTTGGGAGACATCCATATACTGACCAAGTGTAAGATCTGCACCTCTTTTAAAAGCAGAACTCGTTAAGAATAGAGTGAGAAAATTTAGATTGATTATGACGGAACAAGCCCTAAGACTGGACTCTGATCCAGGCTCATAGAACCCCTCTGTACTCTGGCCTCTGAGTACACTTAATCTACCTCTGGGTTCAGGTCACCAAGAGTCTCATGAAACAAGACACTGGGTGCCAACAAGAGGATGAGGAAAACTAAGTTTCCTACCTGGGCCTTACTAATGGAGTCGGCATTGACCTCAGCACTGGCATGCTGACGCTATCTGGCGCCAGGTGCGTTGTCAGTGCCCAGTGACGCCCCATCAACTAGTCAGTACCGCTCCCCCTGCTAAGAAGCAAGGGAAGACTCAGTGGTACTGAGAAAAGGACAGGGGTGAGGCCGCACCTGAGTTGGGCAGCCCACGATCCCCCTCGGGACCCAGACCTCTGACTCGTGCTGAGCGGAGTATTCCGGTCCCATCCACGCGTGCCTCCCCTGTGGGGAGAATACTGTCAACGCCAGAGGTAGCGCAGGCAATGCGTGATATCCTCGCCCTTCCGGTGCCGAGTGTGCCGCCCGAGATGGGCCCTCACTCCAGAGGGAAGCCGCCCCTAGGAGCTCATCGGCCCTCTCAGGTTCGGCATAGCCCCCGCTCCGAGGATGAGCTGCCTACCCGTTCTGCAGGGCCATCTCGTAGCCCGCGTCAGACGCCCACGCCATTGGCCAACTCACCTGAGAGGGAGTCCCGAGGGTCCTCCGCTACCAGGAGGGGTCGCAGGCACCGAGGCAGCAGGCATCGACACTCCTCTTCCTACAGGAGTTATAGGAGCAAGTCTCGACGCCATTGGCACCGACGCTCAGACTCAAGTGATCGCTCCGACAGGCGTCGTTCGCAAAGCACCCTTCGGCCGGCACCGGCACCTAGCCATCGTAGCCACGGTTGCCGTGGTGACTCTGGAAGCAGTACCTCTGATGGGTACAGGTCTTCCTCGTTGAGATCAAAATCTCGAGGCCTGCACCGACAGGGCCATGGATGCTCCCGTCGCTCGTTTGGCACTGTGCGCTCGTCAGTGACGTCGGCCTCAGCACCCCGCCACCCATCCCCGGGGCACGCCACCCTGCATGATCAAGCGGCTCCGCTAGGTCCCCAAGTGGGGCACTGGCAAGGGGCAACCTGGCAAGGGCAATGGTGTCAGTGGGCACCTTGGCCCCAACCGCCGGCACCGGCGAGACCCCGTTTGATGGCCAGGGCATCATAGGTGCATTCAACGTCCCCACCTCGACACCGGGAGAAGTCAGCTGGCACCGAGGCAGTGGCACCGCACCCAGGCTTGGATTCGGGGGTTGAACCACCGGTACCACCCGATGCCCTGGGAGCAGATCCGGTCCCTTCACCGGCACCGGAGAAATTCATTGTGGTGCCACCACCCGCCTTACAGGAAGATTTTAAGGCTCACCAGGAGCTCCTTAGGCGGGTCGCCTCCAATCTCCAGCTCCAGGCTGAAGAGATGGAGGAGCCGTCAGACACGTTGTTCAACGTCTTGTCCTCCTCGGCACCGGGCCATGTGGCCCTACCTCTCCACCAAGGGGTGGCCAATATCTGCACATTGCTTTGGCAAACCCTGGTGTCCTTGGCGCCTATTTCAAAAAAAAGCAGAGAGAAAGTACTTTGTTCCAGCAAAGGGGCACACATATTTGTACTCTCACCCGGTACCCAACTCTCTGGTGGTGGAGTTGGTAAACCAGCGTCAGAGACATGGCCAACCCGCTCCCACCCCCAAAGATAAAGACGCCAGAAGACTGGATATCTTTGGCAGGAAGGTTTATTTATCGGCGAGCTTCCAGCTCAGGGTGGCTAATCATCAAGCCCTCCTGAGCCGCAATGATTTTAACTTGTGGGGGTCCCTGCGAAAGTTCGAACCTCTTCTTCAGGAAAAGGATAAGAAGGAGTTCAGAGCTCTGGTAGACGAAGGTGCGGCGGCGGTGAAAGTGGCCCTCCAAGCAGCTTCGGACGCGGCGGATACAGCAGCCCGTTCGATGGCCTCCGCTATTGCCATGTGCAGGGCATTGTGGCTCTCGCTGTCAGGGCTGTCCGTGGAGTCCCAGTCCCTCATGCAGAACTTGCCTTTCGACGGGAAGGCCCTGTTTGCAGATCAGACAGACACCAGTCTACACGGGATGAAGGACTCCCGCATCACCCTCAAATTCTGGGCCTATATGTTCCACCAGCTAAGGACAAACCCAGGCCACAGACCTCAGCTCCTCCAAGTAGGGGCAGATATGAGCCTCCCTCTAAGAGGCCGAGGGAGCAGAGACATAGGTCCCAGCACCAGTCCCGCTCGGCCCCGTGACCTGGGCCCTCCAAGGGCAAAAAGCAGGGGAAGAGGCGCTTTTGACTCTTTGTGGGGGGCCACCGGGCCTGTTGCCAGCGGAGCCCCCCAGTTAATAAAGTTTGTGTTCTGCAACCATTTTATCTGCCTTCCGAGTGCAATGGTCCCATATAACGTCGGACCAGTGGGTCCTCAGCACCATTTCCAGGGGCTACATGTTGCAGTTCACTTCGCCCCCCCCCAACCCCCAGAAATCCCTGGGGACCCGGAACACGCCCTCCTTCTAGACCAGGAGGTGACGCTCCTCCTCACCCTGGGCGCAGTGGAGAAGGTGCCTCGAGAATTCGAGGGCAGGGGTTTCTACTCCCGGTATTTCCTGATTCCAAAGGCAAAAGGTGGGCTCAGACCCATCCTCGACCTGCAGAGCCTCAATCAGTTTATGGTTCGTTAAAAGTTCCGCATGGTTTCCCTGGCCTCTATTATTCCATCCCTGGACCCGGGGGATTGGTTCGCAGCTCTGGACCTCCAGGATGCCTATTTCCACATCCATATTTTCGAGGGTCACAGGCGCTTCCTCCGCTTCCTGGTAGGGCGGGATCACTACCAGTTTACGGTCCTTCCCTTTGGCCTCTCCATGGACCCCAGGGTTTTTACCAAATGCATGGTGGTAGTGGCAGCCTACCTCAGGAGGAACAGGCTGCAAATTTTCCCCTGCCTGGACGACTGGCTGCTCAAAGGCAAGTCTTGGTCCCAGGTGCAGGCCCAGATAGAATTCCTGCTGGCCACTTGCTAGAGTCTAGGCCTAGTGGTAAACGAGGACAAGTCCACGTTAGTGCCGGTTCAGCATAGGAGCGCAGCTGGACTCGGTGGTGGCCACAGCCTTTATTCCCAGGGACAGGTTCGAGAAGCTCAAAAGTCTCATAGCCTCGGTCACGCCCTTCCCCGTGACGATGGCAAGGGTGTGCCTTCAACTCCTGGGCCACATGGCAGCCTGCACCTCCGTGGTGCGACATGCCAGGCTCAGAATGAGGCCCCTCCAACTCTGGCTGGCCTCCCAATATTCCCAGGCCAGTGACGGCCTGGACAAGATTGTCACGGTACCTCCCAACGTAGTGGCTGACCTACAATGGTGGTCCCTCCCGGGCAATATGTTACAAGGGATCCCCTTCTGAGATACCCCTCCCTCACTAGATCTAGTTTCGGACGCCTCGGACCTGGGGTGGAGAGCCCATGTGGGGAACTTCCAAACCCAGGGTAGATGGTCAACTTCCAAACCCAGGGCAGATGGTCAACCTCGGAATTGTCCCTGCACATAAACATCAGGGAACCCAGGGCGTTGTGCCTGGCGTGCATAGCGTTCAGCCTGCACCTTCGGGGAAAGATGGCCAGAGTCCTCACGGACAATACGACCGCGATGTATTACATCAACAGGCAAGGGGGCACGTGCTCCTCGGCCTTGTGCCAGGAAGCCCTGGACCTATGGGAATTTTGTATAGCCCACATCTCTCTAAGGGCTTTTCACCTACCCGGCACGCGCAATATGTGAGCCGATCACCTCAGCAGGGTTTTCTCCCACCAATACAAGTGGTCACTCCACTGGGAGGTCACCCAGCAACTCTTCCGAGAGTGGGGAGCTCCCCAGGTAGATCTCTTTGCTACTGCCCAGAATCGTCTCTGCCCCCAGTTCTGCTCCAGGGCAGGGACAGAAAGGGGGGCGATCTCGGACACATTCCTCCTACCGTGGTCAGACCAACTGTTCTATGTCTTTCCAATGTTTCCACTGATAGGCAAGGTCCTGCAGAAAGTAAAGGCAGACAGGTCGAGGGTCATCCTCATAGCCCCGGATTGGGCCCACCAGCATTGGTGTGGGACCCTCCTGCAACTGTTAGCGGCCCGTGGAGGCTGCCACTCCACCCGGATCTCCTCTCCCAGGAGAGGGGATGCCTTGTCCATCCCAACCTAGCCGCACTTCACTTGACAGCATGGTTGCTCCATGGTTAAACCAGGAGGAGGGAAGGTGTTCAGAGGATGTCAGACAAATTCTGCTGGAGAGCAGAAAGCTGTTTACATGACCGACCTACCTTGCCAAATGGTTTAGGTTTTCTAGGTGGGCAAGGGAGCAGGGCACCTCCCCATCATCCGCATCCCTCCAACTTATTCTAGATTACCTCCTGTCCCTTAGGACCCAAGGTCTAGCTTCGGCCTCCGTCAGGGTACATTTAGCGGCCATTTCCGCCTTTCACCCTCCTTTGCGGGGTCACTCAGTGTTTCCCCATTAGATGATCTCCCACTTTTTAAAAGGACTAGATTGTACATTTCAGTATGCCAGGGCCCTGGTCCCGCAATGGGATCTGAACCTAGTGCTATCCCGCCTCATGGGCCCTCACTTTGAACTCTTAGCCACGTGTTCCTGGTCCCACCTGTCCTGGAAAGTAGCATTCTTGGTGGCTATCACCTCAGCCCGTCAGGTCTCAGAACTTAGGGCCTTAATCTCGGAACCCCCGTATACGGCCTTCCATAGGGATAAGGTCCAGCTTTGCCCACACCCTGCGTTTCTTCCCAAGGTGGTCTCCGCCTTCCATATGGAACAGGACATTTTCTTACTGGTACTCTGTCCTAAGCCCCATTCCTCTAATGAGGAGCGCCGCCTACACACGCTAGATGTGCGTAGGGCGCTTGCCTTTTACCTGGACTGTACCAGGCCGTTCAGGAAATCCTCGCAGCTGTTTGTGGCATCGGCTGAGCGTATGAGAGGGCAACCAGCCTCCACCCAGCACCTTTCCCGCTGGATCACCTCGTGCATACGTACGTGTTACGACTTGGCAGGGGTTCCCCCGCCGCCTATTGTAAAGGTGCATTCTATGAGAGTGCAGGCCTCGTCAGCTGTCTATGTAGCCCACGTCCCTATCTAGGACATATGTAGGGCTGCCACGTGGTCCTCTGTCCACACCTTTTCCTCGCACTATGAGATCGTCTCCCAAGCATGGGATGACGCCGGGTTTGGTAGGGCGGTACTCCGTCCCGATAACCTTTGAACTCCTACCCACCTCCATCAGATTTAGCTTGGAGTTCACCTACTGTGGAATACACAGGAGCTATCACTTGAAGAAGAAAGGACAGTTACCTGTTCCGTAACTGGCGTTCTTCGAGATGTGTTGCTCCTGTCTATTCCACACCCCGCCCTCCTTCCCCTCTGTCTGAGTGGTCTGGTAAGAAGGAACTGAGGGTGGGGGGAGTGCACAGCTCCCCTTATAGCGCGATATAGAGGCGCTACTCCAGGGGTCGCAGCGGTGCTCCCCCACTACGGGTACTGCTAAGGGAAAAACTTCTAGCACCGGTGCACGTGGCGAGCACGCACACCTACTGTGGAATAGATAGGAGCAACACATCTCAAAGAATGCCAGTTATGGAACAGGTAACTGTCCTTTTTGTTATGGCCACACCCTAAATTTGTCTAAAGTATCTTCTGAATTTCAGATTAACCAGGTCACTTATCTCCCAGTTTCCTTTTCCTCCCTTCTCCGCCCCCCCAATTACATCAGACCAGGGATGTCTTCCATATCTTGGATGTCTGAAGGGCATTAGCCTTCCATCTGGACGAAACTAAACCGTTTAGAAAATATCCCAGACTGTTTCAATTGCAGACGGATCTAAAGGACCGAGAGTCTCCTCCCAAAGACTCTCAAGGTGGATCTCTAGAGGTATTATTTCATGTTATGAGTCTGTCAAATCCAACCTTTTTCCATTGTGCTAGCCCATTGTACAGGCTGAAAACCTGTTATGAAATCAGCAAGGCTGCAACCTGGACCTCTCTACATGCTTTGGTTCATGCCTATAGATCAGATGCTGGAGTTGGTAATGCAGTTTTGTCTTCAATATTAGACTTGGCTCTGAAGCTCCTGCCTCTGGGTGAGGATACTACTTGGGAGTCATCTGAAATAGAGAACTTGTTACAGGGAAACTACTCAATGAAGGAGAGGTTACTCACCTTGTGTGTAACTGGAGTTGTTTGAGATGTGTCCTGAGGGTGCTCTGCTACAGGCCCTCCTTTCCTTCTGTTTCGGAGCTTCCTTTCATGGAACTTTGTGGTAGAGAAGGAACTGAAGGCAGTTTGTCTGTGCAGCTCTCTGTATCCCCAGTACAGGGCACAAGGATGTCTGGAGAACATACATAGGCCAAATGGGCACCGCTACTGAACATCTCCGGTCAAAGGCTCATGGGGCTATGTGCACCTCAACTGGAGCACCCATAGGAACGCATACCTTGAACTCCAGCCACTGCATAGTTGAGTTATCTCTCCTTTTCCAATATCCCCATATTAGCCAAGACACTGTGGTTTTTGACTTTATAAATATCTAAGATGAGCTTTTTCAGGCTCAGAGTGTGGTTTTTAAAGAATGCTCAGAACTCCTGTGACCTTGTTCCATCCCAAATTGAGCTCTCCTCTGACACTTGTTTTTGACAGGATGTAGTTCTGAGGGCATGGTATGTATAGCTGAACAAATGGCTTGAATTCTGGCTTTTTTGGAAGACCTTTATCTCACAGATGTTGTGGTCATAGATATCTGCATCATGGCTTGCAGTCAGCTTCCATCTCTCATGTCTACAGAACATATTTCATAGTAGGGGAGCCCAAACTCTCCCACCCCTATGAGTTTTGTTTCTCAGGATATCTTTATCTGGGTATATTTGTGGATAATTCTTGCTTATTGAGCACTCATCCTCAAATCCCTCTGCATTGATGCTTCTTGGTTAGTAGGAGGTGACTCATCCTCTCTTTTACTAAAGAAAAAAAGAGCTGCTTTGCATCTTGCCTGAGGTACATGTTAATCACTGCCTGATGCAGTGCCTTTTGTTTTATTTTGAAACATCACATCCCTTAAGCTACTTACTCACCCAGAGTGAGAATCCCATAATGATGGTATCTTTAAAGAAGAGAAAATTCTTTCTACATCTTACATGATTCTCACTCACCTATGCATCTTCTTTCAGAATCTGGGAGTTCTCGTATGAAGAGGTGTGCTCTGCCTTGTGGTGATTGTGTATTTGTGCGTATTTATATACAAAAATAACATTGTCTGCTGGAAGTGTTTTTTATATGCACTCACCCTTTATCCCTGCAGACTTAAGGATATGTTGATATTGATCATGTTCCAGCCTTTCACAAAAAAAAAAGGGGGGGGGAGGGAATTGGCAGTTAAGTTGTACCTTTTGCGCTGCAGGGTTGGACTGTTTCTTCTGCTGTTGTGGGGAGGGTGTGTGTGAAGCCCTCCAAAACTCTGTTTTTGGGAGTTTTGGCCAATCTCAGGCTGGAGGCTTGAGATCTAACAGTGAGGATCCTGTGGTGATGATGCTTTAAGAAAGTAGAATTACAGGCAAGTAATTTTCTTTTCCTTAAGGAGACAGCTTCATATTGGCAATATTGAAAAGAAGTTTGATAAGAACTAAGTTCTGTCAGAGGGTTATGGTTCATTCTCCATCTAGATCTAAAAATGTAAACTTCTTGTTTCAGTGTTGCCTATACATTCACTTCAGATGATAAACTAGAGTTGTAAAACTGTGAATTTGAAAAGTGGTGGAATTAAGTTCTCAAAAGTAGACACTCTTGTGACTAGTGACATTACAGGAATATCTCTTGTGACAATCTTATATAGTTAACTGGAAAATTGCATTAAAATTTGGCAGTGTGAAGAAAAAACTGAAATTGTCCAGAAAATCCATTGGCTTAGCAATTTTTCTGATGAAATACTTGTAACCAATGAAACTAACTTATTTTCCCTTTGTATATTTATCTTGGCCTTTGTTGCAAACTCATTTATTTTATTCAATCATTGCTGTCATTCTGTATCCTAAGTATACTGACAAACAATGCAATGCAAAATTATGAAAAACAAATTAATTTTTCAATAGTATTTATATCTAATATATATTCCCATACTGTTTTCTTGTTTATGCATGCAAACAATACAGCTTAAGAAGGCTGAACTTAAGAAAATGAATGTTGATGCCAGTTCCACTTTGTTACTCAGTGATAGTTGCTTTTCATATTTTCCTGAGGGGATTAAAATTTTTGGCACATGGTTTGTCAGTTAAATATTGAGGCGCTCCAATCCAGATTTTATTTTTTTTTAGGCACATATCTGGCCCTGTGAGCATTTGGGATTTGTTAAATATATTTATTTTGATATTGCACACAATGTACAGTGCACTTTCCAAAGACAAAAGAAAGCAGCTGAATGATACATAAGGGGTCACTTTGAATATTTTTTTAATGCATCTTTTCTTAAATTGAATTAGCTCCTGGTTTCGGTGCACAAAGTTTACCTAATGGGTATCCCAGATATCCCTCCTTTGGAGATGCTTCATCACATCCTTCCAGCAGGCATCCCTCTGTAGGAAGTGCACGGCTTCCTTCAGTAGGTGAAGAGTCAACGCATCCATTGCTTGTCGCAGAGGAACAAGTAAGCATAGTCTTTATTTTCACATATTTTGGGTTCAGTATTAATTCTACTGTTCTTGTACTGATCCTGTAGATTTGTATTTGCACTTATTTTCCTAGCTCTGTTTCCATGATGGAAAAACATGGGTTTTTTTCTGATCTTGGCTGTGCGTATCTGCATAGTATGTTGTATTGCTATAGAATGTTTGCATGTGGTACCATTTTAGGATGATGATTAAAGCTAAGATTTTGTCATGGGTATTTTTAGTAAAAGTCAGGGACAGGTCACTGGCAATAAAGAAAAATTCATGGAAGCCCGTGACCTGTTCCTGACTCTTACTAAAAATATCCATGATAAAATGGGAAGGGACCGGGGCAGCTGCAGGGTGGCTGGGAGTTCTGGGGTCCCAGCACTCATGGGGGCTCAGAGCTCCAGGGTCCCCCTGCCACCAGCAGTGGAGGGAAACTGCGAGAATCCCTCCTCCCCAGCCGCAGGGAACTGCGGGGGGCCCCCTCCCCAGCCGCAGGAAGCTGCGGGGGGTCCTGCCCTGCCACGGCTGCAGCTGGGAGCTGCAGGGTACCCCCGCTGATGGTGTCTGAGAGCTTGGGGGCCCACCGCCTCAGGTGGTGGGGGTACCTCACAGCTCCCTGCCGCCAGGGCTGAAGTCACAGGGGTCTTTGGAAGTCATGGATTCCGTGACTTCCGCAACCCCTGTGACAAAACGGTAGCCTTGATGATGATGTATATGGTGTGTATCTGGCGAAAGAACAGCTTTTTGTTTTCTTAGCTACTTGATTTAAAATACACATTATTATGCATTTATTTGTATTGTTCCCAATCATGAACCTAAGTACCTTTGTGATCAATACTGTGCACACATGTATAACAGTTCCTGCCCACAATCTTAATGTGATAAGAAGCAGGTGCTGAAAGGAAAATGAGCCAAAGTACCAGGAAAACCTATTTTGGTGTACTAAGGACAAGAAGATATGTGGGTAAGAGTCATATGGGGAGTCAGCATGGAAAAGTCACTGAGGATGATGATGAGACTGGGCGGAGAAAAAGAGGCAGAGCCAAAAGTCAGAGAGGAAGATAGATGGCGATGAGTCAAGGGAGCACCTGCAGGGAAGGAAGAGGAGAGAACAAATGGTTGGAGTGTTCAAAGGGGAATGAATTAGGTGAGAGAGGGAGAACAGGGGTTGGAAGCAACTGGAGTGGGAGAGAAGCTGAGTGCCTCACTGTGGCTTTTTGAGCATGTCACTGGGTAAGTGGTGTGGGAGAAATTACATCTTTGTATTTGATTCTCAGCAATGCTCTTTGGTAAAAGCAAATAACTTGAAAAATTAAGACACACGTGACTGTTGATGTGTGAGGCAACCCAGAAAAGTAATAGTTCTTCTTCGAGTGCTTGCTCATATCCATTCCATTAGGTGTGTGCGCGCCGCGTGCACGATCGTCGGAAGATTTTCTACCCTAGCAACACCGGCGGGTCGGCTGTGGAGCCCCCTAGAGTGGCGCCTTCATGGCGCTGAATATATACCCCAGCCGACCTGGCGCCCCCTCAGTTCCTTCTTACCGCCCCTGACGGTCGTTGGAACTGTGGAGCGCGGCATAGCTGTCCTCCACTCTCCCTAGCTTTGTTAGTTATTCGCAGTTGTAGTTATAGTTATAGTTCTAGTGTTTGTAGTTAAATAGTTAAATAGTTTTAAAGTTGTTATAGTTGTTATAGTAGTCCAGGGGACTAAGGGGGTCGTCTCCCCCTTTCTCCCCCGGCCGCGGGCCCGGGCTCATGCCCAAAGCTCCCGGCTTCAAGCAGTGCGCCTCCTGCGCTAAGCCTATGCCCACGAGCGACCCGCACGACTCCTGTCTGAAGTGCCTGGGAGAGTCCCACCAAACAGATAAGTGCAAGATCTGTAAGGCCTTCAGACCAAGGACCAAGAAAGAGCGGGACTTTCGGCTCTGGCAACTCCTGATGGAGGCGGCACTTAGTCCGGACACTCCCTCTACGAGCCAAGCCACGGCACCTAGCACCTCGGTGCGCAGTGCCCCAGCAGCACCGGCAATGCCGACCGCGCGGGTGGTGTCGGACAAGCCTCCCCGGCACCGGACCTCGTCGGCACCGCAGCAAGTACCTCGACGCCGGTCATTATCCCCGGGGCATAAAAAAGCCCATAAGACGGGGACCTCCGTGCTGAAGGCGCCGGCTCCCCCAGTGCCGGGGGTAGAGCCGAATCCGCCGGTGGAGCACCGGAAACAGGTGCCTCCAGCACTGTCGACTAGGGCACCGAGGCCGTTGAGTCCGGTGCAGATAGCGTCTCCACCGAGACCGGAGATAATACAACTCCCGTCGACTCCGGAGACCTTCGTGGCGGCGAGAGACTTGATAGCTCTCACAGAGCCGGCACCGCCTCAACCACTGGCACCGACGGCACCGTTGACTCGCCCGGTCCAGTCAAGGGGGAAACCTGCCCTGATGCGCCCTCCATCGCAAGGGCTGGAACCTCGGCACCGGTCCAGGTCCCGAAGCAGGTCCCCACGCCGCTCGCAGTCCCGGCACCAAATATCACCTCGGCACCGGTCGTACTCGCGGCCAAGATCTTCGTCGCGGCACCGCTCTACGTCTCGGCACCGCTATGATCGTCGGCACCGATCAACGTCGAGACGTAGTTCTCGGCATTGCTACGGTCGACGCTCGACGTCGAGAGGCCGCTTCCGGCACCAGGCATACTCCAGGTCCTCGTCGAGGTCCAGATCCGGCTCCCGACACCGACGAGATCATCGGCACCGATCGCGGTCCAGGCACCGTTCGCCGGCACCGCGCAGAGATAGATCATCTCCGGACCGGCACCGTGCGGCACCGCAGCCCACGGGAATCGTCTCGTCTCTCTCGGCACCGCCATGGCCATCAAGATCGGTGTCTCGCTCCTCGGAGGACCTGTCGAGATCGGCATACCCCCCTCAAGGGCAAGCCGAGGAACGGAACTTGGGCCATTGGCAGGAGATGGCAGAGGACCACTCTCATGGCCCATCTCACTGGTCGTTTTGGACCCCGTGGGCGTACCACCAGGAGCAAGGGGCTCCAATACCATCGACCTCTCGCTCGGGTCACTCAGTTAGAAGGGTCCCGGAATCCACCATCTCTCGGCCTCCGCCAGGGGGCATGGAGGCTTCCGTGTCCACGCCACCCGACACCATAGATCCAAGTACAGGTGATGCTCCGGCCCAGGAGCAGGGGGATCAGGACCCTTCATTGGATCCAGTACCACCGGAGGCATCTTCCTCTTCCTCTCCGGATGAGGCAGTGGCGGGCACGTCATGTACAGGTCCCCCTCCGATAGATCTTCGGGCTCACCAGGATCTCCTGCGTAGGATGGCCCGTAATATGGACCTGCAGGCGGAGGAGATAGTGGAAGTGCAGGACCCTATCGTTAACATCCTCGGAGCGGATGCCCCATCGAGGGTGGCGTTACCCTTGATCCGCACGATACAAACCAATGCGGATACGATATGGCAAACTCCTGCCTCTATCCCACCCACAGCGAGAGGGGTGGAAAGGAAATACTTTGTCCCGTCTAAGGACTATGGGTACTTGTATACCCACCCCCAACCGTGTTCACTGGTGGTGGCATCAGTGAACGCAAGAGAGCGCCACGGTCAGCAGGCTGCAGCGCCTAAATCAAAGGAGGCTAAGCGGCTCGATTTGTTTGGCCGTAAGGTTTACTCAGCCGGAGGGCTGCAACTTAGAGCGGCGAACCAGCAGGCGCTCCTGAGCCGCTACAACTTCAACTCCTGGAACTCTATGGGGAAGTTTAAGGAGTTGATTCCCCAAGAGTCCAGGGAGGAGTTTGGAGCCATGGTAGAGGAGGGTAAGAAGGTGGCTCGGACCTCCTTGCAAGCCTCCTTGGACATAGCGGACTCGGCTGCGAGGACCATGGCTTCGGGTATCGCTATGCGGAGGATCTCCTGGCTTCAGGTTTCGGGGTTGCCCCCGGAGCTGCAGCAAACCCTACAGGATCTGCCCTTTGAGGGACATGGATTGTTCTCGGACAAGACGGACTCTCGCCTGCAGAGCCTCAAGGACTCGAGAACAATCATGCGCTCCCTGGGGATGCATGTTGTGGGCCCTCAGCGCAGACCATTTAGGCCGCAGCCTCAGCGCTTCTACCCCCCCCCCCGCCTCGTCAGAGACAGGACTCGACCCGGAGGCGAGGGCGAGGTGGTAGAAGAAGGTGGACCGGCCCTCAACCCGGCCAAAACCAAGGGCCACCTAGACCACCTTCAGGCCCCAGGCAGAACTTTTGAAGGTGCGGTCGAGGACGGCGCCCCAGTCATCCCCCAGGATCCAGCCCCCTCCTTCCGGGATCGCCTCTCCCACTTCCACCGTGCTTGGTCCCTTATAACTTCGGACCGCTGGGTCCTCCGCACGGTGGAGAAGGGATACGCTATCCAGTTTTCTTCTATCCCCCCCCTCCCACTCCCCTTCCCCGTCCCTCTTCAGGGACCCTTCTCACGAGCAACTTCTTATACAGGAGGTTTCTACGCTCCTGGCCATGGGGGCCATAGAGGAGGTTCCGATAGAGTTAAGGGGCAGGGGATTTTATTCCCGTTACTTCCTGATCCCCAAGTCCAAAGGAGGTCTGCGGCCCATCTTGGACTTGCGCGGACTCAACAAATTCGTAGTAAAGTTGAAGTTCCGCATGGTCTCTTTGGGGGCCATTATCCCTTCCCTCGATCCTGGAGACTGGTTCGCCGCCCTCGACATGAAAGACGCATACTTTCACATCTCAATTTACCCACCTCACAGACGCTTCCTGCGATTCGTGGTAAACACGGTGCACTACCAATTTGCAGTCCTTCCTTTCGGCCTATCCTCGGCCCCAAGAGTGTTCACGAAATGTATGGCTGTCGTGGCAGCGTACCTTCGTCGGCAGGAGATACAGGTGTTCCCGTACCTAGACGACTGGCTGGTACGCGGTCGCACCAAAGAGCAAGTTCAAGCTCACGTCCACAGAATAGTGCACACATTCAACGAGTTGGGCATCCTACTCAACAAGGACAAATCCACTCTAGAACCTACCCAGAGAATAGATTTCATCGGCGCAGTTCTAGACTCCAGACGTGCACAAGCCATCCTGCCAGACAACCGCTTTGGCACCATCACGAGCCTCATTCAAGGGCTACAGGCCTTCCCAACTACCACGGTGAAGTCGTGCCTTACCCTGCTGGGTCACATGGCTTCCTGCACGTACGTAACCAGGCATGCCAGACTTCGGCTTCGCCCACTCCAGACCTGGGTGTCATCAATATACCGTCCACATTGGGACAGCCTGAACATGGTGGTCACGGTCCCGAACTCGGTCCTGACCTCCCTCACCTGGTGGCTAGATCACAATGTGGTCTGCAAAGGGATGCCATTTCACGCCCCACAACCCTCTCTGCAGCTGGTCACAGACGCTTCATCTCTGGGTTGGGGCGCCCATCTCAACGAACACCATACCCAGGGCCTGTGGACTGCACCCCAGTTAGCCCTGCACATCAATGTTCGGGAGCTGATGGCGGTGCGCCTGGCGTGCCAGGCATTTCTCAATCAACTACGTGGCCGTTGTGTGTTAGTTCTCATCGACAACACCACGGCCATGTTTTACATCAACAAGCAAGGAGGAGCACGTTCGTCAGTTCTATGCCAAGAGGCCATTCGCCTGTGGGACTTCTGCATCGCCCACTCAATCCATCTCACGGCATCGTTCCTCCCTGGAGTCCAGAACACTCTAGCGGACCGACTCAGCAGGTCCTTCCAGACGCACGAGTGGTCTATCTGTCCGGACGTCATACATTCCATCTTCCAGAAGTGGGGGTTTCCCCAGATAGACCTGTTTGCATCGCGAGACAACAGGAAGTGCCACGTGTTCTGCTCCCTACAAGGTCGAGCTCCGGGCTCCCTCTCGGATGCATTTCTCCTTCCCTGGAAAGACCACCTGTTTTATGCCTTCCCTCCGTTTCCTCTGGTCCACAAGGTACTGCTCAAATTGCGCAGAGACCAGGCACACGTAATTCTGATCGCTCCAGCGTGGCCGAGACAACATTGGTACACCACACTGTTGGAACTCTCGGTTCAGACACCGATCCCGCTTCCATTATGTCCGGATCTCATCTCTCAGGACCACGGCCGGCTGCGTCACCCCGACCTGCAATCACTCCATCTCACAGCGTGGCTGCTCCATGGTTCACCCAGGCAGAGCGGCAATGCTCGCACTCTGTCCGACAGATTCTGCTGAGCAGTAGGAAGCCCTCAACACGAGCCACGTATTTGGCCAAGTGGAAGCGGTTCTCCTGTTGGTGCGAACAACGAGCCACGTCCCCGTTACAGGCACCTATTCCTCTCATATTGGAATATCTCCTCTCCCTAAAACAGCAAGGGTTGGCGATATCTTCAATTAGAGTTCACCTGGCCGCTATATCAGCCTTTCACCCAGGGGAACTCACGTCCTCGGTATTCTCTAACCCGATGGTCGTTAGATTCCTCAAGGGCTTAGACCGGACGTACCCACAACAGCGTCATCCCGTCCCGACGTGGGACCTCAATCTGGTTCTCTCCAAACTCACAGGTCCTCCATTCGAACCACTAGCCACCTGTTCACTTTTGTACCTATCCTGGAAGACAGCCTTCCTCGTAGCCATCACCTCAGCAAGGCGCGTTTCTGAACTCAGGGCGCTTACATCCGAGCCCCCTTATACAGTTTTCCATAAGGATAAAGTGCAGCTTCGTCCACATCCTGCCTTTCTCCCTAAGGTGGTTTCTCCATTTCATATCAACCAGGACATATTTCTTCCGGTTTTTCACCCTAAACCACATGCTACTCGCCAGGATCAACGTTTGCATTCCCTGGACGTACGCAGGGCCCTGGCCTTCTATATTGACCGCACAAAGCACTTTAGAAAGACGACGCAACTCTTCGTTGCAGTGGCCGACCGAATGAAAGGCTCACCGGTCTCCTCACAACGCCTATCCTCCTGGATTACGTCTTGCATCCGGACTTGCTATGACCTGGCAGGTGTCTCTGCACCGCACCTCACCGCTCACTCCACGAGGGCCCAAGCTTCCTCGACTGCTTTCCTGGCACATGTTCCGATCCAGGACATTTGTAGAGCGGCGGTTTGGTCATCAGTCCACACGTTTACAGCTCACTATGCACTAGTGCAGCAGTCCAGGGACGATGCTGCATTCGGATCAGCGGTTTTGCACACAGCAATGTCTCACTCCGACCCCACCACCTAAGTTGGGCTTGGGAGTCACCTAATGGAATGGATATGAGCAAGCACTCGAAGAAGAAAAGACGGTTACTCACCGTTGTAACTGTTGTTCTTCGAGATGTGTTGCTCATATCCATTCCAAACCCGCCCCCCGTCCCCACTGTCGGAGTAGCCGGCAAGAAGGAACTGAGGGGGCGCCGGGTCGGCTGGGGTATATATTCAGCGCCATGAAGGCGCCACTCTAGGGGGCTCCACAGCCGACCCGCCGGTGTTGCTAGGGTAGAAAATCTTCCGACGATCGTGCACGCGGCGCGCACACACCTAATGGAATGGATATGAGCAACACATCTCGAAGAACAACAGTTACAACGGTGAGTAACCGTCTTTTGTCACCATCTACTAGTGTGCCCTACACACACTCAGCAGGCAAATCCTGGCAGAGATCTGGTATAGTGTGGAGCATAGAAGGGAGTTGTTCTCAAGCAGTACCTTTGCCCTCCAAGTTTCCAGATCCAGGAGTGGTATTAGGGGATGAGAGCACTGAAGGGATAAAGTGTGAAGCTAGTGGTGCGCTCTTCCATCTTTATTCCTGAAACAGTTTTATAATTTGACAATTAATTAATAGACTATATGCTCTTTGGTGGAAGAGCTGTCACTTTACTATGGGACAGAGTCTCTGGTATGATCCAGCACTTTTCCACCATTCAGTTCACACAACAGGTTGGATTCAGGCTTTAAGTGGCCAGCAGAGAAATTTCCTTTGCAGAGGGGAACTCTGCTCATGTAAACTTAGCAAAGGCAACTCCTGCACCACATTCCCTGTGTGTGTGTGTGTGTGTGTGTGTGTGTGTGTGTAAGGTGGAGATCTGCTACCCTGACCCTCCAAGTATACCAGTGGCTTTAGTCAGAGTAGCCCCAAAACTGTTCTGACCAATGTTGGGGCTAGCTTGGCCCTGGATCAGGGAGCTGTAGCCTCAGCAGAGCTCAGATATAGGGTAGAATTGAGCTTATTATTACATTTAATAGTAGAAAAAGATTCTCATTGGCTAGTCTGGGCACCTTTGACATTATTTAAAACAACATTGCAAAAATGAGATGAGTAGCAAACCTCTGGCAAAGCTCCACGTTCAACACAGCCCAATAGTCTGGACTTTCACCACAAAACTCTGTCCCCCGAAAACAGTTTCCTTTACTCTTCAGATAGTCAGGCAAACAGGTTGCAAGTCTTTGAGGGGAGGGAAGGGAAGGGCTAAGGAGATTAAGAAAAAGTGCAACTAATGTTTGAATTTGTCCTCTACAGGTGCACACCTATGTCAACACTACTGGTGTACAAGAGGAAAAAAAAAATAGATCAAGTGTGCATGTACCGCTGGAATTAAGGCTTTCTAATGTTGAAACAAACAAGACAACAGAAGAACAGAATTGCACTGATGACCGAGATGCTCAGGTTCTTCTGGAGCCTGAAGGAGTCAAATTTGTTTTAGGACCAACACCTGTTCAAAGACAATTAATGGAAAGAGAGCAACTGGAGCAACTTGGGAGAGACCAAGTTAGTGGCAGCAGTACAAACAACTCTGAATGGGACACTGGGTACGACAGTGATGAACGTAAAGAAACACCTTCTGGTAATAAACTAGTGTATGAAAATCTAAATAGATTATCAATCCCTAGTGCCTCAGGAGTCAGGAGAGGTCGTCTGACATCAACAAGTACCTCAGATACCCAGAATATTAACAACTCTGCTCAAAGGAGAACTGCATTGTTAAACTATGAAAACTTGCCATCTTTGCCTCCTGTTTGGGAAGCCCGCAAGCTAAGTAGAGATGAAGATGACAATTTAGGACCAAAGACCCCATCTCTGAATGGCTACCACAATAACCTAGATCCAATGCATAATTACGTAAATACAGAGAATGTAACTGTGCCAGCAAGTGCTCATAAAGTAGAATTTACACGACGTCGGGACTGTACACCAACAGTCTTTAACTTTGATATTAGACGTCCAAGTTTAGAACACAGGCAGCTCAATTATATACAGGTTGACTTGGAAGGTGGCAGTGACTCCGACAACCCTCAGACTCCAAAAACTCCTACCACTCCACTTCCACAAACTCCAACCAGGCGCACAGAGCTGTATGCTGTGATAGACATTGAAAGAACTGCTGCTATGTCAAGTTTGCAGAAAGCACTGCCACGAGATGATGGTACGTCTAGAAAAACTAGACATAACAGTACTGACCTGCCTATGTGAGCCCGGGAAGCGTTAAATCATTTGCACCTTTTGTGAAGTTTATAAAATTGAAGATGCAAATACTTCATTTGCATTTCTTAACACTAACGCCTTTTATAGAGTAATAGACTTTTTTCTGAATATTTCATGTGCTTGTCTAACAAAAGGGAAATAATGTAGAGCAGGTACTCATTAAATGACACCATTTTATTCTACAGTAATAGTAATTGCTGTGTAGAAGCATTGCCACTTTTCACAGTGCCTCTTTACTTGGTTAGAGTTGGAGTGACTGACAGTTCTGAAGTTACCAATATTCTGGCCATGTGCCTATAGTCATTAATGGCATTTATAACATTTTATAAAGCCTCTTGATGTGCATTACTAGCTGATAGCCCTAATCTTGCAAGGTTGATATTTGTACCTTCACTCTCTTCATTCATGTGGCCTCCTCCAATATGAGAGGTGTGAGTAATTCATTATTCAATCAGTTTGACTTATCTGATATATTTTGGCTCATGTGAAGGGATATAAACACTAAGCTTCCTCGTATGTCATCTGGACAAGCTTCAGATTCTTGAAGGTTTTTTTAATTTCTGTAACATTGAGGGGTTACATCAAGTTCACTTGGTCAGAGCTGGAGTTGGGTCTGAAATAAGCCATAAGTCATTTCCCCTAGAAAAGATTTCCAAGTGATAATACCTGAACAGTTTTACAGAATTTTAATCTGAGTTTTCTAAAGGAATACACAGGTTGGTTGTATCTGTGATTTTAAGGTGTTCTTTAATTTCACAGTTCTGCTTACCTTTCCATCTTCATGTGTGCAATGTCTTCTTTGACCTATTCTGTAATATCTATAGGTTAAGAACAGTCAAGTTTTTGTGCATAACTTTAATTATTGTTTAGGATTTTTGTGTGTTGCTCCTATTCAGTCTGCACATTGTCAAAGAAAAAATCCAGTAGGAGCTTTTTTACTTAATAGGGTTGCCTTTGTCCAGTGTTTTATTGATTTACTTTTTATGTCTGACAGAAACATCCCAAAAGTGTTAGTGTCCAGCAGCATACAGCATTGCACAAGTGGAAAGGCATATTATGCATTTTTGTCTTCCTCTGAAGCATCAAATATAAGTCACCATGGGAGGCAAGATATTGCATTTGGTAGTTCAGTGTGACAAATCTTAAATTCTAACTGTGGATCTGTAGATGATGTACTTGGATTTAGAGAGAATTAGTTACTTACAATATGTTGAGAATTTTTTGAAGGTAATATCTATGGGCATACATATTTTCCCTTTTCAGCTAGTTAACTCAGTTACTCTAATGGCTTAACTGCTGATCGATGTTACAATACATCCAGGCAGAATGCATCTGCTGAACGTGCCAGGTATGCCCTTGACAGCCCCTTGTTCTATACTGAATATTAATAGAATTGATATCAGTATTGCAGGTGCAGTGCAGGACCGGAAAGAAAACAGATTAAGCTTGAGCCTGTGATTTCAAAGGAACTGACTGTTATGTGAACTGGTGTGATGTATAATAATCCTCGAGCTGTGGGTGAGAAAAATCACATGTAAGAAACCGGGGGGAGGGGAGGTGTTTGGAGGTATCTCAAAAATGCTTAGGGTCCTCATGTAATATTTAAATTGAGCTTTCATTTAAAACGTAACACTATTTCCAGTCCTTTGAATTGTGTGGAGGGTGTTCCTGTTTTCCTATTAAATTTTCCTTTTGTCTTCAGCCAGATAAATAGTAAGGAAGAGTGATAGCTGAAATACAGTTTTCCCGTTCACACCAGTGAGATAATGGCAGGCTCATTTATATAGGTCAGGCCTTTTTATCCTGAAGGATTTCCAGTGTTCTTTATAATACCGAAATGCATCCAGGCGCACAATCAGTACACTTCACAATAGTAAGGGAACAGGAGTCTTAGTTGGGACAATTGTAAGAAAACTTCACTGAAAACTTTTCCATAATCATTTCACTATTAGTCTGTGCACTTGTATACATTTTTTTTTTTTTTGTGATTTAGGTGCTCGAAAAGGTGAGGGACTAGTAGCATTCACTAGAACCAGAGGTAGTGCAGATGCATGGTGCTATAAGTGTCCCTTGCTTCTCCCTGACATTGCACCTCTGTTGTGATTTGCAACACATCATGCATATACTAATCCTGGGTCTGTCTTGAAGTGTTATTACCAGTTGTTGCAAACTGTGTGGTGGATGTGTGAAGGTGGGCTAGGAACTAGAATCAGACCAACAAACTCTCGCTAATTTGTAAACTAAGACAAGATTTCAGCGCACATTTCAAGCAGTTAAAAGGCTAGAACACTTAACTCACCAGCTAGCTTATCTAGAAACTTATATGGCCTTCATCACCATAATATCGGAGTGTCTCAATTATTAATGTATTTTATCCTCAGACACTCCTGTAGCGTAAGGAAGTACTGTCCCCAGTTTATGGATGGGGGAACTGAGGCCCAAGTAAACTATACACGACTTGCTGAAGGTCACACAGAAAGTCTGTGGTTGAGCCAGGAATTCAACCCAGCTCTCCTGAGTTTTAGTCCAGATCCACTAGATCATCCTTCCTATCCAACACCTACCATAGACCATTCAGAATAACATTGTTGCCAACTCTTGCAATTTTATGAGTGTTGGCTTTTCTTAAAGCCGTAGATCCTGGAGTCATGTGAATACTACAAAATCTCACTTTTTTCCTTTTTTTCTCTTCCCTTCCCTCCCTGCCCAGATAAAGCTAAATTTCTTGCCCTTGGGGAGAAAATCTTGAAAATGTGATCCCTAAAGGATCAAAACCAGAAGGCATCTAAAAAGAAGCCAAATCCAATCTTGTGATTCTCCCTCCCCCCCCCCCCCCCCCCTCCGATTCATGATTTTTTGAATGCTTGGTGTTGGTAATACTTTTAATATGACAAATGCAAAAATACATCATGCTGCACCTAAAGGGAAGTGTATCTCTAGCATACAGAGTGCATTTTAGCATTAATGGTAATGATGGTGGTTAGGTTCAGGCTGATCCCTTCCCCCACATTTTCCATTTCTCTAAGCAGGTACTAAATATATGGAGTTATACCTATCTCATAGAACTGTAAGGGACCCTGAAAGGTCATTGAGTCCAGCCCCCTGCCTTCACTAGCAGGACCAAGTTCTGATTTTGCCCCCTCAAGATCCCTAAGTGGCCCCCTCAAGGATTGAACTCACAACGCTGGGTTTAGCAGGCCAATGCTCAAACCACTGAGCTATCTCCCCCTCCCTTGATTAAGCAGGAAAGAGATAGAAACTACTCAATTCATCTATGGCATTGTTTTTATTTAATTTTCCCATGAAGTAGTTGCACTTTACCCTTAGAGACTTGGTTGTATCTTAGTCTCTTTAAAGTTGTGGTGTTAGATTCATTATCTGCAGATCTGGGGTTCAGTTTTTAGCTGAAATTTCTCAACTGTATTTTTAAGCATATTTATTTTGGACCCACAGATGTACAGAGCAAGATGCAACAAATATGTAACAGTTTATTGGAAAATAACTGGCCTAATATGTGAAGATTACCTAACCAATGCCCACAAAAAGTGGCAAAATTTCTTTTAATTCTGTTATTTATCCACAGTGTGCAGCTGGCCCCTGCCTTTCAGGCACATGACATATTCCACACTACTAATCCTCCAATGTGTAAAGCCTTTAAGCTAGAAATCGCTCCACCCGATGCCATGACTAGTAAAAGGTGCGGTGTGTTCATATATTGTACTACTTTTCAAGTAACTGCTCTAAACAATTCTTATTTGCAGTATATAAAATAATATTAGGAGGCACTGTCCAAGACTCCATTGTTAATGTTGCATTGAAAATGCAGTTAAAGTGGGAATTTAATCCACTGGTTACACAAAGAAAGATAAGTATTTCCTTCCGAAATTGATACTGCATACTTAAGAGGTCCAGAATTATATTTTGTGAAAGTTTTTTTCCAGTGATTCTATCAAATACATTTTAAAATAACCAATTCTGAAAATTTTGATTGGCTTTATAACATTCTTTTGGTTTCTCCTCATGAAGTGTCTAAATTAAAAAATAAATAAAATGTACTCATGTACTGATGATGTATTCAGTATATGGCAGGTGTTGAATATAACAAGTTACACAGTAAGGCCCTAATCTTGCTCTCATTTAAATCAATAACAAAACTATTATCTTCAGTAGTGCAGTATCAGGCCCCCAACTATTTTTCTTTACATTTTGCACTTACTACTTAAATGCTGAGATATTTGACTGTCAGTGTGTTCAAATCTCTGACACAGAAAGCATTTTATTGCAACATAGAATGCAGTTAGTCTGGGCCACAGCTATGATATACAGGGCCCAGGTCAAGATTTCAAAGTAGGGCCACTCTGTGGCCCAGCTCCCTGCAACAGCCGCAATGGAGGCATCTACATTCAATTCATTTAACGTAAGGTAAATTAAATAGTACTTTCATGGTCATGACAACCTGAAAGTGTTATCTAAGTGTGAGAGAGACAGAGACAGATCTCCTTGTGTAAATCAACAATTGGTTTAAGTGGAGTTATGGCAACCTACACACACTGAAAATCCAGCCCAGAATATTCGTGTTGGTATCTGGGGTAGATCCATTTTGTCTAGGATGAGGCAGTATCAGTAGAGGACAGATTGCCTTTGCCGTCTTTCACTTCAATTAAGAGTAGGGCTGTCAAGCGATTAAAAAAAATAATCGCAATTGCGCAATTAAAAAAATTAATTGCAATTAAAGGATAATAGAATATAATTTATTTAAATATTTTTGGATATTTTCTACATTTTCAAATATATTATTTCAATTACACCACAGATACAGTGCTCACTTTATATTTATTTTTATTACAAATATTTGTGCTGTAAAAACAAAAGAAATAGTATTTTTCGATTCACCTCATAAAAGTATGTAATACAATCTCTTTATCATGAAAGTTGAACTTACAAATGTAGAATTACGTATAAAAATAACTGCATTCAAAAATAAAAGAATGTAAAACTTTAGAACCTACAAGTCCACTCAGTCCTACCTCTTGTTCAGTCAGTCAGTCACTCAAGCAAACAAGTTTGTTTACATTTGCAGGAGATAATGCTGCCCGCTTCTTGTTCACAATTGTCACCTGAAAGTGATAACAGACATTCGCAAGGCACTGTTGTAGGCGGCGTCGCAAGATATTTGTGTGCCAGATGCGCTAAGGATTCATATGTCCCTTCATGCTTCAGTGACCATTCCAGAGGACATGCATCCATGCTGATGACGAGTTCTGCTCAATAATGATCCAAAGCAGTGCAGACTGATGCATGTTCATTTTCATCATCTGAGTCAGAGGCCACCAGCAGAAGGTTGATTTTCTGTTTTGGTGGTTCAGGTTCTGTAGTTTCCACATTGGAGTGTTGCTCTTTTAAGTCTTCTGAAAGCATGCTGCACACCTCATCACCTTCAGATTCTTAAAGCTTGGGTCAAGTGCTGTAGCTATCTTTAGAAATCTCACATTGGTACCTTCTTTGCATTTTGTCAAATCAGCAGTGCAAGCATTCTTAAAACTAACGTGCTGGGTCATCATCCAAGACTGCTATAACGTGAAATATATGGTGGAATGCAGGTAAAACAGAGCAGGGGACATACTATTCTCCCCCAAGGAGTTCAGACACAAATTTAATTAACGCATTATTTTTTTAATAAGCGTTATCAGCATGGAAGCATGTCCTGTGGAATGGTGGCTGAAGCATGAAAGGGCATACGAATGTTTAGCATATCTGGCACATAAATACCTTGCAACGCTGGCTACAAAAGTGCCATGCAAATGCCTGTTCTTACTTTCAGGTGACATTGTAAATAAGGGGGCAGCATTATCTCCTGTAAATGTAAACAAACTTGTTTGTCTAAGCTGAACGAGAAGTAGGACTGAGTGGACTTGTAGGCTCTGAAGTTTTACATTGTTTTGTTTCTGAGTACAGCTATGTAACAAAAAAAATCTACATTTGTAAGTTGCACTTTCACTTTAAAGAGATTTCATTATGGTACTTGTATGAGGTGAATTGAAAAATACTATTTCTTTTGTTTATATTTTTTACAGTGCAAATATTTGTAACAAAAGTAATTTAAAGTGAGCACTGTACACTTTGTATTCTGTGTTGTAATTGGAATCAATATATCTGAAAATGTAGAAAAACATCCAAAAATATTTAATACATTTCAGTTGTTTAACAGTGCTATTAAAACTTCAATTAATCGTGATTAATTTTTGTTAATCGCGTGAGTAAACTGCAATTAATCAAGAGCCTGAATTAAGAGTGAACAAGTTTTCATTAAATTGTTACTACATAGTGTGTGATGTTGCATCCCTGATGTGGAGCTCTGTTTCTTAACAGAACTGCCTGCTTCATATAAGGTGGAATCTGTAGTAGAACTCCCTATCTGCACTGTACTGTGTTATTTATGGCTGCAAATAAAGATGAATTTGAGGAAACGTACTGTAGAAACTGGTAGTGGATCTAATTGGTTTCTTAGAGGAAAATTTATTTTCTCTCAACTGTCACTAGAAGAGGCTAAGACAAGTTTGAGCCTGCTTGTTGGCTCATAGAAATTGATTTTGGCATTTAAATGTAGGTTTTTTCCATGAATAGCAATTCAGGCATTCAAATTTGACAGTATTTACTTCATAAAAATATTTAATCAAGCTCATGTAAGATGTGTTCATGTTGAATTCTTCATTTACATTCTCAAAACAAACAAACAAAAAGCCATGGGGAAATTCCAGCACAAAAAACTGCGTTAACATGGAGATAAGGTTGCTGATGTCCATTCCTAAATAGTACTCATTAAAAAGATAGGAAATCTTGAGTGAAGGTTCTTTCACAATCTTTAGAAATTATTTCCTCTTCTAGGCAACACACACATAAGATTAATAGGAAATTAAAATTTACATAGCCGACTTAACTCTGACCATGTATATGTTAATGTTTCTTGTAATTGTACTTTAAGTATGACTTCAGACATTTGTCAGATGTATTATTAGGATATTTCCTAATGTTGTTTAGTCCAATTTAACGCAGTATTTTGTGTGGAAATCTGTAGGTATATAGGTGGAAATATGTCTGAGATATCTTTAAGTCATGAAACAAGTATTGGACATTTTTATATTTTTTTATATATTTACAAAGGGCATTTAAAATTTTTCTTGCAGTTTTAATAATTATCTAGTGTGATAATACACACATTGTGACAAAGTTTTCTGATATATCCATTACCTTGGTGTATTTCTATTTAATGTAGCAAATATGTATATATACAAATGAGATGATGTAAAAATATAATTAAGAATTAGGTTGTATGCTCCTTGGGGCAGGGACTAAGTCTTCCTTTGTGTTTTGTAAAGAACCTAGCACAATGGGACCTCAGTGCTGACTGGTGTCTGAGAATTAGTGATAAAAATAAGAGATGATGATGAAGATGCAGGGCCAGAACTTCACCTTTATTTGAGAAGCATGAGTACTAAGGTGCCATGAAGCTCACCTTTCCACTCCCTGATTCTGGGGACCACAGTGTGCCTGGCTGTTTCCCAGGAACATTCTCCCTATCAGCTGCAAACCAGCCCAAAATCACAGCAGGTGAATGATAGAGCATAGCCATGCTCCCATTCCTCTAATCACATCCTCTGTGCTGGCAGCAGAGGTGGGGGTGTGAGGTAGGAGCCTCTCTGTGGATTACTTTTGTACTGGGGTGATCTTGAGCTGGATACACTGTCACTGGGCCCGTTGAAGCCTAAAGAAAGATTTCTGTTGATTTCAGTGTCTGGACCAGGTGCTACCTGATCAGATTCAGCTGGCAATGAGTGTGAAATGGCTGCACTATACCAGAAGATCTGGCTGATCAAGCTATTTGGGAATGGCCTAAAAATACTGTAAAAGTATAAATATATTTAATTACCTATACTAAAAAAAAAATCCTATTTGTGGTGGCCAGAGTTAAAATTACTATATAAATTTTTATTTTAGTCATACATATGTGTATATTGAGCTGTTATGTATGAAAGAGGAAATGATTATAAAGAGTGTGAAAGAAACAGCTCAGGATTGCTTGTATTTTTAATTCTAGGAATGGACATCAGCAGCCTTGACTCCAAATTAATGCAAATTTTGGTATTGGATTGTGGATGTGTATGTGTGTATGCGTACACACACACAAAATATACTACATATTGGTACTAACTTTGTACTTTCCCTGAAGTTGCCAAATCTTTAACACCTACATTCTCACTTGTAAGATATTGGTACTTAATTACTGAATGTATAGGATATGCTTCTGGTTTGAAAAGGAAAATTAGTGTTGTATGGTATCCCACAATACAGTGTGTCCCAACTGTAAACATTGCCTTTTTTTGCATGTAACACCTCATTCTGTAGTTGCATCACCTAGGACTATTACTTCTGAACCATTGTCTGCATCTTAACTAAACTGCAAATTTGCAATTACAGTACAACTGAATACGGCTCTAGCATGAAAGCTGACTGGTAGTAATAGTACAGCAGTCACCATTGTGCCACAAATGCATTTATTAAATGCAGAAATATATATTTCTATAAAGGCCAAAATCATGTTTTTATGTTCCTTTATTGTCATTACATTGTATGATATTGTAAGATTATTTTATGTTCTAATTTGCATTATAAAATGTTTTTTCCTACTTAAAGGCATAAATATAACAACTTTGTATAAAGGTAGCTTTCTAGATTTTTATTTCTTATAAAAAGTCTAAATAGTGGGAGTACCATTGCCAAATTGTTTATACAATTTCCATGAACTTTGCCCTGTTTGGTTAATCTTTTACAGACATTCCATGTTTCTTTCTATGAGAAAATTGACACTTTCTGCATAGTACAGTATTTTTATGCTGTTCCAAATCAGCATATTAGAATTTTAATTTAATTTTGGTTTGCATTTTCATTACTGATAGCTTACCAAATGTTCATTTTTAAAAAATGTATTATGTAATGTTGACAACATTGTCCTCCTCCCTCATCAGTGCCAACTTCATTTTTAAAAAAATTGTAGCATGGCAATAAAAATGATTTTACATTGTAGGGAGCATGTGAATTTCTTGTCTGAGACTGGGTTCTGGTTTTCATTATTCAATATTGCGTGTGTTGTACCTTCAACCCAATGGAAAAGATATTTGTCCTTTTTCACCATTGTCCCTGGCATATCCATAGCCTTATTAGCTGGCATTGTGTATTCACTTTATTTTCTGAATCTCATTTATCACAAAGATGCCTCTATTCTATTTCTGATGTATTACTAGGATATATAATGTTTTAAGTTTGGAAATTTTCTGTGGTGGCCCTGGAAGTATCTCTGTGAATTTTTTTGAGTAGTGTTCAGGCCTTACATCTTTGTAACATATAGAAAGTTGTTGCTTTTTCAGTATGGTTCCATTTAAATTGATACATACCTCATATTTCTTGAAGTAAATAATCAGTTCTATAGAAAATGAACTCAGTCTTCTTCAAGGCAGATAGCAAAATTAGGTCAAGAGTCATCCCCTTAATCACAAGAAGTTAATATGTCATTACTGAATTAACAGCACCAGTAAAGGTATCAAAACAGCCTTGTAAAATCACAGTGGCAAGGACTATAAATTTTAATTTGCGATAATTTAACATACAAAACTGAACTACTGGTTCAGCAGTAAGCATAGGGTAAAAGACTTTATTGATGAAGCCCCAATGATAGTCATTTATGCTCTGACTCAACCGTCCATCCATACGCAGCTAAGCACTTAGCCTGTGCTTAACTCTAAGCCCTTCCTTATGTTCCACTGACTTCACAGAATCATAGAAATATAGGGCTGGAAGGACCTCAAGAGATCATCTAGTCCACCCCCACCCCCTATTCTGAGGCACAATTGAGTATACCTAGACCAGTCCTGACAGATGTTTCTCTAACCTGTTCTTAAAAACCTCCAAGGATGAGGATTCCACAATCTCCCTAGATAACTTGTTCCAGTACTTAACATCCTTATCGTTAGAAAGTTTTTCCTAATATCTAACTTAAATCTCCATTGCTGCAAACTAAGTCAATTACTTTTTGTTCTACCCTCAGTAGACATGGAGAACAATTGATCACCATCCTCTTTATACTAACCATTTACATATTTGAAGACTGTTGTCTCCCCTCAGTCACCTTCTCTCTAGAACAAACGTGCCTCGTTCCTTTAATCCAGGGGTAGGCAACCTATGGCACGTGTGCTGAAGGTGGCACGCAAGCTGATTTTCAGTAGCACTCACACTGCCCAGGTCCTGGCCACCGGTCCAGGGGGCTCTGCATTTTAATTTAAATTTAAATGAAGCTTCTTAAACATTTTTAAAACCTTATTTACTTTACATACAACAATAGTTTAGTTATATATTATAGACTTATAGAAAGAGACCTTCTAAAAACGTTAAAATGTATTACTGGCAAGCGAAACCTTTAATTAGAGTGAATAAATGAAGACTTGGCACACCACTTCTGAAAGGTTGCCGACCCCTGCGTTAATCTTTTCTCATAAGTCATGTTTTCTAAGCCTCTTAGCATTTTTTTTTTTTTTGTTCTGCTCTGGACTGTCTCCAATTTTTTTCACATTTTTTAAAAGGTGGTACCCCAAACTGGACTCAGTACTCCAGATGAGGCCTTGCCAGTGCTGAGTATGGCGAAACAATTATATCCTGTGTCCTACATATAGGGTGACCAGACATCAAGTGTGAAAAATCAGAATAGGGGTGGGGGTTAATAGGAGCCTATATAAGAAAAAGACCCCAAAATCGGGACTGTCCCTATAAAATCAGGACATCTGGTCACCCTACCTACATATGACACTCCTGTTACTACATCTCAGAATTGCATTTACCTTTTCCACAATAGTATTATAACTTTGGGATCCTTTTTCTGCAGTACTACTGCCTAGCCAGTTATTCACATTTTTATTTGTGCATTTGATTTTTCTTTGTTCTGCAGGTACTTTGTATTTGTCTTTATTGAATTGCACGGTTATTTTGAATTCTGATACTTTGAAGGAAAGTATTTGCAACCCCTCCTTGCTTGGTGTCATCCACAGATTTTATAAGCATACTCTCCACTCCATCATCCAATTCATTAAAAATATTGAATAGTACCGGACCAAGACAGATCTCTGCGAGATACGCTCCTCCCAATGTGACAGCAACCCATTGATAACTATTCTTTGAGTACAATTTTTCAATCAGTTTTGCATCCACTTTTTAGTAATTTCATCTAGACCACAAACCCTAGTTTGCTTGAGAATGTCACATGGGACTGTGTCATGTCATCATCTTGATTTTTAGTAAGGCTTTTATCTACCACTTCACCCCTGTCCACTAGGCCAATAACCCAGTCAGTGACAGAAATTAGTTTGGTATGTTTTTGTTGTTGATAAATCTACATTGGTATTCCTTATAGCCCTATTCTCTAAGTGTTTACAAATTGATTAATAAGTTGTTCCAATATCTTTCCAGGTATCAAAATAAGACTGATTAATCTATAATTCCCTGAGTCCTTTTTCTTTGCCTTTTTAAATATAGGTACTATGTTTGCCCTTCTCCAATTCTCTGGGATCTCACCCATCCTCCCTGAGTTCTCGAAAATAATTGGTAACAGTTCTGAGATTTCTTCATCCAGTTCCTTAAGTACACTAGGATGAAGTTCATCAGGCCCTGTTGACTTGAGTACATCTAAGTGATCTAAATATTTAACTGTTCTTTCCCTATTTTGTCTTACATACCTCCCCCCTTGTTGTTAATATTAATTGTGTTATCTGGTCACCATTAATCTTATTAGTGAAAACTGAAGCAAAATAGGCATTAAACATGTTAGCCTTCTTGATGTCATTTATTAGCTTTCTTTCCCCGCTAAGTAGAGAACCTACACTTTCCTTAGTCTTTCTCTTGCTCCTATTATATTTAAAGAACCTCTTCTTGCCCTTTATGTCACTTGCTAGGTGTAACTTATTTTGTGCCTTAGCCTTTCTATTTTGTCCCTACATGCTTGTGCTATTTTTTTTTAACTCCTTCTTAGCAATTGGTCCATGTTTCCACTTTTTATAGGATTCTTTCGTGATGTTCAGGTCATTATAGCTCCTGATAGAGCCATGTTGGCCTTACTGTTCTTCCTCTGTGTTCTTCGTGATGGGACAGGTTGCAGTTGTGCCTTTCATATTGTCCCCTTAAGAAACTGCTGGCTCTCCTGAACTCCTTTATCCCTTAGATTTTCTTCCCATGGGACCTTATCTCCAATTCTCTGATGTTAGTTTGCTTTTGTGAAGAATGTAAGACTGTCAAAAGCCTTACTAATGTCAAGATAATATCACATCTACTGCTTTTCTCTATTCACTAGATTGGTACCTTGTTAAAGAAGAAAATTAGATGGGTTTGGCATTTGTTCTCAATAAATCCATGTTGGCTGTTACTTATCACCTTATCCTCTAAGTTTGAACAAATTGATTTTGTTTAGTTCAGTATCCTTCCAGCTATTGATGCTAGTCTGATTAGTTGAGCTGGCTAAAATGCCTCAGCTATTTTAAAAAGTGTTTAAAGTTATCAATTTAAAAATAACTAAAACTGTTTTAATTAACAGTAGATTTCTCAAAACCTTATATTTTCCCAGACTACTTCTCCACAGAGCCTATAAAAAACAGTTCTTAGAGCCTATGAAAGTTTCATAAATATTGAATTCAAACTGTGGGAGAGGGGGAAGAGGAATGATGAGCATGGGTGATTAAAGAAAGAAAGGCAGCAGTAGCTGCTTAAACACATTTTCCTTTCTATCTCATACAGCGACTAGCTATACCTAATACAGGCTTTAAAGGTAGTAAAACATGAGGATAAAGTTTTAAGCAGTTGAGTATTCATAAAGAGGTACATGAATAATGCAGGGTTAGTGATAGTGTGGTTTCTTGTGTGCCAAAAATGGCATCAGGCCAAGGCTTGGACACCTAGTTGACAGTCTGGAAAATATAGGGACAGATGGCTGCTTTTCAGCTCTCTTTGTAAGAGACTATGGGTAAGACATTTAAAAAGTGCACTATAGTACTTTAATGAAGATGCTACTACACCCATGTATCAGGGGGTAGCCGTGTTAGTCTGTATCCACAAAAACAACGAGGAGTCCGGTGGTACCTTAAAGACTAACAGATTTATTTGGGCATAAGCTTTCGTGGGTAAAAAGCCCACTTCTTCAGAGTCATGCATGGAGTCATGCATCTGAAGAAGTGGGTTTTTACCCATGAAAGCTTATGCCCAAATAAATCTGTTAGTCTTTAAGGGGCCACCGGACTCCTTGTTGTTTTCCTTTTCTTGTTTTATAATCTAGCGGTTGAGAAGTCCAACATCTACAACATAAAAAGAAAGCTCCCCTCTAGCCTGCCCCCCCCCTACTGATTTGTGTATAGGAACCTCAGCTCTCCATGCTATTACAGTGGCTAAAGCCTGCTGATGCAAGATGAGGTCTTCAATTAGCCTACATAAACTCTTACTATTCCACCTCTGTGCTGGTAAAGTGCCTATATAAACAATTCTTAACAGTAGTGAATAGTGGGGAAGCAGTGTGATGCATTTGCTATTGCAGCATGTAGTTGCAAGAGCCAAAGACTAATGCTATAGTTCCAGTGGCATGTAGAGTACATATGCTCATTGCATGGGTATAAATAGCAGTGTGGAGACAGTGAGCCACTGCTTAGGTGAGTAAAGACACAGAAGCCTTAGCCTATGTACATGTGTATACTGCATGCCTCACCTCTCTATGCTATTTTTAGTACCGTTCCTGTCTTACTGCCTTCCCCTCCCAGAGCCTGTCCCTCTACAGGGAAAGGCTCTGGAAACCCCAATGCCTCCCCGTGCCAGAGCCTTTCACGGCCAGGTCTAGCTACACCCGGCAGCGTGGATGCAGTGGCTAGCTGTCTCCAGAGCCCTTACATGCCCCCGCAAGCGTAGACAAGGCCAAATGCCCCATCCCCATTATCGTACCACTGCCCCTCCTCCAACAAGCTTTTGGGAAAGGGGCTGGGGCCTGCTGCATGGGCCAGGCCCGATTGAGACAGGGAGAAAGGGGGTGGTTGCTGCTGTGTGGGGTCTGCTAGGTTAGAGGTAGTCCCCACTAGGGTGGGCACAATGCTACTGCATTACGGGACAGCCACCAGCTCTTAGCGTGGCAGTGGGCTGTTCCCGCCCTCCCCCCGGTGGCGTTCTGTGGAGTCCAGCATCACCACGGCTCCACGCCCTGTTGCCAACTACATGTAGCAGGAAGTCACCAGAGAAATCCTGAAAAGTCGCTAGATATAGCAGTTTAAGCACTCAAAAGGAGTCAAAAATGTCACTAAACAAAATTTCCAGAGAATTTAACAGAATTTTTACTTTTATATGAAGGCCCAGGTGAGTATAGTTTCAAAATCATTCACAAGCAGCTCAATCATGTTCATAAAATCCATTCCATGCTCTTCTTGCTACATTCTGTTGTACACCAAGTCAACGTCATTATGTCTTAATTGAGCATGTCCTCAGAAGGAATCTCATTCCAGAGGTTCTTGGGTTGAGATCAGTATAATCTGCAGGTGAGAAAAAGAAGGCAATGGACAGCATCGGCAGGTTTGTATAAGTTTTGGGGGTGCCCAGAATAGGTCCAAGTTCCGCACCCCCCACCGCCTGCCTAAAGTTCGGGGAGGAAGTTTGGGTATGGGATGGGTATGGGCTCTGGAAGAGTTGGGGTGCCGGGTGCAGGCTCTGGGCTGGGGCAGGGATTTGGGGGTGCAGGCTCTGGGAGGAAGTTTGGGTGCTGGGTGTAGGCTCTGGCCTGGGACAGAGCATTGGGGTGCGGGAGAGGGTGTGGGGCTGGGCCAGGGATGAGAAGTTTGGGGTGCAGCAGGCAGGCTGCCCCAGGGTTGGGGGCCAGAGAGGAGGACTCTCCTCCCCCCCCCCGCCCTCTCTGCCAGCAGAGGTGAGCTCTGGGGGAGGGCCTTCCCCCCTGGCCTGACACCCAAGGCCCACCAGGCTGCTGCTCTGGAGGTCCAGCCAGGATAAGGCCCCCCCTGGAGTCACCTTGGAGTCATCTGCCAGGGAATGGGGGGGCTTCCCTGCGCCTCCTCTCCTCCTCAGGTGCAGCAGCCACTTCAGCCTGCCCCCAGTGCTACTCGCTTGTAGCTGGCAGCAGCCGGCGTGGGAGCACAGCGTGGAGAAGCAGGGCAGCCACAGATGCTCGGGGGAGAGTCCTGGCCCCGAACATTGGTGGAGACAGGCCCAATGGGCCCTGAATTTGCTGGAGCCCAGGCACCATGGGCCCATACAACTCACTGCCGCTGTTGGTGGAAGCTAATTAAATACTTTGCTAAGGCCAGGTGCACTGTGGAGAGAGCAGCACATTAACCTGGGCCTGTTTTTACCCAAATGTGTTCTTTCTTGCTGCTCTGTAGTAGGTAGCAAACCTTGTGATGCAGGGAAACATGGTTAATGAAGTGGGCAGGGCAGGGGAGGCAGGAGCGCTGCAGGGATGGATGGTGAGATGGGATGATAGAGGGCCATGTTCCCCAATGGAGCAAGGGCCACGCTGCTTTCAGGGATGAAGCCTTTACTACAGGATCAAAGATGGAGTTATCTTGATTTTGGCTCCCTTTTACTCCTTCCTCTGGCTTGACCTGGGCTTAGCTTTCCAGCTGTTTTCAGAAATCAAACCCTATAAGCGGGGGGAATTGGGGAGGGGTCAAGCTAGCAGATTTTTTAAAAATCTTCTTTTTTGGCTCCCTGCAGTGCAGCGCTCAGGTCAGACAAATGCCCTCTTTCCTCTGGCTCTGGGCACTCCCTTTCATTAATCGGTTGGCTCAAATCCAGACTGCAAGAAAGGGAGGCTTAGCTGCAATTAACCCACCTGCCTGATCTAGGCTGCTTTTCCTTGCCTGCAGATTGTAGTGATCTCAGCGCAAGAAGCCCTGGAATGTGATTCCTTCCGAGGCCATGTTCAACTGAGATGTAATGACATTAGGAACAGGAGTACTTGTGGCACCTTAGAGCCTAACAAATTTATTAGAGCATAAGCGTGACCAGTCAGCAAATGTGAAAAATCGGGACGGGGGTAGGGGGTAATAGGAGCCTATATAAGAAAAAGACCAAAAATCAGGACTGTCCCTATAAAATCAGGACTTTGGTCACCCTAAATGACATTGCCATGGTGGGCAACAGAATATAGCCAGAAGAGCACAGAGTGGATCGTATTAACACTATTGAGCTGCTTGTGCCTGAGTTGCTAGATGTGTCACTGGTCACTTTGACATAGGGTGACCAGACAGCAAGTGTGAAAAATCGGGATGGGGGTGGGGGGGTAATGGGAGCCTATATAAGAAAAAGCCCCAAATATCGGGACTGTCCCTATAAAATCGGGACATCTGGTCACCCGACTTTGACACTTATTTTCTCACTAAGGAAACCGAAAAGTCACTACATCTAGTGACAAAGTAGCTAAGTTGGCTCAGCCTCCACCGGACAGGGCAGACACGCCCCCGCCTCCCCCTCAGGGGGTCCCTTTCGCCAGCGTAAGACCACAACTCCCAGAATGCAACATTCAATAGGGCTGAAGCGCTAGGCCGAGGCAGCCCTTCCGCTTCCTGCTGGCAGGGAGCGGCCGCTGTGCTGCGGGAGGCGACGCAACTTCCGGGGGTTGTTGGGAGGTAGCTCGTGGCCTGGGGACGGATCGCGCGGCGGTGACTCTGAGCGGGCGCGAGGCGGTCGGCAGGACGCTGGTAGCAGATTCACCGTCACTATGGTAAGGCTGCGGGCCTGGCCCTGGCCCTGCGGGCCCCGGGGAACGAGCGGCGGGGCGAGGCGAGGCGAGGCGGGCTTGTGCCTGCCCCAGCCCCACATGGGCCGCGCGGAGCTGTGGCTTTCCGCCGTTGCCGCCCGCGGCTCCGGGCCCTGCCCCGCCTTTGTGCGGCGCTGGTGCCGCCCGGCGAGCGGAGCGCTGGCCTAGCCTAGAAGTTTCTAGAGCGGCTTCCCGCGGTGGGCAGCGCCGCAGATTCCTCGCCCGGGGGGGGGCGGCGCCGAGGCCCGTAGCGCTGGGGCTGGCTCGCCATGTGGGGCCGCTGCCCGGCCTGCGTCACTCTGGGGACCATCGCCGCGGGGCCGCCGCTCCATCCCACGGCAGTGGGGGAGGGCCCCGGGGGCTCTGAGGCTGTCGGGTTGGGGCCGATGTCCAACGTGCCTGCTGGCGAGAGGGCTAGTGACAGCTCTGGGACCGGACAGCGGCAGCCGCTCTCCCACGGGGCACCAGGGGATGTGGCTGAGGCAGGCGGCCCTTGGCAGACTCGAGGTTAGGATTTACCTGGGTAACAAGATCATCCACCTCAAACAAGGTAAAATATGTTCAGGGGAGCGAAGTCTGTGTTTCTACACATAAGACTACTAGTAACTGACGGGGACTTGGGAAGAAACTTAGAGTTGGCTCAACCCTATATCAGAACAATCTACTGTGTTAAAAGTTTGCAGTGGTGTAAAATTGAATATACTGTAAATATCCAAACAGGCTAATATCACTGTATCACTTATATTCCCTTTTATCTGGTTCTGAGTTGACTTGAAGCTGCTGAAGAATCCCCAGTTTGTTTCAGAATGCAGCTCAGGGTGTTGTAAAACTTAGTTCTAGTTTGCTGTTGAATTCATGGGGGCCTTGATTAAGTTTAGATTTCTGATTTTAATAGGCTAAAAAATATCAATTACACCACAATAGTAATCAGTGTGGGAAAAGTAAGGAAGTAAAATTGTGATAATGTTAACTTAAAAGTGTCATCTAAGTTTTTATCTTTGTATTCAGTAATTCCGCAAAACTTTGACATGAGTGGCTCCAATTCTCTGCTGGGTGCAGCAGAGCAGTGGAGAAATAAAGGTTCTGGTTTCCCAGTTTTCTGGTGGGCTCACCTCTGCCCTGGTGTAATTAAGAGCTGGCTCCTTTAAACTGTGCCAACTGGTAATGCTCCTCCAGGGCTGTTGGCTAGTGGAGAATAGCTGCATTCACTCCACAAATAGGGGTATTAGAAAGCTAGTTCACTGCCAGCACAGAAGAAATCTCTGCCAGTGAAATCTGGTCAGTTTCCAGACAAATCTCCTTGTCACCTGTGCTCTGCAGGACAGAACAGGGCAGGAAATCTTATATTTGCTCGGGTAGTTCATCTCAGCAAAGTTGGAGACAGCATTTGAGTCCTTTTGTGCCCCTGAGGTAATACATGTCTTTCTAAATTAAGAGGCATTATATAGCATCAGTAAAGTGAAGATTTAAAAAAAAAAAAAATTTAGATAAAAAGTGTGTTAAAGATTAATTCATTAAAATATTCCTGGGAATAGGGGATATTAAGTATTGTAATTCAACAATAACATAAACCATCATTTAATTTCAATTTATGTTTGTGAGGTGTTCTGAAAATGATGTGATAAAGCTAAATTACATTATGATTACTATTATTTCAGGCATCCCTTTCCCTAGCACCTGTGAATATTTTCAAGGCAGGAGCAGATGAAGAAAAAGCAGAGACAGCTCGGTTGGTGAGTTTATTTAAATATCAGCAGAATTGCTAACACCTTCTATAGTTAAGGTTGTCTGACGGCTTTCATTATAAGTAAGGCCCTGTGTAAATCACACTGTCATGGGGGGCATGGAAACCATGAAGAGACTTGAAGTATAATTCTTTGAAGATTTCATCTGTACTGAGAATGCTCCAGCCTAAGTTTGTGGGGATTGAGCAGGAGTTTCCATGGAGTTGCTGCTCCCAGCTTCTGTGGGTCATTGGGGTGCTGGGTACATGAAACTGAGATCGGGCAGACAGAGCAGCATCTCTTGTGCTCTGAGTGACTCCTCTGCTGGCATCAAGGTTATGAGGAGAAGAAGCTGCCTGACTTCCGAGCCGGACTAGGGGCGGGAAAGGGATGGGATATGGTGGTGGAGGGAGTAGATCAGGATAAGTGGTTGTAATTCCTGACTCTGTTATGTTTTAATCTTCAGCTGCTTACTCTTATAAAATAAATGATGAATCCTTGTCTGATCTTGTTCACTTTTATTCCAGTCATCCTTCATTGGTGCTATTGCCATTGGAGACCTGGTTAAGAGCACTCTGGGACCTAAAGGCATGGTAAGATATCTGCAGGCTTTCAGACACCATATTTTTAACGGTCTTTGCAACTGTTAACACTATGAAGTACATGTTCAAGCAGTATCCTAAATCTTGAATCCTGTAGGACAAGATTCTTCTAAGTACTGGAAGAGATGGCACAGTGACAGTAACCAATGATGGTGCAACCATCCTAAAATCTATTGGAGTTGACAACCCAGCTGCCAAAGTTTTGGTTGGTGAGTTTGACTAGATGTTTGTCATTACAATATTTGAAATCTCCTTGTAGGTCAATTATTAAATAGCATTTACTTTATCAAACAAACAACATCCTCTGAGCAAGTTTCTTTCGCTATGTAGCGGGCTGATAATATGACGCTCAGTTATCGCAATTAATCCTGCCCTGTGTTTTTTAAAAATCCTGTTTTTGATTTCCAAACTAGTGTACCCATAATATACAATATTTGTAGTTAGTACTGAGCAGTACAGAATATTTGAATAAATAAACTAACATAGTAGTATTCTCTTTTAGATATGTCGATGGTTCAAGATGATGAGGTTGGTGATGGAACTACATCTGTAACTGTGCTGGCAGCTGAATTACTTAGGGTAATGAAACTTTTGTTTTTAAATATTTTCTACTATATCTGGTATGCGAGTGCTCTGATATCATAGACGGAGTAGGGTGCCGCCAATAGAGTAAGCATTAGTGTATCACTTATCAAATTGTTAAATACGGGAACAAAACTTAAATGCTGTCTGTGCTGCTTCTTGGGGGTATCCAGGGTTGTGAAACACCTTGCTACCTCCTACCCTTAATGTGAGGAAGTCTTGTCTGTGCCTGCTGTGTATCAGTTCCTTAACTTCACCAGTCTCTGGCAACGCAAGTGCTACCTTCCAGGCCTCTGCCAGCCTCACTCTCTCTGTACAGGCGAGCAATAGGCACTCACCAACCCCCAAGTCCTCCAACCATTCCTCTGGAATGCCCACCCCCATTTCAGTTAACATGTGGAGAACTCTGATTTGCTATTCCCAAAGGAGTAGTATTCACCAGCTTACAAGATTCAACTGAGGATCACCACCTTATTTTATACATAGCACTTTACTCAATCATAACGTGCATTCTAGAGCCTAAACTTAACTCACAAGGCCTCTGTGTCCCACATGATAGCTTGCCCCAAGTCTTTTTTCCAGTGCTTCAACCAAGTTGGCTGAGATCCCTGCTTCATAAGATCAAGCCAACTGGTGGCTTGTCCTCACAAATTAAAGGATAACTGGGGGTTCATCTGCACAGGTTACCAGGAAAACCACCCAAAAACAAGTCTGGTTCGTCCAAACCACAAAAAGATCCCACCGAAAAAAAATAGCAAGGGGCTAGCGGTTTGCTCATGGTGCCATGATGCTGAATGGGGCATAGTTCAAGAGGAGGGGGGTGGAGGGGAGAAGCAGTCCCAGAGATGAGTGGGAGGTGCGGGGGGACTGTGGGTGCAACTGCATGAAAATGACCTCCTATCTGCACAAAAACAAACCCAAAGCTGTTTATTATATGCTGTTTACTTCTAAACCGAACAACCTTTGTTGTGTTTTCCTGCAATCCCCACAATCTATTGAGTAACATTTTGCTCAGGCTGTAAATGGGCATCCATTGTGAGCCATACAACACTCAATGCATGTGACCAGGCACACAGAGATAAGCATCTCGTCCTTCCTGCCTGACAGGAGCATGTGGATCATCATCTGATAGCCTGCCTTAACTCTTAGACCTAGATAACTTAACTTTTTCTCACATATTTTCTGTACATACATCTCATAGTTATGACCAGCGTGACACAGGCTATCATAAGAGACCTTGCATACTATTCTTTGGTTGACTAGTATGTAGACACCAGACCCAGAGGATCTCTGAAACCCTTATGTACCCCTGTTCCCTATGCCAGTTGGCATTAAGAGATCCTTGGGTCACACTGTTCTGTTAATAGTTATAGTATTCTAAACAACCGTATTCCTTATCTATTACTAATAACACTTTGAATTATTGCAATTGAAAGGATTTTAAAAATAAACTTGCTTCCCCATTTATGTTGTCTTCCTCACCCAACTGATATGCAAAAAGAAACAATGAAACTGCCTTTTTAATCATATAATCAGTTTCACTTTCTGGCTCTTGCAGTTAGCAGAATGGTACAGTGTTTGATTACAAACACTTCAGGAAAATACTCCTTTTAAATCTTTTTTCCCAGTGAATTAAGAAAAAGGAAACATTTTTGAGAGACTTTGTAAATGATTGTTTTTGCAAGACCTACATTGATTTGGTAGTGCCTGTTTTAACCGGTTAAATGTCATCCTGTGTACTCTGAAGGCTACTGAGCTTTGACTCTCATGAGCTACCTGTGGAGGGAGCTTCAGAGGCAAGGACCTCCTGCTAACAAAGCTCTGCAACAAGGCCTAGAGATTTTAGCTCCAGGAACTGACATCAAGAGCACCTGCCAATCTTAACTGAAATGACAGGGCTTAAGGTGAGAGATGATCTCTTGGGTAGCTGACTTCCAGGCCAACCAGGGCTTTGAAGATTTCTCACCAGCCCCCTGAGTTTCACCCATAAGTGAACAAGAAGCCAATGCAGAGCTTTGAGTAGGTGATACATTTTTAGAATAACTTGCTTGCCCGTTCAAAATATAGCTATGGCTTGCACTAGACAAAGCTTCCAGATGATCTTCAATGTGAATAAAGCACATTAGTTGCTTAGGTAAGAAATACTGGCAGCATGAATGACCACATCTGTATTTGTAGTATTAAAGGGTAAATACATATTTCCTAAATCATTCCTGTTAAGAGTATGCTGATTGTTTTGGCTGTCAGGTGGATTAAGTGTCTCCTTTTGATGTTGAAAAGATTCTAAATTTTCTTACTGAATAAATTGCCTTCCTCACTTCAAATTTGACATTGAAGTAAATTAATTATATGTTTTATGTTAATAGGAGGCAGAAGCATTGATTGCAAAGAAGATTCATCCTCAAACCATCATTGCAGGTTGGAGAGCAGCTACAAAAGCAGCAAGAGAGGCCCTTTTGAAATCTGCAGTGGATCATGGGTTAGTAAATACCTTGCATTTGCAGTAGTAATCTTCTTTGGTTATCCTGATTAATTTCTATGTAAACTGTCACAGATGGGTAGGACAAACTTAAAATATAATATGATATAAGCAATATTTTTTTGAATAGATGTTATCACAATTTTCTTTAGTTAAACTATAAAGGCTTTTCAAAAATAGACAAATTATCTTAAAATACTAAACGATGTCGGTGTTTAACTAGAATATAATTTGCCTTAAATAATTTTCCCTTTCAACAAAATTTGCAGTTTGTTCAGATTTTTCAGTGTATTCTGTAAACTTCTAGAGTGGTAGCCGTGTTAGTCTGTATCAGCAAAAAGAACGAGGAGTACTTGTGGCACCTTACAGACTAACAAATTTATTTGAGCATAAGTGTTCATGGGCTAAAGCCCACTTCATCAGATGCATGCAGTGGAAAATATAGTAGGAAGGGGTGTGTGTGTGTATATGTATGTATGTGTGTATATGTATGTGTATATATATGTGTGTGTGTGTGTGTGTATATATATATATAGCCCACGAATGCTTATGCGCGTGCACACACAACATGAAAAAATGGGGGTTGCCATACCAACTCTAATCAGACTAATCGATTAAGGTGGGCTATTACCAGCAAGAGAAAAAAAACTTTTGTAGTGATAATCAGGATGCCCATTTCAAATAGTAGACAAGAAGGTGTGAGTAACAGTAGGGGGAAAATTAGCATGGGGAAATAGTTTGTGTAATGACTCATCCACTCCCAGTCTTTATTCAAGCCGAATTTAATGGTGTCCATTTTGCAAATTAATTCCAGTTCTGCAGTTTCTCGTTAGTCTGTTTTTGAAGAAATGTATAGGTGAAGTGCGAAGTATCAATAATATATGTATGCAGTAATGCAACAGGCCATATGTGGTTTGTTATCCATTGAGCACGAACTCCTTTTCAAGAGGTGCTTTTATTCAAATTCATATCCTAAGAGGAGAGTGCCTCATGTAGATAGGCATACAGTGAACTATTTGCAAAGTGCAACTATTTTGCGACTCCACATCACTTCAAAAATGTTGAGGAAAAATATATAACAATATATGTAAATCTGAGTGTAGTGGTTGTCAGTCAGTTGAATTGCTTCTTCGGTCCTGTCCGTTTAATTTTATTCACTTGGTTACATTGTGTTTGTTTTTAGTGATGATGAAATAAAGTTCCGTGAAGACTTAATGAACATTGCAGGGACCACGCTGTCCTCAAAACTACTTACTCATCATAAAAATCACTTTACTAAACTAGCAGTGGAAGCTGTTCTTAGACTGAAAGGATCTGGTAATTTGGAAGCTATCCATATTATCAAGAAACTAGGTGGAAGTCTGATAGACTCTTACTTAGATGAAGGTATGTTTTTATTCAGTGACCATGTATTTGAGAGTTGAAATTAATCCTATATGTGAGATATATGCATCTGTCTGTATGTGCTTCAGAAAACATTGCTATAGTATTGGTAGGTGAATCTATACAAATTTTTTGACACACTTTAGAACGGGAGTGGGCAAACTTTTTTTTTTTGTCCCTAGGGCCACATTGGGTACAGAAATTGTATGGAGGGTAGGGAAGGCTGGGGGAGGCTATGCCTCCCCAAACAGTGAGGCATGGCCTGGCCCCTGGCCCCTATCCAGCCCCCTGGAACTCCAATCCAGCTCCCCCTGCTCCCCACCCCTGACTGCCCCCTGGTACTCCCACGTCCTTTCCAAACACCCCTGCTCTCTGCCCCCTGGGACGCCCGTCCTCTATCCAATCCCCCCTGTTCACCTCCTGACTGCCCCCCTTTGGTCACCATCCAACCCTCCCTGCTCTTCCTGCCCCATGTTACCAGTGGGGTGGGGGAAAGAGGGGCTCAGTCCTTTCCCTGTGCGTTTCCCCTGCTCGTTTGGCTGCTCTCCCTGGCAGTTGGGCAGGGCTCGCTTCCTGTCTGGGCGTGGATGCTGGGGACAGGAGCCAAGCATGCTGGAGGGTGGACGGGGGCCCTGGGTTGCTCTGCCCCGTCACCGGTAGCAGGGCCCAGGCCCCTTGACGGCTCCCACTGCTCCCTGCCCCCTGACTGCGCCGCCCTGGAGCACCAGGTCTGGCGGCGCTATAGCCATGCCGCCCGGCCAGAGCTCAGCCCCACAGCCTAGGCGCTGGGGGAACTGTGACTGCGAGGGAGGGGAACAGAAGAGGAGGGGCCAGGGGCTAGCCTTCACCCTGCTCACCGCGCTGCCAGGGAGTTGGACTGGCTCCTCTGCAAGCCTGTCCTGATTCCACTCCCTGGCAGGAGCTCGGGAGCCAGAGGGAGGGGTCCTGCGGGCCGGATGTGGCCCACGGGCCATAGTTTGCCCCCCTCTGCTTTAGAATAATAGTCCTTTTCCCATTTTCAGGCCTGCTGAGTTTTTTACTACTTTCTCTTTCACTACAGGCTTTCTACTAGATAAAAAGATTGGCGTCAACCAGCCAAAAAGAATTGAAAATGCAAAGATACTTATTGCAAACACTGGTATGGATACAGATAAAATTAAGGTAGGTGATTAATATAATAGAAGTGGTCTTTATAAATTGAGTTACATTTCAAATAAATCTTACATCTTTGTTTTTAATTTAGGTGTTTGGCTCTCGTGTAAGAGTGGATTCGACAGCAAAGGTAGCAGAAATAGAACAAGCAGAAAAAGAAAAAATGAAAGAGAAGGTTGAACGTATTCTTAAGCATGGAATAAACTGCTTTATTAACAGGTATGTATTTATTGTGGAAGGAATAAGGTATGTGACTGTCCCCCACTCGTTCTCTATTATTAAAAGCTTGCTGCTTCATAACTTTTTTAAGACCCAGCTCTCTCTACCCACACACATAAGAATCATCCAGCCATTTATTGTTAGACTTCTTATTTATTATAACGTCTTCACTGAGTCCAATATCACTCCTTGCCCACCCCGTTCCACTCCATGCAAAACACAATTGGTAAGTAATTTCCTTACCTGTCATTCTGACTGCGCCATGCCCCCTACCTTTTAAATCCTTCCATTCGCTCTCCCTTGTTGCTTGCATGATGTTGAAGCTGCTTGTGATTGAGTACAAGAATCTATTTATATCTACCTCATATCTTCTGAATTGTCTTTGGCCCAGATCCTCAAAGCTATTTAGGCACCTAACTCCCGTGACACCTCTTGTGACTGGTACTCCAGCTCTCTGTGTAGCGTTCCATGCCATTTGCTACATATAGAACACCTTTTCTGAGCTGGTCTGCAGAGCCGCTGCCGCCGCCTTTTTAAACATTCCTTAAGATCTACTTCTTTTGTGATACCTACAATAAACAACTGACTATAAGTTGATCTCTTTATTTATCCATCTCATATACTTATCACTGAGGACTTGCCATTTGTAGGCTGTGATCTTTTGAATAGTAAAACCGATGAGGCTGTACTCTTGCTGAAAGACTCACAAGCAACTCAAAGATCTCTGAGTCTATATGCCTGTACCAAGAAGGAATCAGGCTAGACCATAAATGTAGTCTAAGCAGAGGTACCAAAGGAAGACACTCTGCCTTCCCTTCATTGGCTACTCACCCTGCGGCTACATCAAGGCAGTTAATTGACATCTTGGTTAAGAGTAGTTTACAACATCTGGAGGATCTTTACTCATCCTGCCCATCCCTAAGGGGTAGGGTATTCTATACAATTTCAGTCTCCCTACCTCCCACCCTCCTTCCCCATCCCTTTTTCAGGGACTTCTCTCACGAAAGACAGTTAAGTCTGAAGAAAAAACAGGACTGGTGCCCAATTCTAGACTTTCTCTGGTGCTTCAGATAGCCTCTCTAATCCCTTCCTTAGATCTCAAGGACTGGCTTGCAGCTCTTGAGCTGCAAGATGCCTCTTTTCATATAACAATCCATTCAACTCATAGGAAATGTCTGAGATTCCAAGTGATAAATTCCCACTATCAATACAGAGTTCTGCCATTCCAACTATCAACAGTGCTAAAGGTCCTCAGCCGCCTGGCTGTGGTAATGGCAGCTCACATGAAAAAGTAAGGAATCATTTGAGTGAAATCAACACATGTAAGTGACTCCGTTGACCTGATTCTTGAGCTGTTCACTATCCTGCTGGCTCCAGCTTGGCCAATGAAGTTTTCATTATCAGACCTGCAAAATCTATCTACTCATCTGAAGTTTTCATTATCAGACCTGCAAAATCTATCTACTCATCCTCTGATACTTATCTCTTCTTCCAGACATAATCTCCCAGAACCAGGGACAGGTTCTCCATCTGGACCCAGCTTTGTTGTCCCTGACAGTGTGGATACTGACTACCTAAACATGACTTAAGAGGAGCTATTCTGCTGAGGTCCAGAATATACCAATTCATGAATAGAAAAGACTGCTAGGTTTACTCATTCAGCCAAGTGGAAAAGATTCTCTCTTTGGGTCCAACAATGCCAATTCTCTCCCTTAGACTCAGATATTGCTATTTTGGGCCACCTCTTTTTGCTGAAGAACTCAGGGCTATCTTATCAGCTCAGTAAGCGTTCACTTGGCAGCATTATCAGCCAACCATCTCTCCCATGCAGGGTCATGTGTTGTTCTCCCATCTGATGATAGCTAGATTCCTTAAGGCCTTATGTGGATGTGTTTCCCCTCAGTCAGGGAGTCGTCTCCTCCTTTAATATAGTGGAGGTGGGATTGATATAATGGCTCTACCTTTTGAGACTCTGTTGACCTGCTCACTTTACCATTTGTTTATGAACACAGCCTTCTTGGTGGCAATATGTGACTAAAGGAGAAATTCAGGCACTTATAGCTAATCTGTGTACACTACATTCCATAAGGACAGCGTGACCCTTAGGCCTTACCTGAAATTCTTGCGGAAAGTAGACTCACGCTTCCATCTAAATAAAGTGATCCATCTGCCTGTCTTTTTTCCAAAACCCCACTCTAACCAAGGGCAAGCCAAGCTACACTCGCTAGATGTACTTAGGGCACTGTCGTTCTGTCTAGACACAACTAAACTTTTCAAGAATTCCCCAGACTATGTGTACATTTGCAGATAGGATGAAGGGTAAGGCAGTATTTGCTCAGAGGTTATCTAACTGGATTCACAGTTGCACTAGGCCATGCTATGAAACAGCCAGACAAGATCTACCAGTAAAGATTGGAGCCCATGCCAGGTCCTAGCTACTGTGTACCAACCTGAGACCTATAGGGCAGTTGCATGTGCTTGGTGCACATTTATACAACATTACTCCCTTGTAGAAGTATCAAGAACTGATGCGTGCTTTGGCAGACCTGTTCTGTGGTAGGTGTTCAGATACTTACATCACCCACCTATGCTCCAGGTTACTGCTCTTGAGTCACCAGAAGTGGAATACATACAACCTGCTCTCCTTTCCTGTACTACAGAACCTTATGCGAATTGGATTCTGTATTGGGGAAGGAACTCAGGATATTTGGGACCACTCTTCCCTTTATTCCCTTGGGTGGGGGATTATGAGGACAACTACAGTGCAGGCGCAGTCCCAACAGACACAGCCAAGATAATCTGAATTTGAGCCTTTGGGTATACGTGCACCAGAAGTGGAATATATCTTGATAACCGATTTTAAAGAACCACAGTTAGAAAAACAAGTTACTTTACAGTGTCTTAGTTTCCAGTTACGCCCCTAGAATTTGTCTGACTCTTCATGCTTTGTGCAGGGACATTTTCTCCATGTTTGGGAAGTGCCTCGCACACTGAGTGCTTTTGCAATCGAAAGTCTAAATAATAATTGCATTCAAAATCCATTTCTGTTCATGTTGAGAAGCAGGTTTATTTCTGTGGCTATCATGTAATTTTGATGAAAGATGCAGTCTTTCGATAGCATGAATATGTGTGTGTGCTTCAATTGTAGGCAACTGATTTATAACTATCCCGAACAGCTGTTTGGTGCTGCTGGTGTTATGGCTATTGAACATGCAGACTTTGCAGGAGTAGAACGTCTGGCTCTTGTTACAGGTATAGAGAAGAGTGTTGCATCATAGAAATATGTTCTGAGTGTTAACATATCAGTAATTAATTTTCTGCTAAATGTTAATGTGTGATTCCATAGTTGATACAACTTGCCTTTAACTTTTCATTTTAAGAAAAGCCGTTAATGTAAAAAGCGGTGGAGTTATATGAACATATTTTACTTGGGGGGGGTGGGGGGTGGGGGAGTTAAATACAAAAAAACCCCTGAAGATCTTTCTCTCAATGTAAAATCTGCCCAAAAGTAATTACTATTTTATCAGGGATGAAACCTCGTGCTCTTGGTGTCCCTAAACCTCTGTCTGCCAGAAGCTGGGACTGGACAATAGCATGATGGATCACTCAATAATTGCCCTGTTCTGTTTATTCCCTCTGAAGCATCTGGCACTTGGCCACTGTCAGAAGAGGGGATACTGAGGTAGATTGAGCATTGTTCTGACCCAGTATGGCCATTCTTATGTTTTTGATGGCTTTTGGCCTCTAAAATAAATTGTTTTGCTAATGGCCAGCTATCTACGTCCCAGTGAGTACTATTGTCAGCAGAGAAGAGATGGAAACTGAGCTGAACTATCTTCGATTTACTCTGCTTTAAATTTAAACTTACTGTTGTCATTTGGCACTAGCTCATGAGCCCTGCATTATCATAGCATGCTGATAAATGTACTTTTTTAGGCTTTTCAGGTTTGATAGGGATCAGACTTTATTTTAAAGGTTATCTGTAAATAACTTTAAAAAAAAATCTTCAGAATTATGTTTTTGGTACCCTAAGTAACCAATATAGAATGTCTGAAAGAAATGTGGGATAGGTCTGCTGCAGATAGGCCTTGCTAGGTATAGCATTGTTTGGTTTTTGGGAAGTATAAGTAGTCTAGTTACAATAGTATGTAAAATAAATTAAATATCCCAACAGAAGTATGATTAAGATTGTATTGTTTAAAGATCATATAGGTTTGTAGGTAGTGATCATACTGTAGCTCTATATCACTCGCTTAGCATTCTATAGAAGAGTGGTACGATAGTCTAAAAAGAGCTACACTCATGTTAGTCAAGCATTAGAGTGAAATAAATAGTTGGGTACTGGATATGTTTTTCATGTAGCAGATCAATCAAATAATTGGATTTAATTCAAAATTTAAAGTAATACAGTCGTGTCTTTATCAGATCTCACAGTGCTTTTCAGAGGTGAAACAAACATATACTTCTATGCATCCGAAGAAGTGGGCTGTAGTCCATGAAAGCTTATGCTCTAATAAATTTGTTAGTCTCTAAGGTGCCACAAGTACTCCTGTTCTTTTTGCATATACTTCTAGACTCTGTTCTTAATATTTTGGTGCCAGGAGTCTGGAGTTTCACAATATATAGTGTTGAATTTCCCAAATTCTTCAAAGCTGAGCCTCTGCTTCAGGAAAATGAAACCAGTTGCATCCTACCATGTAGTGATAAAGCCCTTCATGTTTTAATGTATACATCTTCCTGACTCCTGTGCCCTCCACGTTCTTTGGGAAGTGGTGGAAACTTTGTCACCTTTCTTACATGGTTTGAGCAGTGAAGTATCAACATTAATTGTCATCATTGGCATCTGAGTTAGCACCCATTGAAAAGGATGGAACAGTCCAAGCCTTGAAGGTATTGTTTCAGGTTCTCTGTAAACTCAAACTTCTTTGCATTGGTTTCAGTTTAACAGTTTGACGTTGTTGTTACTAAAGGGAAAAGGTGTATTCTCAGCTCAAGCTAGCTGACTAGTTATCTAACAAGGTGAAATCCTAGTGAAGACGAGACAGTTTGTAGCATTCGCGTGAGTTAGCAGGTCAAGTTAAAGATTATGGGGAGCCTAATCTTTAACTTGACCACCTAACTTGTATGTAAAAACTACAAACTGCCTTGTCTTCACTAGGATTTTACATCATGTTAGATAACTCCAGTTAGACCCCCCACACACACACACCTTTTTTTTTTTTCTTCCCTTAGTGAAAACACACACCCTTTAAAGACTGACTTTATGACTATAAAGTAAGTCTAGATTTAAAAAAAAAAAAACATGAAAGTGGAGACTCTGGGAATCAACTGAGATATACAGTCCTGCCACCAATTTTAGGAAACATTGGTGTAGTGTTACTATTAGTAGCTAAAGGAAGCTTCAGATCTTCCAAGACTTGACCTAGATCAGGGGTTGGCAACCTACAGCACGTGTGCCAAACATGGCACGCAAGCCGATTTTGAGTGACACACAGCTCCCTGCCGCGGTCCCGGCCCCCAGCCCCCCCCGCCCACTGCTCTCCCCTGTGGGGGCAGGAGGCAGAAGCTTGGTTCTGCAGCAGCCAAGCTTCCCCCATCCCCCTCTTCTTCCCCCAGCATGGTGCTTTCTGGCCCCTCCTCCTCTCCTTCCCTGCGCCAATCAGCTGATGGCCCTAGCGAGGGGGAGGGGGGAAGAGTGGCAGCATGCACACAGCTCCATAGAGGATACAGAGAGAGGTAGGGAGGGAGCCCGGGGGAAGGGGGTAGAACGGGGCATATCCCTTCCAGTCCCCTGCCATGAGCCGCTCAGGGCAGGGGCTGGGAGCACCCATACGAGCCGAGCATCCCAGCCCTCTGCCCTGCACCCCCACACCCCCCAGCCCTCTGCCCTGAACCCCCCCACCCCAATACACCCCCAGCCTTCTGCCCTGAACCCCCTCCTCCAGCCCTCTGCCCTGACCCCTGAAACACCACTCCCCCTCCCCCCCAGGTCTGGGGTCCCTGCCGCAGGCCCTTAGCCCGCTGCTGGCCTAGGTGAACAGAACCCCAGGCTGGCAGCGAGCTGAGCAGGCTGGTGCGGTAAGATCAGCATTTTAATTTAATTTTAAATGATGCTTCTTAAACATTTTGAAAACCTTGTTTACTTTACATACAATAGTTTAGTTATATAATATAGACTTATAGAAAGAGACCTTCTAAAAACGTTAAAATGTATTACCGGCACACACAACCTTAAATTAGAGTGAATAAATGAAGACTCAGCACATCGCTTCTGAAAGGTTGCCGACCCCTGACCTAGATGTTACCCAGGGTTCTTTCAACCAAGAGCTTTGGGTTGAAACTTTTACTCTGTGCAAGCTGGTGTCAGAATATAAATCAGGGGAGACACGGCCGTCCGACCAATAGATGGCTGGCACAAACAGGACAATACAAGAGTGCTTTCACTTAAAGCTATACTTTACTTAGTCTCAAGCACTTACATACGTCCACAGATTAGTAAAACACCCCCAACCCTGGATTATTACCAAAGCTGAGTTTGGCTCTAGAGTGAAACAGTAGCAGGATTCCGGTGGCCAAATCTTCAGTCTGCTGGTGGGGACCGCAAGATGTATCCAGAGGGAGAGTCCAAGAAGAGTCCCCAAACAAGTCCAACTATCTCAACCTTTTTTCCCCTTATTTATACATTAGTAATAGAATGACATGTCCCTTAAAGAAAACTTGTAAAGTAAGCAGTTTCAATGGTCAAGCAAGAGGTTCCTTCTGATTATTCATTAACCAGGTGTGGGCTTTCCCAGAGTTTGCAGCCTTGAGACCCCAATAGACATTCCTGGGGCACATCCTGCTCTTTTAAAATGCATGTATCAGCAATTTCAACACAATTCTTATCAGGAAGGACGCGGGGTCAAGCTGCCCTTTCTGTGGCACCCCAAACCCCCTCCCCTTCTGCCTTGGTCAAGCTGAGACTACTGAATGGCCAATTTAGTTTTCTGACTAGGCTGCCTTTAACAATAAGCCATAGTGGTTTCAGGCTCTTTACTGGTTTGCCAAAGTCTCCCCGTAAATAGACTGTAACCAAACAAGTAGTTTAACATGAACTTACATTCATAGGTGGTGAAATTGCCTCAACCTTTGATCATCCAGAGCTGGTAAAACTAGGAAGTTGCAAGCTTATTGAAGAAGTTATGATTGGAGAAGATAAGCTCATTCATTTCTCTGGTGTAGCTATGGGTAAGTGTTTTACCATTAACCAACCATTATAATTTCATTCATCAATCACTAGGGCCCATCCAATTTCACAGCTATGAAAAATGCATCACGGACCATGAAATCTGGTCTCTGGTGTGCTTTCACCCATACTATACAGATTTCACAGCGGAACCCAACGTTTCTCAAACTGGAGGTCCTGACTCAAAAGGGGGTTGCGAGGGGGTGTGTGTGTGTGTGTGTGTGAAGGTTCTTGTAGGGGAGTCATGGTATTACCACCCTTACTTCTGCGCTACCTTCAGAGGTGGGTGGATAGAAAGTGCTGGCTGCTGGCCAGGCATCCAGCTCTGAAGGCAGAGTCCTGCCAGCAGCAGTGCAGAAGTAAGGGTGGCAATACCATACTATGCCATCCTTACTTCTGTGATGTTTCCTTCAGAGCTGGGTGGCCAGCAAGTAGCAGCTGCTGACCAAGGACCCAGCTCTGAAGGCAGCAGTGCAGAAGTAAGGGTGGCAGTACCATACCATGTCATCCTTCCTTCTGCGCTGCTGCTGGCAGTGGCATTGTCTTCAGAGCTGGGCTCCCAGCCAGCAGCTGCTGCTCTCCGGCTGCCCAGCTCTGAAGGGAGCGCTGCTTCCAGCAGCAACGTAGAAGTAAAGGTGACAATACCGCAGTCCCCCTACAATAACCTTGCAAACCCCTCCCTCCCCCCTTTTGGGTCAGTATTCATTCCTACAGTTACAACACAGGGAAATTTCAGATTTAAATATTTGAATTACAATTTTAAAAATTCTATGACTGAAGTTGACCAAAATGGCATGTGAATTTGGTAGGGCCCTATTTATCACTAACCATTATATTTAAACTGTTCATTAAGTGGTTGTCATTAGAATAGATACTTTAGATACACCATGTGACAAGTAACATTTCGTCTTTAAAAGCTTGGCCAGCACTAAGGCCCTGGTCCTGCAAAGATATGTACATAGGTTTAATTTTACTGAATTGTGTTATGTACATTCATAAGTGTTCGCAAGATTGGGACCTAAGACTGTGTCCCCACCCCCCCTTTTGGTAAATAAAACAGTGGTGAGGCAAGTGGCAACCTGTTAGCAGGAATCTTCTAGAATAGATTTCAGTAACTTTCATTAACCAGAAAGTGCCAATACTTCTGATCTATATGTAGTTTATTAAATTATTTCTTTGCTATCTGATGCTTCTAAGTTAACTATTTATTTTGTGAAGAAATACTGCATATTCTGTAGTAGGACATGGATGAAAATGGCATGGTTAATGGAGTTCATTAGAAATTTTCATTTGTACTTTGCAACAGAGGGTCCTGTGGCACCTTTAAAACTAACAGAAGTATTGGAGCATAAGCTTTTGTGGGTGAATGCCCACTTCATCAGGTGCAAGACTTGCGTCTGATGAAGTGGGCATTCACCCACGAAAGCTTATGCTCCAATACTTCTGTTAGTCTTAAAGGTGCCACAGGACCCTCTGTTGCAAAGTACAGATTCAGACTAACACGGCTACCTCTGACATTTTTACTTTGACATGCCCACTGCTGCATTTTTTTCTAATAATTTAAACTTGTCCATGGTGATGTCAGTAAAACTAGCATAAATGCTTTTGAGACTTTGTTTTTCATTCTGTCAAAGCTATTCTGTCAAAATTTTGTTGATGTTCTCTTGGCTATATTCTTAGCTCTTTGTTTTTGCTGTTTTTGACCTTAGGTGAAGCTTGCACCATAGTGCTGCGTGGAGCAACACAGCAGATTATAGATGAAGCCGAAAGGTCTTTGCATGATGCTCTGTGTGTCCTTGCCCAAACTGTGAAAGATACAAGAACTGTCTATGGTGGAGGTGAATATTCAAGTTATCTTTTACATTTTCTTTTCAACACAATGTGTGAGTTCTTGTTGTCAGTCAAGGCAGGTTGTAAGGTACTTACATTCTTTTAATATACAGGTTGCTCAGAGATGCTGATGGCTAATGCTGTCACAGAGGTTGCCAACAGAACACCAGGCAAAGAATCAGTTGCAATGGAGTCTTTTGCGAAGGCCTTGAGAATGGTAAGTTAATGTACTTCTTCAAATAGTGTCCCTATGGGTGCTCCGCTGTAGGTGCACTTGCGTCCCTGCGCTGCCGATTGGAGAACTTTGGTAGCAATGTCTGTTTGGCCAGCACATGCACTGTCCCCCACCCTGGTGCATTCCTTCTCCCCTCCTCCTGTCCCCTCCCATGCTCGGTTTGGAGCCCGGGCTCTGGGACTTGAGCCTGGAAGTCTACACAGCAGTGAAACAGCCCTGCAGCCCAAGCCCCACGAGCTGGAATCGGCTGGCGTGGGCCAGCTATGAGTTTTTCTTTAGCTGTGTAGATATACCCTAAGACTAAAGGTAGAAGAGAGCAATAGAACAGGCAGCAAACATGGGTTTGTTATACCAATAAAAACTAGCAGGATCTTATTAAAGGGGACAAGATAAAGATGCCACATTTATTATGATAACAATTTGATTTATGACCAATAACTAATATCTTAATCCTTATACACACACATTATACCTAATACACACACACACCCCCATCAGATGTTCTGCAGCTGCTGCATAGTTCGTAGCTTATGGCGGCTAACTGGCCAAGAAAGCCGGGCACAAGGACGAGCTGGGTCTCTGTTGGGCATGCACCGATGCCCTTCCATGTTGGCAACAGAATGTTACCCTCCTCCAAAGTTTTCCATCTTACCCATCCTTTTTGTAGGCTTTAGTTTGAATCCAGAGTCTATAGGTCTTGCTGTGTCACGCTTTTGGTGATTGATCACTCGTCAATTGCAGACATGACTTTCAGCCTGGGACCTGGCTTTGATCTTCCTTCTATTGTACCTTTTCTTTTTAGGGTGGATTCTTCTTACTTTGTTAGGGCTCTTGTCTGCATCTTCAGCCGTTGGTGTTTGAACTCTATTTAATCAGGACAGGCTGGGGCTGGAGGTTGATTCCATCATCCATACATACCTCATTCACACATCTAAACTAAACTAATAAGATTACAGCAGGGTTTGCAAAAATGAAGGTTGCAGCAAGCCCTTACCAAATGGAGTAAACGTTTTAAAATGGGGTTTGAATTACAATATGGCAAACAGTGAACAGAAGTTACACTGTAGGCAAGTGTAATAAATGGTGAACAGAAGTTACAATACTGAAACAGTGCAAGTCTCAGTGATTTAAGCAGGAATTGGATTGATAGTGAAACATACAAAGGCAGCTGACTGAACAGCTATGGCTCTTAACAAGCATCTTAACTGTTAATTAGCCAGTTATTGGGGTAACCGGTTTTATGAATGAATATTGTTTCATTCATAAAACTTTACTTATGAAGTTACATTAATAAAGAGAACAATTAAAAACAATTTCATTCATCAGTTCTACAGGTTCCAGCAGATTTAGGTGGCTGATTCAGGGAGATTACTGTAATGTTTTAATAGAAAAAAATCTCTAGCACTGTCTGAACTTCCCTACATAAAATCTTAGAAAATATTTGTTTCAGCTTGTGAAAAATGAGACACCACTATGGAAAAGTGAATACAATACACATTAACTGCTAACCTCACTTATATTGGAACACAGAGTTGGGAAAGCCTGACTTCCAGTAGCAACATTTTAAACTAGGGAAAACATCTTTTTCAGAAAGTAATGTTTAATTTAGAGAATACTATCTCTTTAATGACCATACACAGTTTGCTCTAGCATCACTTAGACTGACATGTGTTGAGTAGAAGACTCTTCTGTTGATAAATGCTCATCAGCAAGTTTACATTCTTAAAATGGAACAAGTGCCACAAAACCATTTTGAAATGATTAATGAGAAAATGTACTCTTGTGTTCATGTGTTAAATTGAAGGAAAAACCAACTAAAATATTGTAGCTAGCATTCCCTCTAGTACTGCTTACAAAGATCTCAAGCCTGAGGGAATAGCATTCTCATAATAAATATTTTGGTCTATTTTTTTCCAATTTCTTTTATTGAAATATGTACCTTTAATATAAATTAATAGGGTATTTTTTAAAGAGCTGCTTAATATCTATTTCAGAGTTAAGGTTGCAGTTTTAGACCTTTTCTAAGCTATATTTTCAACCAGTCTAAACACCTCCTTTTGGCCAGCAAATTTGCATGTGTATTCTCAGTGTAGAGAATTATTTTACACACATCACAGGAAATCACTGCAAACCATTTTAGTTGCAGATAAATATTTTGTTTCAAATGGTCATATAGTGTAACTTTACATATCTATAAATTAATGAAAAACATTTGTTGACAATCTCAACTGGTGAATTGCTGCTTGTATATGTTTTTTTTGTGACTATGCCTTTCTCTTTCACAGATGTTTTTGTAACTGAAGAGTAAACAAGCAATCTTAAGTTTGTATAGAGTTGTTGCAGTAGGGTTATTTTGTTTTTGCTTTTTATTTGTTTGAGAATTTAAAACATCCTCTGATCTGTTGTCATGCATATTTATTCTTTTAGATCCCAACCATTATAGCTGATAATGCTGGTTATGACAGTGCAGATCTGGTGTCTCAGCTCAGAGCTGCTCACAGTGAAGGGAAAACAACTTATGGACTTGGTGAGAAATTTGATAGCATGTGAACTGTATTGAAATTTTTTGTCCTTTTTTATGGTTTGGAATATATGCCTTTGCATTGTTGTGACTTTCTTGCCTTGACTTTATCACAAAGTCCAGTGTTTATTGCATCACAAACAAAATAAATAGAATTTAAAGTAGAATCTTAACACAGTAGCATGAAAAGTAGTCACACCTATTTATATCAATAGATGTCCAATTGAATGGACGTGAATCATGGTTTCAAATGATGAATGAAAGTACTAGCTTTTTTCCTGTACTGTCTTAACATGTAATTGCCCTGGTCCTCTGTGATAATTATACTAGGAGACAAGTTCATGGTTTGTTCATGACCATTTGGAATACAGATGGCTATATGGCTATAAGGTATTCTTTTATCTTTCTGGTTAAAGTATAAGCATCACATCAGTGAGTGTTAATGCTGTGATTCAATCAAGATTGAGTAGCAGCATTAGGAAGTGACAGTAAATAGATGCAGAATTTGAAACAAAGTGATAAATGACATAAGCTCCACTTGAAAAGCTCCACTTTGACATGGTTGTAATGGCAAGAATGGTTATAGTAAAGAACTTACTACTTCCAGTTCAAATACAGAAGACTACACTTATTCTATAATATGTAAATGGTATCTTCAAGTTCTTAGTTAATAGTGCAAAAGTTAGTAAATATATCCTGAAAATTAAACATATTAATATCCTCATGCATGTATTTGCATATCAATTACATACACATGCATAGAAAGAAAACATGGTATTCATGATGATGTGATGTAAGTTTTATTGGCTTGAGTTTGGGATAATTGGTTCAATGTGGATGCCCACTTTGAAATGGGGGCAAATCAAAGCACACTGTGGCAGTGTAGTGTGAGGTAGGCTTACACCCTAGCTTGTCACAAACTAACCAAATACACAAGCCCTCAATAACAGCTTGTATGTACTTACTGTATCATGACTTTAAGACCACCATATTGCAGCTCTGTAGGACATTTCATAATGGAAGCTTCATACCATTGGAAAGGGGATATTCACAGCTTCCCAAGGGAACCTAGCACTCTCTTCTAGCCCAGGAACATCCCAAGATGGTGAATTTTGGCGTTGACATTTCTGTATGTAGGAAATCTATTTTAGGTCACTTGTGGAGATATTTTACATCCTCTCCCTTTTAGCCCTGCATAGTTGGACTCAGTCATTAAAGCACTCGGCTTTACAGGTGGAGGGATAAAGGTAATAAGTATTGACCCTTTTCTTTAAAATACATAATTTCTAAAATCGTTTTTCTGTAGAATATATGACATATGGATAATACGTGGTTGAGATGTAATCTTTTTATCCACACTTGATTTAGATAGCTTTATGGATAATGCAGGTTAACAAGATTTTCCTTTATTTAAAAAAAAAAAAAAAAAACCCTTCTGGCAAAGTATCTTTCTTTTTAAAGATATGAAGGATGGTGTCATTGGAGACATGGCAACCCTGGGAATAACTGAAAGCTTCCAAGTCAAGAGACAAGTTCTGCTGAGTGCAGCTGAAGCAGCAGAAATGATTATTCGTGTGGATGACATTATTAAAGCAGCACCAAGGTATTCTAAACTCTGAATCGAAGTTTAGTGTTCTAGTTATACCATTAAAGAGAACCCTTCATTTCAAGCTAAATATTTTCATTTTTTTTTTTCCTTCCTGGTAACAAAGCTATTTTTGGTTCTACTCTAACATTTTAGTATTTCCACAATTAGTTTGCAATAGCAGAAATAATTGACCCTCCAAAGTCATTGTGATGTTTAAATTAGTCTGTTCAAGCATCATCTAGTTAATGAAAATCGGTAGTTGTGACACAGCGTTTGATCAGAACATGCAGAACTAAACTCTGAGTTCATTGGAGAAATATGTTGTTTGTGGAGAAAAATGGGGAAGGCAGTTTTTGATTCTCTCCATTGTTAAGAAACCCTAAAAGCTAAAATTGTAGCTGGATGCCCATAATGTATCTGAAATTGAATCTGCTACTGCTTGTTGCTGTCTGTTTACTATTATTTTGTCTACTTCGGTTGCTGATTGGTAGATGAACTTTACTCCTAGCGCACCAATCTTAATGTGTAACCCACATTTCTTCATGTCATTGCCCGCATGGATTCCACTCTTGGGCACGTGCAAACCAAGAATGGAATCCATGTGGATGATACATCTCTAAGAACTACAGTTACTGTAAAGTAAGTAACACTATTCTTTGGATGATTCAGATGCTGTAACTTAGAGCATGTTGACATCTGTGTACCTGGAAATATTCTACAATTTTGTACGCCACCTTGAAGAGTCACTGCATATAGTTCGTGGCAAAAGATAGTTCTTTCCCCAGTTAAATCAAGTCCTGCACTGGAGGAATTTATTGGAAATAAAATGACTGCTAATGAAGAATCCCCCATTGTTCCTTACTAGTAAAATTAATCCCTGTGGCAACAGCCTTGCAAAACTAATTTGGTGTTATCTAAAAGGTTTTGGTGAGACAAAGGGCTTATGTAAGCCTTCACCACATTGGTGAATTTCAGCCTTAATTTTAACTTTGTAAAAACAGATGTTAGAAAATGTTAGTGGATTGTCATGGGAAAAGTTAATAGTGGGGTGCCACAAGTCTCTGCTAGAACTGTTGTGTGTGAATGATGTGGAAAAGGGAATGAACAGGGGGGTGACAAAATTTGCAGGTAACACAATTTGCCATTGTTAACCAAATCCATAGAGGATTCTGAGAAACTTCAGAAGGAAATAACCAAAGTTAGGTGAATGGGCAACATGAATATTGTTGATAAATATGAATAATGCATATTGGAGGGGAAAATTTGAACTTCTTATGCACATTACTGAATTTTAAATTAGCCATCAGCTGGGAAAGATTTAAAAAGTTGAATTTTTGTATGTACATAAATATCCAGTTACATTAGTAAAATTACTACTTAAAGTTTTAGAAGGGGTATAAAATCTAATGCTTTGGGTCTCAACTGAGTTTCTAACTATTAAGAGAAGACTCTTACTGGACAGATTATCCCTACCAGCTTATCATTAGGTTGCTTGCACCTTCTCAGGAAGCATGTGGTGCTGGGTACTGTCAGAGACAAGATACTGGATTTGAGGGAAATAATTGGCATTGAATTTACAGTAGTGTGGAAAACTTAAGTTACTTTAAAAAATGTCTGCTGGTCTTCAAGGAGAAGATACCATTCTAAATCATGTTGATTTTTCTTTCAGGAAACGTGTACCAGACAATCGTCCATGTTAACTGTTCAACCCATAAGGATGTGTGGACCAGATCTCTCCAAGTACTTAAAAAAACAAACAAAAAAGCCTCCTGAGAGGTTATGGAACAGAAACTTAAAGTAAAAGAGTGTATTCATTACTGGCATGTCATTGTTACATTTTTCTGCAGAATTAACTTATTTTGTTTTTGTGCTTTAAAAAAGGCATTTTACATCCAAATAAAACATGGGTTGTATGAAACATCTATATTCCTTCTGTTCCTTTCCGAGTTCCCTCAATAGATCCCTGAAATAAAGTTTCAAATTCATATCTGAGGGTTTTCTTCTTGGTAAAGAATGAGTAAGTGTGATCTTGATATATAGAGGGAATTGCAGTGGACTTTCTCAGCATCCGGAGCAGAGAAATATTTAATATGGATACAAATGACCTCTCACAGTGGAAGTTACATTACTACTTTAGCTTGAAAGTGATATTTTCGTGCCCCTTAACTCTTGCAGCCTGCACAGCATTTATTATTTCCAGCCATGGGTTTTGCTTTATAACGGATACTGGATATACACTGCATTTTTTGGCAGTTAAAGAAGACTGGGTTTAACTTGGATGTTGAAAAAAATCTATTGATGTTAAGCTTTTTTTTTTATCATTCTGTTAGTACCGAAATTTACAATATGCCATGGCAGGAAATGCAATGACAAGTAGCAGAAAGATTTCTCCTCCTATTGGGATGTTCTTGGATAAAATCCATGTTTTTATTCTGAAAGATTTTAATTTAGTAGAGTTGCTGCTTTTTTTCATAATTGTGCATAGTAATATAATTATTTAATTACATAATTATAATTAGGGATGACTGAACATTGGGGGAAGAGGTCACACAAGTCTGTAATCCTGTAAGAGATCACACAAGTCTGTAATTTATCTTTTAAATTATTTGTATGTAGCCAATCAAGTGAATGGATAAAGTTATTAAGACAGCTTCATGTGACAAAAGCAGACTGACGTTAATCGGTTGAAAGGTGGGATTGTCTAATAACTTTTTCGTATTCTTTCTCCTAAGATACATTAGCTGTTTTTGCAGTTAGTAATGCAGTTAACAGCCCCCTGAACACCACAGACATAAGAGGTATTTATTTTGAGCGGTAAAACCCTCCATACTTGGCTGTATTTTGCCATGTTCCCACACTCCCAAATTTAAATACCTCAAGTAATGTTACTCTTATCTGATCCCCTCATTGGCCTTGTCTAGACTAGGATTTAAAGACATGATGGCAGCACATTTAAAATGATTCCAGTGGAGACAAAACATGCTGCCTTTAACACATAGTAAAGAATTCAGTATGTTAGACAGTGTGTTTTCTTTACACTAGAATGTTAGAACATTATTGCCTTTAGATATGTGCTGTTGTGTACATGGAAATCCTATTCTAAATGAGGGCACTAGCACACTTGCATATTTTAACAAAATTCCTAGCACACAACATTTCTCCCACTTCTCATTCTATTTCCTTCTGTGATTGGATAATAAATGTGAAGCATGCCCCCATATAAAGCAGGGCTTGTCTAAATTTCCTTTGCTATGTCTTTTTCAATTGATAAGCAATGTTTCTGCTTGCGCACAAAGACCTTGCTTTAATTATAGGCTCACTCTCTTATATATCCTGTTTGGTAGGTGACAGTTTGATCTAGCAGAAGTAAACTACTTGCAAGGTCTGACGCTGCTTGAGTTAAAATGGTTAAGAATACATGTATGGTTAATCGTGGCTGGCACTAGTATTGGTGTATGTAACTTAGGTCATTCTGTATTTATCTAAACATTCACTACTCTATAATGTATTCAGACTAAAACTTCATCTTAGTTTAAATATTGGCACTGTTGGAAGTAGTGGTGGGAAGGGGTTCTGAGCTCTTGGCATTAGGGAGAATCTGAAGTTAACTTGAGTTGCAAATGCAATGTTGTGTATATGTAAACAGTGGTTACACAAAAGAAATCTTATTGTTCTCCTTCAAGTGATTGTGTGCATACATACTACACTGTAGATGGGTGTATTTGTGACAGTGCACTAAGTCAGAGACTTTTGCCAGCAGTACCACTAGGTGGTGCATGTGACCCTGCTCTCTACTCTCAGGCCAGGGCATAAAAGGGACATATTTGCCGCTTCTGTCAGTTCCTTCTAATTGCCTGTGGAGACAATGGGAGCTCCATGTAGCATTTGCGTCTGTTAGCCAGCATTCCATAGCTTTAGTATATATAGGTATAGTTAGTATTTAGTAGTTCAAATAGTTATTAAAGTTTAATAGTTTCCTGGAGGAATTTATTATGGAAAAAGTCCTAGGGTTTTAAACAATGTGCCACATGCTGGGCTGTTTTCTTTGTCCCAGATAGGCACAAGAAAAGTTTGATCCATCTTGGTGAGATAGGGATGCTCTATTTGTACCTCCTTCCCCACCAGGACTAAAAAACAGACCGTTATCTTAAGATTCACTTTATGAAAAAGGCAATGTGACTTGCACCTGAGTTGGGCCCCAATTGTGACACAGGGAACTCTAAATCTAGCATGCTTCGTCTTCTGTGTCAGCTTCGAAATGTTCCAAATATTCTGACTAACGAAACCTGTAAATTTTGGTTTTCTCCCAGAAAACCTTCTGGTAAGTCCTCCAGTTTGAGACCTCACACATCTAGGTGCTCACCAGTCCTTTCTGGACTACTGAGACCTGTGTTTTCACCCATTCTGGGTCCTTTTTACCCTTGGCTGATTGTGTGCTTGGCTCCACTGCCACCATCAGTGCCAATACACTTACCTGAGGTGCCTTCTTGTTGGCAAGAGAGCTTTTGTCTTTCCTTACCTGATGCTCATTTGCTGCAGCCAACTTAAGTGTTTGCTCCACTATCGACACATTAGGCACCATTGTAACATCTGACTTCAACGATACTCCCAGTGCTGTCAGTGCACCCAGCACCATAAATGTCCTCTGTGGTTATGCCGGCGCCAATCAATTCATCGACATTTGGAGTCTCGTGTGTTTGATACCCAGACCACCTAGAACCCCATTGAGAACTGTTCCTTTTCTGAAGGGACTTATGTTTCATCTTTGGACTTCTTTCAGATCACCTTACAGGTCTTCCACTACCAGTCCTAAACACCAGGACTGGTTTCCCTACAGAGAGACTCCAGCTTGGGGTCCCCTGCCCTGGATGACAGTCTGTACCATATCCTCCATGGCCTTACTGGTCTTGGGCTGTCCCAAGAGATTCTAGATCTCTGTCTCGTTCACTGTCTAGGAGGAAGTTCTCCTGCTTTCTTAGTATGAGTCTTCTCAGCATCCTGCTACCATACATCAACCTGCTGTGCTGGATCCCATGGAGAAGGGAGAATTGTTGGAGGAAACACTAGATATTCTCTCCCCCTCCATTTCTTCATCTTCATGGAACAAAGCAGTTAATCTAGAGCTGACACCCCACTCAATGATTTGAGTTTTCCAGGACCTCAGGAGGAGGAAGACTACTTCTATAGGGGTGCAGGTGGAGAATCTGCACAGCCTTCTGGGTATTGTACGGACTCTTTCTCCAGGAAGCGTTGCCCTTCCTATCAGTAAGAACTTGCTAGAGCCAGTGAAGACTCAGGCAGTCCCCTCTATACCTCTTACAGCTAAACAAGCAGGCAGACGATATCCAGTCCCTCAACAAGATTTTGGCTATTTCATTACCCTTCCTGACTCCTTAGTGGTCACAGCTACTAATAAGCAATCTCATCGATCCCAAATTAAGGCCACTCCCAAGGATAAGAAATTTGAGATTGGATTTATATAGGCATAAGGTTTGTTCTACTGCCACACTTCAAATGAGAGCCGCCAATTATCACACTTTTTTCAAAATACAGTCAGGCTCTTGTCAAAATAAATCTTAACTTTGCTGATAAGTTGCCAGAAGAATATAAAGACAGTTTCTGGCTTTTGGTTTCTGTGGGTCATCTTACAGCTTGTACATCTCTTCCGGCAGCAATAGATGCCTTTGATAGCACTTCGCTTTCTGTGGCCACTGCAGTCTCCATGCGGCGCTCTACCTGGCTGCAGTCTTCTGGCATTTCAAAATTGCTGCATGATACAATAGAAGATTTACAATTTAAGGGATCTAAATTGTTTTCTGCCAAAACACACTATGCTATATGGACACACAGACTCCTGGGCAATAATTCATTAATTAGGAGTTTATACTCCAGTTGCGGTTTGTTTACCTTAACCAAAAGAAGGCTGAGGGGGGATATGATTGCTCTCTTTAAATATATCAGAGGGGTAAATACCAGAGAAGGAGAGGAATTATTTCAGCTCAGTACTAATGTGGACATGAGAACGAATGGATATAAACTGGCCGTCAGGAAGTTTAGGCTTGAAATTAGACGAAGGTTTCTAACCATCAGAGGGGTGAAGTTTTGGAACAGCCTTTCGAGGGAAACAGTGGGGGCGAAAGACCTCTCTGGCTTTAAGATTAAGCTTGATAAGTTTATGGAGGGGATGGTTTGATGGGATAAAGTGATTTTAGTCAGTAGGTCAATAACGTGCCATCGCTGGTAATTAGCAACAATGGTCAATGATGGGATATTAAAAGTTACTACAGAGAACTTTTTCCAGAGGGTCTGGCTAGAGAATCTTGCCCGCATGCTCGGGGTTCAGCTGATCGCCATATTTGGGGTCGGGAAGGAATTTTCCTCCAAGGTAGATTGGCAGAGGCCCTGTAGGTTTTTTGCCTTCCTCTGCAGCATGGGGCAGGGGTTGCTTGCTGGAGGATTCTCAGCGATTTGAAGTCTTTAAATCATGATTTAGGGACTTCAACAGCTGAGTCAAGGGAGAGAATTCTTCCGGGAGTGGGTGGGTCAGCTTTTGTGGCCCGCATCATGCGGGAGGTCAGACTAGGTGATCATAATGGTCCCTTCTGACCTTAGAGTCTGAGTCTATGAAAAGGGAACAGTTCGATCACAAAATTACTCCAGATCTTCCTTCCATCAGAGATCTCAGTATGCTCCTAAGAAGAGCTCAGGATTGCCTTGACATCACCAGCCGTCTTTAGCTGCACCAGGTCCTTCTCACCAGAGTACTGCAATCTCGAAGCAATCATTTTGACTTTTCAATTGAGGACAGCATACTGGTGGTATCTCCTTTCAGATCAGGCCTGTCTCTTTCTGTGTTTGGGAAAACATCACATCGGACATTCAGCACAGTAAAGGAGGGATAAGTTATCTAATTCATCTCCCTCCCCTTTCCCAACCCACCTTCCTAGTCCCTTGTCAGACAGGGACCTCTCTCATGATACCATATTACTTCAAGAACTATGGTCTCCTATAGAACTGCGGGCGATAGAAGAAGTTCCTTACCAATATAGAGGAGAAGGCTTCTATTCCTGGTACTTCCTGGCCCATAGAAATCTGGTAGCCTCCGTCCCATTCTAGATCTAAGAAAGCTGAACCATTTCATCAAGAAAGTCAAGCTCAAGATGGTCACCCTCGCTTCTATTATCACTTCCTGGAAGATCGGTTGTTGCCCTCAGTTTACACGATACATACTTCCATGTGAGGATACATCCCTGCCACAGAGATTTGTAGTAGGTACCAACCATTACCAGTACACTGTGCTTCACTTTGGTCTGTCATCAGCCTGAGGGTCTTCACAAAGTGCATGGCAGTGGTAGCATGGTAGCAACCTCTGCTCCTTGGGTGGTCAAATATTTTCTTACCTGGACGATGTCATCAAGCAACCAGGTCCAAAATAGCATTCTAGTAATCAGACCAATGTTTTCCCATCTAGGCCTGAAATTAAATTTGGATAAATCACAGTTATAACCAACATAGTGCATAACTTTCATAGGAGCAAACCATGATGCCAGAACAGCCATGGCTTATCTTCCAAAGGTGAGGTGTCAACCTATAGCATTTCTTTCCAAAAGCCTCAAGTCAATCCCAATGACAACAGCGCATGCCTGCTTGCCTGCCTTCAGCTCCTGGGCCATATGACCTTGTGCACATACTACGTAACTCCAGACTTCGCCTTTGCTGTTGCAGGTCTGGCTCCGTTCAGTGTATGATCCTTCCGCACCTCTGGAAATGCAAATTTGAGTACCTGAACAAGTGCTTCCATCTCTCGATTGGTGGTTGCATCCATCCTCCTCTGTGTACAGAGGAGTTCTGTTTTTGTCCCTAGAATTATGACTCTGTAACAGATGCATCAACCAGAGATTCGGGAGCCCATCTCTGCCAACTCCTGACAAGCTCTTTGGTCACCCCAGGAAGTTTCACTGCACATAAATGCACTGGAGCTCAGAGCTCGTAGTCTGGCCTGTGAGATATTTTGCCCACTGTCGAGAACCAGATGTTCCAAGTTCTTACAGACAACATTACCATGTTTTACCTGAACAAAGAGGGAAGTGCAAGATCACCTCAACTGTGCCAGGAGTCTGTTATCCTATGTAATTTGTGCATTTGTCCCAAAGTTTTCAGAAGGTCTTTCACCTTCTAGGAGTGAGAAATATGGAAGTGGATATCCTCAGCAGGGTTTTCATAGACCAACAGGAGTGGACAATTAGGAAGGATGTTCTCCAGATTTTTCCATTGCTGGGGGTACCTAGTATTAGCCTTGTTCATGATCAACATGAACAACAAGTGCATGAGATTTTACTCCCGGGCAGGTTGCAGCCCACATTCCATCACAGGCGCCTTTCTTCTTCCATTGTCCAGTCATCTCCTGTATTCATTTCTCCAGTTCTTCTGATTGTGAGGGAGATCAAGAAGCTGAAACAAGACCAATCACGATTAATCCTTACTGCACTGGTATGGCCAAGATAGTACAAGTTCATGGACCTCCATCAGCTTTCCTTCCAGTCGCCCATAACTTTACTGCTAGTCAAAGATCTTCTGTACCAGAATCAAGGGAAGTCTCTGCATCCCAACCTGAAGGCTCTCCACTTTATGGCATAGGTGATCTCTGGTTGAATATTTGCAAAAAACCTGTGCTCTCAAGAAGTTCAGACCATGTTGTTAAGCAGCCGAAAGGAGTCCTCTAGGGTCACGTACACAGTGAAGTAGAGGAGATTTTTGATTTAGTTGCAATCCCAGCATTTCTCAACCCATCATATGGAGATTACACATGCTAGACTATATTTTACACCTGAAATTGTTAGGCATTTCAGTTAGTTCTGTGAGTTCAGCTGGTTTTTTGTTTTTTTTTTTTAACTACATCTGCCAATAGATGAATTTTCCATTTTCTCTTATCTGCTCATTTCTCTATTTTTGAAAGACCTAATCAATGTTTACCATCCTGTCTGCGCCCCTGTACCTCTATGGGATTTAAATCTAGTCCTCTCCAAATTCATAGGTGTCCCCCTCTTTGACCCTATGGCTACAACTTAATTCTTTATTGTCTAAGACGGGTGGGGGGGCAAACTACGGCCCCTGGGCCACATCCAGCCTGCAGGACCGTCCGGCTGGGCCCTTGAGCTCCTGGCCGGGGAGGCTAACCCCTGTCCCCTCTCCTCCTGTCTCCCCTCCCCCACAGCCTCAGTTCGCCGTGCCGGCAGCGCTCTGGGCGATGGGGCTGCGAGCTCTTGACAGGCAGCGCGTCGTCGGCTCTGGCCGGGTGGCACAGCTGCCAGATGTGCTGCTCTGAGCAGCATGGTAAGGGGGCGAGAGGGAGGGGGGTTGGATGGGGTGGAGGTTCTGGGGGGGCTGTCAGGGGACAGGGAACGGGGGGTTGGATAGACGTGGGAGGCCCCGGGGGCCTGTCGGGGGCGGCAGTGTGGATAGGGGTTGGGGCAGTCGGGGGACAAGGAGCAAGGGGGATTGGATGGGTGGGGGGTTCTGAGGCAGAGTCGGGGGACAGGAAGTGGGAAGGGATGGAGGGGGGCGGGGGCCAGGCTGTTTGGGGAGGCACAGCCCTCCGTACCCAGCCCTCCATAAAGTTTTGGAACCCCGATGTGGCCTCAAGCCAAAAAGTTTGCCCACCCCTGGTCTAAGACAAAGGTTTTTTTGTGACAATCACTTCTGCGAGGAGAGTTTTAGAACATAAGGCTCTAACTGACCTTCCTTTCACAGTCTTCCATAAGGATAAGGTTTCCCTTAGGCCACTTCCTAAGTTTGTCTAAGGTTAATGTCCGCTTTCTATCTAAACCAAACATTGTCTTTTGGTGTTTTTCCTCAAACCCCATCCACCTAAGGCTGAGAAAATTCTTTATACTTGGGATGTTCATAGGGCTCTGGCATTCTACTTGAACTGCACTGGAGCCTTCAGGATTTCCCTCAAGCTTTGTGTAGCCTATGCTGGGAGAACTAAGGGTCAGTCTGTGTCTTTTCAGCAAATCTCACACTAGATTTTTGACTGCATTAAGATCTGCTACAATCTTGCTAAAGGCTCTCCTACACCAAGAATAACTGCTCCATCAGGCTGTAGGCTTCATTAGCGTAGTTCTAGTGAGCAAAGTTCCAGTAGATGGTGTACTCAAGGCAGTGACAAGGCTGTCTGTGTGTACCTTTTCCCACTCATGCCATTGTGACAGACTTCCCTGGGCTACAACCTGGAACTGGGGTACCGCTGTGCCCTTTGGTGTACCAGTCTGGATCCGCTCTCACACTGTGAAGCTGTGACTAGCTGCAGACTGTTCCCAGTCTTGCACTCACACAAACATTTACACAGGCAGGAACACACCCAGCTCAGTTGCATGAATGCTTCTCCTCAGCCACTCATGCACTAACAATAGAGAGGCTTCAGCCAGCTCCCTCTCATCCCTGCTCCACAGCCTAGGACCCCAGAGCTTGCCCTAGTCAAAAGCCTGACCAGTGTAAGTATTACCCGGTCTGCCCCTCAATGCACCAGTTTTTGTTTCTGAACAGATTCCCCAAGCACTTCTAGCAAAACACTGTTTTACATTAAAATATATATATATATATATAACAAATTTATTAACTACAGATAGATTTTAAGTGATCTGTAATAGCATACACATTAAAGTTGGTTACCTTGGAAATAAACAAAATGGCAATCTAAATTCTGTAAACTAGACAGGATTTGAATCAAGCAGTGTCTCACCCTGTTGGTACAAACAGTCCACCGAGCTTCCATACACAGGCAGGGTTTTCTACTTTCCCCGCCTGGGACCCTCTTTCCCAGTTCAGTCTTTGTTCCTATGGTGTTTCCAGGTGTTGAGATGTAAGGGGAGTGAGGCCAATTGGTGATGGCACTTCCCCCTTTTATGGCTTCTTCCAGGTGGAGGGAACTTCATTGTCTCAAGCAAAGTCCTCAGCACCATTAGTGGAAAAACACAGGCACAAGATGGAGTCCAGTATCCCATGAGCTAAGTCACCTGCCCTTGCATGCTTTGGTGAGTCATAGCAGCTATTATACATTGGCTGAAGCGCCAACAGGAAAGCTCATCAGGTGAGGCTAAGCTTTTCCCATGGCCCATTGTTTTTGCTCAAGGGCCATTACCTTGAATAGACCCTGGCTAGATTGGATGTGAACTAACTTGTGGGAGTTACCCAGGAGCAAGCACATTTGAAATACAGATGCATAGTCAATTTTCGTAACTCCAGATACAAAAATGAGACATTCATACAAATAGGATAATTCATATTCAGCAAACTAACTTTTCCATTGACACCTCACATGACATATTTTGTACAAGATGCATCATAATTATAATCATATCACTATGGTGAATATAAATTGGTTTGTCATGGAAAAACACAGAATTTGCATTTTTATAGAGAATCTTGTTTTACATTTTGTGGAAAAAGTAAAAACATATACAGTAGAACCCCGTTTATCCAAGCCTCCATTATTTGGCTCTCTGTATTAACTGGGGCTGATAGTGGGAAGGAACCCCACCTCTCACAGTTGAAACTCTCCAGATTATCCAAATTTTTGATTATCCAATCTGGCCTTGGTCCCAGTTAGATCGGATATATGGGGTTCCGCTGTATCAATAAAACATTTTGCTCAACTGAATGTATATATTGTGGCTAGGGAAACTGAAGTTCAACATTTCCTTTTAATTGCGGAAAAACGTGGCTTTTTATGGGGGAAACTAGGATCCCTGCTCGTGACACACCAATTTTGGTAAATTGGTGTTAGTCTCTGTTCAGATAATCCAAAGTCCCTCCACCTGTAAGGGAACTGCTGATGAGTCACCTACAGTGGAATGGACAATCACTTGAAGGAGAGAAAATGGTTACCTGAACAGTAACTCTTGTTCTTCAAGATATGCTGTGCAGATATGTTCCATGACTCTCCCACCTTCCCGGTACTTCAGACATTACGTATAGTGGTGCGAAGGAATAGAGAGGGAGGCAGTGGCCCCTTTTATGCCCTCACCTGACAGCATGAGGAGAGCAGGGGCACATGCACCACCTAGTACTGCTTGCAAAAGTCTTCAGCTTGAATGCATTGGGCACACAGATACACTTACCTACAGTGGAAGGTATTTGTGCACAACACATCTTGAAGAACAACAGTTTCTGTACAGGTAAGTACCCATTTTTTCTTTTGTCTTTGTCATAGGCAGAACTAAATATTTAAGAGAATGATTTGTTAGGACAGGAAGTAGACTCAATTATTTATGGGCACTTTTAGTAGCACTAAAGTCTCCCTGAATTGGCACCATTGATCCAGTCTCAAGACTGTGGACCAGGTTCTAGATGCAGGAAGGGCAATACTGTAGCGGTTGCTCTCAGTTGTGTCGTCAAGGTTTTCTTCACAAACGTGTCTCCTAGACAAATGGAAAATTGAAAGTGTGTTTTGTACAGCAAGGGGCCAAAGGAAATTGTGCAATACAGGGGCCTCATTGGTTGATAACTTGGTTAGTAGTTCTGAACTCAGGTACTAGATTACAGTAACTAGAACAGTGACCTTTAAAAAGGAGCTGCTGCTGCCTAAGTGCTGAAGGGAACCTTCCTGTTGGCCCGGGGAGGAGGGGGGGATGATTTGCTCAGAAGCTGTTGTAATCTGGGAACAAGAGGAATTAGCATCACATATAAGTGGAACTATTTGTTATTTTTAGGCCTCCTGTCAGGGATATCTTGGTACATCCCATGGGCCCTCTTCACCTTCCTAGAAGCAATGTCAGAGACCCTCCCTCCCATTGCCATTCTTGTTGAACACTTTCCTAGAAGTGGTTTTATTTTTTCCGTTTCAGTTGCTAGTTCCTAGTTTTCGTTTCAGTTGCTAGTTCCTAGTTTTGTGATTTTCCTTGTTCTTATGAAGGTTATTCATGAACAAAACTCTGAGGTGGTGCTCTTCATCACATGGTTACATTTGGCCTGAAAAAGTTATTCTTGCCAACTACAAGACAGAAATGTTGATGTTATCTAGAAAAGGACATGTTGGAACCATTTCAAAATAATCTTGCCCAGAGACTTGTGTGTTGTCTTATCAATTTCAGGGACAGGTGTTTAAGATTTACATATCTTCTGATATGTATATATTGCTCTGGAGTTCTAACACAGCATCCTCTGGAAAGATGTGATAGAGCAATAGGAAAAATCTTAGAATTGTTTAAATAGACTGAACTATGTTACTTACTATCTGTTACAGATACATTGTTTTCAAATATTGTAAGTATACTCTATGTGATGACATTCATGTGGTAGTTGCATTTATCATGCACTTTTGACTGTTGCATTTGTGCTCTGCCCCTTACTCCAGCTCCACTGGCAGCTGTCTGATGTTTCAAACACTGCAGATCTTCTAACCGCTTACTAAATAAATATTTATTCCCCCATAGGTGATATTTTCCTGCACAGTTACAGGGAGAACACTAAGTCTTGGAGTAGTGACACAGGGTTAAGATCTGGTAGTGCATTATCCATTACAGCTAGAAAGAAAAATAATGCTTGTGACATTAGCTTATGCCCAAATAAATTTGTTACTCTCTAAGGTGCCACAAGGACTCCTCGGTTTTTTTGCTGATACAGACTAACACGGCTACCACTGAAACCGTAAAAACTCATATATTTCTGTAATAGTTGACTTGCTTTATCTGGAATGTCTGCTCAATTCTCACCTCTGTTTTAAGCGTGTAGCCATGAGATCAAAATTTAAGATTGGTACCGAAAGGTGGTCCTCATTTTCACTGCCGAGCTTCAGGCTACCAAAACTAAAAGTAGCTTCCCAGCCAGCTGGCTTAAGATGGAGCATCAGATCCTCAAACTTGTCTCTCTCAGATATATCTGGAAACTAACAATGATGGAATCTCTATTTTATTCAAATTAGGGCTGCTTTCTTTTTTAGATCTGAATTGAGCCAAGAGGCTACTACTCTCTTCAAATCTCTCAGACCCACCTCTGTTGTAGCCTATACGATTTCAGCCTACACAGCTTGGGGCTTCTAGCTGCTACTATAATATAAATAAATACAAACTATATAGATTTCCCACTGTTTAGAAATCTGCATCGATTTGGTTTATTCTACTCTGAGAAAAATAAAGAGAAACTAAATGCTCAAGTGCAAGGCTGTGTGTGCATTTTTTTTAAATATGTATACTGAATATTAACTTGGTAGAGTTGCCATTGTTACTACCTACAACCAGCTTTGCACTTTCTTACTTGTAAGGACTATTAAAGGGGAAAAATGGCTCGCCATTTAGTATAGAACTCCCTTATGTAATTATTGAAGCTGCAAAGCTTGGCTTGAGTCCAGTCTTCTGCGGTGTTCACTTTGTGTGAATTTATCAGCATATCAAAAGATGATAGTAAAATAAGTGACTGACTATTGGGTTGTGGCTCTAATAACTTTACATGACTATCTGAAGTCCTATTTGCTGATGTCTGTATGAAACCCGCCAATCTATTTACAATACAGCATTTCAAAAGGTTAAATCGGTCAAAATACAGACATGACTTTCACCAGCAGTGACGGGTGAGTGTTCGCAGTAACAATCAATGTCACCAACTCCCCACTGCAGCTATTTGTACATGCAGTGATTGTGGTAATTTAGGAGGGGGGTCATAAACATAGTTAAGGGTCTAACGCCATAAATAGCTCTTGTGAATGTGAATGTCCAACTCTATCAATTGCAGCCCCAAACATCAAACCAGGACGGTGAGGCACAGTCGCAATCTTGTATTGTTCAAAAATTGCAAGGGGAGTGGCAAGAGGAGGCAGAAATGTAGCCTTATGATAGGGCTGCTTTAAATCCTTCTGGTTTTATTTATTTATTTTAATTATGGGGTATGGCTTAGGAAACATACTTTCAAATCACAAATAATTTTCAGTCACCCTCAAGGGCCACAGGTTCGACACCACTGATCTAAACTATGTCAGAACTATGTCGATGATGCCCAAAGCTGAATAAAATATTTCAGCAGCTCTTCCTAGGGCAACCAGTGAAAGGGCTGTTATAGAACGCTGTAGTAGACAATCAGTACAGCCTGGGCTTATTTTAATGTTACATGGATATACAAAACAAAAAAGTTGCTGTTTCTTGCCCAGTAATAAGATTTCATATGTGTAGCAAAGGAAAGATGCCCCAATTAGACCAAACAGAAAAGAGTCACATTAATTCTAATGGAAACAAGAAGCAGGCATGCGTCTTCATATATAAAATCCAAATGTTATTCCCTTTATTTCACTAAAGAAATGATTGTTAGTTTGGCAGAACAAGATTTGGCAAAGGCTTTGAGAAAAGTAATCCAGTTAATTCCAGAGCAATACAGTTTCCCTCTGCTATAGGCACTTGAGTACAACTCCAATTCATTTAGTGTAATAAATAGGAAGCACACTAGGTGGGTACTAGCCAGATCCAAATCCAGATTCAACTTTAATTAGACAGCAAGTACTAACTGATTTTCTACTTTCCAAATATTCTTTTAAGAATGTAAATGACATTAAACAGTCACTAAATCAAACCTTTTATGGAAAATTAACTGTCATTTGTGTGTATTGTGCTGTTAAGATGACAGAAACAGGTAGCTGTTTGGGTCCAGTGAAACCCCATTAACATGTCAAGTTTGGTGCGGAGTATAAAAAAATACTATAAATCAAAAGAACAGTCTCTGCAAGTATAACTTAGTAGACAAAACTTCAACCCATTTTGAGTCAGTTATCGTTACCCAGGGCACATTAGTGCAAAACATGCCTTTTAAATTAAAGGGGCAATTTAGTCAATTTCCAAGTGTGGTGGCAGAAGTACAGGCCTCAGTTGTGCAAACATTAGCAGGGGAGTAGTCCCATTGAAGGCTGGGGCTAGCTCTAGTTAAGCATAGGCGTGTTTGCAGGTTTGGGGCCATATTTTGATATTACACCTGTAAGTCGCCCTGCCAATTTTTGTAGTTTTACAATCAGATCTTCCTTTAAAAAGACAAAACAAAACAACTCCTTTTGCAGGTGTGAAAACCCACCCCACTGAATGAAGAAATGATTCTGCATAAAGTGCTGGCAAAGGCACATAAAACATAAAAACTTCATTCTCTCTCAGGCTTAGTCTAGTCATTTTAGGTGTTAGTTGAGGACAGTCAAATGATCTTTGCTACACCCTCTTTCCAGGCAGAAGAGGGGGTCTTGACAAGCTGCTGAGATCCCTTTCATCATTTGCATGAGAAACATGTCTTTTGATACAGGCTACGTCACGGGTACGGCAGCTAGTGCTCACTTACGAGTGCTCCAGCGTGATCAATGGATGGAAAAACCTCACTCAGTCATGCTTCCTTAGGTGGCATTTGGAATAAAAGGGATTTTGCTAGATGAAAATCCGTTCCGTCACTTCAAAGGGTCGGCTTTATACAGTGTTTTTCACCTGCTCATACTACAAAGGAAGTGCTGGCTTTTAGCCCTAAGGAGGCTTTTGGGACAAGAGGGAGAAATTTGCTGGCACGTCTATTTAAATAGCTACACCTACTAACAGATCATACAGGCCTCTAAAATACTGTTGTGAAGAACAGTCTAGGCACTATCGTGTGCATTTAACAGCTGAGGTACCAGGAGGTGAAGAAATGCTCTATTTAAAAGGCATTTTTGCTGTAACCAGCTGGAGGTGCGCAAATCCCACGCAGCCAGAGGAGAAGGGCGCAGGTGACGATTTGCCAGCTGCCCACAGCAGCACCAGCAAGAGCCTCCTGGCTGATCCTTAGCAGGGCTGGGGCTGCTTGTCAGGGGGAAGTGGCGGTTCCTTGCTGTCGGTCTCCTCCTCCCTGCCCAGCTCGGAGCGCTTCCTGGGCTCGGGGGTCTCCTCTGCCCACCTCCCCACTCTGCGCACCCCCTTGGCCACCTTGGGCGCATTCCTGCAGGGGTTGTGGTCGTAGATCACCAGCTTGAGGCCGGGGAGGTGAGCCAGGCTGGGGAAGGACCTGATGGCGTTGCGATCCACGTCAATCACCTCCAGGAATGGCATGTGCAGCAGCACCGGCGGGAAGTCAGCCAGCAGGTTGCCGGAGAGCCAGATGGTGCGCAGCTCCTGCAGGCACCGCAGCCCGGCGGGCAGCGTGTGCAGCGCGTTGGAGCCGGCGTGCAGGGTCTTGAGGAGGCTCAGCTCGCACACCACCTCGGGCAGGTGGCTCAGGCAGTTGGACTCAACCCACAAGGTTTTGAGATTCTGCAGGAGACTGAGCTCCTGGGGCAGGTCGCAGAGCTTGTTGTTGCCCAGGTAGAGGATGCACAGCTGCTTCAGGGTGCACACCACCAGGGGCAGCGCTTTGAAGTTGTTGAAATCTAACGCCAAGATCTGGAGGTTCTGCAGCTGTTCTAGCTCTGGGGGCAGCTGGTGCAGGTTATTGTCACTCAGGTACAGCTTGACGAGCTCCCTGAAAGAACAAACATGCAAGGGAAATCTCCTCAGCTGCCTGCTGCTCAGATCCACCATTCTATCAATTGGCATCTCTTCAAGGTCTCCCAGGAGGTATTTCTGGCAGTCATCAGAAGGGATGAAGGCAATGATTGCTCTCAGTGTGTTGCCCATACTGAAACTGTCTGCATTTAAAATCACTGCTACCATGTGGAACCCGGAGCATCAGGAACTCTCCCTCGTTTCTACTTTGTGCACTGTCCTGCTGGTATTTCCTTCTTCCCATTATAATGCACAGTTTACATGGCAACAGTCATTAATCTCAAGAGCTCTGAAATGTTGCTGATAACGGAATGAGTGCTTGGTGATGGGAAGTGCAGACAGCCTGACTTTCGGAGAATGGGTCTCTCTCTCACACACCAAAAAGAGGCCATCTTCCCTGTGAAGACTGTAAAAGTTCTAAAATTGCACTACACTTGACCAAAAATAGTTACTCAAATGCTCCCTGCCTCCCTGTAGATACAGCCACACTGTCTGCGCGGCTGGTACCAGCTCTGGGGATTGGCTAAGGAAAGTAAACATCGCTGAAGAGTGAATTTTTAAACTTAATTTAAACTAAACATTTAATCTTGTAGCAGCCTGAGTGGGAATGTCAGATGTAATCTGATTCCTGTTTAGAATACCTGTCAAGCCTCAACTAACTTTCCAGACCAGTGACACTTTTATGGAGTTACTTTGTGAAGTGCCAAGTACACATTTTAACAGTGTGACCTGCCCCCCAATACTTATCTCATACATTTAACACAAATACTTGGCAAAGTGCTCTTTAGCGCCTTAGTATTTACTTTCTTAATTTAACTACGTTTACTAGAGCTGCTGGGACTTTTAGCTGTGCGCAGCCTTTTCGCTAAATGGCATTTTGTTTATACTGTCTGAATCCCATATACAACACATTCACCGTCACAACATGCCAAGGTTAACCTCCTCCATTCTTCTAACCTCCTGCCACTGACTCCCAGTGTCTAGCTGCCCTTTTGTCTGGCAAACGACTTTATAATTAAATCAATGGCAAAGTTTTCTCTTATTTAAATGTAGCCAGTTATGGATTGATTTATATGCAGTAAAACCTGCCTTAGAGACCACCTCTGAAGAAAGATCACCTGTCATGAGCGATTGCTTGCAGAGGCCCCAGAACCACCATCTCTGCCATGCAAGCCTTTGAAGAGAGATCTCATTTTACAAGCGACCACTTTTGCTAACTCTGATGAGTGATCACTCTTGGCAGGTTTTACTGTAGTATGTTCACTGTTATTGCTAATTTAGATGCTGTTCCCAACAACACTCATGATATTCAATCTGCAAACTTTGGTGCATAGCGTCCATCCATTTGTAGAGGGCTTCCAGTCTTTAGAGGGCAACTCTATAGATGCTTTGACCTCTTGGGTGATTCTTTCTACAGCACTTTTGCAAATCTTCACATCAGAGGTTCGGAAGAACTTTGATTTTTGAAAGAGCATTTCCAACAGATAGAGTTGGATGTTTGGTTTGATTTCAGTACACACATCAAATGGCAGAGTTTGACTCTTTATCTGCATCAGCTGTGGTTGAGGAAGGCTATTTTCTTTAAATTGTGTACAACTTCTTTCCAGTAGCATCTTCACTGTGTTAGGTGCTGTACACACACAGAAGAAGTCATGATCGCTGCCTTGATCAGTTATTATAGTTACCATTATAGTTACTTGTACATGTGTCATAGTAGAAGTTGGTCTGTAGCAGGGATTTGAATGAGGAGAGGGCAGTGATGGGGGGGACCAGGGCAGTGATGTGGGGGACCAGGTCTTGAGAGACAGATAAGTGGCATGCTGAGGCTGGCTTTACTGGCAGAGCAGAGTGGATGCTGGAGGATCAGGGTGACCTGAAATGAGATTCAGGCTGATAAGCGGGAATGGGCAGACATATCAGGATCTTGAAGGCAAGGCTAGCTATTGCAAGTGTCTGTGGGCTTGCAATGAAAACATTGTCGTGAATTAGTACACCGGAGAGTGGCAAAACAAGTGATGTACCATACAGATGGCAGTATCACAGTAACAGTGGAGTTTCCACTGAGAAACCTTCACATGGTTGCTGCATTTTTTTATAATGCAATACTGTGCAGTATTTCAGCAAAACTGTGTAAATAGCATGCCAGCACTGCACTTTCATAATTTTTGCCTTTCTAAGTAATTATCATGGAAAATTTAGATACTTGGATTTTATGAAATCCCTTTAATCTGAAATACTTTGATGTACCCCAGCCTAGCATGTGTGTATTAATCTGTTTTATGAACCCCGCCAAGTTTTATGAAACCTTTGAGGCTTTAAAAAAAACCCAAAATGTACCTGATCGTGTCTATCAAAACACACAGAGAATAGACTACATATTGTTATGGTTGGCATACATCACTTTTTATTGGTGTGAGTTAGCGATAGCTGAATGATAGAGAACACATCCATGGTATAAGTATTTCCATAGTAATATAAGGGAGTCAGAGACTGGTGACCAATGTGGTACAAAAACCTTGGTAATAACTTTTTAGTTATTAATATAGTTTGTTTGAAGTGTAATTGTTCTTTTATCAGTATAGTACGGAGAAAAGAAAAAAATATATCTATACTTTTTTGTCTTATCAGGTTGGCATTTGTATATGAGAGTACATGTTTATATATTTCTAGAGCAGGGGTGGGCAAACTATGGGCAGGGGGGGTTGGATAGAGGGCATGAGAGTTCGGGATGGTGGTCAGGGGGCAGGGGTGTGGATAGAGGTCAGGGCAGTGGGGGAGGAATAGGGGGTTGAATGAGGGCAGGGGTTCTGGGGGCAGTCAGGGGACAGGGAGAAGGGGTGGTTGCATGGGGGCAGGCATCCCGGGGGGGCCTTCAGGAATGAGAGGAGGGGTTGGATGGGGTGGCAGGAGTCTGGGGGCAGTCAGGGGACAGGGAGCGGGGAGTGTGGCTGGGGCAGGGGTCCTGTGGGGGGCTGCCAAGGAATGGGGGGGTTGGATGGGGCAGGAGTCATGGGGGGGGGGCAGATAGGAGGCGGGGGCCAGGCCACGACCCCCTCCCCTAACCGGTCCCCCATACAATTTCCGAAACCCGATGCGGCCCTCAGGCCAAAAAGTTTGACTGCCCCTGTTCTAGAGCATATTTCAGGGAGATTTTTTCTTCTTTTAGTTTTTAACTAAATATATGTTAGGAAAACTCTGGGTTATAGTTTAATCATTGTTATAGCTTATCAAAAAAAGTCAGAATGACCTTTCATTGCTGCATTTTGTGCTTTTGTTGGCAAAGTTAAAGTCTGTTTGGAACACGCTAGTGAAATCAGAGTATTTGGGAAAAAAAGCAACTCAATAGAAGAATGGGCTTTTTAGGGAACATTAGAAGTATAATAAAAAGCCCTGATTCATTTAAGCAGTAATGATAATGAGGAAGGGCATTTCTTGGCAGCTAATGATTGAGTGGAGAAGGTGAGGGTGGAAGGCAAGTTAACAAATACTCAACCAGGAAATGCCCAACATAGTTATGCCTAATGTAAGATATTGAAGTCACTTTTCATACCTTGACAGTTAGTCTTATGGGCCCTGATATTTCAGTGGGGCTCCACCATATTACAGGGGTCCACCCACACGGACCTCATTACAGGACTGAGCTCATTGTCAGTTATGGTTCTGTTGAGTTCTTTGTTTTTGTATAATCAGGTGTGTCTGTCCTACAAAAATAAAAATATTAAGAAAAAAAGTTAACCGTATTGTATGTTATCATGCATCTGGTGTTCTTCTGCTCTTAGCAGTTAGTGCCTACAACTGGTTCGATTGAATTTGGTGGGAAAACTCCCTTTCACAAATAAGAAATCAGAACTTCATAATTCTTCATTATTTCCCTAGGTTTATTAAAAAAGCAATAAGATCAAATGAGAAAATATTTCTATTACTGCACTCTACAGAAGGTGGTGTTGGCATCTGACTTCAGTTATTTGAGAAGAGCAAAGGAACTATCCGGAAGAGGTTAATTCTTAATGTGCAATGAGAAATACAGATCCGTGAGATTATGGTTATTATTGGATTTAGCTGTCTGAGAAATCACTTCTTTCTCTGTGACTGACCTCCCACAATAACTACCTCCCACTAGAATGTGAGAATGTCCACAACTGGTGCTTGTGGGCACAGGAGACAGAACTTCACAGGAGCTGGACCAAGACTATAGCATGCATCACACATGAGATAAAAATCACCATAGACCCCGCCGAGTTCAAAAATAAAAAACAAACTCATCTCTTCAACTTAGCTTTACCCGGAGAAAGTCTATACACCTACAACTAAACTAATCAAGCTATTTTTTCCTATGGAATGGGGTGGAAGAGAGAGAGACTATTTTTTATTCTAATTTGACATACATGGCAGGTACCATGGTGACCAGGGCCAAACCTAGATAGACAGGCAGATAGATACATGGCATTTTAAGAGCCTAATCCAACACCCCCTGAAATCAGTGGAAGGATTCCCATTGAATACAATGGACATTGGATCAGGCCTAAATGTAGTATGGATGATACTCATGGAATTGCTCTTTGAACTCACGGGGGAGTGATCTCTTTACCATCTGTCTCTTAAAGTTACATCCTTAGGTCTGGTCTATACACAGTTTTTGTACTGATTTAACTGTATTTGTTAACAAGTACAGGTCTGTCGCATCTTACGCGCATTTAACATGTGCGATTTCAATTTTACACGGTCGGCAAAAACAAAAACAAAAAAGAGAAAAACAACAATTTTAAAACAACGATTTCACCCGCCATTGAACTCAATGGGGTTTTGGCTATCTGTGGTTTTCGCTTCACGCGCTAACCACGGAACGGAACTCCTGCCTAAGATGAGACAGACCTGTATAGTTACATTGGTGCAAACCTCTAGTGTGGATGCAGGTACACCTCTACCCCGATATAACGCGACCTGATATAACACGAATTCAGATATCACGTGGTAAAGCAGCGCTCCGGGGGGGCAGGGCTGCGCACTCCGGCGGATCAAAGCAAGTTCGCTATAACGTGGTTTCACCTATAACGCGGTAAGATTTTTTGGCTCCCGAGGATAGCGTTATATCGGGGTAGAGGTGTATATTGAGATAAACACCTTGATGTTGTCAGAGTTTATTCTAGTCACTTTACTTAAATGTAAAGGGTATAACTGCATCCATGCTAGAGGCTGCACCAGTGTAACTATATCTATTTCTAAACCAACATAGTTAGATCAGTACAAAACCTGTTTGTAGATATGTCCTTAGTGGCCATTACATCAGCTGTGGCAAGTGGGAGCCAAACACTTATGGCTGATCTTCCTTTCATAATGTTACATAAAAATAAGGTGCTGCTGCTGCGCTCTCTCTCTCTCTCTCTCTCCAAATTCTTCCTGAAGGTGGTCTCTGAATTTCTTCTTAACCCATCCATCAACCACCCAGTCTTCTTCCCGGTATCCCCCAACGTACCTAGAAAAGATAGACTTTCTGAATTGGAAATTGTAGTGGGGTGACGACTCACCGGCGTGGTGTCTCCTGCTGGTGGTCTCGGGAATTAGCTTTATCCAGCCGGGAGCACCCTCTGCAGGCCAGTGTCTTGCCTGCCGCTGGCCCCGTGTCCCTCCCAGATCCTGGTGCCCTTTGCCCAGGGGTTCTGCCCACCACAGTACCCCCTTGCTCTGGGTCTCCCCTCCCAGGGGAACCCCCAACCCTCTAAACCCACCTTGCCTCAGTGGCTACTGCCAGTCTCCATTTAGCCCCCACTCACTGGGGCAGACTGCAGTCGGTAAACCACTCATCATTGGCAAGGGGGGTTGGACCAGCTGCCTCTGCCTATTCCTTGGCTGCCCCTCTGCAGCCCTAGTACCTTTTTGTGAGCCCTGAACTTGGCCTGCAGCCTGGGGCTTTGCTAGGCCGGAGCTCCCCAGCACCCTCTGCCCTTCCCCAGCACTGTTCTACCCTAGGTACCCTCCTCAGCTTCCCAGGCAGCCAGGTCCTTCTCTCTCAAGAGGCTAGAGAGAGTGTGTCCCAGTTTCTGGCCCTCAGCCCTCTTATAGGGCCAGCTGTGGCCTGATTGGGGCATGGCCCCACATGTGGCTGCTTCCCCCAATCAGCCTTGCATTTCTCCACCACAGCCCTCTCCCGGGCTTTAACCCCCTCCGGGCAGGAGCGGGGTGACCACCCCGCTACAGACATCAAAAGAGTATTGATGTGAGTAGAGCAAAATATGTCATGAATCTTAAAAGGTGTTTGTGGTTTTGGGGGATAAGTCCAAAGGAGAATCAGTCCGAGTTCAGAGGTTGTCTTGCTATCACTAAACTGGTGGTGTTGCACAAGAAGGCCCAAGGTCCATTCTGCTAGGTGTAAGGCAGTTTCAGATGGATTCTTCAGAAACATTCTATATCTGAAATCTGTGAAGCTACCATATTTACTACTTTATTCAGACCTTTACTCAATACTATTCTCTCAACTTTAGAGCCAAATTGGTTGCTTGTTTCAGGAGAGCACTCCTTTGGTCTTTATTTAAACTAGTCTGAAAAGTGGCTTTGTAAATATGGCAACAAAGAGCTCCATGTTTATTGTACCCCACTCTTCTAGATCAGGTATGCTCAATTTATAACAAATTTTTCCCCCTAATGCCAGGCCTGCAAACTCTACCTGGGATCTGAAAGTCAAGCTGGTTTCTTTTCTTCTTGCAAATCACTACCAGTAATAAAAATACTACAGACCGATGACCTTCAGTGGGACTGGATGTGCACAGTAGCCTTGTAACTGGAGCTTAGAAAACAATTCTGTTGGTTCTGAGCAAGAAGGAGTAGAATTCATTGCATTCCCTACTGGCTGTGTTGGCTCCACAGTATTAAATGGACAAGGAAGCAGAAAAACTTTAGATGCTGATGTTAGCACATATGACTGATAACACACCAAGAGTAACATCTTGTCCCATTGAAGTCCGTGGTGAAACTCCCACTGACTCTTTGGGGGCAGAGGGCTCTGTGTTTGTTCAGTGCCTAGTACCACTGGGTCCTGGTGCATGAGTTGGGCTCATAGGTGCTAGGTAATATAAATAATAATAATTTTACTTTAATAGGCCTAGAGAACAGATCTGTTAGTACCATTTTTACATAGGAATTTTTCAGAATAGAACCACACTTTAAGTTCCCGGCTTTCTTCCAGGGCAGTTATTACTGCTAGTCTGTCTCTCACGAGTGGATAACTGCAGAGGCGATTTTTGAGGGCAAAAGGAAGATTACTCACCTAGACCGTAACTACTGTGAATATATTGCCTCTCCAGAACCACACTCAATTTCCTTTGTTATACTCAACTGCCCACTCTCCTTTCCTACTTCTTTGGAGTCCTTTGTTGAAATTTTGAATAGCTGAAAGGAACTGAACTTTATATATGTTTGGAACTTTGAGAAGAGGATGTGAATGCAGCCCAACTGGTCATTGCTTTCTAGATGGTTCCATGACTCCAGGCAGCGAGGTACACCCTGCTAAGACTCAAATGTGGAATTTAATGTTTGCCAGAGACCCAGTATGAGGGGGACACAAAAATATTAATGCAGGAAATTAAAAGTGCAGTGGGATTCATTCCTTTACTCTTGTTATAACCTCAGCTTCATAACTGTTTATTTCTAATGTAAATAATTTTCAGTAATAAAAGTGAGGGAATGCCACGTTTATGGGGAGTGTAGGCAACTTTGGGACTAAAATGAGTGAAGTCCTTTGAAATGAGGTATACCAGAGAGGTGCAGATCTGCAGAAGGCATATACTCAGAGCTCCAGATCCAGGTGAGTACACCTTCCTTATTCATCATCTATCTCCCATCACTGTATATCTGAGCATATATGAAGTTCTGATATTGTGCTGTTTATTCCATCAAGAATAGAATCAGATTTGTATTTACTTCTGAATAACTCCTTGCTAACCTTTACATACATCTGTAGAAAGAATCATTCCTCTTATTAGAGTACATCATATCAATAGAAGTGAGCATTACATAAATTACTGCATTTCACAGCGGTGGAGGAAGAGTTGGTGCTAAATTAGCTAGCCCATGGTATAGTCCAGGAGACCGTTAAATGGTTAAGGGATCATCCTGAACTCAGGTACACAGTCCAAAAGGGGATTTAAGGCCTTAGAGTTCACAATGGTGCCTTGTCAGTGTGGTTGCTGGGCAGCAGCTGGAAGCTTGGTGCTCCTTGTCACAAAACAGCTAAGCCTACATTCATTTCTTTCATACATACAAGCAACCAAAAGCCTTTTAAACATTTTTTAAAATGCCACAAACCACAAAAAGTCTACAAATTTCTCAATACTCCTGTACGTTAATATACCACAATGTTGCCAGCTCTTGCAATTTTATTATGAATCTCTTAAAATTTGCTGTTTTCATGAAGCCCTAGACCCTGGAGTGATGTGAACACACCACATTTATTTTTACCACAACTTTCATTTTTTAAAAAAAGGTAAGTTTGTAGCCCTTTTCATTTTGGAGAAAAGCTTGAAAACATGAGCCATAAAGTCAGAAGGTAAATAAAGAGACTTCCAAATGTATTATTTTAAGGATCTTGTGTTTTTTAAGCCAATCTCATGACTTTGAGGGAACCTTACCCATGACCGTGTATATTTGGGGTTGGCAATACAGATGACAGTTTATTTTAAATGTGGTACCATATAAGTACCATATGCTTTTGATAAGTGAGTGACAGATGTATTGACCATTTTCCACGACACACATGATGTAACTTTTTCATTTTTTGTTGTTGAAATATAAAGATTGTAGAATACGATAATCTACAGCTGTACTGTGTTTCCAAACATTCATTTGTTATTTATTTTCCTATGTCTGTCCTAAGGTGGATTATTTATTTAGTGTAAATTCACCTTCATGTTGATATCAACCTGTTCTTTAGCTTGTTTTGAATTCTAGGAAAGTGTGGAAAAATACATTTTCCCCACCTTCTAACCACATTCTTTTGAACAAGATATAGCAAAAATGGCTGATATTTGAAAGTTAGCCTTAGAGTAGTTCACCCTGAGAAGTATGCACTTTCCTACATTTTTTGTGGAGGAAAGATTCAAAATAAAACAAGTCATAAGTAATTGAAACATAACTTCTGAGCATGCTCAGTAGGCATCTGCTAGGATCTTTAGCAGTCTAATGAAGCAGAGTCCCCTTATGACAATATTTAACATTTTCCCTGTTTGGTCCATCTGTTGGCCTCGGGCATGGCTGGGGCTTCTATATTCAGGATAGTTATAGGAAAAAATTACAAATGAGAAATTATAAATGTCTTGTTGAAACCATAGCAAAATCTCCATTAAAAACTGCCTTGACAATGTGTGACAGGAAAAAAATCCTAAGCTATTTCTTGCATTACTTTGCATGCCACTATCTTTTTTTGACTGATGACTTTTTTTTGGATGACAGTCCATTTATCTTATTTGAAATACAGCTCTCATAAACAGCACACATAGCTTAGTTTTAGATAGGGCATTTATCTTCAGTTGTTGGGGGAGTGACTTGTCACAGCACACTCGGACACCTAGGTGCTGCAGCTAGATCCTCCTGTAGTAAGCTCCATATCAAAACCTAAGCTATTGGATATTAAATCCTACCTAACTATCTTAGTCACCTTAGAAATACCTGTCAACTATGCTGACTTTCCAGCTTCTTTGTACATCGAGGTAGCAAGAAAATTCCTTAAGTTGCTTTGTGTTTTGCTTTCTCTCTCTCACTCTCCCACAACATGGGCTGAATTTTGCCTATATATATAATGTTAACATGTATCTTTTCATATAGACCAGGCCCTTGCTCAATGCACTTTAATATCTTCAGTGGATGTCAATATTTACACAAACCAATGGTTTGCCTAGGACACATTAATGAGGGTTCTGCCAAACCACTGACCTCCTGGAATTGATTGACCTGGCTAACAGCCCTTTGTTGTCCAATGAAGTATAAAAGACCGTACAAAGTGTATGAATGTCATATAGATTCCCACCCACCTGAAACCATGAGGATGCTATTAGTGTTTCTGGTTTATATTCCATTCATTTTAGCAATAGAAAGGTAAGAAAGTGTTTCAAGTATCACAAAATGGTCCTTATAGTGCATTTTGTTCTCAGCTGATTTCCTGGCATGATCTCTGTGTGTTACTGAAAAAGCCATTTTAAAAAAACATTGGCATTTGAGTGATATAGACTGGAAGTCCAATTCAAATGGTTTGTGTTTGTTTAGGATCCCTTTAGGTCGATTTAAATCCATCAAGAGGCAACTTCGAGAAAAGGGAGAACTGGAGGAATTTTGGAAAAATCATCAGCCTGACATTTTTGCTCGGAGATATCTGCATTGCTTCCCTTCAGATATTTTTCTATCAGCTGGATCTGCTTCAGAAAGGCTATATGATTACATGAATGTGAGTATGTTCTTGTGTAATGGAATTTAAAGGGTTATTTATTGTACTGAAGGCAGGTTTAGTTCAGCACACTACTTCTCTTATATAAAGTTTTGCAAGTTGAGATTAATTGTGTATCTGTTTAAACTAGATTCTTTGCATCCTTATAAATGAGCTTGCCAGTTTGTAAAAGACTGATCTAGTAACATGAGTAAAATTAGGATAGACATGGGACCTACCTAGAATTTCCCTCTAGTTTAGAAACTATGTCCCTGCAATGAGTCACACGTACCCCGATTGACTTCACTGGGGCTCACATCTATGTGGGAGGCCCAGCAACATCGATCAGAAATATGTTTGTTGACATGTTACAAAATAAACCAAAATCTCATCTTGTTTGAACATGTTAGGTCACAAATAAATTCTTGTAAAAATCTGTGTCAATAAAGACAGGTTTCAGAGTAGCAGCTGTGTTAGTCTGTATCTGCAAAAAGAACAGGAGTACTTGTGGGACGTTAGAGACTAACAAATTTATTTGAGCATAAGCTTTCGTGGGCTACAGCCCACTTCTTCAAGTGGGATGTAGCCCACGAAAGCTTATGCTCAAATAAATTTGTTAGCCTCTAAGGTGCCACAAGTACTCCTGTTCTTTTTGTGTCAATAAAGACACGTAGATAACACGAATGTAGTTTTTGCTATTATTATTTATTGAGCCAAAAATGCAAGAGGCACTTCAGAGATAAAAATGTCAGGCCTGCCTTAGCCCTGAAGAATTTCCCATCTAAACAGATCTCCGATTTGAAGGACTGGGGTTGGGTGGGATATTATATCACACAAGTGATTTGAGCTTGCGAACACCATGTTTCTTGGTTTAGAGTTTTGTTTGGTTTTCTAATGGGTTATTTTGTTAACATTTATCAAAGGAGAGGACTAGGTTATACAGGCTTCTTAGAGGAGATTGTGTTTGTATTCAAGATGGTGGAAGCATGGCAAATTGGGTCAATGAGAGGGGGTTCCAAAATAGGGGGCTACAAGGAAAAAGGCCCAGAGGTGAGCATGGAAGAAGAGCGTGACGGGTTAAAAACAACTCCTGTTAGAACTAGAGCTGGCCAGAGTTTTCCAAATTTAGAATTTCTGAAAACATTTTTGTTGACTGTTCAAATTTTGACAGAAAACGTCCTGAAAATTTTTGTTGAGAAGTTTTTTTTTTTTTTAAACTAGCAGTTGAGCTAGGCAATAAAACCAGTAACAAGAGTCGAAAAATGTTTGTGAAACCTTTTCCTGGTGTTTTGACCAGTGCTTTAGAACCAGTCAGCAACACTCGCACTCTAGCCAGAGGGAAGTGTAGGTAGTGACCGTAGTAGCCCTGAAGTGAGCCCTGCCCTGGGGAGAGATAGCAAGAGGTGTGTCCCTGAGCAGGGCCCTGTCCCCGCCTGAGGGAAGGTAGAAGTGGGGGTGGCCTTGAGGAAAGCCCTGCCTGGGCCTAAGGGGGATGGGCAGAACTGAGGCCACCCTGTGAATTGCTCAATCTTTTTCTCTCATCTTACAGTTTAAAAAATGGAAATGATCAATTATTTAGTTTTTCCCAAAGTGGCAAATGCATGAGTTGACCATTCCAAACTCCCCCCACAACTGGCAATTTGACTATGAACACAGCTGAGCAGATTCTATCTATAATCCAGCTCTCTCCCAGGTGACCAGGCCCAGAGGTGGTGTTAGCCCATTGGGAGTCTTAAGCAGGAATATTTTTGCCCCTCCCCTCCCCAACACATAATAAAAAGTGAATAGGGGGCCCCGTTGAGCTGCTAGGGCCCTAAGCAAATGCTTAGTCTGCTTATGTCTAGCACCGGCTCTGAACAGGCCACTTCCCTAAAATGAATTTCATATAGTGGGTGGGATTCCACGCATTTTTCCACCCACCAATAAAATTAAAAACTCCTAAACAATAGCAATTCTGGTTTTGCTTCCTGGGTCTTAACTGATGAGCATTTTGTGAAGATACAAATACTAGAAAACCAGCTGCTAGTAGAATGATTTATAGCCTTACTATTTCACTTGTAAGGCGGGACTACTTAATTTAAACAAAGCTTCTCTGCTTATGAATTATGATCCCTCTGTCTCTCCACCTTTACATAATGATATATCTGTATCTAGTAGCAAGGGACTACAAGGGGGCCTGGGATGGGCATACTTTTAGTTTTGTAGCATATAATAAAGAAATAATACTATGACCCAGTTAGGATAAAGTAGGATCCCACTTCCACCTGTTCTGATGAGGGGAAAGCTAGTGAATTGGAAATGGTGATCCTCAGGGTGAAGTTAAAAGAACAGAAGCCTAGGGGACAATCTAGATAAGATTCACCGCAACGCACCCTAACTTTAGTTTACTATAGAAAACATTCTTAAATCTTAATCTGCTCACTGAGGGTTGTAGTTGGAAGGGCTTGCTTAGCTCTGACTGAGTGCTTGTCATTGTATCTAGAGAAAATTATGGATCATGCCCCAAAGGGATTTTCAGTTTTAAATATATAGACAATAACATACTTCCCACAAATAACACACTAGTTAATTAATCTCAAAATGTTGCAGGTTTTTCCATTTAACCATATTATTTATTATTATTAATGCGCTAGGTGCTGTACAGAAACGAATACAAAGATAAGGTCCCTGCTCTCAAGAGCTTACAATCTAGTTTTACAGATGATGCAAAAAGGTGATAAACAATAATGGCGGAGGACGAGGGTTACAGTAATAAATAAAATCATGCCGTGACTTAGTAGATTTAGCTCATCTAGGTGTTCTATTACACATAACTCATGCTGCTGTTTTTACTGACTTGTCTAATTTAGAATGTAAGTTCTTGGGGCAGAGACCACGTTCCATTCAGTGCTGAGCACATTAATAGCAATTAATACATTCATAGTAAACATTCAAATATTTGCATCAATACAGAATATTTTGGCACTGGATAGGCTTTTCTATCTGCATCGGATGCCAGAAATGCCTATTCCTAAAAATAGGGCTCCTAATGCCGCAGTGCTATTCCATAGGCAGATATGGGCACTAAGCACTTGGAGCCTGGAAGTTGATAAGCTACTTCAGAGTTCACAGGTTCACAGATTATCTCCATCTGCCTTTTATACAGAAGAGCCTTCTGTATTTTCTATATTCGTCTGATAGGTTTTGTGTGGTGCATCAGGTGGAGTCTTAAGCAGAGACTGAATTTGATCAGCTTGTTTTAACTGACTAACTACTACTGACTAGAATACATTCAAATAAAAATATACAGCAGTGTGCCCCAGTGAGGTGATAGTTGCATTGCCAGTTGGGTTAATATTCAGAGCTTTCTAAAATCAGTAGGGCTACATCTTGCATTTCTTATTACGATAAAGCTCCCAGACCTTCCTGTTGCCTTCAATAGGAGTTTTGCAGGAATTTATTGCAGATTTTGCCTATCATTTGTAAGAGTTTGGTGCATGATTTTGCTTCCATTTAAGTCAATGGAAAAACTCCAGGATTGACTTCTTGCTCTTGAAGTGCTTAAAAGCTATGCCATATCCTGAAATCTGCCTTAAGTGGCCACTCATGGGATGGGAAAGAATTGGTTGCCTGGTAGAGGTAGCATTTAATTAAAATTCAAATCAAATTGGATTGGAAACACTGAGGATATTTTACATTGTACCTTTGTCTGCAGAGGCGTAGCGAGCACCCTCCGTACCCTCCGACCGGAGGGGACCCCGCAAGGAAGGGGGCCCCTAAAAGTGGCAAAATAAATACCGCATTCCAGTTTCTGCATTGTAAGGGGCCCCGTCTGGACATATGTTCGGAGGGGGCCACCGTTCGGAGGGGGCCACGTTCTTTGTTGCTACTGCCCTGTTTGTCTGTCTTTTCTTCAAGGATAGTCTGCATTGAATAGCGCTAAACTGACTACGTATATTTTTTCCCCAGGCCCAGTACTATGGGGTGATAAGTGTTGGCACCCCACCTCAGAAATTCACAGTGGTGTTCGACACAGGATCATCCAATTTTTGGGTCCCTTCAGCTTATTGCATCAGCGAAGCCTGCAGTAAGAGATGTTATGTTCCTTTGAGCATCTAATGGTTTAATCCACCTTTTAAAGTAGCTCTCCTACAATGAATGCACTTTGTTGGAAAACATATTTAACCGAAAACCAAATACATTTCTTGAGTGTTCAGCAGAGTCTCACATACCTTCACTTCACACCCCTATTTTACAACTATTCTACTGAGAGACTCACTCGCAGTTTTATTCAAGTTTTGCAACAGTGGAGGGAGTCGATACTCTCCCGTGATATTCAGATTAATTCCAGTTCTGCACGCTCTGGAATTTGTCATTGCTAGTTAGATACAACAGGGACAAGAGACACAAAGTGGGAGGTGAAAGGATTAGTCCATTTCCACTATACTGGTGAGGTGGGTAAGAAAAAGAGGTCACTAGAAAGAATGTCTGTGTTGCTTATCTCAGAGTTAGCTGCTGAGGTACACTAATATGTCCATTATACCGCACACAACTTATGTTGTGGTGGATAAGAAACAGCATTCAAACTTCATGCTGCCAGAGACATCTGAAGCAAGAGAAGACAGAGAGAAAATCTCAGAGTGAAGAACTGGAATCTAAAGGCTATAGATGTGCCCAGCAGGGAGAAATGAACAGGTTAATATTTCAGTGGAATCTGTATTTAGGGGCACAAGCATCTGGATAGTACTCATAACCTCAGATATGGAGCTCAGTCCGATCGGAGTATCCAGCTGCCTCCCTCCCCATCCCTCAATAGGTCAGGGTGCTCTCTGAGTTGGTGCAATCTTCTAGGAAAAGATTTTTGCTCATGCAACAACTCTTTCCCCTTCCTGACATCTTCAGATGGCAACCAACTCATGCATTCATCCAGCTACTAAAGGGGGTGGTGGAGGAGGTACTGTATACGTGGTCTTATTCACATCAATATTGAGACAAAGTGTTCTCAAGAACTTTGGCCATGATGTCCAAACTCTGAGTGTCTTTTCCTGGGGTGGGCATCTTCTCTCTGTTACACAGCAGTGGAAATGGAGAGGCTCCTCCACTGCAGCTGCTGCTGCTACACTGATCTTTTGATTCTGGGCTGAAGGAAAATTTGAAAGGATTTGTGGAAGGAGTAGGCAGACTTTGCTGTGCATCCCCTAAAGAAACAGGATGTGTAGAGCAGAAGAGGTGAGATTCTGCTCTCTAAATGGTTCCACTGTTACTGAGTATCCAGGGAGATTGAAGTGCTCTCCTACTGGTTTTTGAATGGTTTTTTTGAATGGACACTCAATAACAGACTTAAAAGTGGCCATTCTTCAACAAAAAAACTTCAAAAACAGACTTCAATGAGAAACTGCAGAACTGGAATTAATTTGCAAACTAGACACCATCAAATTAGGCCTGAATAAAGACTGGGAGTGGCTGGGTCACTACAAAAAGTAATTTTCCTTCTGTTGATACTCTCACCTTCTTGTCAACTGTTGGGAATGGTCCACATCCACCCTGATTGAACTGGCCTCATTAGACTGACCCCCCCACTTGGTAAGGCAACTCCCATCTTTCGATGTGCTGTATATTTATACCTGCCTACTGTATTTTTCACTCCATGCATCTGATGAAGTGGGTTATAGCCCACAAAAGCTTATGCCCAAATAAATTAGTTAGTCTCTAAGGTGCCACAAGGATTCTTAGTTGTTTTTGCCCTCTAAATGTGTCAGGAAGATGGCAGGGAAGGATAGGTTTGAAGGTCCTCATTGGCACTGTCATTGCATTACTATTTTAAATTCCATTCCTCCTATGCCTCACCATAGCCATGATATGCACCTTTTGCTGCTGCAACAGCTGTTAATTGACAATCAAATACTATGAAAAATTGGGGGCAAAAGAAACATGAGAAAGTTAAAAAAAATCTGTGGAAATAGCTGGATTTAAAAAAAAGTATTTTTGACACAGAAAGGAAATCAATCAATCGCTGAGATATTTTCAGAATAGGGAGAAAACTGCAGGGCTTATGGGATGCAGGGACTCTTGCCTGCTTCCCTTCATGTATTATTTTGCTTCTCCAAACAATGTGTTTTGTTTGACTGTCAGCTAGTCCTGTGTCTCAGAAATCTGGTACATTCCTGATAACCATATCTTTAGTGCTAAGGGTGAGGTTTATTTTCACAGAGATGCATGAAAAATTCAAATCATTTCTATCAAACTCCTATCAGCATGGAGGGCAGGCCTTTGCTCTACAGTATGGTACTGGGCAGCTTCTAGGCATTGCTGGCAAAGACACATTACGGGTGAGTGGAACCCTAACATCATCATTATCATCGCTCTCTGTATTGATTGTTTATGGCTTTCCAGGGTTAAGATGTTAGTATTGACCTACAAAGACCTGAGTAGTTTGGGGCCTGCCTTACATGAGGAGAGGGACAGTGACTCATGTCCTATTGCCACAGATGCTATCAGTGTAGATGCTTGAGCTGAAGCTCTTCGGGGACGGAGTGGGGAGAAGGAAGTAGAGAGCCCTCAGCATAGTGTTCTCTGTGAGACGCCTGGGCTTCAGAAGTTCCTTCCTTCGTAGTCCAAAACAAATCTGCTGACTTGTGAGCAAAGCCTAACTGTATGCCCAGGATTTTGAGGATAAGGTTGGTATTGCTTGGGTTTGATTTTATCTTTGGCTTTGGGGTGAGGTGCAAACTGCTAGTTCAAGGTGACTGACTGACACCAACCTCTGAAACCCAGGAAATACAAAGTTAAGGTACAGGCCACTCCTGCAATGCAACCTTAACTCTGCCCCCTGGAGCTAGCAATAGCCATTGGGAATGGTTCACAAATGGGATGCCATAATAAGTGGCCAGCAGAAAATTCTAAGAGGCTATACAATTATTTGTGTTGTGTTCCACAGATTTGAATTCCAGCATTTATCTGCATTCATGTCAGCTGTGTTCACTGTGTTAGGTGTAGTTGTACTGAATGGTGGAGGGCTTAGACTGGAGCAGCTGGTACAGTTGTTACTGTGGGCATGGTCACACTAGAGAGTTTACAGCCGCACTGCTGCAAACTGTCTAATGTAGCCGCTGTAAGCAGGGCCGTCCCTAGCTATTCTGGGGCCCTACGCAGCCCCCCATGGGGTGGGGGTGCGGCTGGCTTGGGGGACAGGAGGGAACCACCTCCCAGCACTCACCGGTGGTGTGGCTGGGGTCGGGTCCCTGCACTTCCCGCCGCCGGTGAGTGCAGGCCCGGCTCTGCTGCACTCCCCAGGGACGGGAAGAGGCGGGGCTGGGGTGGAGCAGGGATGGGAATAGGAGGGGCTGGGGCAGGGCGGGGTGGGGGGCCTGGGGAAGAGGTGGGGAGGGGCTGGAGCAGCACAGAGCTGCGCAGGGCACCAGAAAATTTGGTGCCCCAAGTTTCCTGGTGCCCTATGCAGCTGCGTACTTTGCGTATGGGTAAGGGTGGCCCTGGCTGTAAGCCGACAGGAGAAAGCTCTCCCCTCAGCTTATCTACTCTAGTCCCTGTGAGCAGTGGCAGCTATGTTGGCGGGAAAACTTCTGTCCACACCAGCGCTTATGTCGGTGTAATTTATGTCGCTCGGGGGGGAGGGGGTAATTGATTCACCCCCCCGAGCGACATGCTATGCCAACATAAGCTGTAGTGTAGACATAGTGTGTGGTATGACGAGAGGTGCATGAGTATATCCGAGGGTCACAAGTGCCTCATTTAAGTGCTGACTTCTGTAGATTGTGTCAGTGTCGATGCATGGGGTGATCTTGTTATCTGGGTTGTCAGCAGTGTGGCACCCTGGGGGCTGGTGATAGGGTGACCAGACATCCCGATAAAATCGGGACCGTCCTGATATTTAGGTGTTTGTCCCGGCATCGGTCGGGATGCTGCAGTCCGCCTTTTTTTTTTTTTTTCTCTGCCTGCAGCACTGGTCTGTTCTCGTTTCCCCCCCCCCCTCCTCTGACTGCTGGCAGCACTCAGCTGTTCTCGGTTGTTTTCCCCCCCTCCCCTCCTGAAAACCAGAGGCTCCCCCACTGTAAACTGATCCACACATTGCTACCAGTCTGGACCCAGCTAGACTTGCATGTCAGAATGCAGAGTGAAAGGAAAAGTTACAGCGGTTGTTACTTCTCTGCTCTGTCATTATGGTGATGAGCCTGGTGTAAATACCTAGATGTTGGAGGTATGCATAGCTAAGGGAGGGTGCATAATCTCCTCTGACTGCCTGCAGCACTAGGCTGTTCTCTGCTTTCCCCCCGCCCCCCAAACCTCCCCCCCCCTGCTGGCAGCACTGAGCCACAGTAGGGAATTGGGAGAGGGAGCTGTTTGTGTCGTTACAGGTTTGTGTGGAATTGGCTCAGTGTTTGAGTGTAGACCAGGTGTTAGTAGCTCCTGTTTGCTACATCAGACCTAACCTTAGTTTTGCCTTAGCTAAGACTTTGTCCTACAGTTCTCTTGTGCTCTGATCCCAGAATATTCTATAGCATCTGTAGAGCACTAGTATGTGGTGTTGGCATGTTGAGGCATTGCTCAAAAAGGGCAGAGTTACGATTGCATTGCCAGGGAGAGGAGTGTGTACTTTAACTCCGTAGTTCCTGGTTTTCAGCAGTTTGGGTGCAGCTGAACTCAGAGTTCTGAAAGGGCATGCGACTCGACCAGGGAACCTTAACTCTGTGTTAACAAAGCTTAGGGTGACCAGACAGCAAGTGTGAAAAATCGGGATGGGGGTCGGGGGGTAATAGGAGCCTATGTAAGAAAAAGATCCAAAAATCGGGACTGTCCCTATAAAATCGGGACATCTGTTCACCCTAACAAAGCTTTTGGGCACTTAATTTCCTTGGGTTTTTTAAAATAATTTTTCAGTATCCTCATGCATCGCAGCCCAGCTCTCCCCCTCCACTGCTGCTGGATCCCTGGCAATGATTACCCTGGCCACAGAATGCACAGGCTGCATGTGAGTCTGTTCACTGCCCTGTGTCATCTTCTCATCTCCTTGCCTGTCCAACTCAGCCCACCTCCCCACACAGAGGTGAGTGTTGGAATGGAACCCGCTGGTGGGAGAGCTGGGGAGAAGATGCAGGAACAGTGCAGGGACTGGCATGGAGTCAGTGAGGATATTTTTTGAAAGGGAGGCAGACATGGGAGGTGGAAATGGATGTACGGAGTTTTGGGGAACATATGTGAAGCCCCCCAGCATCCTCCAATGCATAGCTCTGACCCCTCCTTTCCACTCCACTCTTCCCTGCATTGCTCCAACCCCCTCCTCACCCTAGGTCACTGCTCTTAACCACCATGTTCCCCTACCACTGTTCCATCAGCGCCAACATCCCCTACATCACACCCATTGTTCTGACCACCCGAATACCCACAATGCTCGGCGCTCACCCCCTTGCACACCAGTTCCACCATCCTCCTTCACACTCCATGCTCCTGGAAAGCTTGGAAGGGCCATGGGGAAGTGGGGAGTGGTGGGTTGTGAGGAGGGCATGTATCAGCTGGAGGCAGGAAGCGGCAGGAGAGTGCAGATGCAAAGTCTCTACTCCAGATGTGGGCCTAGTATATGGGTAAGCCCCTTCGTTTTCAGTTTAAACCATTTTTTACCGAAAAATTCCCAGGTTTTACAAAAAGTATTCATTTTTTTCTGATTTTTACCCTACTTTATATCATTCAAATATATATAAAAATAACTTGTTTTATTAGGAAAATACAATACATTGCATGAGATATATGTATTATGATAATACATTAATCTGTGTGTATATGCAAAGCTGTCTGGTGAAGTAAGGCTATGTATCAGTCTAGATAGAAGATACAAACAATAAACGAACAGGCATACACACAAGCTCTGAAGTGCGTGCGTATCTGTACATAGTGATGAATCTCACACCCACCACGTACGCATTTAAAGCTGCTAGCAGATTATGGTTAAAGATTTGACACACTAAAATGGGAAGAAAAGGTAAATCTGCATCAGAATACATTTCAGAACAGAAGGAAGTAGTCGAAAGTTAAAAAAAAAAACCCAAAACAGGAGAAAAGGATGAAGTTAAGTGTATGCGCTGCAAATGGCGTGGCCCAATGATTAAATGTAAATATTTATAGGCTAATAGTTCTAAGTCTACAACAGTAAACTGTTTATTCAAATGAAAAGTTTTATTTGGGGTAAGGCTGTCGATTAATCGCAGTTAACCCACACGATTAACTAAAAAAAAAAATGAATTGCAATTAAAACAATCTTGATTAATCGCACTTTTAATCACACTGTTAAAAAATAGAAGACCCATTGAAATGTATTAAATATTTTTGGATGTTTTTCTACATTTTCAAATATATTAATTTCAATTACAACACAGAATACAAAGTGTACAGTGCTCACTTTACATTATTATTTTTATTACAATAATTTGCACTGTAAAAATGATAAAAGAAATAGTACTTTTCAGTTCACCTTATACAAATAATGTATTGCGGTCTCTTTATCATGAAAGTGCAAATTATAAATATAGATTTTTTTGTTACGTAACTGAACTCAAAATCAAACCATGTAAAACTTTAGTGCCTATAAGTCTACTCAGTTCTACTTCTTGTTCAGCCATTCGCTCAGACAAACAAGTTTGTTTACATTTACAGGAGATAATGCTGCCCACTTCTTATTTACAATGTCACCTGAAAGTGAGAACAGGCGTTCGCATGGCACTTTTGTAGCTGCTGTTACAAGGTATTTACGTGTCAGATATGCCAAACATTTTTATGCCCCTTCATGCTTCGGCCACCATTCCAGAGGACGTGCTTCCATTCTGATGATACTCGTTTAAAATTTTTGTTAATTAAATTAGTGACTCAACTCCTAGGGGGAGAATTGTATGTCTCCTGCTCTGTTTTACCCGCATTCTGCCATATATTTCATGTTATAGCAGTCTCGGATGATGACCCAGCACATGTTAGTTTTAAGAACACTTCCACTTCAGATCTGACAAAACACAAAGAAGGTACGAATGTGAGATTTCTGAAGATAGCTACAGCACTTGACCCAAGCTTTAAGAATCTGAAGGTGATGAGGTGTGCAGCATGCTTTCAGATGTCTTAAAGGAGCAACACTCCAGTGGTGAGCAGGAGCTAGTTCGCACCGGTTCGCAAGAACCGGTTGCTAAATTTAGAAGCCGGTGTAGAACTGGTTCCTAAAGGGGCAGGCGGGTGGGCAAACTCCGGCCCGCAGGACCGTCCTGTCTGGCCCACCTAAGCTCCCAGCTGGGGAGGCCGAGGCTCCCCCAGCCCCTCCCCCGCTCCCTCCCCCTCTCAGAGAGCCGCCTGAGCCCTGGGGGAAGCGGTGGGGCTCCCGTGGCTATTTAAAGGACCAGGGCAGCAGAGGCAGCTGGAGCCCCGGCCCTTTAAATAGCCCCTGGAGCCCCCCACAACCTCCAGGGCTCTGCGCCCATACTCACCTCCCGGTTCCCTACCAGAGTCTTTGGTGGCACTTCAGCGGTGAAGACCCCCACCGCCGAAGTGCCACCAAGAGGACCTGGTAGGGAACTGGTTCTTAAGATTTTGGGAGCTCATCACTGCAACACTCCAATGCGAATCTACAGAACCCGAACCACCAAAAAAGAAAATCAACCTTCTGCTGGTGGCCTCTGACTCAGATGATGAAAATGAAAATGCATCAGTCGGCACTGCTTTGGATCATTATCGAGCAGAACTCGTCATCAGCATGGACGCATGTCCTCTGGAATGGTCACTGAAGCATGAAGGGACATATGAATCCTTAGCGCATCTGGCACATAAATATCTCGCGACGCCGTCTACATCAGTGCCATGCGAACGTCTGTTCTCACTTTCAGGTGACATTGTGAACAAGAAGTGGGCAGCATTATCTCCTGCAAATGTAAACAAACTTGTTTGCCTGAGTGACTGGCTGAACAAGAAGTAGGACTGAGTGGACTTGTAGGCTCTAAAGTTTTACATTCAAAAATAAAACAATGCAGTTATTTTTTTATACATAATTCTACATTTGTAAGTTGAACTTTCATGATAGAGATTGCACTACAGTAGTTGTATTAGGTGAATTGAAAAATACTATTGTTTTTTACAGTGCAAATATTTGTAATAAAAAATAAATATAACGTGAGCACCGTACGCTTTGTATTCAGAGTTGTAATTTAAATCAATATATTTGAAAATATAGAAAACATCTCAAAATATTTAAATAAATGTTGTTCTATTATTATTTAACATCACGATTAATTACGATTAATTTTTTAAATTGCTTGACAGCCCTAATTTGTGGATTAAAGATATACTGTTTTCTTAAACTCAGAAGTGGCATTGTGTTTTGAGTTCTTGTTTTAATTCTGCAGCAAACCATATTGATGAATGGAATTCAAAGCATTAATCTACTGAATACTTCACCCCCTTGCTTTTCAGTCCACCAAAATAAACCCCAGTATTTACCCAGAAAAATTATTAATAGTTTTTTGCACTGATTTTCACCTGTTTTTGTTGTGGTAATAAACACTGATAAATTCCCCAGAAAAATTAAATGAAATAAAAATGGAAAATGAAGGGCCCCTACAATTACAACACCATGAAATTTCAGATTTAAATACTTTAAATTATTAAATTTATGATTTTTAAAATCCTATGACCATGAAATTGACCGAAATGGACTGTGAATTTGGTAGGGCCCTAGGTATAGGTGTGCAGAGGTTTGGGGGACAGAGTTGAAGCCCCTGCTACATCCCCCACTGCACAGCTCTGACTCTTTTGCATCACCCCTTCTCCCCCTAAAACAGCTGCATTGAGGGAAAGGGTGAGCCTGGAGTCTTCTTCCCCAGTGCTAGAGGCAGCATAGGAAAGCTGGGTGGCTCTGTTGTCTCCTCATACTAGGGTGAGAACACGTCCTGTTTTTAATGAGGCTTGGGGGACATCCCCTTGGTGTGTGGGATGTCCCCCAGCCCTTGGCCATTGCCCGGAGGGATGGGAAGCATCTCCACCTATTCCCCAACCACTTAGCCTGGGTAGGATGAAGAGAGTGGGGGAATCATAGAATATCAGGGTTGGAAGGGACCTCAAGAGGTCATCTAGTCCATCCCCCTGCTCAAAGCAGGACCAATTCCCAACTAAATCATCCCAGCCAGGGCTTTGTCAAGCCGGGCCTTAAAAACCTCCAAGGAAGGAGACTCCACCACCTCCCTAGGTAACGCATTCCAGTGCTTCACCACCCTCCCAGTGAAATAGTGTTTCCTAATATCCAACCTGGACCTCCCCCACTGCAACTTGAGACCATTGCTCCTTGTTCTGTCATCTGCCACCACTGAGAACAACCGAGCTCCATCCTCTTTGGAACCCCCCTTCAGGTAGTTGAAGGCTGCTATCAAATCCCCCCTCATTCTTCTCTTCTGGAGACTAAACAATCCTAGTTCCCTCAGCCTCTCCTCATAAGTCATGGGCTCCAGACCCCTAATCATTTTTATTGCCCTCCGTTGGACTCTTTCCAATTTTTCCACATCCTTCTTGTAGTGTGGGGCCCAAAACTGGACACAGTATTCCAGATGAGGCCTCACCAATGTTGAATAAAGGGGAATGATCACGTTCCTCAACCTGCTGGCAATGCCCCTACTTATACAGCCCAAAATGCCGTTAGCCTTCTTGGCAACAAGAGCATACTGTTGACTCATATCCAGCTTCTCGTCCACTGTGACCTTTAGGTCCTTTTCTGCAGAACTGCTACCTAGCCATTCGGTCCCTAGTCTGTAGCAGTGCATGGGATTCTTCCGTCCTAAGTGCAGGACTCTGCACTTGTCCTTGTTGAACCTCATCAGGTTTTTTTTTGTCCCAATCCTCTAATTTGTCTAGGTCCCTCTGTATCCAATCCCTACCCTCTAGTGTATCTACCACGCCTCCTAGTTTAGTGTCATCTGCAAACTTGCTGAGAGTGCAGTCCACACCATCCTCCAGATCATTAATAAAGATATTAAACAAAACCGGCCCCAGGACCGACCCTTGGGGGAGAAGCAGGAGGGGCTGTGGTGGTGGCTTCAAAGAGGAGGGGGGAATGTGGGGTTGACAGGCCGCCACGTCTCCTGTCACCCATTTTCATGTCCCCCAACCCTACTGCCCATCCCCACTTATCCTGCCTCAGTTTGGGGAGGATCAGACCCATAGTTTGAGCCCCAAGTGTGGGCAAGAAAGAAGAAAGAAGTAAATAGTTGTTTTTTTAGGGGGGGCTGTATCTTGGGAACCTGTGGCTCAAATTACCCCAAATTTGGACCTGTAACCCTATCCCACATTCCCGTAAGGCACGGGAAATTTCAAGACAATCTGAGATAGCAATTGGATTTTAGAGCACTTAGAATTGTTATCTTTTAAACAGTGATTCAACCTTAACTATAGCAAAGCTGCTGGTTCACACTATCAGGGCTGCTAAAAATAATAAATACTAAACTAAAAACTAAAAATAATAAAAACATAGTTTTGAAATTAGAAAAGGATATTGTCCTTTGTTATTGTCTAGTGTTAGACTTCTTCCTTCCTGAGAGCACAGTGACATACAGCACTGTGGCAATATGACATAAAGAGAAACGCACGACATGTGTAGTCCTGGAACAATTGCATCTTGTTTCAGCATGGCCTTTCCTGTCTCTTGTTTGAGAAGGCTATGGGTTGACTAGAATTAGGGCAGACATCTTCCACCTTGCCTTTCCCTTTTGACTGTGGTTTTCTGGCATGAGTTTATGAACAAATGACAGCAGAATTAGGCCTTTAGAAGGGAATTGCTTTCTAAAATATAACTGTCTTCAGTGCATGATGCCTGCTAATATTAATACAACTAACACAATTACTGGAAAGCTCTGTACATTTAGGGTGACCAGATAGCGACTGTGAAAAAATGGGATGGGGGTGGGGGGGATAATAGGCACCTATATAAGAAAAAGTCCCCAAAAATGGGACTGTTCCTATAAAAACAGGACATCTGGTCACCCTATGTACATCACATTTGATAAAACTAATACATCTAAAAACCTGATGTGTATATAAAATGTGGTTATTTCTGTAATCTGCTCTGACTTTACTTTTCATTTGTTCCCTTTTGTAATAACAAACAGATTAGCAACATTTCCATCCAGGGGCAGGACTTTGGAGAGTCTATCTTTGAGCCCGGCATGACTTTTGCTCTTGCACGCTTTGATGGCGTGCTAGGTTTAGGATACCCTTCTTTAGCAGTTGGCAGTGCTCTTCCAGTATTTGACAGCATAATCAACCAACATCTGGTAGAGGAGCCAGTGTTTTCCTTCCACTTGAACAGGTCAGTTTTTAACACTGAATAAAGGGACACTGTCAAAAGAAGCAAATTTTAACTGTAGATTAAGAAACCATCCATTTGTATGTGTTTCATCTCCAGAAAGGACATTTTCAAGGTAGGTCTAGACAGAAGCACCAGTGGGGAACATAGTAACTAAAATCATATTTACAGAAATGCTATTAAACTTGTATCTTTAAAATAAACACTTGTAGATGCACTGTATAATACACAATTAATGCCCAAATCACTGAGAACTCCAAAGAAGTCTCTTGATCTATTAATCTGATGAATGGTCTACATTTGAAATTTTTTTAAATGAAAAATGGACTTTTTAAAAAAATAAGATGCCAAAGGAAACTTTTCATTGTTTTGAAAATTTCCAATGATTGGATTATTATTTTTTTAATCCAGTTTTTTGTTTGAAATAGCAACAACAACAAAGTCAGTTTAGTATTTTAGGCTGTTTTTTCATTTTTACACCTCTCCCTTTCCTTTTTTGCATTTTGTCACTGAAAAGGCGTGTGAAAAGAAAAAGGAGGAAAAAGAAAAAAACGAATTTATTTTGTTGAATCAGAAAATTTAGAAAATGTTTACAAAGCATATTTACCAGCTTTTGACCAGTGCTAATAAGAACAGTTACATCTGACTTTCTTACAGTGTCTTGGGCACTCAGAGAGTTGTTTCGTCAGCTAGTAGGAGATGAACAGAACGGCGGTGCTGCAGTCGAGCGACAGTATTTCAGAAGAAAAGGGGCCATGTTCTAATCCCAGTCACACCTAGAGTAACTCTATTTCAATCACTAGATTTACCCTGGATTTATTCTGGGGTAAACGAGACCAGAAACTGGCCTAAGGCACTTGTTTCTAATCTCACTTCTAAACCCTCTACAACCGCTAATGTTTTTAGTAAGGGGTTTAGATTGGAGGCTCTGATTTGGCGCCATCTCTAGGTATAATTATAAAATTAGAAATTTTAGACTTCCATTGCAACATACACATTTGAAAAAGACGTGAAAGGGTTGAAATTGAAAGCTGATTTCTCCCCCCTACTCCCATGTCCCACTTAAATTTTATGTCATCCAGTTTACATATTTATTTGTTTTGCATTTTTAGAGGAGAAGACATTGAAAATGGTGGTGAATTGATACTCGGGGGTATAGACCATTCCCTTTACAAAGGTTCAATTCACTGGGTTCCAGTTACTGAGAAAAGCTACTGGCAAATTCATGTTAACAAGTATGTATGCATGTCTATAAATCTGATGAAACTGTGCCTCTTTGTGTAAGCCCTTTAAAATCCCAGGACATCTGTGCTACAGTAGCCACCCTGGATGTACTGCCTCCCAAAAACAGTGCTTCTGGGAAAGATCTGAAGATAATTAGTGTATCCCCTGCTGCAATAATATTTCTGGAAGCACTAACTTTGGTGGCTGGTACTTGGAGGAGTGTCCTTTATTAGCAGGTCACATTAAGGGCCTAGTGGACATCCGTGGGAATTGTGGGAATCCTTACTGTCCTGGGTAAAGGATATTCACGTGATCTGGAGGCACTGAGTTCAATTCCTGCTTGCCCAGCCTTCCTGTGTGATAGCGGTCTAGTCACTTAGGCCATGTCTACACGAGAGAGTTTACAGTGGCGCAGCTGTACTCTGCACCTCGGCTGCAGTAAGATCTCTTGTGTAGCTGCTCTGTGCCGACGGAATTAGTCCTCCCCCAACGAGCGGGAGAAGCTCTCCCACAAACATAGCGCTTTCCACACCGGCACTTATGTTGGTGTAACTTATGTCGCTCGGCGGGAGGGGGTGTTTTTTCACACCCCTGAGTGGCGCAAGTTATACTGATATAAGTGGTAGTGTAGACATGGCCTTAGCCTTGCCATGCCTCAGTTCCTACTATTTAAAATGATTGTAATAATAATAGTGCCCAACCTTGAATACATTCATCGATGTTTGTGAGATGCTCAGAGGATATATTGGTTGGGGGTCAGATCAGTGTTAGACCTTAACCTCCTACATGTTCAGAAGAACAGATGAGACACACACACGAATTATTTCCAAAGCTCTCTTGCCCTAGTTTTCTGTGAACACTATCCTTCATTTGGAATCAGGACAGCTCTAAAGTCAGTATAAATTTTGAACTAGATGCTTGTATTTTAACTGGCAGCATAGCCTTGCTTAAATTCCCTGCTAACTGTGTCATCACTCTTCGTGTATCCGCACTCTCTGTTTAAAGTGTATGTGTTTTGTTTTTTCCACATGCAGCATAAAAATCCAGGGACGGGTTGCGCTTTGCTTCCATGGTTGTGAAGCCATTGTTGATTCAGGCACTTCTCTTATTACCGGCCCCTCTTTACAAATAAGACAACTACAGGAGCATATCGGGGCCAGTCCAACACAAACTGGAGAGGTAAAAACCATAGAGCGGGACAAAAAAATTCAGAGGAAGTGAAGTAATGATTTGATACAAATGCTGATGTGAGGGGGGAAGGGAAAGAGATAAAATGATTAAAATTAGGCACAAAGTAGGGACTAGGAGAAAAGCTTGCTGCCTGCACAGAGCTGAAAGCAGGGGAACATATTAGATTTACATTGTTTTCATCCTTTCCTGCCACCTCTTTTTCCAAGATATCTCTTCCCTCATTAATGACACATGTGCATCTAGTAGAAGCATCTGTTTAAGGAAATGTTCTGTTAAAGTTGCTCCGATGATCATGACATCATATGACAGATCTACTACACCTATACCCCGATATAACGCGACCCGATATAACACGAATTCGGATATAATGTGGTAAAGCAGTGCTCCGGGGAGGGGCGGGGTTGCACACTCCAGCGGATCAAAGCAAGTTCGATATAACGCGGTTTCACCTATAACACGGTAAGATTTTTTGGCTCCCGAGGACAGCGTTATATCGGGGTCGAGGCGAACCTTGTAAAACAAGAGAAAATTACCTTTCCTACATCATATGGCGTGACTGTTAACTCCTTAAAGTCCAGAGCAGTTCCAGGCTGACTGTCAGTCAGAATCCGGAAATTAAGATAAAAAGATACCAGAATGACAGATATGTAATAATTCCATCAGAGGCCACGGGTGTGAGCTGAGCTTCTGAGAGCTAACATTCTTGTTACCAGAACCCCTAGAGGGGGACACAGTTCTATCATTCAAAATATTCTGGTTCAGTTGAATGTAACATATAGATCTGAGAGCCAGATCTGTCCCAATCCCTGTCTTCCATCCCCCTGCTCTCCATCTTCTGCACCATCCCATTCCCTGTTACCTCTCTCATTCCCCCCTCTCTTCCCTGCTCTACCCCTCCTCCCACTTCCTTCTTCCCCTCCATTTTCCCTTTTATCCTCCCTGCTGCTGCATCTTCACCTTCTACAGCATCCTGCTGCCATCTCCTCCATGCTCCGAGTCTCCTTTCCTCTCAATCTCTTTCTACCTGCTCCCTGCCACCCCCCAGATTTCCTATGCTGCTCAGTCTCTCATATCTCCCTGTGTCTGTTCCAGTCCCCACTCTGCCACTCCCTCCCAACTGCTGCCACTCTCATCCTTTGATGCTTTCTAGGGTTGCCAACTTTCCATTTCTGGAAACTGGAAACCCCTGCTCCGCCCCCTCCCCAGATGCCTGCCCCCTGCTCCATCCCTGCTCCACCCTCTCCCCCAACGTCCCGCCCTCTGCTCACTCCTCTCCTCCGCAGCCCTGCGCTCAGCCCAGGGAGCGCCGTACTCTCCCCACCTCACCAGTTACCTGCGGAGGAGGGAAACTCCCTCCTTCTGCTGCACCTGCCCCCCGGCACATTCGGCCCCTGTCCCCAGTAGCCAGGCCTGGGCAGGGGGTGTCCTGCTGCCTCCCACAGCCAGGCTCTCTCTGAGGCAGCCCAGCTGCTGCGCTGAGTGGCTGGGCTTTCACATCAACCCACAGCAGAACAGCTGGCAGGAGAAGTGGATGGTCCTGCCCCTTCTGCTCCCTGGCACGTTTCCAGCTCACACAGCCTCTGACCCTGGCAGCCAGGTCCAGGCGGGGAATGGAAGGGCCGGAACCACATACTTCTTCCGCCAGGCTCTCCGCTATGGGTTGGCGTAAGAGGCCAGCCAGTGCGGTAGCTGCCTGCCAGAGAGAGAGCCTGACTGTGAGAGATGGTGGCGGTGGCAGTGGGTAAAGGACAGAGCCCCTCTCCCCACCCTGGTGGGCCAATTTTTCTTGGGGGGGGGCACTTGCCCGCGAATGTCCCCCCTATGCATTGCCCCTACCCCTGCCCCTGCAGGCAGCAACCAGACTTTTGATGTCCGGTCAGTGTTTCCAACCAGGCACTTTCAGATGGTATTTTGGACTGGACTTTCCAGTCAAAAACTGGACACCTGGCAACCCTAATGCTTTCCCTCGTATGTTTACTCAGGGAGCAGCTTCACCATCTCCTTCACCTCTCCTTTGATGTCCAAACAGCTTTGCTTTTTCACTTCATGGCTTGCCAGTCTGCCTGCTCGCAACTATATTGATTCCTATATGCATTTAAATGGTAGTCCCACATAGTCTGGGAGCATGTGTAATTTCATGGGCAAATTAATGATAGAAAGGTAAGGGAGATGTCATTTGATTCATAAAAATCTACAGAATCATAATTTCAGTGGCTTCATCCTCTGCACTGATTAGGGGGACTCGCTGTCCCCCACCCGTACCTCCCCGGTTCACAGCTCCATGTCCTCTAGTTGATGAAGATTTATTATACATGAAGATGGTCCAGTCTTTGCTGCTCTTTATTTGATCTGTTAGAACAGCTAATTGGAATTTGCACCTCACAGCACTGAAAGACTTTGTGAAATACATTTTTTGCTTAAGTTTTAACCAACTATTCTGTGATGATTGCCTGGTACCTGAATGAAATAAGAGGTGTAGAAAAGTGACACTAACATATGGGAGGCATTTTGAAAAGGGAATTGGGTTGTTAAAAGATCACCAGTTCCCTTCTGTGGACTTGATTCAGACAAAGCCCTAGAACATGAAAACAGAGCAATGAAAGTCACGGGAGGGATTGCTGGGCATAACACAACATCCAAATGCTTTTTCCCAGTTTTTCCTGACAACCCCAGCACTCCGCTGAATTTTGAATGAAATATTAAGCAAGGCTGGGATGACTTCCCCAGAAGTAACCAAGTACCATCTGGACTCATTACATGCAGTTAAATGCCAAGAAGGGGCATATGAGGAGAGATTAATAAGACTGGGACTTTTCAGCTTGGAAAAGACACGACTAAAGGGGGATATGATTGAGGTCTATAAAATCATGACTTGTGTGGAGAAAGTAGATAAGGAAGTGTTATTTACTCCTTCCCATAACACATGAACTAGGGGTCACCAAATTAAATTAATAGGCAGCAGATTTAAAACAAACAAAAGGAAGTATTTTTACACACGACGCACAGTCAACCTGTGGAACTCTTTGCCAGAGGATGTTGTGAAGGCCAAGTCTATAACAGGGTTCAAAAAAGAATTAGATAAATTAATGGAGGATAGGTCCATCAATGGCTATTAGCCAGGATGGGCAGGGATGGTGTCCCTAGCCTCTGTTTGTCAGAAGCTGGGAATGAGCGACAGGTCATGGATCACTTGATGATTACCTGTTCATTCCCTCTGGGGCACCTGGCACTGGCCACTGTCAGAGATGGACCTTTCGTCTGACCCAGTATGGCCGTTCTTATGTACAGCCAAATCTTGGCAGGTTTTAACAGTTTCTGATTTGTTGAGAGGTTGTACCTCAGCCATACCATCTGTGATTACTATGCTGAAAAGCATCTTCTGGCATAAGATACTGGTTGTATTGTTAGTAGGTACTGGCTTAGGAAGACCATGCAGGATGTGAATTAGTTTGCTTTTTGCCTGGCACATATGCATTATTCCGTCACATTCGAGCATCGATCATGGCCCCATGGAGAACTTGTACTTTCCCAAAGTCTCATGCAGATCAACATCATGCTGAGATCTGGACATGACCAGGAGACAAGCAAGCAATAACCTGTCTGTGGTTAGCTCTGTCATAGTCCCTGCCACCTTCACTCTGACTTTCTTCTTTACATTCAAGCACAGCTTTAGTCTGTTCTTCTTGATTGTAGCCCATAGATTGATGGAGCCTTGAATAATTCTTTGGGTTTTGAAGGCTTCATACAAGTTATGACCCAAAGTATCCATTCAACTGACACTGTTAGCTATCTCATCACTGAAGACTGCTTTCATCATGATATTAATGAGCTCCAGTCCATCATACATGAATGGGTTTGCTTGTGCAAGTAAGCTCACCCTGAAGCCATTCCATACGCCTAATCATTTTTGTTGCCCCTTTCTGAACCTTTTCCAAGTCCAATAGTATTCAAGATATGGGCATACCATGGATTTATATAGAGGCAATATGATATTTTCTGTCTTATTATCTATCCCTTTCCTAATGATTCCCAACATTGTTAGCTTTTTAGACTGCCGCTTCACATTGAGGGGATGTTTTCAGAGAACTATCCACAATGACTCCAAGATCTCTTTCTTGAGTGGTAACCACTAATTTAGGCCCCATTATTTTATATGTATAGTTGGGATTATGTTTTCCAATGTGCAATTACTTTGCATTTATCATCATTGAATTTCATCTGCCATTTTGTTGCCCACTCACCCAGTTTTGAGAGATCCTTTTGTAGCTCCTTGCAGTCTGCCTGGGACTTGACTATCTTGAGTAGTTTTGTATGATCTGCAAATTTTTCCACCTCACTGTTTACCCCCTTTTCCAGATCATTTATGAATATGTTGAATAGGACTGGGCCCAGTACAGACCTCTGGGGCACACCACTATTTAACTCTCTCCATTCTGAAAACTGTACACTTCATTATGAGGCTACAGTAAAAATACTGGCTCTATGACAAAGTCCATCTCATGTTTGACACGTATGCAGAGGAGTCAATTAAAAGGATTACCAAAAATACCTGGTATTGCCTCTGTCCAATACAAAGTCACTGATCCACGAACATCTCCAATGTCATAATGAAGCAGCTACTGTCTCGTATCTCATGAAGGATGAGATAACCTCATACCTAGCAGGAAAAATACTCCAGCGTGCAAAGAATTGTTCAAAGAATTTCACAGTCACATGGCATAATGAAGCAGCTGCCTCACACTGTTCAGTGGAGTTTCTTCATAGTGCCCATGAGGAGTCGGACACTAAAATTACCTTGCATGCCATCAGTGCCCCAGAGAGAGGTGCTATTAAACTCTAGGTTTTTGCACAAGACACAGATGTTCTAGTGCTCTCCATGAGATGCTACCCAAGGCTTCCACAAGATCCTGATTTTGCACCTGCTGCTAGGAAGCAGAATTGTGGTATTTCCTCAGAGCTGTGTTCTTATCAGGCAGAGCATTAAAAGCTGCAGTACTGCTAGGTTTCCATGCCCTTTCAGGATATGACACTACTGGAAGATGGGCTGGAAAGACCAAATTATCGTACTGGAAGGCATATGATTCAGCCTCCGAAGACTTTCTCCTCACTCTGAAGGTGTTCGGAATGACTGATGCAGTCAACTAGGGTGACCAATGTCCCGATTTTATAGGGACAGTCCGGATTCTTGGGTCTTTTTCTTATATAGGCTCCTATTACCCCCTACCCCCATCCCGATTTTTCACACTTGCTGTCTGGTCACCCTAGCAGTCACTGATGAGGTCATAAATGCGCTGGAGCCATTCATATGCCAAGTTTATCATTTGAAGACCAACATTATGACACTTGCAGAGCTACATAGATGGATGTTTTCCAAGAAGCAAATGAAGAAAAATTGCTACTGACAAGGGGTGCATTTATATCTGCTATCAAGAGGGTAAATTATCAAGCAATGGAATGGCTTTACGATGATTGAGCATGTCCAAAACTACCTTCCCTTATAGGGCATGGATGGGTCTTGGAGGAGGGACTGATCACACTAATTGTGTGTAAAATACCATGTGCTCCCAAATCAGTCCTTCAGCTAATCAAATACTTGTGTGCAAAGAACAGATGCTCATTATCCTGCAAATGTTTGGCCAGCAGCCTGCCTTTCACGGAGAGGTGCATGTGTGGCATGGATGAGGATCAGTGTGACAATGTATCTAGCAGTGGAGTAGATGGAGATGACACTGATGATGACTTTGATGAACAAATGTTTTCAGTCCTACTTGTCAAGGCAACTTCCCTAGGAAGGATTACCAAAGGTCAATTTATGTTAAAGTATAATTTAAAAAACTTTGATTTTTAAACACACATACACACACACACTTGTTCTAGGTTTGTCATGTTTGGTACCATTATGTTTGTGGAGGGAAAGGGCTTTCGAAATATACCCAACTCGAACCTTTTCCAATGATCTTGTATTATCAAAATTTCCACCAACTGGAGGACCTGGGGCTGGGATGCAGGGAGTCCCCTCTACCCCGGTGCAGAAGGTGACATCATTGAAATTATGATGCTGTAGATTTTATGAATCAAATAACATTCCTTTATCTTTTAATCACTAACTTGCCCACAGAATGAGATTTTACTACATTGTGTTCCCAAACTAATATTTATATTGCTGAGCTGTCATGCACGGAGTGGTGTATGAAAACACTGCCACCTTGAGGTGTATTATAAATAGAATACAATGCCAACAAATTGATTATAACACATTACAACAGTGCTATAAAGTCTAGTCCATTTCAGTGCTTCAACTTCTCTTTCTGCTGTGTTCACATTTCCCATGTACTTCATGGGTAAAACAAAATTATGAGCTCACATGGCCTGAAATTGTTCTAGACACATTTGTGGTGTAAATGGAGCTACACTATGGCTTGAGCTGGGAGAAAATTTTTCAGCTAACATTTTTTTCTGGAAAAAAAAAAATTGAGGTTCAGCCACATCAGAAAGTTTTGCAAATTTGTGTTGCTTTCGCTGAATTGTTCATGTTGCAGGGAAAAGTTTCCAAAAATGTCAAACTGGAGCATTTTGATTTTTTCAATTGAAAAGACTTTTTTTTAGGAAATTGCCTTCAATTTTATTTTAAAAAATCTAAAACATTAAAAACACTCAAAATTGAAATGAAACATTTTGGTTCAAATGAAATATTTTGTTCGACCCACAACACTTTTTTTTTAGACTTTTCAATTCACCAAAAATGAAAAAAAAAATGTTTTGCTTTGTTTTGCAATTGGCAGTGAACTGAAAAATCTGTTACTTGCCCAGATCTAATTTATGACCCTCATAGCCCATTATGCAATATCTTGGCTCTGTTATATTATTTATATTATATATATATGATATATCCCACAATATACTCTGCAGCTCTACTTGGCTCTTGTTTTCCAGAATGTACTCGACAGACATTCAAAATACTTGGGGAATATATTTTCATAAACTAGATTTTTAAACATATTCCTCCTGTTGTAAAACAATAAGCTAAAACACTATAGCTTACAACAAAGTTCCCAGAGGGTATTAGACCATCTTCCAGAATGGTCCAAAGTTCTTTTAATTTTTTTAATGAATGGAGCAACTGGAGAAGCAATAAATAAATAAAATAAAAAAAAAACCAACAAAACCAACAACAACAACAAAACAAACCCCACACAACAAACCCCCCTCTCATATATTCACTATGAATTAGTGTAATATTTACAGCAATGAATGGGCATTCCACATTGTGATCTATCAGCTGTTCTTCAAATTCCATTTTAGTATAGTATAGGACACAATATGCCTCATAGACCTTCTGGATGGGTTCCCTTCATCTGAAAATATGATGCTCCTGTAGAGTATGGGGAAAGGTTGTCACTGTAAGCCACTCCCTGTGGAGGCTCTGAGGAGAGACGACATACTGGAGGCAGCTCCCAGGACCATGCCTGTGGCAGGCTTCTGGGAGCACTGGAATTGTGTACTTAGCAGTGCCCATTACAAGAGGCAATGAGAATTCATGCTGGAGCCTTGGTTTGCTTGCATATGTGGAGGGAGGAGGAGGAGCCAGGTCCTCAGAGACCCTTCCATTTTGGGCATCACTAGCCTTGCTGTCAGTCCTAGATTCCATTGGTCCTTGGGTGTGGGAGTCTGAGAAGTCTGTGTTCGACCCTGTGTATTAGCTCAAAGAGCAGGAGGCCTCCTTATACGTTCCTACCACTTGCACTCCTGTGCAGGGCCATAATATAATCTTGTATGTTGACTATTAGGTCTGAAAAAAATAAATAATACCAAACCGGACTGCAGAGGTGGATATTCTGGTTGCTAGGTTGATTCATAGGTTGATAGACTGATTATAATTTTGAATAAAAAGGCAATGTAAAAACACCCAAACAAACAAGCCTCAAGTCAACCAATATATTGTGTTATAGTTTGTTGTAGATTGCAGGAGACTGTCAAGCTTGCCACATGTAAGTTTCACTATTGGACACAGAGACTACACGTTAACAGCAAAAGACTATATAATAAAGGTATGTATATACATTCTAAGAAATGGTATCTACCAAATTATAAAATGATAATATGTAATTCTACATAGAAATGTGCTTTTAATTTCAGGAAACCATAGAAGAAAAAACCGTGTGCATCAGTGGCTTTCAGTCTCTGGATATTGCCACTCATTCTGGCCAGCTATGGATTTTAGGAGATGTATTCATGTCAGCGTTTTACTGTATTTTTGACCGTGGAAATGATAGAGTGGGATTTGCAAAAACCTCTCGTAGAAGGGAGCATTCCTGAGGCCCTAATGGCGTCAGTTCTGCCTTAAACACGTTATTACAGGGATATGAGATGAGCCTGAACTAAAACCCTGGATCTGGCAATTGCTCCCAAAAAATTTCACGTGGGTTTAGGGTGGGTTTGAAATTGAATTCTGAATGCTAAGTTTGTAGCTAGGTTCCATTTCTATACATTTGCAACAGACACATTTATTTCTAAATCAGTGATTGAGAGACCAAAAGCCCTAGGAAGGACTGTGTCAAAAAACCTTAAACGCCTGTACAACAACTTGCCTGTAGGACTTGCATTGGGGTGGGAGGGAAAGTGTGCTTGGGAGAAGTCTGCTAAATAATGCAAAGATGATTGTGTATCAGTTGTAGTTATGGGAATCTAATCTGGCTAGTGTTGGATATTTCTCTTCCCTTGCTTGTCAGTTTCAGCCTTCTATTTCCTGACTAAATATTTTCTTTTTATCATTTAATTGTTGCTTTTATTTTTCTCATTATTTGTTGGGGTTTGTTCCACCCTTGCTCCCTCTGTTACTTGTGGCACCTTAGAGACTAACAAATTTATTTGAGCATAAGCTTTCGTGGGCTACAGCCCACTTCTTCGGATGCATAGAATGGAACATATATTGAGGAGATATATATACACATACAGAGAGCATGAAAAGGTGGGAGTTGTCTTACCAACTCTGAGAGGCCAATTAAGTAAGAGAAAAAAAAATTGGCCTCTGAGTTGGTAAGATAACTCCCACCTTTTCATGCTCTCTGTATGTGTATATATATCTCCTCAATATATGTTCCATTCTATGCATCCGAAGAAGTGGGCTGTAGTCCACGAAAGCTTATGCTCTAATAAATTTGTTAGTCTCTAAGGTGCCACAAGTACTCCTGTTCTATTTGTGGATACAGACTAACACGGCTGCTACTCTGAAATCTGTCCTTTATAGATGCTCTTTACGTGCAGCAAGCCTCAATCCTGACTCTTTTTACTACCATCACTTAAATGTGATTTCCAGCTACTTACTTATTCTCTATGACTTGTCTTTTTCCTCAGGCACATGCTCTTTTTCTACACTTTCTTGCTGGAACTAGGGGTGCAGCACCCCCGGCTTGAAGTAGTTTCCATCATATACAGGGTTTATAGTTTGGTTCAATGGCTCTCAGCACCCCCACTATACAAATTGTTCCAGCACCACTGTCAGTCAGATGCTGTCTTTAGTGCCTGACATCTCCACACTTTGATGGATTGAAACAGCTGGGGTTGGCATCCACTTGCATGGCAAGAAATCGGACAGTGAAGCTTGTATTGCACAATCGCTGCAAAGAGAGAGACTGTTATGTGGGAATGACACCGTAGCATCACCTTGTTCCATGAAGGATACAAAAATAGGACCCCAATGTAGGCCTGTGCTGTTCCTCATTTTGAGACATCATTAGCAGCAGTTTTGACTGAGATGCAAAATAGTTCCGAGCCACAGGGAGCCAAGCTGTCCTCTGTTGTGTAATTGATTGAACAATAATGAATTCATCTGATTTATACCTATTTGACTATTCATCTTGCTTGTTAGATCTGATTCTAGTTATTAACATACAAATGAATAAAATTTGATCAAGAAAAACTGGTTTGAGCTGGTGCTTTTTTCATTTCATTTTACCTTTTCTTTCAATGGAAAATAAGTTAACTAGGGCCGTGTTCTGCCCAGGGTTATGCAGAACATGTTACTGTTTGTGATGTAGACGGAACTTCCCCTGGCTGTGAGGCATGGCGGAGGGGAAATCAATGAAAAAAAGGAAGGGAAAATCCCAAAGACACCAAAAGGGAGGGGAGGGAAGCGCATAGCCCAAGCAACATGCTCCAAAGGGCTCTTCCTCTCCCCAAAGAGCCATTGAATGTCCATTTGTGGCAATGCCACATGCTCAGAGTCTGCTGGGGATGATCAGGACTCTGTGGGGACAGGCTGTAGGGCAGGACAGCTGTTGTAGGTAGCATATTGCTCATGCAAACAGAAGGATACCCGGCCCCAAGTTGATTTTCAAGGATTACATAAATCCTTCAGTCTTTTTCTGCCTGCAGCGTATGCCCAGCGTAAGTAAAGCTTTGTTACTGTAGTTTCCTGATATGCAGCCTAACTATTGGTCTAGAAGAGTAAGTATTGTGAAGCTGGTTTATGTGGGTTCTAAATGTGCTATGGCTCCCACTTGAACAGGAAGCGTGGAGTAGTCTCATACATTGACTTCTCTTTCTTGGTTGCCACCTGACACGGTCAGGGCAGCTTCTCTGTGGTTGCTGCACCCAGTAGTATCACACCCTATGTGGGAAGCATTCCGCAGAGAGGTGGCCCAGCAGCTGCAGGCAGAGGCAGATTAAGATTTATTGGAGCCCTGGTCACAAAGAACAATTTGGACTCCCAGACCCCAGAGGGAAGCAGAACTGGGGGGGAGGGGGAGTGGGACATGGCCCCCCATTTTTTAACATGGGCATAGTAGCCTTGGGCAGGCACAGAGTGGCAGTGGCAGGGGCTGCACTTTGCAGTGTGGGAGCTGATAAGGTGATTAGCTCCCCTGTTATGAAGCACAGCCCCTGCTAGTTCTTCCTGATGGGGGGGGCTGATGTGGGCCTTAGCCCCCCCCCCCACCATGGGACCCCGCCCCCTGCCCCTCCTCTTCCCCCCAGCCCCGACCCCCTGGCCAGTGTGGAAGCTGGAGCCAGGCAGTAGTAAGAGCTGCTCAGGGAGCCCTGGACCCTCCACCTGCCATGGGCTGCACTCCCCGGGGGGTGGGGACATGGATCGGGGGCTGCTCTTAGGCATCCCTGCCCAGGGCAGGTGGAGGGTCTGGGCTCCCTAGGCGGCTCTTACCATGGTGTGGCTCCAGCTTCTGTCCTGGGGCAGGGGAGGAACAGGGGCCAGGGCCACAGTTCCCGTGCAGGTGGCCCCTCCACTTCCACACACATTCTGGTGCTCCTATGGGGGCCCCCCAAATTGGCCAGGGCCCCTAGGCACAGACCCTGTGGGCTTGTGCGTTAATCCACCACCAGCTGCCGGCAGTTTAAGCAGGTACTGTTCCTCTGGGCAGGAAGGGGGTAAAATGGGTCCCAGCTGGAGCCATTTTTTCCACCCCCAGAGCCTCCTGGCCCCAGAACTATATTGACCTCTTGTTCTGGGGGACTAGGACCATGTGGTGTCCCTCTCCCCACAGACATATGGCAAGGAGGAGCCAGCCAGAGACTTGAAGGCAGCAGAGCAGTGGCTGCATGTGTTTGTGCAGGGAATGACAGAAACTGATGATGTCCCCAGACTGCGTTCTGCAGTTCTCATTCTGACCATGCTCTGCCCTGTGGTGATTGGCTGTTTGCACCAACTCTCCCCCTTCATTTGTCTTTCAAGCTAGCTACGCCCCGCGTAACAGCACGCCACTGAGAAGATTTAAATACACAAATAAATAAATAAACAAAATTTGTGGAAGTAACATGACATTTGCCATTGTCACGTAGCTCACTCAGCTTGTGTGTTCTACCCTTTCCCCTGCCCGGTCTGTCTTGTTTATTTAGACTGGAGGCTTTTCAGTGCAGGGTCTGTCTCAGGTGTCTCTACACTGCAATGGAAGGTGTGATTGCAGCTCGGCTCGGAATACCCACACTATAGCAATCTACCTAGCACAGGGGTGGGCAAACTTTTTGGCCTGAGGGCCACATTGGCGTTCCGAAACTGTATGGAGGGCCGGGTAGGGAAGGCTGTGCCTCCCCAAACAGCTTGGCCCCCACCCCTGACTGCCCCCCTCAGAACTCTCCCACCCATCCAACCCCCCCTGCTACTTGTCCCCTGACTGCTCCCTACTGGGAACTCCCAACCCTGACCACCCCTCCCAGGACACCACCCCCTATCCAACCCCCCTGTCCCCTGAATGCCCCAACCCCTATCCACACCCCCGCCCCCTGACAGGCCCCCTGGGACTCCCATGCCTATCCAACCCCCACCCCGTTCCTCATCCCCGACCACTTCCCCCTCACAACCTCTGCCCCATCCAACCGCCCCCTGCTCCCCATCCCCTGACTGCCCCCCGGACTCCCTGCCCCTTAGCCAAACACCCCCCGCACTCCTCGTCCCCGTACCATGCTGCTCAAAGCAGTAGGACTGGCAGCTGTGCCCAGAGCCTGCCACACCACCCAGAGCGCTGGCGGCACGGTGAGCTGAGGCTGCAAGGGATGGGGGACAGCAGGAGAGGGCTAGCCTACCCAGCCGGGAGCTCAAGGGCCGGCCGTGCAGGACAGTCCCGCAGGCCAGATGTGGCCCATGGGCCATAGTTTGCCCACCTCTGACCTAGCACATCATGAGCTCTACAAGCCTGCCTGGTCCCTCTGGCTTCATATTCGGCTTGCTAGCCCAAACTGAAGCCCATGCCACTGCGTCTTTGCTGCTGGTTTTAACTCCAAGGCTATGCCTACCTGAGCTGCAATCACACTTGCCATAGCAGTGTGGACATACCCTTATTCTGTGTTTGTACAGTACTTAGTATATCACTTGGTCCCCTGGGCACTTCCATAATAAATACGTGTTTGAAATGACGGACACAGTCATTTACAAATGAGACTTTATGCCATCACTTCTGACACTCACTTTAAACTCTGGAATGCAAAAGTGATCAGCTGTATTCAAAAGAGACTTCTGGGGCTATGGAAATGTACAGGTATTACAGCAAGCTTCCTTAAGTTTCCTTCCATCACTCTCTCGAATGACAGGATTATGCGTTCAGTGTGTTCCCTCTGATAACTATGTTCTGATTAGTCAGAACTGAATTATCTGGGCTAATGTTTGGAAGATTCTGCCAGATGAAACCTACAATGCAGGCTAGTGCATAGGATGCCCAGATACCCAATCCTATAGAATAGCAATTCTGAGGTTGTAGGGGTTGACATGTGGGGCACCTAGCCCACATCAAAGTCAGCAGGTCCAATTGTTAACAATATACTTTAAAATAATCTCCATGTTTAAGGACATATTCTTGGGGATGCCATAGTCCTACTCAAGCCTTGGGCCCAATAAACTGATTGCCTTTAGATGCAATACTCCAGACCAGTTACCAGATATGGGAGCACAGCATGTAGTCTCCCTTTTATGGAAACCAATCCTTTAAGAAGAGCACTGGACCCAACAAATATGGAGCAGTATCAATTGAGAAACTTGCTAATGCTGTACTTCAGGACAAGCTTAATGGTTCTGAACAAATATAAGACCCATTTCTGGCACTGACAAAGTTTGACACATGGACTTTTAGACTTGAAGCTTTTGTTGTTATAGACCTAGAAAGTCTATGCACAGGTATCTCTGGAATATTGGTCTTGGTTTCTAATGTGTACAATAGTAGGTATTTATAGTTCCCAGTATTATAATGTCATGGCTCTGTACTCATCAGTAAAGGACTATACCTCATATATTTGATCTGACAGGCTATGGCCCAGACCACAAGATACAGTTGCCATTGAGCAGTTTTTGCAGAATAGGGTAAGCTATACAAATATGATTTACTCCACGTCTATTTTGTGTATATGCTTTTTTCTCAATTTTATTTTTAAAATGTGAAGTGCTCATAAGCAAACTTCTGTTTAGATAAACTTCATTTATTTGGTCCTAAAATAAGACATTATAAAGCTGTATCATTTATTTAGCAGCAGCCTGGATATTTTTGCTTCCTTAGACAAGTAGTTGAATTACATTTTGTACTTTTCCTTTATATAGATATACATAAATTATTATTCGAACAGAAAATTACAGTCAACTCACATTTCTGTCATATATGAATGAGGGTTGCCAGAAAGTTCCATAAAATGTGAACATTCTGGGTTCTTGAATTCTGACGTAGAATGCGAAAACCTAGAAAGTTGCAGTATTGGTTGGCTCATCATACCACAGACATTATGGTCAATATATCCCACCTTCTCCAAGATCAACCCCAGGAGATGGTAACAAACTGTTGCTTTGACATATGCTTCTGTTCTACCCTTGTTTTCTCCCCAGTCTTTTCCAGCTTCACAAACATCTGTAGCTCCTGCCCTCTGATGCTCTTGTTTTCCAAAGTGGCCTACACTATTGTAGGTCCTTGTTGGGACATATCTTGACATAGTTTAATACAGCCAAAGCAACCTCATTTAAAAAAAAAAGCTTTTTTATGTAATAAATTGCTTAAATTGTTTATACTGGTAAACATGAACCATAAACTGTTGGGGCTGCTAGTGTTATAATTAGTCAATTGACTAAACTAATGTTAAAAAAATTGTAGCAAGAGGCGCTTAGGTGACCAACTTGGTCCAAAAGATAATTCAGCACCCAGATGAATGCAATAGTGTGCTCACAGACAAACTAACTAACAAGAGGAAATTTTGAAAATGGCCATAACTAAGTCCCATTCTGTACAAGTAATGGACAGCATATTTATATTTATTCCTGTAATTAGTTGCTATTTGTGAAACACTTGTAAGCATTTTCCCACTGGACTGTATCCTTTTCTAGTGTTATGAGGCCCTGTGAGAGGACGCTAAACTCTTACATTGCTGGTCCAGGTTTGCTACATGTAATGGAAGCATGAATGAAATATTAACAGAAGCAGGCCTACTACACGGCTATAGCCTACTATGTGGCTATAAAGCAGGCCTACTACATGGCTATAAAGCAAGCCTTCTACTCAGCTACGAATGAGAGGGGAGAGAATTTGAATGACAACTCTGTCCAGCCAACCAGCTGGATGCAGTAGCTGGTCTTGAGGTTAGCGGAACAGGTGTGAAAGAAAGAAAGAGGAGGCCAAGCATCTAAATCATTGGTCAGTAGTTGTGTGATCAAGCACTGATGTAAAAGATGTGGTGTGGAGCCTACTAGAGAGGCAGGCAATGAAAGATAAACACAATTAAAGAGTGGGGAAAATATGCTCAGTTTTGTTTCAGTTGAGTACTGTGGGGGAGTGAGGGCCAACTGAAGTCTGGGATGGAGCAGATGATTATTCTGTTCCAATACAACTACGAGCCTGTTGGAAGCAGAGAGAAAGGAAGTTGAATCATAGAATATCAGGGTTGGAAGGGACCTCAGGAGGTCATCTAGTCCAACCCCCTGCTCAAAGCAGGACCAATCCCCAACTAAATCATCACAGCCAGGGCCTTGTCAAGCCTGACCTTAAAAACCTCTAAGGAAGGAGATTCCACCACCTCCCTAGGTAACCCATTCCAGTGCTTCAGCACCCTCCTAGTGAAAAAGTTTTTCCTAATATTCAACCTAAATCTCCCCCACTGCAACTTGAGACCATTACTCTTTGTTCTGTCATCTAGTACCACTGAGAACAGTCTAGATCCATCCTCTTTGGAACCCCCTTTGAGGTAGTTGAAAGCAGCTATCAAATCCCCCCTCATTCTTCTCTGAGGATGAGGATGGTGGCAAGATGGTGATTGGACCCTGGAGATTAGGTGAGATTTCTGCGATCAGAAAAGACAGAGAGAAAAGAGACAAAAGAAACAATGGCCTGGAATCCCTGACTCAAATCCTCTCCCCTGAGAGACTCCCATTTCCTCAGGCTTGTGTTCTGTTGGGGGCTGGCTATGGAATCCTCTTACCCAAATGGTGGAACTGCTTTGTGGCTGCTGATACACTCCCTCCTGCAGCTATAGCCATCCTTTTCCTCATGCAGGACAGAGGGGAGTTTGGCCAGTGAACCTACAGAGCTGTGGATTCACTGGTCACACCCCACACTTCTCAGGCCTTCCTATGCTACCATAGAGAAAGCCACAGAGCAGTGCTTCAAGCACATGGGAGCTGTGCACTCCCAGGGAGGGTGCTCCGCCTCCTGCCATGAGTAGAGTAACTGCCTTAGTTCCATTGCCTTTGGAGCCATCCACTCTGCTGGATGGTGGAGGAGGGGTGTGTTGTTAATGAATTGTACTGGCATGACATCAGTATGATTCCTTAACACTTATCCTTACTATTTCGTGACAGTTGAATAAGACTTGATGAGGAAATAATTACTTGGCTGTGTTATAAAAGCAATTTGATTTGCAAAAGGATGGATTCCAAGAGAGAAGGGCTGGGCGTGTATGTGCTGCAGAGAAATCTCCTTTTCCACTGCTGAAAGAGAGGGAAAACACCCCTTTCCATCATGGCCATGGACAGCATAAGCTTCCTTTCCCGAGCCATGTTCAAAGGTGGAGTCCGTGCTGAGAGAAAGGCCGAAGAACACTGCCAAAGCTGGGTACCGGCTGGTGAGATCTATCCAGGGACTGAGGCTCCCGGCTGGCTGAGATTTTTGTTTTAATTTAAATTTAAGATTGCCCTGCCAGAAACCTTATTGAGAGAGGAAAGCTTTAACATAGCAATCTGAGTAATTTTCCTTGGAAATAAGATCAGCCGTACGACGTACTGTATGTGTGGTCTGAGCAGTGTGTTTGTATTTCTGTATTTTCAGAAAATCTGAATAAGAACAGATTTCAAAAGAGACAGAAAGTTCCAATTGTTTTGCAAAATGAAAGTTTTGTGTGTTTGGGGAACCCCGAAATGGCTGCAGGGGCTCTTAAACATTTCCCCCCACTGTAAATAATAGAACAGAATTGGAATCTAGAAGATTCTGACAACCTTGTCAGAGATTTCCTTCATTCTTCTCATTAATGAATTCTAGTATAGCTGTTTCTTTAGCATCCAGATGTTCCAATAAGTGATGCATATCAACTGTATCTCTAGCAGCAGAGGTAGCAGCAATGTTACTTTCACCACTTAAGGTGCTTTGTCCAGAGGGTGTTCCAAAATCCAATAAAAGAGGTGCAGCATCTGTATGCAATGTAATACTGAGCATATGGAAGTCTGGGGAACATCTTTCAGAGCTCCTGTGTTGATCTTTGCTATCACCTGCTGTCATACTTCTGTGTAAATCAGGTTTTGGTTCCTCCATTACAACGGTGGATGATTTATGCTGCCCAGAATCCATAAAAGACATAGCCATTTCTGAATGAGGTCGTGGCGCATCCGCAGGATCAGAATGTGGCTCAGTTGGACTGCCTGGTGGAGCCTGTTCTGTCGACATGTTTGTGGAGGTGTCTGTCTGTAAAGTCTGGCTGTCTGATGCGTTGAGTGTTCTTTCCTCAGTAGTAGCAACAACTTCTTCAGGGACTGGCAAAGATATCTTAGTTGTTGTGTCATTCTCACTAGATTGGTAGCTCTCTAAAATGTTGGTTCTGCTAGTTTCACTAATAGTTGCTAGATCTATGCTAGCATGCAGTCGGGGATTCCTGTCAGCCAGATCATATTTCTTCTTGGCCTTTGAGGCAAAATGTCTCCCTCTAGAATGCATTTCTTGCAAACTGCTGATGTGACCCTTTTCATGCGCAGGGAAAAACACCGAGTTCTCACTTGTCTGTCTGCTGTAGCGCCTCCTGGTTGGGGAAGGAGAGCTTTCATGGACACTCAGAAATCGCTTAACTCTTCTCAGCACTGAGGGCTGTCGCCTGAATTTCTCATCATCCCAAGGCCAGTTTTCCCCACGGAGGAACTCTGTATCAGACACCCTGTAAGATAAAGCGATGCAGGGTGTGTCACTCTGTATTTCTTTTATTCTAGAGTCACAAGAGGTGTAGTGTTTGTACTAAGGTCAGGGCCGGCTCCAGGCACCAGCCGAGCAAGCTGGTGCTTGGGGCGGCAGATTGAACGAGGAGGCATCTGCCCAATCCTAGAGTGGCACGGCAGTTTTTTTGTTTGTTTGTTTCACTCCGGCTGCCCTGTAGGGGGCGGTGGCACGGAGGACAGGAGCGCCCTGCAGCAAGCCCGGCAGGGCAGTCCTTGTCCTTCCCTCCCCGCCGACTGGAGTGGAGCCCTGCCGGCAGGCGGCGCAGCACGGTGGTAGGGGCCGCGTGGCCGCGCCCCTCTGTAGCCCTGGTCACCCCCTTCTCTCTCTCTCCTGCCAGCTCCCTCCCTTCCCCCCCCCCTGTAGCTGGTCCCCTGCACCCGCGCTCCGGCCGCGCCGCAGGTTTTTTTTTTGCTTTGCCGTTCTGGCTGCCCCGTTTTATTTTTATTTATTTATTTATTTATTTTGCTTGGGGCGGCCAAAAAGCCAGAGCCGGCCCTGAGTAAGGTTTCATGGAAAATATGATTTATATAATGATCCATTTTCTGTCTGCCTGTCATTAGCAGAACAGAGCTACGTTAACAGCGAGTGATGAGAGTCAGAGAACTTAAGGAACAAATGTGTTCCTAATAAAGGGCCTCCATGAGGTATAGGAGGAGCAAATAAGAGCGAAGTGTGGCTGAAAATCTTCAGATACACTGAAAGGGGTGAGGAGCACAGGCAATGCTGATTGGTTCTCCCTCCTGTCTCAGAACAGTGGAGCGCTCCTCGATGGCAGCTCCACATGATCAGAGCTTTGCGGGGGCAGGAGAAAAACAATTGCTCTGTGCAGTATATTCCTCATTCTATCAGGAAGAGTCTCAGGCAAAAGTTAATGGTGCTCCTGGAAGTGTGGACAGTGTTTAATTTGTGCCAGGAGCCCTAGCACTTCTACACTTGGCAATTCATAACCCCGGCACCTCTAGGCTTGGTAGTTCATAGCTCTGGCACTGCTGGGCTTGCTGCTTCAGTTATGAAAGTAAAAAAACTGCTTGAGCCCCAGCACCTAATTGCTTGAGCCCCGACAGCTCTCGCATGACAAATTAAGCACTGAGCATGGGGTAGGATTTTCAACGGTGCCTAAGTGATTTAGGAGCAGAAGTGCCATTGAAAGTCAATGGGCCTTGTGCTCCAAGTCTCTTAGGTCCTTTTGAAAATCCCACCCATTAGCTTCTGCTTTTCTGCCTGGCTTCTGAGGTTAATGATGAATTACTGCAGCCACACCATTTCGGGAGTGGAGCACAGTTAGTCCTTGCCATGGGGTGTAAAGACAATGGGAGGGAACACTAGAAGAAGAGTCACAGTTGACTGTCCTGAGAGCAGGGATTTCAGGTATGGACATGGCAACTTTGAGGATTGATTAATTCCTTCCACTACTTATAAATGTGATGCTCTGTGACAGCAGAGGATTTAGTTTGGCAGAGAGCACCAGGGAGGATAGACTTGTCCCTAGGAGGAGAGCTAGAATGAAGTCCAAGAGTGGTGAATCTTCTTCCTCTCTGGAATTTGGCTGACGTGAACCACGCTTGAGATATTTGTTTTGGACTTGGCTGAAACAAGCTATACCTTTAGATCTTGGTTTTGAACTCTGGCTGAAGGATGCCTTGTTATATTTGTTACAGTTGGTTGGGGAAAAAATGGAGAAATGGTTTGGGGAAAAATATAGAATTTCAAAGTTGTTATGATTTCAAAGGATTTAAAATGGAACAATGTATATGTTTTTTATATTTTTCATGAAATATTTTTTATAAAAATGTCGGAAGTTTGAATTTTGGGTCTCCTCCTTTCCTCTTTTTTCTCCTCCCCTTTTCTCTTCACGGAATGCAATACATCAAATGATGGCCAATGTGTGTTTTTTCCCTTCATTTTTCCTTTTGCTACTCTGTATCTTTTCCAAAGTTGAAGAAGGAAAAGTAGGAAAAAACATCCTGAACATCATTCTGTTGTATTTTGTGGCAAAAAAGTAGATGAAGAGAGAAAGAGGATTAAGGAGAAAAAACTAACCCCTCCAAAAATGTCAACCTTTCTGGGTTCAGTGAAAAACTTTTGAAAAAAAAAAAAGAAAGTTTTAGGTTTTGAAAAAGCCACTTTTGTTTTTTAAAAAAGTTTCCAATGAAAAATTTCTACCAGCTCTAGTATTTGTTTGCTTCTTAAAGGAACAGGATATTCTTCATGTTCACCGATCTGTTTTACACTAGAGCACATCATATGCGTTTTAACTCATCTTTCATGCGCTGTCTGGCCCGTCACCGTATTTTATGAGGGTACATCTATACTGCATGTTTCTTTTGGCAGTGTGTAGTGTACATACTGCCCAGCACAGGTATAAATAGCAGTGATGGAGGGACATGGCTTAGGTGAGTAAAGTATAAACACTCCTGAAGGGCGTGCATGTGAATACACACCCTACACAGCTTTCTACTCACCCAAGTCATGCCTTTCCATCTACACTGCTAAAAATACCAGTGTAGTGTCCCACTGCCAGAGCCTTTCTCCATTGCAGGAAAAGACTCAGCCAGTGCGGAAAAGGTCTGGCAGGAGGGAAAACAGCCTTTCTCCGCTGCCTCCCCTCTGCCAGAGCCTCGCTGACACGTGTAGCTACAGACCGCAGTGCAGACACAGCCTGCTTTTCACTGTGGCGGGTAGCTACCGGTACACCACATGCCTCTGCCAGCGGTGTAGACGCAGAGTGCCAGAACAACGAGCAATGTCACATACTCTGGCTGGTTCTTTGCAGTAGGGTTAGTATACGTGCAAGAAAACAATTCTGGATTATTATTAATTGAAAAGTCATAAAACCATTTCTATAGTTAATCTCCCAAAGGTCTGAAATGATCTTACCCAGCAAGAAGAAAGGGAGTGTCTGAATAAGAAACAAGCAAATAAATGGGTATTGTGTTAATTGTTGTATCATGTACACAGAGGATTTAGTACCTTGAAAATTTCTATGAAAAACCTTGCTGCTTCTTTGGTTTATGCTGTTTTATATTGCTACAATACCACAAAAAAACAAAGGGCTAAGTTCGTGTCACTCTCCTAAAAGGATCATTTAAATCACTAGTTTTCTAATGGCCACCGAGTTTTCCCAGATGTTGAATTTGTACACTTCTGTGCACATGACAAGAAACCATCACATATTTTTAAACCTGTTTATTTTTAAATGTTGAACTTCAACTTTGAAGTCACATTTATGCATGATATACATTTAAAGATCCATAGGCCTTTAAGATGATTGGATACACATTTTTGTAGCCTTAATGACATCATGAAAAGATGGCAGCTTTACTTACCCCATTTCAATAGTTGAGCCAAGGAAAGATGGAATACAGTAATCGGCAGCGGCCAGTGTGTATGGTGGCTGAGCAGCTGAATCATCCCAGTAAATATCTTTGTCCATCTTTGGTAAGTTCATGTGCATTTCATCCACAGCCAGAAGTGAGACCTGAGATCATAGTTGTAATTACACTATTTTAAATATGGTTTTGTGTATAATATACTATTTCCTGCTATATGGGAAATATTCTTTAGGAAATATGTTTTATGAAATTATGTAAAATGTACATAGTGGCTACAGGCCTGATCCATGTTAATAGGCACTATATAAAAAGCTAAAATAGATTATTTCTGCTCCCACAACGGCAACAAATGTAATTGACTTTAATTAGAATGGGATAGAGCCCCATACGTTTGCTAAACAATTCCCTTCATATTACATCACATTTAATCACAAATGATAAAGAATTAACTTTTCCAGCAAGCATTCTTATTAACTGGATTATTTAGCTAAATGGTCACATGATTCTCTGATGTGCCATGTTTTCAGGAAATGTATGAGGACTATTATTGTGCTATTTGTAGAGATGTTTCTTGTGCAGAAGTTCACATAGAGGAACCTTTAAGCAAACATTGTCCATATTTTTAAAAATATTCCCAACAGAGCACGTGAACAGCCTTGTACCATTGACTTACATATGTAAAAATAAAGGGCTCAGCTGTGACTTTGTAACAAGTTGTATTTAGCTGCATTCCCCCAGGAATGGCCAAGACTGTGACTCAGAGTCCTGTATCAGGTGCAGATACTTCTCTGATGATGCTGGCTCAGCTGAGCTGGCCAGCACATTGCGAGGAGTGGAGCCAAGGTTGTCCTTACTCCTTGTGCCTCCGTCCTCCACCCCCACTCGCTACACACCTGCTCTGGAGTGGTGACCCCATGGAGACTGGTCATCTTCCTGTTCTGCTACCTGCAAAGTGAGTTGCCCATGCAGGTGTAATGGAACTCTTCATGTGCCCTTACTCTCCTGGGTGGTAGGGTCACACTTGTGCCATAAGAAATGTAGGAATAATTTCAACAGCAAGATTTGGTAGTGCTGACTTTTCCTGTAAATTATTTACCTGCTCTGTACAAATATAGGACCAAAATCTGCTACCCATTACACTGGCGCAACCTCATTGACTTCAGTGAGTTTGCAAAGATTTCAATGAGAACAGAATTTGGTTCAGAGTAGTCTTTCCAGGATCTCCTATGTGGCTGAATTGGTGAGTACAGCAGGGTTACATGAAATGAACTTGTGGTTAGAGGGCAGCTCAGATGTCTTCACTTTGCATCCTTTCCCCAGCAGACAAGGCATATGAAATGGTGAATTAATAATAGACCATCTCTAAAAACAAAACATGGAGGATTCTGGAGATATGATCCCCTTTGGGTAAAGAATCATTTTGTATAACTCTCAGTCCATCCCATTAGCTAGTGTCTCAGATCTATAAGGAATAATTTATAATATATTGCAGTAAAGCAGAAGAGAGGAAAGTAGAGACAAAAAATACTGACCTGCAAATTTCTATCAATGCACCAATTTATTTCAAAATCATCATCATCTTCCCCAAATGGATTAATAAGCTGCTCAGCAACCTACAATTAAAATCACAGACTGAACAAATGCCAATGTGCAACGCTTAATGCTGTTGCCTTAAAAGGGCTTAGAAGAGGCTGATTGTTAAGATTTCATGTTCTCTTTCTCCCATGCCCCTTGTTTCCCCCAACATGAATTCCATTGTGATGTTTTGCCAGTCTAGATGCACTGACTAAGTTGTATAGGTACTTTGGCATTTTAGGTAATGTCAACATATTAATTTTGGTCCCTCTTTGGTTTGGTTACAGGTAATACAGATCTTAATGTATATGGAATTGCAGTGATAGAATTAACATATCTCAGGCTTCTGCACCAAATAACTAACAAAGTTATTCCTATCGGGCAGCAGAGTCAGCCTTAAGTCACTACACCTTCAGGAGGTACCTTTAAGAAAATCAGTGTCTATATTGCATAAAGGTAAGCCTGAACCAAAACAGATCTGTACTCCTCTGAACACAGGGAACGTTCACCTCTGAGTCCCAGCTTTGAATTTAGCTGTCATGAAAGCTGTTTGATTGACTGTCCTGAATCATGAAGTGTAGCTGTGTCAGTCCCGGGATATTAGCAAGACAAGGTGGGTGAGGTAATATTTTATTGGACCGACTTTTGTTGGTGAGAAAGACAAGCTTTCGAGCTTACTTACTTCAGGACCTGAAGAAGAGCTTTGTGTAAGCTCAAAAGCTTGTCTCTCTCACCAACAGAAGTTGGTCCAATAAAAGATATTACCTCACCCACCTTGTCTTGCTGGATAATGAAGTCATCTGTAGATCTGTAGAATAAATACACAGTACCTAGGCAATGCTAGTGGACGCTTTTCCCACACTGCCCAACAAATGCATCTCAAATTGATCTGGAGGGACCACGTTTAGAGATGAGATTGAGCTATCCTCTCCTTGTGATACTGTCACTCACAACTGTGGTGGTTCTAAAGCGGACACCAATGCCCTAGGAACTATATGGAGACCCTCTGTTCATTCCATGAAGGTTTCTGTGATAAGCTGGGCCTCTCGTTAGGGTCACAGTCAGGCTGTTAGAGTCTCTTTCCCTTTAAAAGTCCTTTCCCCACTTGGGAGCTTTAGTCTAGCCTTTCTGGGTCCCATTTAAGGGGGTGTTCGGTCTCTTGGTTTCCTTATAAAGGTCTGCTTTGTCCTTGTGGGCAGCAGAGGCTTGCTAGCTGTTTCCCCTCTCAGTGACTCTGGAACAAGCATCAGCTTGCTGGGGCACAGAAGCTTTTCCCCTGGTTGCACTTCTTCCTGTGACAAGCGCTCCTTTTAAACTTGCTTCCTCCAACTGGTGCAGACCCTGCAGGTGTGCCTGTCTGATAGCAGGTGAGCCCAGAGGGGCTTGTTAGCTTTCTCCAGATTGGGGTGGGGGAGTGCCCCAACACAGTCACCCGACACCTACATGATTGCAATAACATTTGATTAGTGGTGACCTGGACTGGATTTGAACTGGGGATTTTGCAGCTAAAGGCTTTGCATCCCATTACTAGCCTGCTCAAGGGGAGGAGGATGGCAACCTTCATGCAGTCCTCCCTGAACAATCAATGCTATCAACGTGATGACTGAATGCCGATTGATGGCCTCACTGTCTAAAAAACAGCTCAGGGTACCAGCCCTCTCAACTGTCTATGACAGTCTTTTACCCTGCTCAAAACGACTCAGCTGGAATCTCCCGGAAATCAGTTACATCACTTTTCCATCCTTAAGTCTGGTTAGCGTGGCCCCCTGATGGGCTAGCTTTGGGGGAGGGATAGCTCAGTGGTTTGAGCATTGGCCTGCTAAACCCAGGGTTGTGAGTTTAATCCTTGAGGGGGCCACTTAGGGAACTGGGGTAAAAATCTGTCTGGGGATTGGCCCTGCTTTGAGCAGGGGGTTGGACTAGATGACCTCCTGAGGTCCCTTCCAAACCTGATATTTTATTATTCTATTGTTGAGCTCACAGACACACCCAAGTCATACTGAGTGTTTCTCTCTAGCCTGGTGTTAGTCGAGAAAAGCACGCCGCCTTAAAAATGGAATGCAATGAAAGCCAGGGTATCCTCGTACCTTGCTTATTGCAAACAGAAAATAGACTCTACATTTTGTTTTTATTCAGACCAAATTATTTTAAATTTTATTTTGAAATCATTTAAGTTGAGAAGGAGGCTCGGCCTTCAGGGAAGCAGGGGGCTCCCATTCTGTAGTGATGGTAACTGGGCAGTGTGAGGCTGGGGGCTGGGACAAGGTCTTTGCAATTGGCTGGTAAAGGAACCCGCCTGAGCTGGCAATAGCCTTCTCCATTTTTTTCTGAAAAAAGACGTATCTGTATGATGGGGGACATGGTCACAGGGAGAGGAAGAGATCTCTGGAGATGGTTTGAAATTTGTGGGAAACTCAGACTGGGTTTAGGGCCTGAGACTGAAGTTTCAAGAATAGGATGGGCTGGACCTTGCCCTAAAGCTGGGGGTATTTCCTGCCAGCCTCTCCCTCATCAGCCCGTAGCCCACGGGAAAGTCAGGTTTGCAGTACAGGGCTATGGACAGCTTTGCTGGGAAGACGACTGGGCACATATAATGCTTCCTTCCCTCAGAGCAAGGAGAGAACCAGAGAGGTTTCTCCTAGAGAAAGGGGCAAATGACACATCATTTCCCCCTTATGTTTGCTCTTTCTTGTCAAACATCTGGCTTTAATTTGGCAAAGCCTTTGTGAACAATCCCTGGGGGAAGTCGTACCAATCCCAGAAAGCCCTGGGCAGGGCCAGGTTTTGTATTAACGTTGGAAAGAATTCCACAGTGTGGCCTTTGTTTTCTTTGGAATGCTCCACTTACAAAGAAGGGCTGTATGCATTAAAACAGCCATATTGGGTCAGACCAATGGTCCATCTAGCCCAGTATCCTGTCTTCCGATCGTGGCCAATGCCAGGTGCTTCAGAGGGAACGAACAGAACAGGTATGTTTATCTATAATCTATGTTTATCATAGGGGCACTGTGGTGTTTCAGCTGTTCTCTGTGGGGGAGCATTGGAAGTGTTAGTGACTGAGAGTCTTAGGGGTCTTTTAGGGGTCTAGGTGTCATAAATGAACCAGGAGGATCTCCAATGGTCTTCGTCACTCTCCCAAATCTTGCTTGCTTGGGCTGTGTGGAGAAGGCTCTTCCCCCATTCAACCTCCCCACTGATTCTGCGCTAAAACAGTGTATGGGGGTCTTGTGGTTAAGGCCCTGCCCTCAACCCAGGAGACTGGGAGTCAATTCCCAAATCGGCCACAGATTTCATTTGACTTTGGGCAAGTCACTTAATTTTCTGGGCCTCAATTCCCCATCTGTAAAATGGAGAGACAAATACTTATTTTCTCCCACTGTTTGTCTGTCATGTCTAATTAGATCTCAATCCTGCAATTTACAGTTTGGGGGTGAATTGCTGGGCCCACCCAGAGCCCCTTAGAAATCAGTGGGTTTCTGTGTGGGTGCAGCACTCAAACTGCACATAGTAAATTGCAAGAGTTAGGGCTTAGATTGGAAGCTCTTTGGGAGAAAGGGTCTCTTCCTAAGTGTTTGTACAGTCCCCATTCAGTGGGGCTCTAATCAGTAGGTGCTCCTATAATACAAATAACTAACAATAGTAATAAGAATCACTTCCTGTGTACAGTATTTGCGATATATTAAAGATTTTTCTACATCGTGCCATTCAGTATTCACAGGAAAACTGTAGCTGGGTCTCATTCACTAGCTAGGAGAAGATGAGAATTAAAAGCCCAGACTCAGATAGGGAGGAGGGGAGAGGTGCCTTTGGTACGTGGCATTAACATTGCAAGTATAACTATGTTGCTGTTTGGATAGAAATAAACCAGAGAACAAGATGTCTCATGGCTTCTAAGTGGAGCCACTTCCTCAGCTAGCTCTAAGTCAGCGACCCCACAGCACGCACGGCACCGAACAGAAGCTGATAGGCACACTCAGGCGTAGTGGCCGGGAAAACCTCAGCTGTGGCCTTTTGACTGGCTGACCTGCCACCAGCATGTAGCCCATGAGATCATCCTCTGAAAATGAATGCAGTGCAGTACAGCGAAGATCTATTTTTGGATTGCTGACTATCACAGCTGAATGGCTTATAAATTAGTCTGGGACAAGCGTCTCATGTGATGGGAAATCTTGTCCCATGTACGGTATGTGTAACAAATCAGATGCACAGCCTAAGAATGGAGACCAGTTTAGCCACATTTATGTTATTGAACTGCAAAATAGTGGTTCGAGACTCTATCTGCAATCCTGTTGAAGGCCCTGTGGACTTTGTCGCAAACAGGATTTATATTTGGCCAAACTCCTGAATACTATGGCACTTTTGGAGCAGCGGACTGGAAATTCAGTGGCAGCTTTGTTTAAATTGTAAAAGCAGTCCAATGGCTCCTTTTTTTGTTTATTTTGTTATTAAATTAAGTTTATGCTTGCATTTTTGGGTTTTGATATAAAGTGATTTTTATAATGAAAATTATATCTGAAGTTGCCAGGGCCAAGCTGGTAGAGGTCTTGAGCCCAGCTAGAAAAGGTGCTATAGATGGACTTTGGTATAGATTAAGGGAAAGAGCATTCCAAAATTGAAGGGCCCATTTCTCATCTTCTATGATTACATTGTTGGATGGACAAGCTAGAAGTCCAACTCCACTGTTCATAAGTCACAATTAGAGGCAGTGCAGCAGACTCAGGAAGACTGGCCCAGTCTAGCTTTGTATACTAACAATAGTATACAACATACTACGAAACCTTATATACTAACAATATACTAACTAACCTTGGTATACTATCAATAAAATCTTGAAGAACACCCTGTAGAGAATAAGTCCCATAAATGCATTTAACAGGGTGAGTTTCTGCACCTTCAAAAAACGCCTGTGTTTCTACTCCTAAGTGTGTATTATCACATATATACACAACTATTTATACCTTTGAAAACAAAAGGTACCTGATTCTCCCACTGCAGGATCAGACTAACTGCCATTGATTTTTCCCAAGGTAAGAGAATGAAGTTCATGCTTTTGATAACATACAATGAACGATTTTATTCTTTTTTTTTTAAATATATTTTTAAGGAAATAAGGAACATAAATGCCATCCCAGTCATTACATTTAAAGTAGCATTAAGCTCATAGCATAAACCAATAATAACCCCCCCAGCACTCACTGTTTGGCTATTTTTTCTAAGAATGAATGTAAGACTTAATTCTGAATTTTCAGAGTTTTGCTGAGTTGTGTCATAAGGTGTTGGGGTTTTTTTTGGTATTTATTATTACATTGCAGCTTGGTATATGTGTTAGCACAGAATTGCACAAAACGTGCATGACAGAAAGTGAAACTGTAAATATTTGGCGTGGTTTGGTTACAAATGGTTTGTGAACCTTTGGAGTGAACCTGGGATGATTTATGGAAAGATTCAGTCTCACATGGTTTCACCATGAAACCAGATACAATGTGACAATTCTGACTGATTTTGACTCTGTGTTTCAGGGTCCTCCTGAACCTGATACATAGGCCTGGGCCTACCTGCATGAATCAAAACCAAAGAAAATGCTTCCAGACAAAGGGACTGACCCTGCATTCTCTCCATTTACAAAACTCCCCCAGAAGGCTTCCCATATTAGTCCCTAAAACTGGCTGGTTTTGCACAATTTTTATCATTGTGCTAATGCCAACTAGCTTTTCAAAGCTTACAGTAATGATTTAACGAAGCAAGAGTGAGATTTACAAGACTGTTGGGCTTAATATATGAATTGCTTAATACTGCCTGGTTGAGTTTTCATTTCAGTTTTTTCAATTTGAATTAATCTAGTTTGTTATTAATTGCAGGGGCAAGAATCAATAGGGAGAATATTGCTTAATTGTTTAATTACACACCTGATGAGGAGATGTTAACTGATCTGTTACAAAACAAAACAATGGCCATAAAAAATCCAACTTCTTTTGCAACTCCACTCTTCAATGAACTGCTTCATGTGGTGCTAGTAGCGTAGTCAATATTAGTTGTCACTATTTCATTGCCACCCGAAAGTGAATAACCCCATTGGGCTTCTACAAGGCAGGCTGACTTTGACCATAAGCAAAACAAGAGCCCTGCGCCCCATTCCACCTCTGCAACACCATCTCCCCAACTGGACACAAAATTGGCGAGGGAGGAAATTCATGGCCTAAATTTTCACCCTTCTTTGGCCATCTTATTGTCCAACTCCCAGGTCCAGATTCTGCAAGGATAATAGGCCCATATCTACAAAGGTAAGTAGGAACCTAATCCCCAGATTTAGGCACATAGCCCAGATCCTCAGAGGTATTTAGACACCTAATTCTCATTGATTTCAGTGGCACCTAGGACCCTAAATATTTCTGTGGATCTGGGCCCTAAGTCTTCTGCTGTTCCTACCACCACCCTTATAACTGTTAGCCTAGTGGTTAGTGCACTCACCTGTGATGTGGGAGACCCAGATTCAATTTCCCCCTCAGGCAGAGTGGAAGAAAGTGAACTGGGATCTCCTACCTTTCAGGAGTGTGCATTAACCACTGAGCTATGGAATATTCTGATCTGGGGCTCCCTCAGTCTCTCCTGTTGAAGTTGTTCTAATTTGGATTCATAGTTAAATAGTCATTGGGTCAGAAAGAGACAGAGAATGACTGCAGTCCAGTGGATAGGACACAAACCTGGGAGGTGGGAGACTCTGTGACCAGTCCTCTGGCCCCAATTACTCTGCCATTATTTAGCCACAGTGGAGCAGCTTTGACGGGTGAGATTGAGAGAACCCCACATCAGAATAGCTCAATGGTTAAAGCACTCTTTTGACCCCTCTATAAATCCTTTCTCCCCCTTAGGCTGACATCCCAGGTGAGTACTCTAACCACTGGGCTAAAACGTATAATGTCAGCATCAGCACCACCTCCTCCTCAGGCTGTTTTATTGGAGTGAGGCAGGTGCCTAATGTATTCCCACAAGAAATGACAGACACACCCCTCTTGTCAGCATCTCCCATTGGCTAGCTTAGTAGGGATTCACCTAACATGATGGTTTTGTGGATAGCATTCTTAGGTGCCTATCTCTTCCCATTCATTGTATAGGGAGCTGAGGCACCTCACTTAGATTTTGTGGATCACATTGTTATGCCTGTGATTTTCTATGTGCCTAAAATTGAGCATTACAATACCTCTGTCTCTTTGTGGATCCAGGCCATGCTTCATTGGGAGTTTTCAGTGCTCACCTCCTTGCAGAAGGTACTTTCAGGATTCTGACCCTTCCTTGCAACCACACTTATTGTAAGACCCACCTTGGGCAGATTGAAAATGTAATGGATGATTTTCTAAGCTCTTCCTGAAGATCAGCCCCTGGACACCTTTGCTACATTTATCCTTTGGTGTAACACCATTAAGCTTCAATGAATTTACAACAAATTTGAATCTGGCCCCTTGACTTGAGCTGACTTGGGGGGATTTCACCTACTACCTTTCCCCAAAGATGTAGCCAAATCAACACCAAATTATTTGTTGTTGTAGTCGACAAATATCGCTTACCTTGAGCCATCCTGCGTAGAAGAAGAATTGTAACAGTGTGAAGACTGGAATGTAAAGATCCAAGTCATGTCCTACATATCCTTGCTCAGGATCCAAAAACTGACGTCCTATCAGACATGCAAAGAAGAAGGTATAGACCGCAAGAGTGACAACCTGCAACAAATAAAAACTACATTAAAATAATATAATAAACATTCTTTATGTATAAGGCACCACATTCCCATAGCCTGCTGGGTGCCTAACACAATAGTATTTTAAATATTATAGATAAACATTACAAATAAAATGGCAACATGACCTATTGATAGCCAGGAAATGTGTATAGAATCATAGAATATCAGGATTGGAAGGAACCTCAGGAGGTCATCTAGTCCAACCTCCTGCTCAAAGCAGGACAAATCCTCAGACAGATATTTAGCCCAGTTCCCTAAATGGCCCCCTTGAGGACTGAACTCACAACCCTTGGTTTGGCAGGCCAATGCGCAAACCCCTGAGTTATCCCTCCCCCTAGCAGAAACACAAAACAACAATTCATAACCCACCCACCCACCCTCAACTTATTGAACCTCCCAGTATCTTCCCAGCCTCCCAAGCCACCCAGCACCTTCACATCAAACATAACTTAAAATGTCTAGCCAATCATCCTAGAGACCATGGCCAAGATGGCAGCTGCAGAGTGCTCAGAATCTCTAAGAATCAGGTCACTTATGTGGGTGCCTAAATATGGACTTAGGAATCTAATGTTAAGCCCTTCTTTTTGAAAATCTTGGTCCAAATTTTGGGAATAGTAATATCTCAGTACCTGTGTGTAGACCAGTGGAATTCCAACCCAGTCATAACCAAATAGAAGACTACACCAAGACCGGTACTTATTCATTTCCTAAATAGGAAACAAAACAAAATGTGCGACATTCGCTCCAAAATAATAATGGGTTTGTCACAATTCATTTCACATAAATGAAAGGCTGTAAAACAGTATACTCTGTCTGCACCAAATTTAATGAATTAGAAATGGATATGATAAATATTCTGTAGATCATCAACACATTATAAAATTCAGTTGTACAATGGACTTAGGAAGCTTGGTGGAATGCTTAGCTTCTTAACAAATTATCTCTTGGTCCATTATTTCAAATTTGTATGCTGTCCAGGGATATTGGCAGGAGGATATGTTTTACATTACAAAAAAGGGTTATTGATTGTTTCGTGATACATTTGGGCACTGTTTTTGTTAAAATAAAAAATATTAAATTAAAATAATAATCCCCCTAAAGATAAACAACTTCTCAATCTTTTGGGTTTTTTTTTTAACTACAGTGGAGTTACTCTCGGTTTATAGCAGTGAAAGTAAGAGCAGAATTTTGCTCACTGATTTGGTATTTCAGTCAATTATCTCTCATTTATATAAATATTGTCACATTAAGCACTTGGTGGTGGAGTTGGTTTTGTGCATAGTACATGCGTAAACAAACACACTTGGTATAAATCTAGAGTAAGTCCACTGAGGTGGGGAGGAAAAGATTGGAAAGTTGTATGTAATAGATAAAGTTATATAGGTGAACAGACAATGCATAGTGATTTCAGCATCTGTTTCTGTAGATTTATTTTTCCTACTTACATTCATCAGTGTCTGAAGGTCTACACTGTCTCTAATTCTACCGTCTTTTCGTGCCTTAGATGCTAGATTTCCAAACCAGACAAAGGGAATCCAGTATTTAAGATGGGGAGACTTAAGATGATCAAAGTTTTTTCTTTCATCTACTGTCATAAAACCTGTTTACAAAAGAAAAATAGCTGGTTTATAGTGTCCCAAGGTGCAGTTAGTTTGCAAATTATTGGTGCCTATGTTGAGAGCTCAAGTACTAAAATAGATTTTTATGGAACATCAATTTCCATGCAGCAGAATGATTCTGAACATTGTGTGTGTGGTATTTATATAAAACTATACTGAACATTACTCATAGCTTTCCCCATTAGTTTCCTTCTCCCATTCTTCTCTGTAGTAGACCCAGCTTCCCAATATAGAGCATCAGACTCCTTGCAACATCTACCTAAATAAAATTCCAGGTTTATATAGAAAGCTAGACCTCTCAGATAATATATATTAGTCTAAAAATAACTTATTTTCTTATATGCTGGTGAAGTACTGCAGTTGTACTATACTAGTATTACACACATCACTCTGATTTAATGTTCTATTTTTAGGCAAGAAGAAACTAAATAATATCAAAAGATTATCATTCAACAGTAATTGCTTGTTGTGGTGTCTTAAAACTTGTTGAAAGTTATAGTGGGGTCACAGGAGCTTCTGACTCAGATAAATTTTCACTAAAATTTCAAAGAGTGAATGGGCAATAATGATTAAAAGTATGTTTAGTAAACCAAGTTCAATGGAGATTGGATTTATCGCCCTTAAAATGCTTCTCGGCAGGATTTTGTTTCTTTTGGTTTATTCAGTAGTATTAAAAGAGGGAAAGAGAACTCTGCTCAGAAATCCCAAATCTCTGGGTTCACTTTACCCTCCCCCACCAATTAGAAGGATATTGGGATTCCAGGGGCAGAAGGAGGTGGAGCCAAGGTTGTCTCTAGAAGCATAGCTTCACTGGAGTAGCACTGTGCATATAGTGGAAGTAGGAGCAGGGTAGCCCCAGAGCTGGCCCAGAGACAAGGGGACATTGCTCAGAAAGTGGATACTCTGAGTTACGGAGGTGACCTCTCTATGCCTGTTCCACTGTCCTCTCCTCACTTCTACCTACTCGATTAATGGTTTGGGAACCTCGCATTTTCCCCGTGCAATGGGATGATCTGGCCCTGGCCACTGTCAGGTAAAAGCTGGTCCCAGAGGTAGGTTTGGGGGAAATAATTTTTTACTAATCCTAGGAACAATAGAATTGTTTTCATTAATTTACAATTATAAACCATTTTTAAAGCAGTAAACACCTCCCTGCAGCATTTGTAACCTCCTCATCCCTGCATTGTGCTACTGCCTGAGAACCAGACGGTGAAATTTACTAAAAACTGACAGTAAACAAAAGTGAAATATAAACATTTGAAGAGTTTCAGAAAACAACTAGCCATGAAGGAAATGATTGTTTCCTTGGTTCCTTCATGCCTGAGTTATTTCTCACCTTGACTATTGCAATATCCCCGCTTTCTAGCTCTCACCTTTCCATTCCGTTCGAAATGTTGCAGCTAAAATAGTCTTACTAAGTAACCAAAAAAGGTGGTTGTTATTTTAAATATTTGTGTGATGGTAATGCTTAGAGGTCCCAACTGCTATCTGGGGCTCTATTATGCTAGTGACTGTACAAACACATAGACGCCAATCTTACAAACAATTACACACACATGCTTAACTTTACTTCTGGGAGTCAAGTTAAGCACGTGCTTAAGTGTTTGCAGGATTGGGGCCTAAATAGACAGACAGACAAGGATAGAGGGGGAAACAGAGGCAGAGAGATGAAGTGGCTTGAACTGATTATTAGCACATTCTCCGTGTGCACAAGATAACTGCACAGTTTAAGGTATCCCAGGGTTAATGTGTCACTATATTTTTGTAACAGGGTGAACAGATTTTTCTGTGTCCCTGGGAGGAGGTGGAAGGGGGGTTAATTCCCAGCCAGGCTTCAGAGTCAATTTAAGGAGGTACTCCATGTGGAAGCTAATTAGGTAAAAATGGGATTATGTAGGATGAACACTTTAAACAAGGTGGCTGGGGTAACATTGGAGCTGCTCAGTTTGGGTTGTATTGTTTGTTTGTTTGAGTTTACTGCTCATGAAGATGTATGGAAGGGATGCTGCCAGATACTTTTGCCATGTTTGTGTCAATTTGGGTTAAATCAGGACGCCTGATATAAAGCTCTATGCTGGGAGGATAATTTGTGCTCAAACATGAGAGCCTTTTGTAAACTCTCTTTTGTTGTGCTGACCCAGACTCTAAGGCCTGGTCTACACTACGGGTTTAGGTCGACTTTAGCAGCGTTAAACCGAATTAAGCCTGGACACGTCCACACAACGAGGCCCTTTCTTTCGAATTAAAGGGCCCTTTAAACCGGTTTCTTTACACCACCTCCGACGAGGGGATTAGCGATAAAACCGGCCTTTGCGGGTCGGAATTGGGGTAGTGTGGACGGAATTCGATGTTATTGGCCTCCGGGAGCTATCCCACAGTGCTTCATTGTGACCGCTCTGGACAGCGCTCTCAACTCAGATGCACTGACCAGGTAGACAGGAAAAGACCCGCGAAGGTTTGAATTTCATTTCCTGTTTGCCCAGCGTGGAGAGCACAGGTGACCACGCAGAGCTCATCAGCACAGGTAACCGTCATGGAGTCCTCCCAGGATCGCAAAAGAGCTCCAGCATGGACCGAACGGGAGGTACGAGATCTGCTCGCCATATGGGGAGATGAAGCAGTGATAGCTGAACTCCGTAGCAGTAAAAGAAATGGAAAAGTATTAGAAAAGATCTCCAAGGCCATGAAGGACCGAGGCCATAACAGGGACACACAGCAGTGCCGCGTGAAAATTAAGGAGCTAAGGCAAGCCTACCACAAAGCCAGAGAAGCAAACGGAAGGTCCGGGGCAGAGCCGCAAACTTGCCGCTACTACGCGGAGCTGCATGCGATCCTAGGGGGTGCAGCCACCACTACCCCAACCGTGTGCTATGACTCTCTCACTGGAGAAACACACAGGGAAGACGGTTCGGGGAACGAGGAAGATGACGATGGAGGTACTGTAGGTAGCTCACAGCAGCAAGGAAGCGGAGAAACCGGTTTCCCCAACAGCCAGGATATGTTTGTGACCCTGGACCTGGAACCAGTAACCCCCGAACTCACCCAAGACCCTCAGGGCACACAGGAGACCTCTGGTGAGTGTAACTTTGTAAATATTTGTAAACATTACAAAAAAAAAGCAAGCAAGTCTGTTAACGTGTATGGGGATGGGGTGGAAATCCTCCAGGGACATCTCCAGAAAGCTCTCCTGGTTGAAATGGGGTGATTTTATTAAGGGGGACATTCAGAGGCGCCCGTTCCTGCTCTTCTGACCAGAAATGTTCCCCGCTGTTAACCACGCGGTGGGGGGGAGGGGTGAAGTGATCATCCCAGAGAATCGTGTGTGTGTGTGTGTGGGGGGGTGGTTTACTTGTGTTTGTGCCGCATGTTAACCGGGAAACCGCAGCCCCCTCCTTTTACATTGAAACCCCATTTTAAATGGACAACCCAATTCATCCTTGATATGGGAAATGCGCTGCTGTTTGCAACCTTTCCCGCATGTTAAGAAGGTTAAAAAAGCCAAAACACTGTGGCCTACGATGGCTGCCTGCAAGCCGAAATATGCGACCTTGTAATGAAAGAGTGTACCCATTGTTCCCTAAAATGTGTCCTTTTTAACCACCTCTCCCTTCTCCTCCACCAGCTGCAAATGTTTCTCCTTCGCAGAGGCTCGTGAACATTAGAAAGAGAAAACGTAAGACGAGGGACGAGATGTTCACGGAGCTGCAGATGTCCGCCCAGGCTGATAGAGCACAGCAGAATGCGTGGAGGCAGTCAATGTCGGAGATGAGAAAAGCCCAACATGAACGAGAGGAGAGGTGGCGGGCTGAAGACGATAGGTGGCGTCAGCTTGCAGACAGACGGCAAGAGGCAATGCTCCGTCTGCTGGAGCATCAAAGTGATATGCTCGAGCGTATGGTTGAGTTGCAGGAAAGGCAGCAGGAGCAGAGACCGCCACTACAGCCCCTGTGTAACCAACAGCCCTCCTCCCCAAGTTCCATAGCCTCTTCACCCAGACGCCCAAGAACACGGTGGGGGGGCCTCCGTCCACCCAGTCACTCCACCCCAGATGATCGCCCAAGCATCAGAAGGCTGGGCTTCAATAAGAGTTAAAGTTTTAAAATGCAGTGTGTCCTTTTCCATCCCTCCTCCCCCACCCATCCCAGGCTACCTTGGCAATTATCCCCCTACCTCTGTAAGGAACTAATAAAGAATGCATGAATGTGAAAAAACAATGACTTTATTGCCTCTGCAAGGGGGAGGGGAGGGTGGGGTGGGGTGGTTGGTTTACAGGGAAGTAGAGTGAACCGGGTCGGGGGGGGGGGTTGGAGGGTTCATCAAGGAGAAACAAACAGAAGTTTCACACAGTAGCCTGGCCAGTCACAAAACTCGTTTTCAAAGCTTCTCTGATGCGCACCGCGCCCTGCTGTGCTCCTCTAACCGCCCTGGTGTCTGGCTGCGCGTAATCAGCGGCCAGGCGAGTTGCCTCAACCTCCCACCCCGCCATAAAGGTCTCCCCCTTACTCTCACAGATATTGTGGAGCGCACAGCAAGCAGCAATAACAATAGGGATATTCTTTTAGCTGAGGTCTGAGCGAGTCAGTAAGCTGCGCCAGCGCGCTTTTAAACGTCCAAATGCACATTCCACCACCATTCGGCACTTGCTCAGCCTGTAGTTGAACAGGTCCTGACTCCTGTCCAGGCTGCCTGTGTACGGCTTCATGAGCCATGGCATTAAGGGGTAGGCTGGGTCCCCAAGGATCACGATAGGCATTTCAACATCCCCAATGGTCACTTTCTGGTCCGGGAAGAAAGTCCCTTCCTCCAGCTTTCGAAACAGAGCAGAGTTCCTGAAGACGCGAGCATCATGTACCTTTCCCGGCCATCCCACGTTGATGTTGGTGAAACGTCCCTTGTGATCCACCAGGGCTTGCAGCAGCATTGAAAAGTACCCCTTGCGGTTTACGTAGTCGGTGGCTTGGTGCTCCGGTGACAAGATAGGGATATGGGTTCCGTCTATGGCCCCGCCACAGTTTGGGAATCCCATTTCAGCAAAACCATCCACTATTGACTGCACGTTGCCCAGAGTCACTACCCTTGCTATCACCAGGTCTTTCATTGCCCTGGCAAATTGGATCACAGCAGCCCCCACCGTAGATTTGCCCACTCCAAATTGATTCCCGACTGACCGGTAGCTGTCTGGCGTTGCAAGCTTCCACAGGGCTATCGCCACTCGCTTCTCAACTGTGAGGGCTGCTCTCATCTTGGTATTCTGGCGCTTCAGGGCAGGGGAAAGCAAGTCACAAAGTTCCATGAAAGTGCCCTTACGCATGCGAAAGTTTCGCAGCCACTGGGAATCGTCCCATACCTGCAGCACGATGCGATCCCACCAGTCTGTGCTTGTTTCCCGGGCCCAGAATCGGCGTTCCACGGTATCAACCTGCCCCAGTGACACCATGATTTCCACATTGCTGGGGCCTGTGCCTTGTGAGAGGTCTATGGCCATGTCAATTTCCTCATCACTCTCGTCGCCGTGCTGCAATCGCCTCCTCGCCTGGTCCGGGTTTCGCCTTGGCATGTTCTGGCTCTGCATATACTCCAGGACAATGCGCGTGGTGTTCATAGTGCTCATAATTGCCGCGGTGATCTGAGCGGGCTCCATGATCCCAGTGCTAGCTATGGCGCCTGGTCAGAAAAAAGGCGCGAAAGTAGTATCTGATGGACCAGGAGAAGGAGGGCGGGAGGGAGGGAGGGAGGGAGGGAGGGCCAAGTGACGACATGGCGTACAGGTACAGGAACAGGGAGAAACACAAACAACTGTCACACAGAATGGTCCCCCCAAAGATTAAACTGGAAACCCTGGGCTTAGCAGGCCGTTGATTTCACGGAGGAAGGGGAAGCAAATGAACACAGAATAAATCTATTTTTTACATCTTAAGGTGGCAGCCGACGCTGCAGCATGAGTGACAGCCATACCAGTATGATGATGATGGGTACCAATCATAATATACCATCATCTGCCAAAAGGCAAGGGGCTGCTGCTGTGTAGCAATGCAGCCCCATGTCTGCCAGCCCCACGTCCGCCAGCACCCAGCATCGCCCTCGGCCTCTTCTGGGTGCTTAGCAGACAATATTGGGCAATTGGCAGAAAATAGTACATTATGACTGGTAACCGTCATCATCGAGACAGTAGCATGTCTGCCCAGGTGGCCATGATTGACAGCCACTCCAGTACGACGACGACGGGTACCAGTCATAATATACCATCGCCTGGAAGGGGCTGGTGCAATGCAGCCCTACGGCTGCCAGCCCCACGGCTATCACTCATGCTACACCGTCTACTGCCAAAAGGCAGTTAGCAGCTGCTGCTGTGTAGCAATGCAGTCCCACGTCTGCCGGCACCCAGAGGACATATGGTGACGGTGAGCTCAGCTGTGCTGAGCGGGCTCCATGTTGTCTGCACAGGTAACCCAGGTAACCCAGGTAAAAAGGCGCGAATCTATTGTCTGCCGTTGCTGTGACGGGGGAGGGAGGGGCCTGACGACATGTACCCAGAACCGCCCGCGACACTGTTTTGCATCATCCGGGCATTGGGATCTCAACCCAGAATTCAAAGAAAAGGCGTGAACCGCTTCACGGCTCGAGCTGTGGCGCAAACGTAGTATCTGACGGCCTAGGGGAAGGAGGGAGGGGGGCCGAGTGACGACATGGCGTACAGGCACAGGGAATTAAAATAAAGAACGGTGGCTGTGCATCAGGGAGAGACACAAACAACTGTCACAGACTGGTCCCCCCCAAAGATTAAACTGAAAACCCTGGGTTTAGCAGGCCGTTGATTTGACGGAGGGAGGGGGAAGCAAATGAATACAGAGAAAATCTATTTTTTACATCTTAAGACGACGGTGCAGCGTGACTGATAGCCCTCGGCATCTTTCTGGGTGCTTGGCAGCAAATACGGGGTGGTGTATGACGATGGTCTTCAGGCCTATTGCACGAGCTGCTGCTCAGGGAAGACTCTGCTAATGTGCGATGACCCGACTTGTAATAGGCCGGCTAACAGTCATAATACACCATTTACTGCCAAAAGGCAAGCCCCACGGCTGCCAGCACCCAGATCGCCGATGAAGGCTACCAGTCTACTGCACCGTCTACCGCCAAAAGGCAGTTAGCAGCTGCTGCTGTGTAGCAATGCAGTCCCACGTCTGCCGGCACCAAGAGGATATATGGTGACGGTGAGCTCAGCTGTGCTGAGCGGGCTCCATGTTGTCTGCACAGGTAACCCAGGTAACTAACCCAGATAAAAAGGCGCGAATCTATTGTCTGCCGTTGCTGTGACGGGGGAGGGAGGGGCCTGACGACATGTACCCAGAACCGCCCGCGACACTGTTTTGCATCATCCGGGCATTGGGATCTCAACCCAGAATTCCAAGGGGCGGCGGAGACTGCGGGAACTGTGGGATAGCTGTGGGATAGCTACCCATAGTGCAATGCTCCGGAAGTCGACGCTAGCCTCGTACTGTGGACGCGGTCTGCCGACTAGAGCACCTAGAGCATTTTATTGTGTGGACATACACAATCGGCTGTATACAACCGATTTCAATAAAACCGGCTTCTATAAATTCGAACTAATTTCGTAGTGTAGACATACCCTAAGACAATCACTAACAGGACAGGCATTTGGTAACCTGGCAATACAGGAGATAGCAAAGAGCTGTGCCCTAGTCTATAAAAGTCATGTGGTTACAGTATTTTGGGTAAACTTATAAATATAATCGGTATTTTGGCAATCTTAAAATGCAGAGATATTTGAAGGAGTGACTGGTTAAATATGCAATCATGAGGTTTATTGTTTCTCAGTGATTTCCATATAAAATCTTCTCAGTTGAAATCAAAATGATGGTTTTTCAGACTTTAAATGCTGCAAATTCAATCTGGAATTTGAAAATCAAGCTATATTTTTTTATTGACTCTCACTAGTAATACAGATTTTGCAATCAGACCTTCATTTCCAATTTTCCTAATGGTACATGAATCAACACAGAATAAAAAGAAATGAGATACTAAAAACTTAGTTATGTATGTAAAGTAAGATGATAAGATAGGAGTAGCTGTGTTGAATAAGAACATGACATTTTAAAGTAGTGTTTTGCTGGGCATAACTGCACATTAAATTTCTTTTACAGTTACTGTAATAAAACGCAAAGAACAATATTACAGCTATGTATTGAAAAGGTGTCTAGAACACGTGCTACTGATTTTGATGAGTAAAAAGGAAAAGTATCCGATATCCTCAAGTGAGTCAACAAAGTGAGAGTTCAACAGAAAGATGCAGCACTTTTGAAATGTTCTGCCAGTTAACAACAGAATACAGCGAGACTTTTAAAAAGTGTCTGTGCAGTTCTGCTGCCAGCTTTAGTGATCATAATAATAAAAAAGCAGCGGTAGCCAAAAAAATCTTATGGCACCTGCTGTAACGTTTTATAGAGCTTTTGATTTTCTGCTGGCCCTGCTTGCCGCTACAAGATAATGAAAAAGATGTTTCAGTCAGTAGGGATAGAGACTAACACACAGACCCATAGAGTTTAAGGCCAGAAGGGAACAGTATGATCATCTAGTCCAGAGATGGGCAAACAACGGCCCGCGGGACCATCCTGCCCGGCCTCTGAGCTCCCGGCTGGGAAAGCTAGCTCCCGGCCTCTCCCATGCTGTCCCCCCTCCCCCGCAGCCTTGTCTGGCCTGCCGCTCCTGCCGGGCAGCGTGGGTAGTGTGGCTGGCTGCGGTGGGGCTGCGAGCTTCTGCTGCTCTGAGCAGCATGGTAAGGGGGCGAGAGGTTGGATAAGGGGCTGGGGGTCCCTGGGGGCAGTCAGGGGACAGGGAGAAGGGGGGCTTGAATAGGGGATGGGGTCCTGGGGGCGGTTAGGCGGGAGTCCCAGGAGGAGGCGGACAGGGGACAAGGAGCAGGGGGGGGTTGGATGGGTCGGAGGTTCTGACAGGGGCAGTCAGGGGGCGGGAAGTGGGAGGGGGCAGATAGGGAGCAGGGGTGAGGCTCTTCGGGCACAGCCTTCCCTACCTGGCGCTCGATACAGTTTCGCAATGCCGATGTGGCCCTCGGGCCAAAAAGTTTGCTCACCCCTGATCTAGTCTGACATCCTGGATATCACAGGCTACCTACATCACCCAGCACACACACACGAAACCCAGCAACCGCAATTAGACCAAAGTGTTACAGACCACTGAAGACTAGACTATTATGTGCCACAGCCATTATTTTTAAAGTTAAGATATTTATGCTTATATCCATTAATGATTAAACCGTTTGCCTGAGGGACATTAATGGCAGGGAGCATTGTCCTTATCACTGAATGCACTGGATTGCTACAGTATGAGCATGTTTAATCATTGATGAAGGTTATGGTGAAACAAGCCTCCAAGTAGTCCCGAACTAGTTATTTTCATTACAGTGATAAAGGAAATACTTTCTGTTCAATCAATAACTAGGGAGGGTGTAAAACAGCAACTGTTAAAGATAAACATTTGTAAATTGGCAGGACTAGGTAACTTGCACCCAAGAGTATTAAAAGAATTGGCTGAGGAGTTCATGAACCATTAATACTGATTTTTAGCAAATCTTGGAACATTGGGACAGTTCCAGAAGACTGGAAAAAAACTAATGTTGTGCCAATATTTTAAAGAGTAAACAGGATGACCCAGGTAACTATAGGCCAGTTAAGCTGATATTAGGGTTACCAGTAGTTCCGTATTATAAGGGATATCCCTTATTTAAATAAAAAATTGCCTTCCCCTACTACTAAATCAGTATGGGACACCTTTTATCCCATATTTCAACCAGGGAAGTAGTGCCGCTGGAGTGGTCTGGAGTGTCACTCTGGCACCTGAAATCCAGGATGGAGTGGCGCTCCAACCGGTTGGCAACTTGACCTGGTGCACGGAGTCACAACGCCACTCAAATTTAGCCCAGTTGCCCCTTTGTCTCTGGACCCCCTCTGACAACTGCCCCTCCCATTGAAATCTGAAATAGTGCCCCTGCTGGCTGCAGTGAAGCCCCCTTCTGCTGCTGCCTTCCTCCAGGCCATACCATTCGTGCAGCCCCCACCCCCGGCAGTGTACAGTGCTGCTGCAGGCAGAGGCCAACAACTGCAGCCTCTGACTCAGCTCCTGGCACCCACGTGGAACATGAATAGGAGCTGCAGCGGCTGCCTGGCCTAGCGTGCCCTGCGTTCTCTGCAGTACCCAGAGCTGGAGAGCCCGGGCTCCAGACCATGCCCAGAAGTCTACACAGCAATGAAACAGCCCCACGGCCCGAGCCCCATGAGCCTGAGTCGGCTGGCATGGGCCTGCCCTGGGTGTCTAGTTGTGTGTAGACATACCCTCAGAGGCCCTCGGAAGGATGGGGAGGAGAAGAGACTTGCCCCAGAGGCTCAATTCAAGACTGGGACGTCTGAGGTCTGGCCTGTATTTTTGAAGTACAGTGTTGGCATCAATAGCAATTCTGGGTAAAAGCATGGAAAGGTGTATGTGATGCAATCAGTAAAGAATTAAAGGATGATAGCAATCAACATGGTATTATGGAAAATAGGTTTTTTCAAATAAACAATGTAATTTTTTTGAGAAGAAAAGTTTGGTGGATAAAGGTAACTGTATTGATATCATAGACTTCCATAAGGCATTTGACTTAGTCTTGTGTGACAGGCTGTTGAAAAATTAGGAAAATCATGGGTGGTGCGTGAACCCCCCATTCGGGGGAGGGGAGGCTATCCTCTTGCCCTGCTCCTTCTGCCCAAAGCCCACTCCCACTCCACCCCTCTCCTCCCCTCCCCCTGCTCTCGTCCACTGGGGCCAAAGGAGCCCTGAGTCCCCCACCACGGCTGGAGGAGGCCCATCTGAGCCCTGGCCTGCCCACCTGAGCCGCCCCTGGTTCGTTCGCCTGAGCCACCCCAAGCCCTGGTTGGTCAGAGGAGCCCTGAGTCCCACTGCGGCCCAGTCGGGGGCCATGGCAGGAAGCATTAGTGGAGGTTTGGGGAGGCTTAACCTCCCCCAGCCTCCGTGATGCACCACCCATGAGCAAAATCCATACAAAATCGTTGTAGCCCATATTAAATGGATTTAAAAACTACCTAACTGATATATGTCAAAAAGTATTGTAAAGGGGAATTATCATTCAATGGGGATGTTTATAGTTGGGTCTGGTTTTGGTCCAAAACTATTCAATATCTTTATCAATGCTTTGGAAGAAAATAAAAAATCAAAGCTGGTAAATAATGGTGGGTACAGGTAAGTTATACAGAGTGATCTAGATCACTTGTTGAGGTGCCCTCATTTGAACAACATGCATTTTAACACACTGAAATGCAAGGTCAGACATATAGGAACAAAGACTGTAGATCTTACAAGTTGGGATACAGTATTCTGAAATGCAGTAACATGGAAAAGGACATGAGGGTCATGGTAGCTGACTGAACATGAGTTCCCAGGGTGATGCTGTAGCTAAGAGAGAAAACACGATTCTTGGATACATAAGCAGGGGAATATCAACTAGGAGGAGGATGGGCGTATTACCTATGTCTGTGGCATTAGTGAAACCATTACTGGAATACTGCGTCCACAATTCAAAAAGGATCTTGAAAAATTGGAAAGAGTTCAACAAAGAGCTACAAGAATGATTTGAGATTTGGAAAATTCACCTTACTGTGAGAGATTTAAGAAGCTTAGTCTATGTAATTTATCCAAGAGCAGTTAAGAGGTGACTTACTTGTACTCTACAAGCACCTCGGTGGGGAAGGGATTTCTTTGGCTCTTTACTCGAGCAGAAAAAGGCATAATGTGAGCCAATGTCTGGAAGCTGAACTCAGACAAATTCAGACTAGAAATAAGATGCAAATTTTTATCAGTGAGGGTGACTAAGCATTGGAACAATTTACTTAGGAACATGGAGGATTCTCCATCACTTGCAGTCTTTAGATCTTTCTAAAAGGTACGCGAGAAGTTATGGGCTTGAGGCAGGAATCACTGGATGAGATTCTATGGCCTGTGTTATGTAGGAGGTCAGAGTAGATGATCATAATGGTCCCTTCTGGCCTTAAAATCTAATCTATGAATTTATGAAATATGCTTGCAGAAAAAGCAAAAGTGTAGCAATATTTTTGCTTTAACAATTTTCAGTTTGACAGCGAGGTGAAAAAATGGCACAAGTGGCTTCCGTAATTACTGATGCTCTTTAAGGGTTAGATTCTGCCACCATTGATTATACTGAATGCAGGATCAACAAGTACTCTGTTCCATAAAGCCATAGCTAACTGTGAATGGGACTAATTATGGAGTATTGTATTTTACTCAACATGAGAAAGATTAGCAGAATCTCACCTCAAGTGTTCAGTACTGTAGCTGCGAAATATTTGTGGGACAAGATATATTCAGATGTATCATGTTGATTATATTGTCATGACTTGTTCAGGGACACTATGGCAGAATATTTTCTCCACCTGTTAAGAAACACCAATCTACAGCAATGTACGTACAGTTCTCATACACTGTATCTTTAAGAACATGCTGTCTTTAGCAAAGAGAGGCAGAGGTGGGTTAGCTTGCAGGAATTGCTGTAATTTTCCTGTGTGTATTAAGAGTAGTTGGCTAGGAGGAATGACAAAAGCTTCACTGACCTCTCAGGCTCAGGTAAACAACTTGCTGTTGAAAAATGCTAGGAAAAGGATTTCAAAATTCAACATAATTTTGGAAAAAGGAAGACATCAACCTGAACTGGCTCTGTCAATAAGAAAGATGTAATCATCTGGGAGTTTTTTCTTAAATATTCTAAAACTCTCATGTGTATATAAACAGCATATTTTAACATAGCATAACATCAGTAACTTACTGCTGTTTCCCAAAATAATACAGTTTACAAGACACCATAGAAAGAACACAGGAGTTGCCCTGTCAGAATAGACCAATCATCATCTAGTCTGGTATCCTGTCTCTGACAACAGCCAATTCCAAATACTTCAGAAGAAGGTATAAGACCACACCAGGTACTTAACTGTGCAGCAGGGAGGTTGGAAAAGGAATTTATTTTGGCTTAGCTAGTGACCAGCTTCTGCCTTGAAGCATGTGTATGCTCCTTGGTAGACATTGGGATAATACATGTTCTTAGGGGTGGGGGGGGGGGGGGGAACCCATTTCTTATGAGGTGTAGTGGTGGTCATGGGAACTAAGTCACCAGAACATTAGAAAAGGGCATTTCCTAAGAGAAGGGATAAAAGATGCCATCTCATTATTCCGTGCACCACTCAAAAAATGACAATACCTATTGGTCTGGCCTGTTTGCTTATAAATGATGTTGTATGCTACCAGGCAACAGATCCAGGTACCATTCCCAAACTCAGCTTCCAGGGTGGATTGATTTAAATCAAACAGACTAAAATCATGGTTTAAACCATGATTTTAATCTTGTTTAGTGTTTGGAATTTTTAGTTATTTTCCTAAAGAAGGGTTAATTCTCACTGTTTGGTAACCATTACATTGTGTTGATTTGCAATTAAATATAGCATTTACAGCAAATGTGGTACTTCTTTTTGCTAAAGAGGAGAATACACTATATCTGTACACATTTATTTATTAATTTTTTTATTATGTTAGAAAATGGTGAATGGTGCATTTTTTATTTACTGGATGATGATTGTTTACTCATGATTTGTGTCAATCTCTATTTGGATGGATATTAGAATTAAAAAAAATTGGGTTAGTTAAATAAAACTGCCTTAAATGTGCTGGATACATAAGGGAAAAAAAGTTTAACAAAACATATTTTGCATTTAAAACTAACTAATTCAGTGACATTAACTGATTTTTTATGGTCACCATGTCCTTCAAGATTTTAGAACTAGTAGATCTCCTCCTCTCACACCTCATTTTTAGTCATAGATTGGAAGAGAAAATCAAGCTTTCCTGTTATTTTGACTCCCAACTGGTTCCTTAATGTTGAATGAACTAGTTAATCAACTGTACTAGTTGAATAAACTGAAATGAAGATATCAAAAGCTTTAGCAGTTCAACAAACTCTGATTCCAGGTGCTTCCACCAGTGACTTCCACCACTTCAGTGGTTTGACTTTCTTTGAAACTTTGGCAGCAAGCATGTAATATTTAATATTATTCATTTAACTGAATTTAAATAATTTTATTAGATTATAGTAAGTTTAGGCCTTAACATAGGTTGTAAGAATTTCAAATTTAATTGTAAATTCGGTTGTTTTAAAAATAAACTCATATTTAATTTAAATTAAAAAATCTTTTTAAAATTTTTGTAAAAAAATTTTTTTTTTAAATTCACTCTGTCATCCTCTCACTCCCCTGGCTGAAAAAGGCTGAGTGCAGAGGAGATGTAGCATGCTCAGTCATAAGGGCCTCATCTTGTTCTAAAATGGACCTAGATAAAGAATTTAGCAATGGTGGACTCTTAAGAGCATTTTATCTAATCCTTCTCTGACAGTGGGTGGCTTTGACATGGGGCGGTCTGACAGGGATAAGGGGTTAAAGAGAAGAAAATACAAGGCAGCTCTCCAACATCCCCATCTGTAGTCAAAAGGGCAGAGCTTATTGGGGAAAGGAAATTGACAATACCTGCTTCTACCACATGGTCCATGGTTGGAAATCTTTTGTATACAGCTGTGCTCACTGAGCGGAAGATGATCAGGGAAGTTAAATTCACATAACGCATTAGAGTTCTCCTAAGTAAGCGCCCGTATTCATCTCTTCCCTGAATGCTGCTAGAGATCAAGAACATAAGTCTGTCTGGCCACGGCAGATTCACAAACTGGTTCCACCAGCGGTTCACCACCAAAGTAACGTAGAATCCTGCGTGTTAAAAAAGTATATCAACATCACTGTTCTTGCTGCAAAACTGACATACACTCAGATCCTCTAATGTTGAGTTTTAGTTCATTCTGTAGGATGTTATTTAGGCTGTAAGGTAACTTCATTTGCCAGAATAATTGTTATAAAATATGCACAATATGATACAGTTAAAGCCAATTATTAAGTAGCTATTACATTCCAAAGGCCGAATCCTGCAAGGTTCTAAGTGCCTCATGCAAGATGTTGAGCACTCACAACGCCCATTCACTGAAATGGGAGTGAAGGGTACTCACTTCACAGGATCAGGCTCAGATAGTTATTTAAACAAACACAGTTAGTGAATAAAAACTTAAATCTTCCAATAGTGAAGTAATAATTCAAGCATATGCGGTGTTGACTTGACAAAAGCAAATTGACTTTAAGGCAACCTTAATGGATGGCAGTGGTTTTATTGTGAGACAGATTTCCAACATGCCTTTCAGCTCTGAAATACTTCCATGCATTGCCATTTGTGACATCCTAATGGAGGCAGCTTTGTGGATTCTTTCCATAGGTACGCTGTACTTACCAAGCACAAAGGTGACTGGGATTTGTTCAGCATATTTGTCACAGTAAATTGATAATTTTTCAAAGAACCGTTTTTGGTTTCCTGTAAGAAAAAATCTGTAGCAAAAATAAAATGTATATATCCCTTTGTAATATCGCTGCACACCTCGGATATAAAGTGAAGACAATTAAGTATAAATAACCAGATAACTGAAACTAGGAGTGATCTTGGCTAATGTGCACAGATGAATATTTAAGGAGTTAAATTGATGAACATTTACGGTGTTAATATTTGTAGCATGTAATAAGGGAGCTGACAGGTGGAGGAATATTATTCGCTAGTCATAAAATATTTCTCATTACTGAAGTGACAAAAACCACTTGTGCTATTCACCTGTAGCAGGCCACCTAACACAAATCAATGGTCTTGGTGCAAACTACTTCAGCAATTGTATTTTTGTCCCATTTTTCAACTGGACTACTTAATAAAAGTGATCTGGTCAGATCTTCTGAAACTGGAAAGGGGCCCTAATCTGTACTTGCTGTTTTGTGAAAACTCTACTCTTTCCACATCAGGGGGTATATCTCATTTACTACTAAGAAATTTGTCTTGGCCATAAGTTAAAAGGCACAAAAAATCAAATATATTTAAACTAAGGCAACTGTAAGCCGTATGGCAGAAAAAAGAATGGAGCACAGTGTAGAATGATAGCTAATGAAATACAACATTCTTAAACATAAGCAATTATTTTATTTATATATAAAATCTTACAGTTATCTTATCCCATATAAAAGATATACATGGCAAATATCTGGGGTTGTTTTACATTTGTAAAATAAAATCTGCTGTTCATATAGAATGCTTTCCACAGTGTACACTGAATAAAGAGGAGAGTTTTTATGTACAGTTTTAAAGTAAGAATAGATTTTTTTTTAAATGAAAGGTTTTTGTTGTTGTTTCTTTACATGCCAATGATTTAGTCTTGCTACCAGCTATACCGTGCTGTATGTCTGTATATCTTGGAAGATTAGTGATTGCCCATATAGACAAAGTAAGTCCAAATAACTTGTTTTACATGGAAAAAAAAATGTTGAGCTCCAATTCTAGTTCTAAAGAGGGACTGAAAAATAATTTGAAGTCATCCCACTTATTTTATCAGTGAAAGTCTTCATTCCATTAAGAAATTTTGTCTTCACCAAGGTGAGATTTACCATGGGCAGAGGACTAGCATGAGACATACACCTAGGATGACCAGACGTCCCGATAAAATCGGGACCGTCCCGATTTTTAGCTGTTTGTCCTGCGTCCCGACTGATCTCTGGTTGGGACGTAATTTGTCCTGATATTTCACTCTGCCGGCAGCACTCGGCTTTTTTTTTTTTTTCCCCTCCCCCGGTTTCCCAATATTTTCTTCCTTTCATCTGGAGACCCTACATACACCCCACTTAAGTCACACTTGAGGAATTAATTGGGACTTAAGTGTCACATAGGTCTTGTGCTGGCCTTTTGCACTGGGATAAATTTCACCCTGACTTACACACTGATCCTGCAAGGTGCTACTGTTGAGACTCTCCTGTGAGGTAGGGAGAGCGTCTCCTGTCGGTGTAGGTACTCCACCTCCCAGAGAGGTATGACGACGGGAGAAGCTGTCTATGCCTGAGATTAGGATGGCATTACTATGTCACTCAGGGATGCAGCAGCATCACCAACTCCTTCTTCAGCTGTTTTGTGTAGAGCGAAGCAGGTGCCTTAAGAAATGTCTTAAGTTAGGCACCTAAGCTGTCTGACTGCAGGGGGAAGATGCCCATTTGTGAATCGCTAAGCAAAAATAGGCACTTCCCTGCAGCCCAGACTTAGGTTCCTACCTTGAGGGGATGGGCAGGACTTAGCACCCCCCCCTTTTATCAGCATTTCCCATTGGCTAACTCAGGCGGCTCCTGGCCTAGTGCGTGAGCTTTTGTGGATCACATTCTTAAGCACCTATCTCTCTCCATTTATTGTATAGGGATCCTGGTCGCCTAACTCGGCTTTGTGGATCAGAGTGGTGCTCCTGGATTGTCTAGGTGCCTAAAAGTAAGTTGCCGTGGCTCTCAGCATTGCAATACCTAGGTCTCTTAATGGATCCCAACTTGAGTGCCTCCAATTTCTACTGAGTAGATGCTTGGCACCTTGCGAGATTGGGCTCTTCAAAACTATGGGCTCTTATTGCAGTCCTTACTCAGGCAAACCTCAACTTTCCATTTCCTGAGAAAGGGCTACATAACTGGACCATAAAATAATCACCTTTCAGCATTTCCTATTAAATTGCCATCTATTAACTGGTGCTGACATAGACGCATAAGTATGACAATGTCTAGACTTCGCAGTTCAAAACAGGTCATTTAGTCAGTGCAGAGTTAGAGTGGCAAAAACCGTGTAATGACATAGGAGTCCTGCCGATGTTTATAAGGCATAACATTTTTGGAAGATGACATATACACAACAATCATCAGCTAGCATGCGGCTGAAATTAGAATCACTTGAAGATGCTGGTTAAACAGTAATTTAACAGTCCAAAAATCATGTGAGATATAAATTACATTAAAAAGGTCTAAGCAAAAGGTCATGTTATTTAGTACAAAATCAGTCATCAGCCAAAGAATCTGAAGTGAGACTGTGCCTTTTACATAGCATTTGATTCTGATTAAGAAGGAGACATGAATATGTCACATGGAAACAGATGTACCTGTACAATACACTTATTGCTGTGTAAAGACTAGCAAAGGCAATAAATTCCCTGTACAGCAATTTGTAGATGCTGCCTTTCCACTTGAGGAGTAATCTGTGAAATCCAAAGAAGGTGGCATTTGCTACTTTACTGGAGTAAGTGACTGTCATTGTCTTGGCAGGTTGTTTCTAGAAAAGTAAAAACAAGCAAGAAATGGACAGTGTTTTAGAGTGTATCTTAACCCATATATATATATATATATATATAGCTATAGTTAGCAGTGTATTTGTGACCTGCAGATTGGATTACTGCAACGGGGTTACTCTTGAAGACCATCCAGAAGCTCCAGACAGGACAGATGTATCTTCCTGTCCGCCTGCTTGGCAGCGTCAGCTACCTGGAGCATACAACACCTATTCTTCAAAGATTCTACTAGCTTCCAGCTTGCCCCAAGCTGCGGTTCAAGTGACTGACTAGGATTTCATGACATTTTTCTAAATTTCCAATTTTGTTGAATTTTTTGTTCAAAATTTCAACAGAAAAAACAGAAGAACAAAATCATGAATTTCCCTGCCCCATTTTCATCCAGCTCTGGTATGATCTATACACCCCAATGTGATCTAGGGACTGCCTTTCCTATTTTATGTCATTGCAGCAAGTGAGATCACCTTGGGGGCTCTTCTAACAGCCTTGATATTTGAGTGGCTGGTGGGAGGACAGTCTTGTTGGTGCCTTCTTCTACCCCAACAGTGCAGTGCCCAAGTTAGGTCACAGTCCAAGACCTAGCTATTTTCTCAGGACTTCACAGAGCACATTGTAGGTTTCCCAACTCTCCAGGATTGTGCTGGAATCTCCAGGAATTAAAGATTAATCTTTAATTAAAGATTATGTCATGTGATGAAACCTCCAGGAATATGTCCAGCCAAAATTGGCAACCCTAGCAGCCTGAGTGGAGGGCTAGGAATTTAGCTTATATTTGGTAGTGGTAAAAATGTTTTCCTGTTGACTTTGTCAAAGTGCTATATGGCTCTTTTTGTTGTTTATGCACCTAGGGATATTGGTGAGACGTGTACTTTAACTACAAATATGGAGAGGAGAACTTTGCTCAGCATTTTAGGAAGGAAATAGCAGTAATCTCCAGTTAATGATTGTATAAAATCACTAGCATTGCTCTAGCATAAATGCCAGTCTTGCATGTTTTCTTTATGCCACTGTAGGCTATTTACTTTAATTTAAAAGAGAAACTATCAAACCATAAGGGCTGCCTGATAGTGTACAACTTGGCTAGGCCTCTGATGCTGAGCATAAAAATAAACCATGAAAATTTAGCTGTGAAATTGCTAATTTCTTCTTTTATTCATAGGGGGAGTAAACAGGGGGAAGGGACACCCATACGAATTCCATTTCTGACCGATGGTCTCTCCTGAGAGTTCTGATTTGTGTGAAGAATGGCCTGGCAGCTTGTAAAATCCTGGAATATATGGTTATTATTCCTTGGCTTCTAAATGATAGCTGTGCTATTGCTTATTTTTCCCCCCACATCTGTTTTTCGATTGAAGTCTGATAAGTGCAACTAAGGGCTCACATCCTGGCTGATCAGTGGATAGAGGTGATGTCTTGCATGCCAGAATGCCTGGGGGTCAGCATGGGGAGCCTCAATTCTAGTTCCCAACCGAACAGGTGGCTTCACCAAATGGTTATGATGAGAAGAGATCTAGTATGAATAGGGCAACAAATATTTCTAATGGGAACCTCCAGTGAAATTCTATTGGACTTGTGAAAGCCAAGTAGGGTGACCAGACAGCAAGTGTGAAAAATCGGGACAGGGCTGGGGGGTAATAGGAGCCTATATAAAAAAAAAGACCCAAAAATCGTGACTGTCCCTATAAAATCGGGACATCTGGTCACCCTAAAGCCAAGATAGCACAGCTATAGCCCTAGCTAGGACTGAAACTATGAGTACCCCCAGGAGGATTTGTACTGCAGGTGCCACAATAAATTCAGGGGTATTATCTAAAAAGCACTATCACATTATTTTTGTATTAGTAAAACTAAGCATAATTGCTTTTAGACCAGTGGAGAGTGAATGATCACAGTATATCTATTTTCTTTCGCTTCATATGGAAATAAATGTTTCACAACACAAGAAGCACAGATTTGGTGCTCTACTTGTGTGGTTTTCTGGGAACATGTTCATAGTCTCCATTAAACTTTTTAATATATAAAATACAATACATAGCAATGGGAAGACATGGTATAAATAAGATCTATATTCCTGGTTCATGGCTTTACTCTTGCAGATACTGGGCACTAGATACTATGGTGATTGGTGCTAGAAAATATCTTATATAGATATTTTATTATTATTTACCTCATTAGCAGATATAGGGCAAAATTCTCTTCTGATATAAATTGGCACAGTTCCATTGATATCACTGCAGCTGCACCAATTTACATCAACAGAGAATTTGACCCATACCTGTAATCCTGCTTTTCCTTCCCTTCAGTATTGGTTACCTCTCTGGAATTTATTCCGTTACTGTGACTTATATTTTATTGTACTTTTGCTAAGGCAACCAGAAGTCCTTTGGCATTGGTGCCTAAAAATAAAAGAATATTGTTGTTCTATTAACATTACTCCCAAAGTTAATGGGAGTTTTGTCCAGATACAGACTTCAGGATTGGAAGCATTACAATTAAAATAGAAACCACCGTAGAAAAGGATGGCAATTAATAACATTGTAGATACATTACAGTATATACAAATAAATAACGCCTACGTGCAAAATTAACCATCAAATTTCTATCATTTTATTTCCTGTTTTATATTATGGTGGAGAGAGGGATTCAAATGTACAGCTTAAGTCCAATTAAAAAAAAACATTAAGCACATTCTGTGTACACTAACCTGCTATTCTGATGTGGCAGCCCAATCATGAAGGAAAATCCCAGACCCTTTCTTTTCCTCAAATGTCCCCAGTGAAGAAGCCTTCAGGTATGAAATAGTGTCTTTGCTCCTTCTTCACCTTAGGAACATAGGCTATTGGGGGTTTGCTTACTACTGAGACCCTGGAGGAGTGGACTGACAAGCACAGGGGTTAAAATGTCTTTCCACTTCTGGAAGTCTGTTTTTGCCAAGTCCCTCACTGCTGTCAGTTACAGCAGGGAACAGACGCAAGCAACAGCAGCTGCTGATCTTGCTGTTTTCTAGTCTATAATTATAACTCCACTTGCCATCCAAAGGACCCCTTTGAATTGTATGAAGAGTCTCTGTAATGGTTTGGATGGCACCAAAACCTTTCACCTCTTTCCTTCTGTCCCCCCAAATGGAACAAATAAGAGGGAAGCATTTTTCTCTGAGATTCAGAAAAGAGGATCAGTCTTGCCTCAGTCCTGCAAAGTCTTATGAACATGTTTTTTGTGTTACTCCCATGAGTCACTCGTTCCATTGCTTTCAATGCATCAACTCATGGCAATCAAGTTAAATCTTTGCATGATTGGAGCTTCTCTCCCCACTCCTAAGGAGAGATGAACTCTGTCTTTCAGGAATCATGGTGTTAACAGGAAGCTGTGACACATGACACACAATGAGAGACTAGGAGGATGCCATTTAGTGCTCCATGATTCTTCATAGAATCTTTCACAAAAAGAATGAAGCAAGATGATTGCAAAGTGAAATAAAATAGAGCAGAGGGAGAGAGAAATAAGATGCTGTGTAGACCTGTGGGGAAAGCTATATTTTCTGATGAGAGATTTTTCTTGTTTGAGTCTCATCAATATGTACAAAGCGATTCAGGAGCATGTTTTGTTAATTCAACTTGTCTCTGAAGGAAATGATTTGTGATCATCATCTGCTTTTTCCTCTTTGACAATAGCAGACAGAAGACACTTAGCTGTCAAAACACAAAAGACATTACTGCATGGCGTGTGTGTTTTGTGGGCAGGCAGGGGGCTATGGTGAAATATAATAAAGCATTTTAACAGTAAATGGTCTGGCATGAAAAAACATACTGCCCAATCCTATTATAGTGACCGCTTTTCATAGGAGAGCTCCTAACAATGAGGATATTATAAGATCGCTGTTTATAATAATTACTTAGGCCTAAGTTTGCTTGAGAAACAGGCCCTTTGGTAGATTCTTTGAGCACAAGCAGTGCTTAATTGGCGACAGGGCTGAGACCCGGCACCTCGAGGCTTGGCAGTTCGTAGCCCCAGGACCTCCGGGCTTGCTGCATCAGTTATAAATGTAAAAAAGTGCTTGAGCCCCGGCACCTCTTTCATTGCAAATTAAGCACTGAGCACAAGTGACACTACTTAAATAACTAATAAGGGACAGGTGGTGTCAGATGGTTTTCCAGGGCGCGCTCCAATATTTTCATATAATGAGGTGAGCAGCTGAGACTGCTCCATTAGCTTTGTGCAGTTTTTCAGAAGACACAGACTTGGAACTTTACAATTTTGGAGGCAGAAATAAAATAAAGTTTCCAGAGTGCAGATCCACTGAAACTGCCTTGGAAAGCTGTAAGTACATCTCCCTGTACCGCTGAGGTTTGCTATATCCGGGGAGGATTCATCCCAAAGACAGGAGGTGTTTTCACTATTGCTCTCCCTTGGGGTACCATCCCCCCACCCCGCTCCGCCACACCCGAGGGAGGCAAAAAGAGCTCTGCAGGAACCCTGCTAGCCAAGGCTGCTGAGGGGATACAATGACTCAGTGCATCCTCTGACCAAGTTGACAATACCCTTTCCCAGACACTACTACTCATATTTTAGGCTGGGTTGGTCCCCTAAGGCCTTCCTGGTTCATGGGAGGTTGTGCCACTCCAAAATCCCTGCCTAGTGACCTTACCACAGTTGGGGGCCTCTCCACCAGAAGCAAGCATAGACCCTTCATGATTTTTGTCCCATTATGCTAAACTTTAAAATATCTTCATATTTGGATACAGCTTTTCTGCTTTAGATTTATCTCAGTGATTCGTACTCATGTCATTAACAGCAGATTTCAGTTGCTCACTAAAAGCTCACACACTATAGCAGGGCTGTGAAAGCAATCACAGCACCATGACGATCCATCTGACCCTGTTCCCTCCAAGGACTTGTTATAGAAGTTCACCAAAAGCATTTTTAATACAATGTTAGGAAATGCCTTCAGCTTTCAATGGGCGAGGGACAAAGCCTGGGGCTTCAATGTGCATTTTGCCTGAATAAGGGTGAAGGTGCCACTCATTCAGTGAAAATAGTGCTGAACCCACATAAGGATGCAGAACATAGTAGTTTGTTTCTGGGTGGAATGTGAATAGTATGTGTAGTGATTTATCTATGCCCTCAAATTTGCAAGCGAGAGAAGGTGAAATTTCTGCAAGGGTTTTTCCTTTTGTTTTCTCATCTCTGATATGTGAATACCAGATTCCATGGTAGAATCATAGAATCATAGAATATCAGGGTTGGAAGGGACCTCAAGAGGTCATCTAGTCCAACCCCCTGCTCAAAGCAGGACCAATTCCCAACTAAATCATCCCAGCCAGGGCTTTGTCAACCCAGGCCTTAAAAACCTCCAAGGAAGGAGACTCCACCACCTCCCTAGGTAACGCATTCCAGTGCTTCACCACCCTCCTAGTGAAATAGTGTTTCCTAATATCCAACCTAGACCTCCCCCACTGCAACTTGAGACTATCGCTCCTTGTTCTATCATCTGCCACCACTGAGAACAGCCGAGCTCCATCCTCTTTGGAACCCCCCTTCAGATAGTTGAAGGCTGCTATCAAATCCCCCCTCATTCTTCTCTTCTGGAGACTAAACAATCCCAGTTCCCTCAGCCTCTCCTCATAAGTCATGTGCTCCAAACTCCTAATCATTTTTGTTGCCCTCCGCTGGATTCTTTCCAATTTTTCCACATCCTTCTTGTAGTGTGGGGCCCAAAACTGGACACAGTATTCCAGATGAATAGGGGAGAGGGATAGCTCAGTGGTTTGAGCATTGGCCTACTACACCCAGGGTTGTGAGTTCAATCCTCAAGGGGGCCACTAGGGATCTGGGGCAAAATCAGTACTTGGTCCTGCTAGTGAAGGCAGGGGGCTGGACTCAATGACCTTTCAAGGTCCCTTCCAGTTCTAGGAGATGGGATATCTCCATTAATTTACAATTTAATTTATGAGCCCAATCTCGAATAAAGGGGAAAAATCACGTTCCTCGATCTGCTGGCAATGCCCCTACTTATACAGCCCAAAATGCTGTTAGCCTTCTTGGCAACAAGAGCACACTGTTGACTTATATCCAGCTTCTCGTCCACGTGACCCCTAGGTCCTTTTCTGCAGAACTGCTACCTAGTCATTCAGTCCCTAGTCTGTAGCAGTGCATGGGATTCTTCCATCCTAAGTGCAGGACTCTACACTTGTCCTTGTTGAACCTCATCAGGTTTTTTTTGGCCCAATCCTCTAATTTGTCTAGGTCCCACTGTATCCGATCCCTACCCTCTAGTGTATCTACCACGCCTCCTAGTTTAGTGTCATCTGCAAACTTGCTGAGAGTGCAGTCCACACCATCCTCCAGATCATTAGTAAAGATATTAAACAAAACCAGCCCCAGGACCGACCCTTGGGGCACTCTGCTTGAAACCGGCTGCCAACCAGACATGGAGCCATTGATCACTACTCCTTGAGCCCGACGATCTAACCAGCTTTCTATCTACCTTACAGTCCATTCATCCAGCCCATACTTTTTTAACTTGGCGGCAAGAATACTGTGGGAGACAGTATCAAAAGCTTTGCTAAAATCAAGGAATTGCTTTCCCCTCATCCACAGAGCCAGTTATCTCATCATAGAAGGCAATTAGGTTAGTCAGGCACGACTTCCCCTTGGTGAATCCATGCTGACTGTTCCTGATCACTTTCCTCTCCTCTAGGTGTTTCATAATTGATTCATAATTGATTCCTTGAGGACCTGCTCCATGATTTTTCCAGGGACTGAGGTGAGGCTGACTGGCCTGTAGTTCCCCGGATCCTCCTTCTTCCCTTTTCTAAAGATGGGCACCACATTAGCCTTTTTCCAGTCATCTGGGACCTCCCCCGATCGCCATGAGTTTTCAAAAATAATGGCCAATGGCTCTGCAATCTCATCCGCCAACTCCTTTAGCACCCTCGGATGAAGCGCATCCGGCCCCCATGGACTTGTGCACGTCCAGTTTTTCTAAATAGTCCCGAACCACTTCTTTCTCCACAGAGGGCTGGTCACCTTCTCCCCATATTGTGCTGCCCAGTGCAGCAGTCTGGGAGCTGACCTTGTTCGTGAAGACAGAGGCAAAAAAAGCATTGAGTACATGGCCTTCCTGATTTCACTCCTGCATGCCTGAGCAATATTTTAATACTCCTCCCTGGTCATTTGTTCAATCTTCCACTTCTTGTAAGCTTCTTTATTGCGTTTAAGATCAGCAAGGATTTCACTGTTTAGCCAAGCTGGTCGCCTGCCATATTTACTATTCTTTCTACACATCGGGATGGTTTGTTCCTGCAACCGCAATAAGGATTCTTTAAAATACAGCCAGCTCTCCTGGACCCCTTTGCCCTTCATGTTATTCTCCCAGGGGATCCTGCCCATCTGTTCCCTGAGGGAGTCAAAGTCTGCTTTTCTGAAGTCAAGGGTCCGTATTCTGCTGCTCTCCTTTCTTCCTTGTGTCAGGATCCTGAACTCGACCATCTCATGCTCACTGACTTCCAGGTTCCCATCCACTTTTGCTTCCCCTACTAATTCTTCCCTGTTTGTAAGCAGCAGGTCAAGAAAAGTTAGTTCCTCCAGCACTTGCACCAGGAAATCCCCTACACTTTCCAAAAACTTCCTGGATTGTCTGTGCACCGCTGTATTGCTCTCCCAGCAGATATCAGGGTGATTAAAGTCTCCCATGAGAACCAGGGCCTGCGATCTAGCAACTTCTGCTAGTTGCCAGAAGAAAGCCTCGTCCACCTCATCCCCCTGGTCTGGTGGTCTATAGCAGACTCCAACCACGACATCACCCTTGTTGCTCACACTTCTCAACTTTATCCAGAGATTCGCAGGTTTTTCTGCAGTTTCATACCGGAGCTCTGAGCAGTCATACTCCTCTCTTACATACAACGCAACTCCCCCACCTTTTCTGCCCTGCCTGTCCTTCCTGAACAGTTTATATCCATCCATGACAGTACTCAAGTCATGTGAGTTATCCCACCAAGTCTCTGTTATTCCAATCACATCATAGTTCCCTGACTGTGCCAGGACTTCCAGTTCTCCCTGCTTGTTTCCCAGGCTTCTTGCATTTGTGTATAGGCACTTAAGATAACTCATCGATCGTCCCTCTTTCTCAGCATGAGACAGGAGTCCTCCCCTCTTGCGCTCTCCTGCTTGGGCTTCCTCCCAGGATCCCGTTTCCCCACTTACCTCAGGGCTTTGGTCTCCTTCCCCCGCTGAACCTAGTTTAAAGCCCTCCTCACTAGGTTAGCCAGCCTGCTGGTGAAGATGCTCTTCCCTCTCTTCGTTAGGTGGAGCCCGTCTCCGCCTAGCACTCCTCCTTCTTGGAACACCATCCCATGGTCGAAGAATCCAAAGCCTTCTCTCCAACACCACCTGCGTAGCCATTCGTTGACTTCCACGATTCGACGGTCTCTACCCAGGCCTTTTCCTTGCACAGGGAGGATGGACGAGAACACCACTTGCGCCTCAAACTCCTTTATCCTTCTTCCCAGAGCCACGAAGTCTGCAGTGATCCGCTCAAGGTCATTCTTGGCAGTATCATTGGTGCCCACGTGGAGAAGCAGGAAGTGGTAGCGATTCGAGGGCTTGATGAGTCTCGGCAGTCTCTCCGTCACATCGTGTATCCTAGGTCCTGGCAAGCGGTATGACACAAGGATGGTCACAATTTTATTAGGTTAAACCAAGTTTTATAGTAAAGTCTCAAAATTGCACAATAGGGGACAAGGACCTACAAACTACTGCCTTCTACATTGCAAAACAACACTATAATATAAACACATAAATACTTTTGTCTTAGTATCTAAGGACTGAAATAAATGTCTCAATTATCATCAACAGAATACCTTGTAGCCGATTAAAAACCTGTAGTCTTATTATTAGGGAACGTTAGTTCAAATGAATGCAACATCAGGACATGACAGATTTGTAACACTTTGCTTAAGGTATTTACACTTCAGTATCACACTCAGTTATTTTTATAAGGTGTCAGTGGCCAGACAGGAATCAGGAATTCTATTTATACACATTGTACTCCTGAAAGAGTAAATAGAAAGGTTGGATTTTGCTAAGTATATAAATTATTTCACATTTGCAATGAATATTTTAACTATATCCCTTTGTCCATTCTCTGATTTCCCCCCATAGACCGCCTCAGCTGTTATAATTGCAATGATACCCTGGAGTGCACAGTGTAAGCACTTACTTTCTCGTGAGCTTATAAATGAGAGAAGTTCCATAGAGGTCTCATCTGGGTAATCCTCCTACTATTGCACTGCCTGAAGGGAAGCTCGACTTGTAATAGCATCACCAGTGTACAGGACATGGAGAGTTTACCATCAAGTGCTCTAGCCTGCTCTGAACAAATCTAGACAACACAGTGGTAAAAATGCCTGAGCCCATACTAGCATGGTCACTATTGTTACCAATGGAGGAGGTAAGAAAGGCACCGTGGCCCAGTGCATAGGGCACTAAACTCGGACCCTGGAGAGCTCTTCCTGGCTCTGCCATGTGCCAGCTGTTGTGATTTTGGGTAAGTCATTTCTCCTTCTACTGTCTTCCTCTTAAGTTCTTCGGGCAGGAACTAATTCTTACTCTGTGTTTGTACAGAGCGCAATGGGGCTCCAATCTTGGACTGAGTATTGAGCTGCGAATGTAATACAAATAATGCATAATAATAATGTCCAAATTCATCCCGGTGTAAACAAGGCCAGTGGGTTTCTAAGTATCCAAGGTTTGAGAAACCTGTAAGAGTTTTCTCATGGAAAAGGAAAAGAAATGACTAAAATATTGGGCAAATTGCAGTAGCAGAGAACAGCAGCTGCTATTGATTTTTCTCTGAATAAAACATTTGTTTTTTTTTTACATACAGTCACTTGCCATTGGGATTACCGGCTTTATAGAACTCTTAAACAAATTAACATAGGATAGCTGTATAATTAAGCTGTCCACTGACTCTTTAAAATGAATATGTAAAGAGCTGCCACGAAGTTTAGTACTCTCTTCAGTGAGAGGGATTGAAATAATTAAAAGTAATTCCAGTAAGAGAGATACCGCTGTGCTTAGCACCACTCACTGTGGGTGATAGAATATACTTTAAAGTAGGCTACTTTATCTCCAGCAGTCATATGGTAAAATATGTCAGAGGATCACAAATGCTCTCTGTATGCAGGATAAAGCCTGCTGCCTCAACAGATTAATTGCTAGGGTACTGTAACTCCACATGAAGAAACACTTTGATATGTGATGCCCTTTTAACAAAATACACTTCATTTTCTAGTCACTGGTGCTGACTTTGGTGCCTTGATAAACATTATGTTTTAGCCGATAGCATTGTTGTCCATCATGACAATGCCTTTATTGCCCTAGGACACCCACACAGGGGAACTGCTACACAGGCACAAGAAGCTGACATATGGAATGTGGTACCAGAGAGGCTCCTTCTGTCTCTGTGTGATTCACCCCAGCAGAAGGCAGGTGGGGAGCTGGAGTGAAGAGAGTCATCCAGCTGACACAAAGCACTAGGGGTTGACATCAGAAAAAGCATTGGCTCCCCTCTGTGCCAGCAGGAAGGGCAGGGTGCTTTGTCTGACTGCTGGGGAGAGACTGAATGGCTCCAAGACACTTCTGTGTCAGTTGAAAGCTCCTAAATGAAATATTTTTCTGGGGAGAGGACAGCATCCCTTTGGACTGAAGTTTGCCTCTGGATTATTGTCCTCTGTAACTCCCAGGTGGCCAAGGTCCCACTAGGCCCTCTCTCGGCATACAGTTACTGTTCTGGAGCTATGAGATGGTAGTGTGTGTGAGGCTACATGGGATTATTCAATTTACTCATTGGCTCCATACCTAGGGGGAAAACCTGGCCCCATTAACATCAAATAGGCATTTTGATTTTGACTTCAATGGGACCAGAATTTCACTGCTGGTGCTTCCTCTCACCAGGCACATCTGTCTTCAGTATTGACTGAGTCTGGGCAAAATCAATGTAAGCAGGAATAAAGGAGTAATATGCCCCCTATGCCCACCCAATATATTTTCCACATGGTGTGGAAATATGTTACTTCTCCTAAAATTCTTATATTGATTAATGGATCTCATTAGCAAGGATTTTTACTTCTGGTGAGTATGACTCCACCTTTGGTACATTCACTGTCTGTTCTCCTTTAACTTCTCCTTATGTTATGGTCCCTAGGGGTCCAGCAAGGCAAAGATGGTTTGTCAGGGTGCAGAGGTAGACACTGACTCAGCTGGTCTGTCTCAACTGTTTACACTGTAATTGTTTGCAGGGCTGTCCCCAGGAGCCTCATGATTGCAAATGGGAGAGAATGTTTGATTTTGAAGAGAAAGGGGTGGGCATCCAGCCAGCCAAGGTAACAGCTTTACCATCTGCACCAAAGTTATACATCATAATGATCTTTCAAGGTCGATCTTGCATCTAAACAAAATAAATGAGGACCCTGGGGGGAAAAAGGGGGGGGGAGAAAGGGAATCCTGGTCCCAGTGAAGACAATGGCTAAATTCCCCTTGACTTCAATAGGGCCAGAATTTCAGCCTATGTTTTCTGAGAACATCCAAAATGCTATTAACAGTGCTTACTTGTGCACCGACAGAAGTAACATAAGCGCACCTGCTCGTGGGAATGAAAAACATCAGGAACAGCAAACACAAGCTTCAGATGACACTTACCTGTAAGGTCTTGTCTAGACTAGGATTTAAAGGTGTAATGTGAGCACATTAGCTAATTCGTGCTAACATGCTTTAAGTCTAGTGTAAAGAAGACATACTACCTTCACCTGGGCGACACTGGTCAAGTTAAAGTGCAGGTAGCCAAAGCTTAGACTTTAATGTGTCCACTTTAGCATGTGTTTATATTTTATCTTGTCTATGTTACACTTTGACCATGTTAGGTACCTCAGATGTGCTAACAACACAGCTCTTATTGTGCTCTGCACAAAGCCTACAATACCAAACAGGCCACTGCAGAAGGAACTGTTTTGAATCCAGGGCTTGATTGTACTCTCATTGACACTGATGTCAATAGGGAGTAGCTCTGTTGAAATCAGTGGAGTCTGACTTTGCAAGGCAGCCAGGAATTCATAGATTATTGCTTATGAAAAGCATTCACTTTCTTTCATAAAAATGCAGCTACCTATTTGCCTAATATTACTTATTTTCATACTGAACCCTGCAAAAGCTTTAATCCACTACTGCTCATCGATGAAATTCTGTTAGCAGTATTTTGTACTGTAGTAGACATTGAACTATATTGAACCTTCATAACTACAGTTTAGGCTCCAAATATATATTTACATTTCCCTAATGTTCTCTTTATGATTCAGTAAACTGGGTTAGATTTGAAATAATGGAATTTTTAAAAATTAAGGTTTGTACAGTATATTAAACCAATAAAATAAGTAAGAAAAAATATTACAGGTGTTTGGACTCTAGATTTAAGGACTAGATCTTATCTATCTGTCTTACTTGTCTAGGTGTTTATAAGGGCTCCATCACAATCTTATTTGAGAACTTCCCAATACAGAAAATAATAATCTCATTCTTCTTCCTTCCCAGCCTGGAAGAGGAATAGTTTGATTAACTGCATTTTGCTTTGTGTGAGGGTGCATCTGAAGACCTGAATGAAGAAAAATAAAATCAAATAAGTGAGCATTGCACTTAGTTTTGAAATTGGTAAGTCCTCTGTCCATTCTTATCTTTTGCATGAATGACTTCCATATTATGGGTCCAGCGCCTGTGAAATTTCTGTATCCCGTGCTCATGTGCCTCCCTTTGTTAATGAATGGATTCCATGGTTCCAGTGAAATGTAACTTTCACAGGTGGTTATAGTCACATTGGAAGAGGCTATCTCTTAGCTTGCTAGATTGAATCCAACAGCTGAATATTAGAACAGAGGCCTAGAACTAGATTTGATATTCAGTGAGGAGCTAGTGCAGAGAAAAGCATATTGGGGAATGTGCTCCCAGTGATGTGTGATGCTATGCAGACAGGCTGCTGCATTTTGTACTAAGGCATTTGATTCCTTTTCTAGACAGGAGTTGCAGTAATCCAGTCTGGCAGTCATCGTGCATGGCCAAGTCTGAAGATGATAAGATTAGGCAGGATTTTGTGGCCAGTTGGAACTGGGAGTTGGCATCTTTTGCTTCCATGGCTATTTGGGCAACCAATAACACTGAGGAATCTAAAAGGACTGCAAAGGTGTGGGCTGACTTAACAAACAGAGTGTGAATATGTTATAGGGGGATAGCAATTATTGGTATCCATTGGGAGTAAGCAAGGTCTGAATGAGCTCTCCCCTGACATCTAGTGATGAGCTGTCGGAGGGGAGGGGGGAGGGGTAAGGAGAGGAAGACTTCAGGGCCAAACTATATTTACATGAACCTATTCTACTTAGGTAAACAACAGACAGAGCTGTGTTGCCCAAATGATCAATTTTGGCTGGTGTTGGATTATAACTCACCTTTAGTATTGAATGCAGGAGTAATGAAATGTTGTTATCCTTATTGCATGAGTAAAGAGCAGCAAGACTATACTTAGCTTGTCTTGATTGAGGGGGTCACCCTCAACTGAACTGAACTCACTAAGCAGGGGGTTCAGATCCCAGTGGAAGGGAGAGAGGGTGGGGACAGGAGAGGATAGTGATCAGGAACAGTCAGCATGGATTCACCAAGGGCAAGTCATGCCTGACTAACCTAATTGCCTTCTATGATGAGATAACTGGCTCTGTGGATGAGGGGAAAGCAGTGGACGTATTATTCCTTGACTTCAGCAAAGCTTTTGATATGGTCTCCCACAGTATTCTTGCCACCAAGTTAAAGAAGTATGGGCTGGATGAATGGACTATAAGGTGGATAGAAAGCTGGCTAGATCGTCGGGCTCAAGGAGTAGTGATCAATGGCTCCATGTCTAGTTGGCAGCCAGTATCAAGCGGAGTGCCCCAAAGGTTGGTCCTGGGGCCGGTTTTGTTCAATATCTTCTGATCTGGGGGATGGCGTGGATTGCACCCTCAGCAAGTTTGCAGATGACACTAAACTGGGAGAAGTGGTAAATATGGTGGAGGGTAGGGATAGGATACAGAGGGACCTAGACAAATCAGAGGATTGGGCCAAAAGAAACCTGATGAGGTTCAACAAGGACAAGTGCAGAGTCCTGCACTTAGAATGGAAGAATCCCATGCACTGCTACAGACTAGGGACCAAGTGGCTAGGCAGCAGTTCTGCAGAAAAGGACCTAGGGGCTACAATGCACGAAAAGCTGGATATGAGTCAACAGTGTGCCCTTGTTGCCAAGAAGGTTAATGGCATTTTGGGCTGTATAAGTAGGAGCATTGCCAGCAGATCGAGGGATGTGATCATTCCCCTCTATTCGGCATTGGTGAGGCCTCATCTGGCGTATTGTGTCCAGTTTGGGGCCCCACACTACAAGAAGGATGTGGAAAAATTGGAAAGAGTCCAGTGGAGGGCAACAAAAATGATTAGGGGGCTGGAGCACATGACATGAGAAGAGGCTGAGGGAATTGGGATTATTTAGTCTGCAGAAGAGAAGAATGAGGGGGATAGCTGCTTTCAACTACCTGAAAGGGGGTTCCAAAGAGGATGGATCTAGACTGTTCTCAGTGGTACCAGATGACAGAACAAGGAGTAATGGTCTCAAGTTGCTGTGGGGGAGGTTTAGGTTGGATAGTAGGAAAACCTTTTTCACTAGGAGGGTGGTGAAGCACTGGAATGGGTTACCTAGGAAGGTGGAGGAATCTCCTTCCTTAGAGGTCTTTAAGGTCAGGCTTGACAAAACTCTGGTTAGGATGATTTAGTTGGGGATTGGTCCTGCTTTGAGCAGGGGGTTGGACTAGATGACCTCCTGAGGTCCCTTCGAACCTGATATTCTATGATTCTATGACAGGTATTTCTGCCTGGTAGTGTGGGCTTTGCCTAAAAATCATAGGCATCATTTGACCCGCCCCTCTCCACTGTTTAAAGACAGAGCTGATTAGGCTCAATTCAGAGTCTTTTGTTCAAGCGATCACTAGAGCAGAAATAACTGATGTGCTGAAGTGCTGAAGCCTTAGACCTGCTGTGGGACAACATTTCTGTGGAAGAGACTGCCTAGCCTGCATTAGCAGTTCTGTGTTGTATTGTTAAGAGGGACCCCTAGATTTTGAACTTTATATTTTTTGCTGCTGACTCCACCTGGCAGAAGGATTACAGGAGCAATGCAATTTGTGGGGAAAAAACCCAATTTTAGGGGCTGTGCAGTTTTGTTGGGCAGTGCTGTGAGGCTACACATTGTTACAGAGCCCACAATCAGGGAATACACCAGTCCAAGATATATTGATAAACAGGTTCCTGTCAAGGATGTTAGCTGCACCATCATTTTACCAGCAGCAGCAACTTGGCTTATTTCTATTTACAATGAAATGTGTTAATGAACTTTCATCTTTCTGATTGTGTCTGAGAGACAGCCTACGACGAAATCATGTCACATAAGAGCTCTGTTTTTAAATAGATGTTTAAAAACAGTTACCTGGTAATTTATTTTAATTTGATAATGCATCAAGAAATGTATTCTTAGTAGTTTCAACTTTAACCACATTCATTACATACTATGCAATATGTAACTGTCTGATTGTTTCTGAGGTGTGTATAGATAGCAAAATATGAGAGTTTATTTTTACAAAATAATTCTGATAATGTTTAATTTTTGCTCAGCCAAATATCTTCGGAACTGTATTGTCTTTTATTCTGTTTGCAAGCTAATTAATCTGGTTCAGACTGCAGATTATGGTGCCAATTATAGACATTTCAAAGGATTAAGGACTATAGGATTACCTCTAGTGACAGTCAATAGATGAGAATGTATAAGTAAGAGGTGGCTTGTACTTTCTACTAAGTATTCTGCTTCCACTTGTAACATCTGTTATACAACCATGTTTTTTTAATCAACTTTTCCCCTAATGTGCCCTCTATCTTGACTGACCTATGTTCAAGAAGCATTGATTGGATTCTGTTCCAATTAATTAATATCAGTGAATGAGACTACTTGGTAAGGGTTTGCAGGATCAGGACCATGTACTTGTACTCTTAAAATCCAGTATCTCTTTCTCTGAGGCCCACCTTTTTGTAACCCTTACACCCCTTTGAAATCTATGGCCTAACAAATACATGTCTCCCGCCCTGCAGGATTTCAATAATCTGTAGATTAAAAAAGCTTGAGAATGTGACCCAAGTAGAGCCTAAAGACTCAGAAACTAGAGGGCAGATAAAAAGGCACCCCACCACCATTTTCCTTTTTTTAATTCAATGTGTGCGGGTTGGCAGCGCACCTTCGGCACTGGGTCTCCCTGGCAGTCCAGGGGGCTTTGACTCTTTAGTCAGTAAGGGTTTGTCTACATTGCAGTTTAAGCCCAGGCTCAGACTCAAGCTTGAACCCAGAGCCCCCTTTTGTCTACACACAGGGTATGTCTCCACTGCAGTGCAAGCCCAGGGTTAGTAGAACTCAAGTTAGCAGACCCTACATTTGTTAATTTAGGGCTTGAGCGTCGACAGTAATTTGTAACCCCAAGTTAGGAATTGTTGAACCCTGGGTTCCAACCTGGGGCTCCAGCATCTACACTGCATTATGAGGACCAGAGTCCAACCATCCATATTCCAGAGTTCCTAGTGTCCTCCCAAAATGAGGCCACTCTGCACCACGAACAAAGGGCTAGTGTGGGAAAACTTGACTGACCAGATGACATAGAAAGTCAGCCCATGGGATTGTGGGATACTTTTGGCAGACTCCCAGAGCAGGAGTCCAGTGGGACTGCATCTATACTGCAAAGCATATACCCTCAGTCCCAGGTTGACTCAGGCTCAGACCCTCCATCCCCATGGGGTCCTGGGACTCTGGATCCAAGTGCTGGGTTAGCATGATTTGTGTGTAGATGGAAGGGGAGTTAGGTTGGGCTTACATTACAGTGTAGATATACCCACAAATATTTCAGACTGGGGCTCAGATCTAGGTTCTAGGACCCTGCAGGGCTGGAGGGTCCAAGCCCAAGTCAAGCCATGATCCAGAGTTCAAGCTCTATTGCTTTGTAGTGTAGACACAGCCTGCCCCACTCCAACTCGGGTTCTGAGAGTCTGACAAAAGTATCCCACAAGCCTGTGGCCCAACTTTCTTTGTCCTCTGTATCCCCACAATCTCCAGTTGACTCCAGTGAAAACAGAAGCAACCTGCTCTGGGCATACAGCAGCAGCTTGGTGAGTCAGCGTGAACCCTTCCATTGACTTCTGACCACTAAGTTGAAAATACACCGTCCGAGAGCCTTTGGTGTTTGCAATGGAGACTGAACAGAAGACGCCTCTTGCAAAGTGCACTGCTTCATGGTCAGGATCACAGCCAGATTTTGGTAAATGTCTGGCTTGAGGCCAGCAAAACTGTGGACTTTAGTAAGAACACCAGCAATGACCACGCATACCAGCAGATAGAGAAGAAGTTGTCAGCGCTGCAAATTTACTGGACTGGTGACCAGTGCAGGGAGTGAATCAAGTAGCTCAAGAGTGAGTGCAGAAAAACCAGGGACCAGAGCTGCACACTGGGCAACTCGCCAACATTATGCCAGTTTTGTGAGGAGTTTGACTGGGTGCTGGGCACTGCTCCCAGCCTAAAGCCAAGAGTGGTGCAGGACGACTTGGTCACCTGGGATGGGGCCTTGCTTGGGGACTGATGGGAGCCAGCAGCAGGCATCGATTGAGGACAATGAAGTCACTCAGTTGCTGAAACAGGTCCTGGAGTAGGCTTTGGAGCAGGAGGAGACGCAGCAGCACATTCTGGGTCTATACTCAGAGGAGCTATTTGATTCCCCCAGCCCCCACCCACTTCCCCCTAAGGAACAGCCTGCTGTGGAGCCTGCAGCAGACACAGAAGGGACAAAAGCTGCCCCTGAGCCCAGTAAGTTTCTGGCTCCATTTTAATGTTTATTAATTCAGTAATAGGAAGAATTTCTGCTCTGTGAACCAATGCAAAATTTATGAGAAACCCCAGCTTAGCAGCATGTATCCACTAATGGCAGTTGGATGCCAGCACCTTGGCACCTCCCTCTCCATCCTCCACCCCACTTGAAGTTCAAAATGGTGACTGGGAAATGCAAACAGTAAAGAACAATTTGAAAGTGTATTTTGACTGGAAAGGCACAGAGTTTAGGTAGGGCCATTCCTGTTTCTTAAAAATAATAACCTTGCATTGCCATGCCTGTAAGTATGTTGCTCTGTAACCACTAAACGGTCTATTGAGCTGCCTGGAAACAGTGAACCATACGGGGAAGTAGAAATGTGTTCCATTTACACATCTAGTCCACTTCAGAGAGAGGTAGTCTATGCAGTCCATAGGTGACAAAATCATTTGTGTTAAATATGGCTGGGGTTTGGAATCTTGTCCAGAAATGTGCCAGGGGGCAAGAGGAAGGCTGTGGAGTTCTGCATGTTTGCATGCAGCCATAGCAAGGTAAGCCATGTGGAAGCTAATGCAGCATTCTCTTGATTCTCTCATGAAATCTGACCCAATCCTGGGTGCTAATAGCTTCTAGAAGCAAGAACTTCAGATAGGTAGTTACATTTCAGGAAAGGGTGTGTTTTCCAGGGCTACCACCTCGGTCACTGACCTGCCTTCTCCACTCGTAGATGTGCTGATCAGTCACTATATGTTTGAATACTTTGGTTGCATAAACTGCATGTTTCCCACCAGCAGCTTAGAAGAACATCTCTCTTTGCCAATCGGGCACCACAATACCTGCTATATCCTCCAAAATGTGGAAGGCCTGAAATAATAGAAGCAGCTTTTGTAGCCTGATGGATGTCAACACCCATTGCCCCGTCACAAACCCAAATAATTCTGCAATTTTCTAAAATTTAAAAAAAAAAAAACCCAGCTTTGCATTTTTAACTTACTGTTGCTTCCTTCACTGCGATTAACCAGGCTTTATCCAGGGAGCTTTTGTGGTCTGAAGCATCCCTTTCACAATATACTGTAGTTCAGTTTGTAAAAGTACCATTTTATGTCCTTGAAATTCGACAGGGATTTTTTCTGTGCTCCTGCACTGAGCTATTTGATAACATTCTGTATCTTGTCCTGTTCGGGTCCCTTGACCTCTTCTGGCTCCAGTACCTCCACAGCTTGCCCAGGCTGCAGCACAAGTCTGGGCCAAGACACCTTCATGGATCATTACAAGAAGAAGCATTTTCTTGATGGACTTATGGTTGAAGTTCTGGGAAGGGCAAACAAGCAGGTCCAGTTCCAAAGTCAGAGGGACTTGAGCTAGGAAAGACATGGTGCGAGAGGCAAGAGGAAAGACTCGGGCTGTTTGTACAGCTTGAGGGCAGAGTTTCAGCACAGGAGCAAGCACTTGCTTCACAGTTCCTGGAACAGTGGCTATGGGACGAGGATAAAGCTCAGCAGAAAGAACTGTCTGAGCAGCTCATATCACTAATGACTCCAAGAGTAGTGGCTCCTGCTGCTTCACCCACACCACAGCCCGAGTCCCTGCACACTACTCTGTGCTGCCGTCCAGAAGCAGCTTGGAAGACTCCATGGGTGGGTGGCCCCTGGTGGCCCCCTGAGTAGCTGGGCAGGGCAACCCTGCCCCATGCAGCTCTTCATATTGACTACCTTCTCTGTGCATGTCTCCACTCCTCCTCCCACAGTGCCAAGGGAGTGGCAATCAGGGAAAGGAGAATGGTGGCCATGAGACATGCCAGGGTGGGAGGTTTCTGTCTTGTAGATGGTTTCACTGTTTGCACTTGTTCATGCACTTTGGTGTTATTTTTTCTTTTCTGTAAAGTTCTGTTATTGGTGTTTTGGTTGTTTTGGTGTATTGGTATTAATGGCAGCTGGCCTGCCTGGGAATGGGTGACTGCTGTACTTGGTTATAAATACAGTTTATTTCATCAAGAAAGTGTATTGCTATCACTGCTTCATATCATGCAGTGTATTCAAAATAATAAAGGTAAACACATGATCAGGGACAACTAGGAATTAGTATGCAAAGATTATCCCTCAATACAGTAATCTATAGCAATTCATACTTCAATCACTTCCTTACGTGAATCTATATTGTGAATAACCACCATTCTCCTTTGAAATGTATGTCATCCATAAGTACATTGCATGGCATTAAACTCCCCATCCCTCCCAAAGCACCGAAACTCCCACAAACAGTGAGCCCCTGCCCACACAAGCACATTCGTAAAGGTATCATTCCCCCTCTTCCATCAGGCCATGCAACTCCATAATGTGGGAGCACAAAGCATCTCTGACTTCTTTACCCTGGATGCATCCAGCTCCAGCTGTGGTAGGTGCACTTTCTGGCTGAGCGTACCGATTCAGTGGCCCCTTGCTCTCTAGGTCCATTCAGGGGGAAATGACTCACTTCTGACTTCACAAAGATTGTGAAGAGCACACCAACCCGCAATAATGCAGACAGCACTGATGACACCGGCATCCAAACGGGTCTGTAAACATCTCCAGTGGAATTTCAAGCTGCCAAAAGCAAATTCAACAACCATTCAACAACTGCTGAGAGTGTTATTAAACTGTCTTTTACCAGGGCCTCTTAGATGAGGGTACAGTTTCATAAGCAAGGCAAAAGTTGGTATGTGGGAGCAAGGCCGACTTTAGGCTCATTCCGCCGATTCCTCGGCCGGAGTGCCGGCCCGAGCCCAGCAAGCCCCGTGACCCCGCTCCCCCAGCCAGAGTGCCGACCCGAGCCCTGCAAGCCCCGCGGTCCCACTCCCCCGGCCGGAGCGCCAGCCTGAGCCCGGCAAGCCCTGCGGCGCCGCTCCCCGGTCAGAGTGCTGGCCGGAGCCCAGCAACCCCGTGGCCCCGCAACCCCATCTGGTGCATGGCAATCCGAAGTGCCGCTGAAGACTCGGAGCGCTGCCCGCTGAGTACAAGCCCCACAAATCAGGCCCCACACTTGCTAAAGCCGGCCCTGTATGGGAGCCCCCAGAATAACAGTGGGGACAGTAACTCCATTTATGGCAATCTCATTTGGTGGGAATAGTGTCCCAGTCTATTCATGAATGTAGACTCCTGATCAGAGAAAAACCCTGGCATCATGATCTTTCCTAGTGCAGCCCATGTTGATGTTCAGGAATCAACCTCTGTGGTCCATGAAGGCCTTCATAACAATGGAATAGTACCCTTTGCGGTTTATGTACTCCTTGAGGAGGGCAACTATGGGTACATGAGTCCCATCAATGGCCCCAGCATAGTTTGAAAACCCCATTCTCTCAAAGCCAACATTTACTTCAGGAATAAATTTTATGCCAGCCACTTGGGATAAAACCACACTCCTGATTGCCTCAGAAAGCTCTGCCACCACTTTTCCCACAGTTGACTTCCCAACCCCAAACTGGTTGGCAACAAATCTGCACAGTCTGAGATAGCCAGCTTCCAGACACTTATAGCAACACGCTTCTGGACCAGCAAAGGTGGCCTCCTGCAGGTGTCTTTACACTGGAGAGTGGAGGCAATCTACCGACAAAGTTCAGAAATGTGGCTTTCTTTATGAGAAAGTTCTGGACACTACTGGTCATCCCAGGTCCACATGATGATGTGATCCCACCAGTCTGTGCTTGTGGACCCACACCAGTCTATGTAGGGGGCATTAGTGGCTATACCAAATATCATGAGCAGCATCAGGGAGTGCAAGTCTGCCATGTCAGGGGGTTCTCCTCTTCCTGCTGCATCGTAAGTTGTCAGATGCCTTCAGTGGGTCAGAAAATGCCCCAAAACGTCCACCATTGAATCTCATGGAAGCTATGCTCGTTTCCCAATAGGAGTGAAAGCACAGGCAAGAGAAGTTCTTCAAAAGGCAGCTCCTCCATGTTGCTGGCTCTGGTAGCTGGGAGCACAGCACACACACCAAAATGACTGAGCAGTAGGATGTATTGGCAGCTGTTCAAACTTCCTGTCACATGCAAGGTGGACAGTCAAGTTCTCCCACAGTTCACCACAGTCAAAGGGCTAGAGCAGCCACATTTCAGGAGGGCTCTACGGCAGGGGTGGGTAAACTATGGCCTGCAGGGCACATCCAGCCCACTAGCTGATTTTATCTGGCCCTCGAGCTCCCGCTGGGGAGCGGGGTCCGGGGCTTGCCCTGCTCCCGCACTCCAGCCAGGGTCGGGTGCTGGTCTGCGTGCACGTGCCGTGGCTCCGCGCAGTTCCTGGAAGCAGTGGCACGTCCCACCTTCAGCTCCTATGCATAGGGGCAGCTAGGGGGATTCACATGCCGACCCCGCTCCAAGCACCGCCCCCATAGTTCCCATTGGCTGGAAACTGCGGCCAATGTGAGCTTCAGGGCGGTGCCTGTGAATGGGGCAGCACGCACCATGCAGAGCCACCTGGCTGCGCCTCCGCGTGGGAGCTGGAGGGTGGACATGCCGCTGCTTCTTGGAGCTGCTTGAGGTAAGTGCCGCCCGGAGCCTGCACCCCTGACCTTCTCCCGCACCCCTGACCCAGCCCTGATCCCCCTCCCACCCTCTGAACCCCTCAGTCCCAGCCCAGAGCACCCTCCTACCCCAAACCCCTCATCCCCCTGCACCGCAATCTCTGCCCCAGCCCAGAACCCCCTCCTGCACCCCAACCCTAATTTTGTGAGCATTCGTGGCCCGCCATACAATTTTCACACCCAGGTGTGACCCTCGGGCCAAAAAGTTTGCCCACCCCTGCCCTAGAGAATCTGGTGTATAGCTGGTTTGATTCAGGTCTGAATGCTGTAATGTGGACACCAGGCACAGATGCTGGAAGGACTGCAAGAGTTGGGGGGGGGAGGGGAGAACCAAGCCCCCCCCAACGGCCCAATCTCCTGGAGCTCCAGCCACCATCTCCAGTCCTACCCTACCAGATCCCCTGCCCCTCCCATTAGCCCCATCCTCCTGGAGCTCCCCACCCCCCTTGCTGACCACCAGCCCAAAGCCCTCAGACGGGTCCTTCCCACTTCCCAGACCCGGCAGGTCCTAAGGACCAAGAGGAGCCTCCGCTGCAGTTTTGGTAGGTGACACGTGAGGGCCCAGCTGCCAGCATGTGGCTCAGTGCAGAATGGGATCCGGGTGCGGGCCAACTGGGCCAAGTCACAGCGCGTGTGCGCTCCCTCTGAGCCAGGTTTTAAAGTGGGGACGGACGACAATGGCCCTTTGGGTGCCAGAACCTTTGTAGACGGGTGTGTGGCGGGGCAAGGTCATAGTGGCAGAGGAATTAATAGTTAACTATCCCGCAGTGTGTGCCTGGTTCTGCCGCAGCCCCAGATAGGAAATGCTCAGTGTAGGGTTAACTATCAGTGTAGAGGCTCCACCCCAGGTTCGTGTGACTCAGCCCCGCTAGCCCTGGCCCTGCCTGGCAGAACAGACACCAGCCTGCCGAGGCCAGGCACAGGGGGCGGGGGAGGGGCGGCAGTACTACGGTGCAGTGGGCTGATCCCTACCCCGCGCACCTGGCCCCTCCCTCCTTGGCCAGCCCCACGGGGGGCGTGTGTGTGTGTGCGCACGCGTGTGGGAGGGGGAGGAGCGGGGGAAACGGGGGCTCTGCGCGCATGCGCCTTCCCGTGGACTCGGCGGAGCCCAGCCCCGCGCCAGCCGCTCGCTGTGGGGAAGCTGCGGCGCTGAGGAGCCTCCCGCGGCGCTGCGAACGGCCTGGCGGGGCTCGGCAGGTAAGAGGCGGGGGTGGCTGGTCCCCGGTCCCTGTGCGCGGGCTCAGAGGGAACCGTCTCCCTTCCCCACCGCCTCCTGCAGGCACCCACAGCCCCTTCCCCCGCGCAGACCCCCCGCTCGGGCACCCAGCGTCCGCCATCCACCTCCTGCCTCCCGCACAGTCCCGTCCCCCCAGCACCCACCTCCTGCTTCCTGTATAATCCCGTCCTGTCCCGTCCCCCCAGCACCCACCTCCTGCATCCCCAGACACCCACCCTCGCCCGCACAGTCCCCCAGCACCCACCTCCTGCATCCCCAGACACTCATCCTCGCCCGCACAGCCCCCCAGCACCCACCTCCTGCATCCCCAGACACTCACCCTCGCCTGTACAGCCCCCCAGCACCCACCTCCTGCATCCCCAGACACTCACCCTCGCCCGCACAGCCCCCCAGCACCCACCTCCTGCATCCCCAGACACTCACCCTCGCCCGCACAGCCCCCCAGCACCCACCTCCTGCATCCCCAGACACTCATCCTCGCCCGCACAGCCCCCCAGCACCCACCTCCTGCATCCCCAGACACTCACCCTCGCCCGTACAGCCCCCCAGCACCCACCTCCTGCATCCCCAGACACTCACCCTCGCCCGCACAGCCCCCCAGCACCCACCTCCTGCATCCCCAGACACTCACCCTCGCCTGCACAGCCCCCCAGCACCCACCTCCTGCATCCCCAGACACTCACCCTCGCCTGCACAGCCCCCCAGCACCCACCTCCTGCATCCCCAGACACCCACCCTCGCCCGCACAGACCCCCCGCTCGGGCACCCAGCGTCCGCCATCCACCTCCTGCCTCCCGCACAGTCCCGTCCCCCCAGCACCCACCTCCTGCTTCCCGTATAATCCCGTCCTGTCCCGTCCCCCCAGCACCCACCTCCTGCTTCCCGTATAATCCCGTCCTGTCCCGTCCCCCCAGCACCCACCTCCTGCATCTCCAGACACCCACCCTCGCCCGCACAGTCCCCCAGCACCCACCTCCTGCATCCCCAGACACTCACCCTCGCCCGCACAGCCCCCCAGCACCCACCTCCTGCATCCCCAGACACTCACCCTCGCCTGCACAGCCCCCCAGCACCCACCTCCTGCATCCCCAGACACCCACCCTCGCCCGCACAGACCCCCAGCTCGGGCACCCAGCGTCCGCCATCCACCTCCTGCCTCCCGCACAGTCCCGTGCCCCCCAGCACCCACCTCCTGCTTCCTGTATAATCCCGTCCTGTCCCGTCCCCCCAGCACCCACCTCCTGCATCCCCAGACACCCACCCTCGCCCGCACAGCCCCCCAGCACCCACCTCCTGCATCCCCAGACACTCACCCTCGCCCGCACAGCCCCCCAGCACCCACCTCCTGCATCCCCAGACACCCACCCTCGCACGCACAGCCCCCCAGCACCCATTTCCTGCATCCCCAGACACCCACCCTCGCCCGCACAGCCCCCCCCAGCACCCACCTCCTGCATCCCCAGACACCCACCCTCGCCCGCACAGCCCCCCCAGCACCCACCTCCTGCATCCCCAGACACCCACCCTCGCCCGCACAGCCCCCCAGCACCCACCTCCTGCATCCCCAGACAGCCACCCTCGCCCGCACAGCCCTCCAGCACCCACCTACTGCATCCCCAGACACCCACCCTCGCCCGCACAGCCCCCCAGCACCCACCTCCTGCATCCCCAGACACCCACCCTCGCCCGCACAGCCCCCTTTCCAGGTACCCTGATCCCCCTGCATCCTCTAGATCAGGGGTCGGCAACCTTTCAGAAGTGCTGTGCCGAGTCTTTATTTATTCACGCTAATTTAAGGTTTCACGTGCCAGTAATATATTTTAACGTTTTTAGAAGGTCTCTTTCTCTAAGTCTGTAATATATAACTAAACTATTGTTGTATGTAAAGTAAATAAGGTTTTTAAAATGTTTAAGAAGCTTCATTTAAAACTAAATTAAAATGCAGAGCTCCCCCAGACCGGTGGCCAGGACCGGGCAGTGTGAGTGTCACTGAAAATCAGCTCACGTGCCGCCTTTGGCACGCGTGCCATAGGTTGCCTCCCCTGGCTCTAGATACTCGTCACCCACCATCCATTCAGCTACAGGCATCCCCTAGACACCCAGTCCTCTGAACCCCTGGCATTGCCCACCTCTCCCAGACACCCAGCACCCATTTCCCTAGCCCCCTATATCCCTCAGACACCCAGCAAGGGCCAGCTCTCCTTAGGCAGTGATCACCCACATCCCTTACAACTAGGGTGACCAGATGTCCTGATTTTTTGATCTTTTTCTTATATAGGCTCCTATTACCCCTCCCCCCCCATCCCCTGTCCTGATTTTTCACACTTGCTGTCTGGTCACCCTACTTACAACCCCTGGCACTACCCCCTTAGCCGACCCATAACCTTGGCTCCTATGCAGAGTCTCTAGCATATCCCCCCCACCTACCACCCAAAATGCCTCTGCAGAGCTTTGTCCACCTCCCCCCTCATTTTTGACTCCTACAGAGCTTCTTGCACAGAGTCCCACTGCGCCCATCCCAGGCACCCAGCAACCAGAGCTTCCTGCAGCCCCCATTAGCCTGGCCATTGCACTCAGCCCCCCACCTGCACCCTGGGACCAGCAACTGCACTACCACCAAAGCCCTGTACCTCTATAGATTTCCACTGCCACCCCCAAGCAGCTCAGCCTTGGCACCTATACAGAGCCCCTGCACGCAGAGAGAACTAAGGGGTTGTACTGAGTGCCCTGTCTTCCTCCCATCAGTACCCATGACTTCTTCCCCAGCAGCATGTGTGTGTCTAACCCAAGCCTCCTTTCTGAGACCCCGCTTAGGCTCCTTTCTCTCCCTGTGACCCAAACAGACCCTTTCTTTTCTTCTTCCTAAGCAACTCCTTGCAGACTCAGCACTCACATGATACCAGCAACAACAGAGGCCTCTTTCTGCCCATGAACACTGACTGCTTATATGCAGAAAACTGCAGTTCATACAAACACCTTTTCTCATCCCTCAGCTGGAATGTTTCATTTATGCCTCTATTGTGCCATCAGTTATTCAGCAGAATTTCCTACTGGAAATCTGTGAGGAAGGCTGCTTTAATACTGATTGCATGCTATAGCCCATAGCTCAGGTCTTGCAATGAAATTGTTTTTTGTATGTGTGTGTGTGTTTGGGGTGGGGAGGGATAACTATTCTCTAAAGAAACATATTATTTGCTTTTTTGCATCCCTCTTTGGTATCCTCTGGGTCTTTGCTGACAAGTTAGTTGATGAGTAAAGAGATATTGTCAACTGGAAATCCAGTTTAAAAAAAAAATTAAAAATAGTTTCAGGTACCACCCCCAAAACTCTGTTACACACCTGTTATATAAAAGATCAAACAGGGAAAACTCAATCTGATTATAGGAAGAACTGTCACATGCACAAAGTAAATAACCTGAAAAAATGAATGTTTTTCTGTAATATTAAAGTAATCATGCTACATTTAGCATGAAGCCAGCCAGTTGTTTTTAAGTCGATGGGGTTCCTTTAAATTCTTGCATATTGTTTAACATTCCAGCAGAACAACAAAATCAAGACATTGGGGAAAATGAGTGGAATTAGAGGCTTAATTTTTGTTGTTTTAACGGTTGATGAGATATGTATATAGTAGTAGTTCTGCTGATATTGTTCTCAAGCATTAATTTCCTCAATTACATCTGGCCTTGAAGCCAAAATAGAAAGAGAGATGCTGTTAGAAAAAGTGAAAATCAGGCTTGTTATTGTTAAATTTGATATTGAAACTTTGTCCTTGAAATTCTGGTCTGAAGCAGCTCTTGGCTTGAAGTGGCAATCTTGAGATATTTTAAAAAAGTGCATAGCTGCTTTCTTGGTATTTTCATTGTGATAAAGGTTGTTGCGTTGTTTACAAAGTGTTTTTGTTTACAGAAGAGATAGCTGCATGTGATATAGAGGTTAATACCATGTCATTGTAAAATCCCAGCACTGTTAGTGAGGATTTCAGTTAACCTCAATTTCATAATGCAATTAAGTTGGAGCAAGAAGAACAAGGCACAGATTTTGGTTATAACTTTTGTGTAGCTCACCACTTGCAATCAAATATTACAGTAAACCTTTCAAAACACTTTCTGATACTGTACTAGTTTCATAAGAATTATGACAGATATTCGTTGGCAAACAAGCACCCTCCAAGGGGCAAAATCCTGAACAATTCTGTAGATGTAAAATACACAACCACAATAATATTTTTCTCAGTTTCAAAGCGTTGTCGTTTTGTTTAGTTCACAGTTGGCATGTTTTTGTTCACTTACCTTTGCTTTGTATTGTTTGATTTGTTTACTCTAGTCACATGAATGTGTCTCTTTACACAGTCTTAAGGATAGTGGCCTAAATGGCTAAACCGGCTCTAGAATTTGCAGTAATTATTAAATTAATAATCAGCCTCTTTTTAGAAGAGAAGTAAACTTTGTTGTTGTTTTTTATTTAGAAGTTTGTATTGACAGATGTCATCTGCTCAATTGTATCCATATTCCTTGACAAAGTGGGAGATTGGGAATATGGGGAAAAAACTGAAGCCTGGTTAAGCATTAATATCCTGTTAATACTATGTTGCATTTTATTACATGACACATACTGAAGTGTAGGTATTCTGAGTGTGGCCACATTATGCCTTTCATGTTTTTGTCTCATTTAGCAAGGTTACGCTTCCATTGCACTAGGTTAATGTTACCTTGTGAGCAAAGTAGACTAAATAATTTACCGTTGTCATTATGCTTTTAATAAATAATGTGCACACACATTGCAGCTGACACCATAATACCCAGCATTCTTAAAAACTTGTTACAATATGTTAAAGGGTATGTCTACACTGCCCATGTTACAGTGCGGTTGAGGCAGTGCTGTGATGTGAACAGTGTAGACATACGCTTTATGGCTGGGGGATAGCTCTCCCGGCGATTTAACAAAAACAAAACTCCACCCCGAACTAGCCTGTTGAAGTAAGTGACAAAAATTCCACTGACTTCAGTAGCAGTGGCCTCAGGTCTAAAATCTAGAAAGTCGTGTAAAGTTGAGAGGAGAAATATATTGGGGATCTGTCACATTACTTAAAATAGATGAGTATTCACAGTAAAAATTGAGTCAGTTTAGAGAAGGTTTCTTAAATCTTGGGCAGCTATATGTTAACTGAAAAACAAAAAAATCAATTTGTAATAACATTTCAGTTGATTATATCCAACAAAGTACTTCTCCTCTAACAAAAGATACAATAACTAACCACCAAACTTTAATTTATGTGACAAAATATATATTTTAGGTTTCAGAAAAGCTTCATAAGCATATAGGTGTCTGACAGTCCTAGAATCTTGAATGTTACCTGTAATTATAGTATTTCAACTTTTCAAGTTGTCCTTTTCACATCTTGTTTTGATTAAAATAATTCCATTAATAAGCTTTGTAAAATCTACTATTTTAAACAAAATCTTGTTTTGAAGGGTAAAAAACACCCAGACTGTTTCTTCTAAAGAATATGAAATATTAAGTGTTCAGACGCACTACATAGAAAAATACGTTAAATGAATATGATTATACATGTACGGTGTGATACAGGTAGCAGAAGAAATATCATTGCTGCCCCAAAATTGAAAGTACATTTTTTGCCACTGGTCCTCAGAATAGTGTAGTTTTTTCTAAAAGCTTCTGAGTGATCCATTCATTGGGCACTGTTATATAATCATTATTCTCAAAGTAAAAATGAAGAATTTGGAAAATAGTTCCCCTCCCACCTTTCCTCACACCCTACCCTCCCAAAATCATTTCTGGAAAATATTTTGCTGCTATCTTTAGAAAAGGTGATGTGATAGAACTGAGTGTAAAGGTAGCCTCTTCAAAATTTTATTGAACTGCTTTGTCACCAGAATATTTAGTAGCCAGGATGTTTTTATATTACAAACAATTGGGAGATAGAATGTCTCAGTAAGAGATCTTGAAAGTCTGATTTTTTCCTAATTTGTTGCATCATGTGGTATTTAAGTAAGGACTTAAAATATAGCTGCAAGCCTTTTTAATTCCAGCAGCAGAAATATAAATATAATTGCATTGTTATATTATGGAGTGGCAGCAGCTAACAAATTGCATAGGGGGACTAAGGTAATGGGAGCCGGGAACTGTAATTTGGGGTGGAGTGGGATGGACTGTAGGGAGATAAGGAAGTAGTGACTCAAACTGTGCTGGGACTTCTGCTACTGAAAAATTCTTAACCATTTAAAAATATCTAAAGAAATTCCCATGCAAAATCTTAAACTGGATTTGTACAGAGAGCAAGTATCAGTTCTGTTGTAGGTAATAAAAAAGAAATAATTAGAAAGCCAGGAAATTCAGAGCTAAGTTTAAACTTAGAACCCAAGTGTTTTAAAATACAGTTAAGGTCACCTTTACAATCTTATCTCTGCCCACCTTGAGAGTTAAAGAAATAAAATAAAATAAACCGAGGCCTTGTCTGCAGGAGCATTGCATAAATTTAACTTGTATCCACTTTTAAACAGACTTAGGCTATGTCTACACTGGCAGAGTTACATCGCCGGCAGATACAGCACTGCTCAGAGAGCACAGAAGGAAAACTGCTGTTGTGTGTTCACACTGTCAGCTGCCTGTGCAATAGCATGTTCGCACTTGTGGCACTTGCAGAGATATTCAGAGTGGTGCACTCTGGGCAGCTATCCCACAGGAAGCATCTCTTCCTCTTCTGCCACTAAGAGTTGTGGAAGGCAGAGGGGATCGTGGGGCATCCTGGGTCCTGTCCCAATGTCCCATGATGCATTGCATCGCATCCCAGCAATCCCTGTGCTTCCGTCCGCATTTGGCGCCATCTTTCAACGGTTTCATGTATTGCATGCTCTGCCTCTTCGGTCTGCAGGAATGGATCCCGCTCTGTTGACCAATATGCTGCTCGCTCTCACTAACACGTCACGAGTGGCAGTGGAGTTATTCCTTAAACTACAAAGGCAAGAGGAGTTTGACGCTGATCTCGCCACACGTAGTAGCTATGATACAAGATTCCTTGTGGCATTCACAGAGGTGCTGACCACAGTGGAATGCCACTTTCGGCGTCTGGGATGACGAGCAGTGGCTGCTGAACTTTTGGATGAGGAAAGCCATATTCATGGGACTGTATGATGAGCTCACCCCAGCCATGCAGTGCAAGAACATGTGAATGAGAGCTGCCCTGTCCTTGGAGAAGCGAGTGGCGATTGCACTGTGGAACCTGGCTACTCCAGACTGCTACCAGTTGGTTGGTAACCAGTTTGGAGTGGGAAAGTTGACTGTTGGACTCATGTTGATGGAAGTGTGCAGGGCCATTAATTGCATCCTGCTCCAAAAGACCATGACTCTGGGCAACGTGCGTGAGATTGTGGATGGCTTTGCACAAATGGGCTTCCCTAACTGCAGAGGGCGATAGATGGCACACATATTGCAATTCTGGCACCAGACCACCTAGCCACCGAGTCCATTAATCGGAAGGGGTATTTCTCTATGGTTCTCCAGGTGCCTGTGGATTTGCGTTTCATGGACTTTAACACAGGCTGGTACGGAAAGGTGCATGACACACGCATCTTTCGGAACACTGGCCTGTTCAGGAAACTGCAAGCAGGGACTTTCTTCCCGGACGAGAAGATCACCGTAGGGGAAGTTGAAATGCCCATTTTGATCCTGGGAGACCCCGCCTACTCCTTAATGCCGTGGCTTATGAAGCCATACATGGGACACCTTGATAGCAGCAAGGAGCAGTTCAACAATAGGATGAGCAAGTGCAGAATGACTGAGTGTGCTTTTGGCCGTTTAAAGGCCTGCTGGCGCTGCCTATAGGGGAGGCGGGACCTGGCGATGACAATATTCCTCTGCTTATCGCCGCGTGCTGTATACTCCATAATAATTGTGAAGGGAAGGGTGAAAGCTTCACTTAGGGCTGGACTGCTGAGGCTCAGCACCTGGAGGCTGAATTTGAACAGCCAGAGACCAGGGCTATTAGAGGGGCGCAGAGCAGCGCCATAAGGATCAGGGGTTCCTTGAGGCAGCAATTTGAAGCTGAAATCAACTATATTTGTTGCTATGCTTGGAAATGCAGTGCTTGTAATGCTAGGAGGTGATTGTGATTGGTGAAGACGATGCACTATGAAGATTTAAGAAAATTGTCTGTTGCTTTGCAGGGCTCTGTTTGCTTTCAGTTAATGGAATAAAGATTGTTTTGGTTTGAAAGCAATTATTTTATTAAAAAACAACAACCGGAGGGGGGAGAGACGTACAAAAACACGTTTCAGAGTAGCAGCCGTGTTAGTCTGTATCCTCAAAAAGAACAGGAATACTTGTGGCACCTTAGAGACTAACAAATTTATTAGAGCATAAGCTTTCGGTTGTAGTCCACGAAAGCTTATGCTCTAATAAATTTGTTAGTCTCTAAGGTGCCACAAGTACTCCTGTACAAAAACACATCAGCATTGTGGGTGATGAGGGAAGGGAGGGTCCCAGGAGGATGTGGGGTCCCAGGATAGTTAAAGATTTGTGTTTGTCCAAGTATCATATGCAACCTTGTCCTTTAGAGTTCAGTGCAGAGGGTACTGTACTTCAGCAGGGCTAAAATGCAGAGGGATGGGTGTTGAATGCAGTGGGTACTGGGAGTTTGCAGGGCTGGTCTGTGACGGGGCAGGAGTCGAATGCAGCGGGTACAGACCAGCCAGGAGATTGATAGAGTGTGTTGGCAGTGTCTGGGACTGGGAAAAAGTTTTGCAACAGCGTTTGTAGGGGAGGGCGGGCGCAAAGCTGCTCGGGTTGTAGCGCTAGTAGCGTGTCTGCTTGGCGCTCCATAACTTTTAGGAGCTGCTCCATGGCTTCATTCTGGCGCATTGCATTCTCCTTTTGGTCCCTCTTCTCGCTGTTCCACCACTCCTTCAATTCTTGTTTTTCAGCCGCGGAGTGCATCATGACATCACGCAGAAAGTCCTCTTTAGTTCTTCGTGGCTGCTCTTCTGCGCAGCCATTCAGCTGGCGATAACAAAGAGGGAGGCTGGCTCCCAAGGTCACATCTGTGAAGCCAAAATACAACATTTTACAGAAGCAGTATTGTTTGCAACACACAGACCACTGATTCAGTGATTTAAAACACAGCCCCTATTCACATGCCTGTCACTAACTGGCTGACCCCAGGCAAGTACACATGAGTCCCAAGACCCCCAAAATGGGGAGTAACTGCAGGGGAAATCAGTGTTCCAGGACCATACTGTACAGTGGGCACATGGCTCTTGGGGAGAGTCAGCACTTGGGGGTGGGGGGGTGGAGAAAGAAGGCTTATAATCATTACGGTCCCCACATTTTCCACAGGCTGTGTTCATTAGGGAAGATATCTCGCTGCTGAGGGTGAGCAGGGAATCAAGGGAGAGTGTTCTCCAAGATTGTGGCTTCTGCCCTGGCCTTATGCGGCTCGCCTGTATGCAGCAATGGTCTCTTCTCCCCTCCCCCCCCCCCCCCCCCGTCAGTGACGGCAGAGTGGCACGGGAAAGTTATCCTTAATGGGACAATAAGCAAAGCAGCTGTGCCAAAGAACCTGCAGCAGCGGATTGCCTAGTATCTCCATGAGAGTTTTGTGGAGATCTCTGAGGCAGATTCCTGTGAAGTGAGGGAGTCAATCAATTCTCTGTTCTGCCGCTCAGACTAGGCATGTGGTGGTACGTGCATCATACAGACACAAGCCTGCTTTCTGCAATCCTCCTGCCCCCAACAACTCACTTCAGCAATTTCCATAATCAAAGCCACTTATCAGGGGCCTCCTCTCCTGTTTGCGCTTCGCCAAGCTCCGACAGCTGTGACTGGCTAGCCTCCTTCGGGGTAGAGAAGAACTCCTGGCTGCATGCATCTCTGACCTCTGAGTTGTCCCCTGCCTCTGGGTCCCCCTCCACATCCTCGTCCAAGATTTCCTCCTCCTGGCTCGGTCCACTCTTGGCTGGCACATGAGACACCGAAGTATCCAGAGTGGTCTTTGCAGTGGAGGTGGGGTCGCCACCGAGTATCGCGTCCAGCTCTTTGTAGAACCGGCAGCTTGTGGGCACAGCACCGGAGCGGTGGTTTGCCTCCCGTGCCTGGTGGTAGGTATTCCGCAGCTCCTTCACTTTGACTGTGCACTGCAATGTGTCCCGGTCATGGCCCCTTTCTGTCGTGCATTGTGAAATATGTCCGTAGGTATCATAATTCCTACGGCTAGAGCGCAGCTGGGACTGGACAGCCTCCTCTCTCCAAATGCTGATGAGGTCCAGCAGTTCGGCATTGCTCCAAGTGGGGGATTGCCTGGTGTGTGGAGCAGGCATGGTCACCTGGAAAGATGCGCTGAGACCCTTGTACGTGTCACTGAGCAAACAGGAAGGTGACTTTCAAAATTCCTAACAAATTTAAGGGGTGGGGCTCACGGTTGGTCACCTGAGGCAGGGCAGTAGAGTTCAAACCGATGACTAGAGTGGCGAGAAGAACAGGCATTGTGGGACACCTCCTGGAGGCCAATTGCAGCACTGTAATTGACCAGGGTGTCTACACTGGCACCGTGGCACTGTAACAACAGTGCAGAAAGCTGTATGCCTCTCATCGGGGTGTTTTTTTTTTTTTTACAGTGCTGCAACTGAGCAGTTTCTGCACGCTAAGTGGCTTGGCAGTGTGTACACATTTGCAGTTACACTGCAGAAAGCTGCTTTATTGCGCAGAAACTTGCCAGTGTAGACAAGGCCTTAATTAAACAGTTGCAAATCCCTATGTGGACACTATTACTTCAATTAAAGTAAAGAAGAGAATGCCTGGTTTAAACTGAAATGAGAATGTCCACATGGGGGTTTGTATTAGTTTAATTAAAACCTTTAAGTTTTAATTTAATTAAAAAAACCTATATAAATTAAATTTGTGCAACTTTCTTGTGTAGATAAGGTCTGAGACATTATATTAACCTGTGTGTTCTGGACAATTAACCAGTGATCACAAAATCTTGAAGACCTTAATTGTACAGTACGTGCACTTAATTAGGCCACCTTCATGACCATTCACAGTCGACAGAAAAAGACAAATTCTTGATTAGCCCATTAGAATACTGAAGACAGTCATTCCCCCTTCAATGCTTTGTGATAGAGCATAAAAAGCATATTAATATTACTGATTATGCTAAATAGTGTTTCAAGCCTTAGTTGTTTAGCTTACTGAAAAGAGCATGCCTGTCTAATATAGGGCTAATTTCAGCCATATTGAAAACTAGTTTTAGTGCAGAATAAAAAACCCTTTGGCAGAAACAAGTTCTAACAAATTATCTCTCTGAGACATTATTACTTATGCAAAAGAAGAACTGTGTGGTGATAATTGTACAGTCCTTTTAAACATACACATCTGTTTGTTTTTGAAAATGCTAACTAGAGTTGACTTTCCCTCACCAAAAGCATATTGAAATGGTATTTTTTTCTTCTCTCCTATATTTCTTTTAGTTAAATCGGTAACAACACAGTGTATGGTTTTTGCTGTTCTGTAGGTGCTCCTGAGTGTTGCAACTGAAATTTTTGAAATACACGGAATGAAGAGTGAGAGTTGTGGCTGTAGGGCTTCCTCCAGTGTAAAGAGACACATCTGAGGTCACCTTAGAAGTGGGTTGCTATAACTGTCTGGAAGCTGGCAACCCCAGACTGCTACAGGTCCATTGCCAACCAGTTTGGGGTTGGAAAGTCGACTGGGTAAAGTGGTGGCAGAGGTAACTGAGGCCATCAGGCATGTGGTTTACCCCAAAGTGGCTGACGCAACATTCCGGAAGTAATTGCTGGCTTTGAGAGAATGTGGTTTCCTAACTGTGCTGGGGCTATTGATGGGACTCGTGCCCATAGTTTGCCCTCCTCAAGGAGCATGTAAACCTCAAAGGATACTACTCCATTGGTACCCAGGCACTAGTGGACCACAGATGCAGATTTATGAATGTCAATTTGGGTTTTACTGGAAAAGTTTACGATGCCAGAGTTCTTCACCACTTGGGAAATCTACATTCATGGACAGGCTGGGATACTATTCACACTAAATTACATTGATGTAAACAATGTTGCTGTCCCCAATGTTGTTCTGTATTCTGGGCGACCCATTGTACCCTCTTTTGCCTTGGCTTATGAAACCATACCCTGATTTCAGAAGCCTTGGCCAAAAAAAAAAAAAAAGTTTAATTACACTCTCAGCAGGTGTTGAATGTGCTTTTGGCAGATTGAAATCACATTGAAGGTGTTTACAAACCCATTTGGATGCCAGTGTCATCAGTGCTGTCTGCATTACTATGGCTTGCTGTGCTCTTCACAACCTTTGTCAAGTCTGAGGAGAGCCATTTCCCCCTGAATGGATATATGACAGTGAGGGGATGCTGGATCAGTACCCTCAACCAGAAAGTGCAGCTACCACTGTGGGAGCTGGTTGTATGTGGGCAGCAGAAGTGGGGGATGCTTTGCATTCTCACAATATGGACTTCCAAGGCCCAATGGAAGAGGGGGAATAGTACTTGTATGAATGTGCTAGTAGGGGAAAACTGGCTCATTTATTTTGGAGGGGTGGTGTTTGGAAGTGGGGTTGGGCTTGATTGCTATGCAGTGTCAGTCTAAATGACATGATGAACAGTGAATTTGGTTGGAGGGGGCACAATGGCTGTACAGGTGGAATTTATTGAAATGTGAATTGCTGTGAACACTAAATAGAGGAATACCATTTGCTTACTAATGCTTAATTGCTCCTGAACATGTTTTTAGTTTTATCATCACAAACCCACCCACCCCCGCATAAAAGGGCAGGAAATAGTGAATACTAGACACAGTCCCATTATCGCTACAAGTCCTCATGCTCCACATTCTCCTTTCCCTTCTTTATATGTTTTCCCCTCACTTGGTGGTGGGGGAGAGAGGTGGAGGTTTTCATCAGACTGGGATGGAAGAAGAAAGACTGCATGGTGTTTAGGTGCCCTGTCCCAGCTGCTCATGAGTCTTGGATGCATGGGCTGCCCTGACATGGAGTTGTCCAAGCTACTGCTGAAGTGAGGGTACATTGCAGGGTGATCATGCTGAGGTATGTGGGAAGCAGCAGGAGCTGGTGCTCTTGCAGCCATTATTGACAGGAGTTGGTGAAGCAGTTCTGTGTTGAACTCTTATCTTCCTCCCTTAGCCATTGTTCCTGTTCTAGAAACTGCTTTGCAAGTGCTAGCTCTGCTGCTGAAACACTGTCCTCCACCTGGATGACAAGCCTGAGCCTCTCCACCTGCCTGTCAGCATGCCATTGTTCTTGTCTCTTGCCCCTCTTCTTCGGGTACTGGACCTGCTGGTCTGCCCTCTCAAGAGCATTGACCATAACTTCATCACGGAAATGTTTCCTCTTGGAACAGTCTGTGAAGGTACATGGGGCAAGATTTTGAGTTCCTGAAGAACAGCAGGCAGTATAGATTGAGGGTCCTGAAATAGGACCAGAAACACAGGGTCATTGTCTAAAGTAGTTCAATGGAGCAGGACAGAATTATTGTGAAATTTCCAGGACATAAAATGTAACAGGTCTAACATGAACCAACACATACTGTGAAGGGGGTGCTTCAGTCCTCACACTGTCTCTACACACAGCATTGTTAATTGCAGTTACAGAATGGCAGAGACAATGGTAATTTTAGAATTATAACCTTTATTCCGTTTCATAAACGTTTCATAACTAATTACCATTTGGAGTGGGGTGTGTGTATAGCGCCCTTGCTGCCAAAGGCTTTGCTCTCATTTCAGGCCTTTCATATTTTGGCAGACATAACTGTTCTTGTGGTGCCCTATTGGCAGTGGGAGATGTTATTCCAAGCTGCTGGAGGGAAACTTGCAGTGTATGCAGCTGAAGTATTCAAATGAATAGTAACTGAACAGCACATTTGAGTGGAGTGGGCTGGTCAGCTATATGGGGGGCCTGAAAAATACACCCATCCCTGCAGTGTGACTGTCTGGAGTTCCTGCTTCAAGAAAAGTTTGCAGCGATCAGCAGCCAGGATTGGGTCAGAATCCACGAGGGAATTAACATGAATTATTCTGTTATTGCTGCATAAAAACGCACTGAAATCTGTAACTTTACTCCATCCTGCACCCAGCACAGTTCTGGGAAAAAACTGCCACCACACTTGTACTTTGGAGAAATGATTTTGTGACCTGCAGAAATTGCATGGAATACCTCTAACTGAAATGGACTAGGTTTGGAAATAGAATACTGTTTCCCAAACACACACACGCAGTTCACTAATTACGGGTGGCTGCATAGACCCAGGAGACGTGATTGCAGAGTGGCAAATTTCTAAATAATGAAAGGAAAACAAGAATAACCCTAGCAAACCTTGGTGATTTAACAGTTAAAATAACCTTTACAGCTGTTTATGAATGTTTGAAATTCCAAGTCACTATTTTAAACTCCACATGGTGGGAGGAAAGGGAAGAGGGAGTGGGAATGTCTTGGTGTTGTGATACAATCTGCCGCTAGTGGCCAAATGTTGGTAGCCAGGCTTACCATTTTTGCTTCCCTCCCATTACTGTCAGAATAAACTTTTGAGTCGTACACTTACCAAGCTCTGGAGTGGCTTCTGTTTCCACTGGATTCTCTGCAGGCTCGGCAGCTGGCTGTTCCTCGTGGGGTTGGGGTGGGGCAGTGTCAAACAGCTCTTTTGAGTAGAGACCGAGAATTTGTTGTTGGTCCTGATCCACTGTCTGCTCTGGGACTGGTTTCATTAAGAGTCACTTCATGCTCCTGACTAGGAGCCTGCTGCTGGCTCCCATCAGTCCCCAGGCTGGATTCAAGGGCCAGCAGGGCACCATACTGGCTGGCCAGGTCGTCATGAAGCACGGTTGGCTCCCTGCTAGGTGCAGTGCCCAGGATCTGGTCAAAGTCGTCATAAAATGGGCATCTTGGTGAGTTGCCTGAGGTGCAGTTCTTGTCCCTGGTCTTCCGGCACTTGCTCTTCAGCCTCTTAATATGCTCCCTGCACTGATCACCTGTCCAGAAAATCTTGGAGAGCTGGCAGTTTTTAGCTATCTGCTGGCTTGTGTGATGATAGTTCCTTCACATTAAAGTTTGTCATACTTGATGAAATGGGAGTCACGGAGCAAGGGGATTGACATACAGAGGAACTGGCAGGATTGTTGCTCCCATTTTGCTTCCTAGGCCATATTCTCCACTTGTCTGCCAGTTGGGCAAGTCATTCAGGCATGTCATTCAGGCAATCGTTCTCCCTTTCAGTCATGCAGAGGAATTGCCTCCCTCCTTTTTCTGCTTATTGTAGAAATTGGGATGCAAAGGAGAAGTGGGGAGGCAGAGAGTAAGAATGTGATTGTGGAAAGTTTAGATTCCTTTATTGAGGAAAGGGGGAACTGAACTGTGAAGTGGTGGGTAGGAGAAATTGAATTGACATATCAGGGTGGGAGGCAGTGGCTTTGGGTATGTCGTGGACATTTTTCAACTGGTCTAGTAAGTTCCTTTGTATAGGTGCAGGGGCAGTTTTTTAGTCCCTATGTTTGAGCTTTTAAAATGTTATAAAAATCCACTTTCACTCCAGTGATTTCAGTAGAGGGAAGCTGAAAACATATTGTTGAAGTTTAACCTTGAAGAAAATGGTCTGTACTTTTGTCAGCCTGCTCCTGCCCATCTTTTCATTCATTAATCAAACAGGCTTTATCCTCAAAGTACATTATTGGAATATTTTATGCTAGTTAAGCACAGGTGTAGAAAAAAGATTCTCTTGCCAAAGAAATTGCTTACATGGGAACTTAAAAATAAGCTGCTCATGTTTGTGGTACAGTAGAGAAGCTGTAGATTTAGCATTTATTCTGCTTACAAAAGAAACACTGTGCAAGTGGAGGGGATACTACCATTGTAGGTAGTTCTAAATAACACATTTCTGCAGAAAACAGGAATGCAAAGAGGTCCCAATTAAGCCATACATGGTCCTTAGTGTGCATTGTTGTCTGGGATTTCCTGCAAGATCTTTCTGTGAAGTAGCAAGGGCATACTTAACACAGAAACAACACAGTGAAGCCATTGTGTTCAGGTGCAGGAACATTTTAGGTTTTTTTTTTTTTTTTTAAATCTTACCTGGCAATGTATTTAAATAGCTAGTCACATTAGGAAATAATTATTGATGTACATGTATCCAGCACAAATACAATACTGGAGGTAGAAAACTGTTTGTTTTGAATAAAGTTTTAAGTTTTTCTGCAGCATGTGAAGTTCCCTCCCTTTTAACTCTGTTTTTATTAAATGGACCAAAAAGTGATGCAGTAACTAAATTACTGCAAATGCAAATTGCTGATCTCCACCCTGGACACTGTCCCTACATTATAATTATTTTAAAAAATTCACAAACTGGCTGCAAATGTAATAGTAAGTATATCACATGATCTTTGACAGTTATAAACCTCATCTCTGCATACCTCCTCTCTTGCACCATCCTTTGTCATCATTTGTGGTGCTGTCTTTTTCAATTGTAAGATTTAAGCAGGGCAGATTTTTGTCTATAAAATGCCATACGTGTCTGTTGTTTAAATGCTATAATTCTTTCCCATGGTATTCTGCAGCTACATGAAGAGACATTATATTGCATTTATTTATGCTTATAAACCATGGAAAAATCTGTTTGCATTGCCACCACTTTCAGAGGTGGTCATGTAAGTACCTGGTACTTAGTTTTCCCCTCAGGTCTCCAAATTGAACCCTGACTTTTACAAAGGGTTTGGATACCCTGTGAAATTTCTGTAAAATTGGAGTTACCTGGTTGTAAAGGGCACATAGTCTCCCTGATTTTATGCTGACAACAAAAATTGTGTTAGAACCTTTTCAATTCAAAATAGTGAATTTTCACTTTATGGTGAATGTGGAGAAAATGCAGAGATTTGTGCATGGCAGTTTTATTAGTATTTTACTACTTCAAGTATTACTATTTTGTTTATCTTTGGGTTGATATGCTAAAGATATAAATTTAAGGGCTCATTTGTCTGAGTAGTCCCATTGACTATTTTTGCCACTTGAGTGAGCTATTTCAGGAACAGGCCTGTAGTTTAACAAACCATGGAACTTTGGGAGACTTATTTACAGACTGATTGGAAATACTTCAGACACTGGAATATGAGTTTTCTTATGTTCCTTTCTATTTTATTGTGATTAAAAGTAGAGTACTGATCTAGGGTAGAAGAGAGAGTTTTACCTAAAACATCCATTTTTCTCCTGTAACTTCTGTTCCCTACTCCACTATACACCACACATGTGTTCAGCACATTTGTGTAGCTTTACAAGACGCCTGCAATCTAGTGCAAGCTGACTTCATTGTATAAAACAGAACACACGTTCATCGCAATACATTCAGTTCCCATCACTCTGGTAAGCAGGCACCTAAAGTTTACTCCTAAGCCACCCGCGTTGTGAGTCATTCTGTCCAGTGTTTGAGTAAGAATGGGTTGCTTGCATTTGAAGTTAATAATGTAATATATAAACGTATTCTTTAGTAATCATTCTAATCATTTGCTTATTTAATTCAGGATTTCATATGATGAGGCTTTTATTATGGCCAGTGACCCATTGGAAGGCTTTCATGAAGTGAACCTAGCTTCTCCCACTACACCAGATCTTCTTGGAGCGTATGAGCCAGGGTCTCAGGAACCAACTACCTCACCCAGCGTAATCTACCGCCCACATCCTTCTGCTGTGTGCTCTACACCTATCCAACCCAATGCATTAAATGTTTCTGACCTTCCCACACAACCTGTTTATTCATCTCCAAGGCACCTAAATTGTGGGGAAACATCAGGCATCAAGTAGGTTATTGATGATGACTAACATCTGATTTATTTAAATGCAAATCTTGTTAATTTATTTAAATGGTTTACATAGCATGTCTTCAGTAAAAATATTATGAATATCTTTAATATCCTATGTTAAATTATGCTTATAGTGGCACATTTAACAGCAAAACTGACATTTCTAAAAGACTTATTCCTCTCAATGTGTGTTCTTATTTAAATAAAGAAATGTCATTTCTTTCCAGCATCAGTGTTACAGACACGGTTCCTTGTTCTACCTCTGGACCCCAGAGTGGGTCATCCAAACACAGTAATTCCAGAAAGGAGAGCAATACTGCAGAGAGAGAGTTTTTGCAGGGTGCTACACTGACGGATGTTTCTGAAGGGAATGAAGATATTTTTGGGCTGAGTACAGACAGTCTGTCTCACTTACGGAGCCCATCTGTACTGGAAGTAAGAGAGAAAGGCTATGAGAGATTGAAAGAAGAACTTGCAAAAGCTCAGAGGGTAAGATTTGTTTTATTGTATTCTCTAATGATTTCTGCTTGCAGAATAGAGAGAGATTTGTACTGTCATGAACTTTATGGGTCAGAAATTGAACAGTCTGGGTCCCCCAGTTTTTCAGGATTATCACGACATCATTATTTTATGTAATCTGATCCCGAATATCTGCAGTGATGATGACTCAAACCTCCTCTGGTAGAGTGCTCAAGTATTGATTCTTCTTCTTATGAAAATCTTTTTCTGTAATGTCTAAATTAAAACATTTTTCTTTCCTTAAACTTAGGCCATTCCTCCCTTCTGAGAATAAGAATAATTCCCTTCTGTTCTAGTGTTACCTTGTAGATATTTATAGACACTGATAATATACCTCTTGAGGCTTCTCTCTCCCACACTACATAAATGTAGCAGCTGCCATAGAAAATAGAAATATTTTAGAATACAGGTTTTCACATACTACAATGATGTATCATAGGAATGCATGTATATGAAAGAAGAAATAAGAACATCAGTGGCACTCTTCACGCTACCATTATGCCATACTTCGAATGGAATGCTGTCTTCTGTCAGGTGGAATAGCTTTGTTGTTAAAGTGTGTGACTGGGAACCAGAACATCTGGTTTCATTTCTTGTTCTTGCTGCAAACTGACATGTAACCCAGGGAAGTCCTTTAAACTCTGCTTCTGTTCCTTATCTGTAAAATGGAAGTAATACTTTTTTATTATGCAATGTGCAGAGATGTAATTCATTAGTATTTGTAAAGCGCTTTGCCTTCCTTGGATGGAAGGTGTGCTATATAAATGCAAAGCATTATTACTTATTGTGTTAACACCACTTTGTCTTTCTTAGAATTGCTAGTTTCCTGGTGGATGTTACCCAGTTTGTAGATGTGCTGTCTTTTCCCTCTCTCCACATTTATTTGTATTTAACCCCATCTTGCCACATGTTTGGATCAGTCTTCCTGAATGCTTCCCCTCCCCCCCCAGTGTTGGATGTTGTCATTAATTCTGTCATGGCTGAATTTACCCCTTCATTATGATTGTTAATGTAAATTTTAAATATGGGTTCTCATATTGTTCCAGATATTGAGATTTTTCCACTAAATAATCGTTCTTAGCCAACTTTCCATTCTTTGTTATGGTGTTTTATTTTGTTGGAATTTGGCAAACAAAACAAAACCAAAAAAACAACTGTGGTTAAGTTTTTGGGGAAAGTCAATCACTGTCACCAACCAGTTGTCAATTCATTGTAGTTTTCTAAGTTTAAAGTTCCACTTTACAGAAAAACCCCAAACACTTGAAAGTACGCAGATGCATAGCTAGGGTTACCTAAACAACTTCAGTGTAGCCCTGGTCACCATTGTCACCATGAGAACAACCAGAAAATCTGAGATAGCCTTATCTGGGAAGTTTTTAAATTGGGAAACTAACATCAACCTAACTACCTAATGGGGTCCAATATTCATGTATGTATTTGAATATACCTTCTCTCTCATCTTTTTGAGACGCTGCTGGCCAAAGTTATCAGAGTGAACAGGGCATGTACAACACTGATAGTGTGTTTCAGGACATATAAAATCTGTTACGCTAATGATTTGGATGGTGGTGGAAAACCCACTTCTTCCCTCAGAGAGGCCAGACATTAGGCACTTCTCAAGATGCCTGGCACCATCAGCAAGGTTGCAAAAAGGAAATATCCTAGAATTTCTGGGGGTCTCAGTGACAGTTATGCTTACTCTGCTTCCGTCTAGATGAGCCACCACATCCAAAGCTGCTTATAAGATTGGGGGAAAGTTGGGGTCTGATATAAGAGCCAGGGTTGCATTCAACTTTATTCTAGGCATTTCTTGAATTTAGATATCCTAAAGCATTCTCCTGTCCACAGATTTTTCCTCTTGCAAATTTAATTTTGTCTGAACTCTTTGTGAACCTCCTTTTGAACTTATTCCTGCTGTTTCCACTTTCTCTTTTTAATCCTTAATCTTATTCCTAGTGGCTGTCTCCTGATAAGAGTGCTGGAGTTGGTAGGAAGGTTGATTAAAGCTCTCTAGTTATTTATTGGAATTAAACTGTCTCTTTCTTTAAATTTAAATGTCTCTGGCACCAATTTAGTGCTGCGAGTGTGCATTCCATAAATAAAAAAAAATACATATAACATACCAATATAAAGGACTGCCCATCCCTCCATGACAAACAGTCACCAGCAAGTATAATAAGAATTTTATAAAACACAAACCCTCAAACCCACCCCTTTCCAAAAGCCTTCTACAAATAAAATAACCATTTGGCAGCATATTCAGAAGGTCAGCAAAGACAGGCTCAGGTGGACCAATGCAAAAAAGGAATCTTTGTAGTGAGAACTTGAGTTGACTCAGTCTCATCAACTTCATACTGAAGATAACAGGGACATAGAGTTAATCAGTGCAAGTATGCTTTCACTTCAACCCACAATGGCGTCTTTTGTGTGGGCTGTTCAAGTTTGCAACTCATCAGCTGTATTCCTTCATTAAAACAAATATCAAGAAACTCAGATGATTAGCTGAGCATGGTTATTTCAAGACTCACTGACTCAGTAAACTTGTACCTAAGACCTTTTCCAGTCATGTCTTTATACACTTATTATATCTGCCAACCTCAGATTGAGGTGCTTGTCAAAAGTGGTTAAGAAAAATAAGCCAACCACATTTAGATGTCATCCAGATGAATAGTGACCATATCTTGATGTACAGCATTCCATGACCTGTTGGAGAGTGCCAGAGAATGGCTTCAAGTCAGTTCCTTTTGTTTGTTCCCCATCTTAAGTGATTGGCATCTCAGAATTGTCTTTTGTTGGGAGCTTATCTGGAATATCTGATTATGCTGTGGCATTTCAAGGAAAACCAGGCTTCTCATAAACAGATGAGTGCTGAGAGCAAGCCTCTTGGTCCTTAAGCAATTAAAGGTGAAGTGCAGATCCTGGCAGACTGTGTTGGCATACTTTATCAGTTGTATATACACCTCTACCCAGATATAACGCTGTCCTCGGGAGCCAAAATATCTTACCGCGTTATAGGTGAAACCTCGTTATATCGAACTTGCTTTGATCCACCGGAGTGCACAGCCCCGCCCCTCCCGGAGCGCTGCTTTACCGCGTTATAACATGAATTCGGATTATCGAGTCACGTTATATCGGGGTATAGGTGTATGTGCTCCTATATTAACACTTTGTTCATGAAGATCTAGTCAGATAATAAAAGCACTACCATTGTTATCTATCTGCATAGGGAGACTATTTTTGACTTTTGTTAAAAGTCTGGGTGAAATAATTCCATAGTAATTTTGTGAGTTTTCAGGTTTAAAATTAGTTGATTTTCTCCAAGTAGCTTATCTTTTTTATTTTTTAAGTAGCTAGGTGGGGAGTGCCACTAAACCAGCTGTCTCAGCGTGTGCTTTTTATTTCTCATTACTCACAGGCTGAGTATAGCTAACGCCTTGGCTACACTTGCAGATGTACAGCGCTGTGAGTTAAACCTGACTTTGTACAGCTGAGTAGGGAAAGCGCTGCAGTCTGTCCACACTGACAGCTGCCCAGTGCACTGTCGTGGCCACATTTGCAGCATTTGCTGCGCCATTGGGAGCGGTGCATTATGGGCAGCTATCCCACAGAGCACCTCTTCCCATTCTGGCGCCGTGGGTTGTGGGAAGGGGGCGTGGGTGAGGGGCATTCTGGGTCCTGTCCTAACGCCCCGTGATGCATCGCTTCACATCCCAGAAATCCCTTTGTTTCCGTCCACCTTTGGCGCCATCTTTCAACGGTTTCTGTGCAGCGCGATCTGTCTACGGGAAATGGAGCCCGAACTGCTGAGGCGTATGCTGACGAGTCTCGCCAGCATGTCACATTTGGCTGTCCAACTATTCCTTAAGATCCAAAGTGAGAGTGAGGAGTCTGATGATGCTATTGAGCCGCGTAACGCGTAGGACACGAAATTGCTTGTGGCATTCACGGACATGCTCAGCACCGTGGAACGCCACCTTTGGGCTTGGGAAACCAAGCACCGAGTGGTGGGATCACATCGTCATGGAAGTCTGGGATGACGAGCAGTGGCTGCAGAACTTTCGGATGAGAAAAGCCACTTTCATGGGACTGTGTGAGGAGCTCACCCCTACCCTGCGGCGCAAGGAAACGAGATTGAGAGCTGCCCTGCCAGTGGAGAAGTGGGTGGCTATTGCAATCTGGAAACTGGCAACTCCAGACAGCTACCGGTCGGTCGCAAACGAGTTTGGAGTGGGAAAGTCGACTGTTGGAATCGTGTTGATGCAAGTTTGCAAGGCCATTAATCGCATCCTACTCAGAAGAACCGTGACTCTGGGTAACGTGCAGGACATAGTGGATGGCTTTGCACAAATAGGGTTCCCTAACTGTGGAGGGGCGATAGATGGGACGCACATTCCTATTCTGGCACCACCCCACCTAGGATCTGAGTACGTTAATCGGAAGGGGTATTTCTCTATGGTTCTCCAGGCGCTTGTAGATCACAGTGGGCCTTTTATTGACATTAACACAGGCTGGCCCGGAAAGGTGCATGACGCACGCATCTTTCGGAACACTTGGCTGTTCAGGAAGATGCAGGCCAGAACTTTTTTCCCAGTGCGGAAGATCACACTAGGGGAAGTTGAAATGCCCCTTGAAGATCCCGCTTACCTGTTAATGCTGTGGCTTATGAAACCCTATACAGGGAGCCTTGACAGCAGCAAGGAATGGTTCAACTACAGGCTGAGCCGGTGCTGAATGACTGTGGAGTGTGCCTTTGGACGTTTAAAGAGCCGCTGGCGATCTCTGTATGGGAAGCTGGACTTGGCCGAAAACAGCATCCCCGCGGTTATATCCGCGTGCTGTGCCCTCCATAATATTTGTGAAGGGAAGGGTGAAAGCTTCACTCAGGCATGGACCTCCGAGGTTCAACACCTGGAGGCTGAATTTGCACAGCCAGAGAGCAGGGCTATTATAATATATTTACAGGGGCCTAGCGCGGGGCTGCAAGGATTAGGGATGCCTTGAGGGAGCAATTTGAGGCTGAAAACCAGCAGTGATATCTGGTGCCCTGCACGGGAGTGAAGTGCAGTAGTTCCAATCTTTAGGAATCAGTGCTTGCTAAGCAGACAAGCAGACTTGCAGTGCCTGTTTATTTCCTGGGCTAAGAAGTCTTTTACTTTAAGCAATAATAAAGAACGTTTTCAAAGCCAAAAAATCCATTTATTGAAAAGAAACAAGGGGGTGGAGTGGGGAACGGTACAATCACAGATTCGTGTATGTCCTGTCTGGTATGCTGTGCAGTGAGTGCTGCACTTCAGGATAGCTATACTGTATGGTGATGGGGGTTGAGTGCAGAGGGTAAGGGTCATGGTTTTCAGGGCTGAGTGGTGAAGATACTGGTGTTGGAGACAGCGGGTGGTGTGAAGAACACGGAAGTTGGGGAAAGTGGGTTGGAGGTGACAGTGGGGCACAATGGAAAGAGTTTTGGGACAAGGGCTGTGGGGGGGGAGGGGTGGCGTTTGCGGTACTGCTCCTCTTTCTGCATGGCTACGAGCTCCTGGATAGTGTCTGCTTGGCGCTCCAGGATGTTTATGAGCCGATCTGTGCTTTGCTGCCGGTGCGCTGCGTTTTCCTGGCGGATCCTGCTTTCTCTCTCCCTCCAGTTCTGTGCTTTCTCTTTCTGTTTAATAGATTGCGCATCACTTCTTGCAGCATGTCTTCTTTGCTTTTTCGCAGTCTCTGAGCAGGCGATAAGAGGGACAGCTGAGGTCTCAAGGTTGATGCTGCTGTAGAAGCAAAATGCAACGTTTAACAGAGGCAGCATTGTTTATACCAGACAGAGTAATGATTCCCCCCGCACTTAAGGAGTAGAAAACAAACAAGGTCTACACAATTGCATAATTTTCCCATCCGAAACAGAGCGCGCACATCCCACGGGAGCCTCAAAATGGTGAGTAAGAGGGACTGATTGTTTCAGGGCTGCACTGTCCTCTGGGTTTCTGTGCCTTGGGGAAAGCCAACATCTTCAGGGGGCACCTACACTGAACACTGTCCCAACATTTTCCACAGGAGTTCATCCTGGACGATATCTTGCTGCTCAGGGTGACTTGGGAAGCAAGGGAGGGTCTTCTCCTGCAATGCGGTTTCCACTCTGGCCCATATGCAGCTTGCCTATGTGCAGCAATGGTCCCCCAGCCCCTCGCGGCACAGTGGCGCGGACACGTTAGCCTGGCTGGGACAAGGACCACGGTGGCTCTCCCAATAAACCTGTGCAAGCGCATTGCATGCTTTCTGGATGAGACATTCGAGGAGATTACCGAGGCTGCTTACCGCGATGTGATAAACCACATCAATGCACTATTCTGCATCTAGGCAGGCATGCATAACCCTCCTCTCCCAAAGAGCCTGCACTGAAAAAATTCCTTCCCGAAAAAAAAAATGCTTACCGGGAACCTGCTCTTCTGTTTGTCCTCCACCAAGTACCGATCGCTGTGACTGGCTACCTTCTTCCTGGCTCGAGAAGAGCTCCTGGCTGCATGGCTCCAGGGATTCCGGGGTGTCTCCATCCGGCCCACCACCCTCACTCCCGTTTTCCTCCTCCTCCCTCTGCCCCCACACTGGCTCTGAAGTGTCCATGGTGGTGCTCAGAGTGGAGGTGGGGTTAATCCCAAGTATCGCATCCAGCTCTTTGTAGAATCGGCAGGTCGCGGGGGGAGCACCCAAGCGGCCGTTTGCGTCGCGGGCTTTGCGGTAGTCACTCTGCAGCTCCTTCACTGCAGGGCGTCCCGGTCATGGCACCTTTCCATCATGTCCTTTAATACCTTCCTGAAGGTATCATAATTCCTACGGCTGGAGCGCAGCGTCCTCCCCGCAAACACTGATGAGGTCCAGCAACTCGCCATTGCTCCATGCTGGGGCTCGCTTGGCGCGTGGAGGCATGGTCACCTGGAAAAATTCGCTGATAGCACTCCACTCCATGCCATGCCGGGCTGAGCACACAGGAAGGGGATTTTTAAAATTCCCCGGGAATGTAAAGGGTGGGTCACATGGTTGGTTACCTGAGGCCAGGGCAGTAGAGTTTGAACTGATGACCAGAGTGGCTAGAACAGGCATTGTGGGATACTGCCGAATACTTCTGGAGGCCAGTCACAGTGCATTGGGCGGCCACACTGGAGCCGCAGCGGCAGCGCAATACACGCTATTCCTTTCAGGGATGTGGAGTACATGCAGCGCTGCAACCAAGGAGATACAGCGCTGCAAATGCCTTGCCAGTGTGGACGGGGAGTGAGTTACAGCGCTGGGGGCGGCTTTACAGCCCTGCAACTCGCAAGTGTAGCCAAGACCTAAGTCTTCAGTAACAGCTTCAAACATAAGAGAGAGCCTTTAGCATCTGTCTAGATATCTTTGCTTTTAAAGCACATCAACGCAAAATATTTAGCTTGTTTGACAATGTAATATTTAGTGTACTATGTTCCTCCTAAATAACAGCCTGGAAACTTGCCCAACAGGATTTAAGATTTGACATGTCTAGCCAAACTTCTAAGAGCATAGGCTATGTATGGTGTCCTCTGCTTTTTTGTTATGTTTCAGTAACGTAGCCAAAACTGAACTCCTGCTTGGACAATTTTATTGTTTAAATAAGTTTACATCCTTAGTCTTATTACTTTGACAGCCTACACTGAATCTTAAAAAGGTAGTCTTTCCAATCACCACAAGCTGAACAGTTTTAAAAAAAAAAATCCATGTATCTAAACCACAATATTTTATGTTAATTCTGTCACTTTAAAGGTTTAAAAGTCGGCAAAACTAGTTTTACCTTTCAATGTGACTTTAAGATAATGCTTGACCTAATGTTATTTTAACTTCCTTTTGAGGCTTACTGATGCATGTAATGTTTCCTTTACAAACAGTGAAGTTGAAAACTAAGTGCTGGTATGTTCCCTCTCCATTGTAGAAACATACGAGGCCTGAATATTCACCACTCCTGGATCAAAACCTGCCTTTTCCCTTCTTCAACTCCCCTACTTTTTCCTCGAGAAATACAGTTAAACAAAAAGGAACATGAGTAAATATAAACTTGCTGACCTTCAGTGTTGTCTTCCCTTGGGTTTATTTTTCTGTTTAATTCCTTTATTGTACTTTGTTTCTCTCCTTTTATTTCCATGGTCTTCCTCTTCTTTTTCCTCTTTCTTTCTGTTCTCCCACCACAAGATATGCATCTGTCTCCCTCCCTAACCTCTTTCATTTTTCTACAGCATTCTCTTTGGGAAAGCTAGCTGCTTGTGTGTGGAACAATAGATATTAAGTTGGGAGATATACCTTAATTGCTGTGCCTTTGCATGCATAGTACCTCTCGAAATACAATCTTTCAAAAAAGTTAAGTCTGCAGATCGGAAAAGCAAAAAATGAAACTTTCACACAAACAAACCCAAAATAAACACAACTCCCAAATAAAATAAAAAAAATCTACAAATTCCAAACTAGGTGGGCCTATAAGTGTGCCCTGAGGTTTGTCAAACTTTAGTTGTCCAAAAGCAGGATATTAGAAAATTTTGCTGCCAGTGTTATCCTAGGAATTGAGAACAAGAGCTTAATTTGATGCTACAAAATGAGATGTGGTTTCTCATGCCTATGTTGTAGGGTGTTTAATCTTTGGAAGACAATTGGGAACACCTTCAGTTGCATCCAGAACTGTATAGGAAGCCAATGCAGAGATTTGGGCATTGTTTCTATGTCTTCATAGTGATTTCCTCCTCCAAAGGGGTGGGCAGGTGGGCAGCTGAATATTCTGGGTGATTTTCAAGGGAAGTCTGATAGAGTGTATTAGAGTATTCTATTGTGGCAGTGACAAAATTGTGAATGGCTGAGTTCTACATCATAGGGGAGTGGCTGTAGCCTCATGTCCCACTGTGGGGAATGTAGGGTGCTAAGACCCAAAGCTGTAATCTGAGAATTCAGAAACCGTGATGGCTTCAAGAATACCCCCATTTTAAAATATCTAAAAAAAACATATTACTGTGTATTCAGTGGTGCTATTTTATTGCTTTCATTGAGTGTCATGAGTAGGGTAAGCTGATGATTCGAGCCAATTGAGTGTAAGCCCCACCAAAAATATCACACGTATGTAAAGTGATGTACTGTGAAGTGCAGTGTCACATGCTCCCATTTGGAGACTTAGTGGGACACCTGGAGGCTTCAGTAATAGTGGCTGCCAATGAGGTAGTCTAGCTCTATGTAACATGGACTGAGAGCAGCAGAGGGAGGCGGAGGGAATACAGGCATCAGTGGAGCTGTTTCAGATCACATGCACACCCTCCCTGCTACCTCTTCTGCTTTTCCAGACCCATCAACAAGTGGGGTGGAAGGATTTCTGAGACTTGTGTTGGATGTCCGGTAGAAGGGAAAAGAGTTCTGAACTTGGAGTCTTGGATAGGAGAGAGCTTAGAGCTGAGGTGGGGGGTAGTTCAGAGCTATGGCAGGTTAAGTAGGAAGATGAGGGCTTCTTGACTGTGGAGATAAATTGTTGGGGTGTATGTGGAGTTGGTGGGAGTTGGTTTGGAGTGAGCTGATGTAGTCTGGCAGGCTGTGAGTTTGAAGGGGGATGGGTTTGGTTGGCACAAATGAGTGCAAGGGGACTTGAGAGTCAATTGGTTAATGAGTTGGTGTACATGGGGAATGGTAGATTGAAAGAGGAGAGATTGTGATAAAGACAACACCAAAGGCATTAAAGTGACATATATACTGTTTTCTCCCACCCTGCCCTTTCTTGTAAAAGGTCCCAGGTTTTCATTTTGAAAGGGCCAAGCAGTGGGTGAAGGACGAGAGTGCCCCCCCTTTTTTTCTTCCCACTTCCTCACCAACCTCCCCTATATCTATCAAAATACTCCAAACCCCAGTGTTTCAGTGTTTCACTTTGAAAACATGATCAACCTGGGCACTGTGGGAGGTTGCTACCTGCAGCACTACCACTTTTTTGGGCTCCAGCTGCCACTGTTCCGGACTGTGTGCAGTATTCTAATGTCAGGAAGGACTGGCAATAGGAAGACTCTTCTGAGCTTTTCCTTTCATTTATAAAGTATATTCAAGAAATCTTAGACCATATTCTCATTTACACTAAGACTTCTTTACGCTGCTCGGCTCAGTGTTAAGATCTTAAAGTGGGAGCAAATGTAATTTATGCCCACTTTACAATGTTCTGGCAGTGTAAAGGGGCCTATAGGGGTCTTAGTGTAAATAAGATTAAGCCTCCCACTCGCCAAGTTTTAATGTTATAGTAGACAGTTATAAGTAGCATTAAACTGATTTGATTTGACTGCATATTTCTGCCTTTACAAGGAGCAGGGATATAACTAGAGTGTTGTTTTGGAGTTAGCTAGAGCTGTACTGTAAGGCGGCTCCCTGGAGACAAAACTTTATATTAAAAAGATTCTGTGAGAACGGAGACTCTTCTTCAGACAAATGTTTTTCTTTAAAGGGAAAGAAAATAAAACATTTCTTTAAATTAAATTAAAAATGTGAAAGGTGTATATTGGCTATATGGCTATATCAAGCACTAGTGGAAGCAGTACTCATATTGTCACAATACAAAACTTATGAAATAACCAAACCTTATAGAATTCTTTTTATATATTCTTCTTTTGGTTTCTATATTCTGTTTCAGTGAATGTAGTCTTCTGTATTTCAGGAAAGAAGCTTTTTGTACTTCAGAGAATTTTGGAAACACATATTTAGCTTAGTTGTATTTTTAGATCAGACTGACAGGTTGCCATGTAGAAGGAAGTATTAGGTATACATTTTCAGCATTAATGTTATTGCCTCTAGTGTTAAGTTTAATGTTTTGAAAGGTTTTATTTAGCAAAGATTATCTGTTCCACTGATTTACTTGTGGCAGAGCTTTAAAAGCCCACAAACTACTACATTAAGTTAGAATAAATAATTTTCAATTTTCCATAGGAGCTGAAATTAAAAGATGAAGAATGTGAAAGACTTTCTAAAGTGCGAGATCAACTTGGACAGGAATTGGAAGAACTTACAGCTAGTCTGTTTGAGGTTTGTTTGAGTCTTTGCTGTGATATAATTAAAGGAGACTGGGCAAGGTGTGTTATGTAGCATCAGTACATTGTACGGTGATACAGAAAAATCAAGCTTGTAAAAGAATTTGTGGTCTCAAGGCTTGGGCCTGTTGAAGTGGAGACTTGAGAGCAAGAAATCATATAGCTTTACATGTATATAAGAGCGAGATCTCATTAGCCTTGTTAGTCTGCCTATTGCACCCAAAATGAGGGATGTAAGAAAAAATAGTCCAGAAAGCTTAAAATGTGTCATTCTTCTCTTTTGTATAACCATTTTCTATCAAAGCCAGATTATCTGTCTAGAAGATTGCATAAAAAAAGAAGTAAATTTGGGGCCACAATGCGGGGCACAGAAAAATGAATGTTCCTGATGGAAGTGCGGTATAACTCGTCATGCTTCCAGCTTTTAGATTTGGGGCCAGGTGCATTTCTCCCCAAAACTTTGAAATAAAGCTATTAAATATACACAGTTGTTGTTTATGTGCATTTGTGTAGCCAGTCAATATAGGATCTGGTTGCACAATCAGAAGCATAGATATCAAAGGGATCTCTAAAGTTAAGATCAGGACAGTGGTGCCATCATAAAGAGAATGAATTTGTGTTCTCTCAGGAAACCATTCTAAAGATATATGTATACTTAAGGAAGGTAGCATCCAGAGGACTAGTATCATTTAAAAAAAAAATTGAGTTCAGAGGCATATAATTGGAAAAGAATGAATAGAAGACTAGAAAGAGTAAGGTAGAAGTGTGTGTGATGGTAAATGAGAAGGGAGAGGGGAAAATGAGATAAATTGGATAAGTATTTCACATAAAAATAAATATACCTCTGAAGCATTAAATTGATGCCATCTCACAGCATCATGAAAAAGTGTATTATTTAATCTGTATTTGATATGCAAAACATGAAATATAGGCCATTTAGTAACTACTCTGTAATGTGTTTAAGCTTTCAACATTCCCAAATGTTAACATACCACTGAAGTTTTACTTCTGTGATTACTTCACTAGGGCCCCGGGGCCCTGATCCTGCATTGGGATCCACAAGCCTGGATCTTTGTGTCTATGCAGAGTCTCATTAGCTTCCTTGGGTCATTGAATGGGCACAGGGGCTTGTACTAGTGTAACCTATGTAGAGGAGAGGTAAGTCAATCTACTTACCAATTCTGTGCTATGGAGTTCCTCTCTCTGACTTAAAGGATTTATACAGACCATGAATCCCTATCATCGCAAGAGACTACACCTGGATTTTCTATAGAAACCATCTAAATACTAAAAGTGGAAATTATAAGAAGATTCACTTTTTCTCATCTTGGGAATCCAGTACCAATCTTTACCATAAGCAAGTTATGTGCGCACACGCAATTCATAATTTTAAATTCCTTTTTATGAATAACATTCCAAAGATAAACGGTTACAGCACAGTGTTACAATGCACCCTAGCTAGATGAATATCACTAACTAGAAATTGTGTTGTTTTCCTTGAAATTAAGAATATAACACAGGACCTAAACCTGAAGCTACATACATATATTATAATGCCATATAAAATAAATTGGGACTCTGACAATCGGAGATCTTCTGCCTTCAGATAGGCTCACCCTGAGTATTATATTGACAAATAAGTAAAATTGACCAAGAAGGTAAAAAGTTTAGTTATACTATATAACCAACTATTTCAGCATCCACGCTATTGCACGCACAAACTTCAAATAAGAAAGAAAAGAAAACTTGATAATTACCGCAGCTGTTAGGCTCACACACTGTCTTTGGTTCAATGATGTCCTGAAGACATTTGGCCTCCAGTCTACAATTCCTTCTTCGTGGTGTTTCCCAGTCTAAATCTTATTGACTTCTGTAAAATTACAGGAAATGGCACTGAGATTCAACCCAGAGATTCAGTCTGGGTTACCCCGACAGCTCTATCTTCTCCCTGCAGGGCTGGGTGGGATCTGACTGGTGCTCCAAATCGCTGCCAGTTTTGTAACTCTGACAGATCTCACTACTGATTGGCTTGCCACCTTGTCTGGGAATGTTTCCATATCAACTCAGAGCGAGTAGAAACAGCAGCTGTAATTACAGCATAGTGTGTTTGGCTGAACACCATGATGTAAGAAAAAAGAAATGGAGGTTACCTTAGCACAGGGGTCGGCAACCTACGGCACGCGAGCCGATTTTGAGTGGCACGCAGCTCCCTGCCGCAGTCCCGGCCCCCAACCCCACTCAGCCCCCCTGCCTACCGCTCTCCCCTGCTGGGGCAGGAGGCAGAAGCTTGGTTCTGCGGCAGCCAAGCTTCCCCCATCCCCCTTTTCTTCCCCCAGCTGTGCTTTCCGGCCCCTCCTCCTCTCTTTCCCTCTGCCAATCAGCTGCTGGCCCTAGCGAGGGGGAAGAGCGACAGCATGCACACAGCTCCGTAGAGGACGCAGAGAGAGGTAGGGACGGAGCCTGGGGAAAGGGGGTCAAACAGGGCATATCCCTTCCAGCCTCCTGCCCTGAGCCGCTCAGGGCAGGGGACTGGGAGCACCCCTATAGCCGAGCACCCCATCCCTCTGCCCTGAACTCCCCCACACTCAGCCTTCTGCCCTGCACCCCTATACCCCCAGCCCTCTGCCCTGAACCCCCCCACCCCAACACACACCCAGCCCTCTGCCCTGCACCCCCCCAGCCCTCTGCCCTGATCTCTTAACCCCCCCCCAAACACACCAAAGCCTTCTGCTCTGAATCCCCTCCCCCAGCCCTCTGCCCTGACCCCTGAAACACCCCCCGCCCCCCAGGTCTGGGGTCCCGGCCGCAGGCCCTGATCAGCCCTCTGCCGGCCTAGGTGAACAGAACCCCAGGCTGGCGGCGAGCTGAGCAGGCTGGTGGCATGAGATCAGCATTTTAATTTAATTTTAAATGACGCTTCTTAAACATTTTGAAAACCTGGTTTACTTTACATACAATAGTTTAGTTATATAATATAGACTTATAGAAAGAGACCTTCTAAAAACGTTAAAATGTATTACCGGCAAGCGAAACCTTAAATTAGAGTGAATAAATGAAGACTCGGCACACCGCTTCTGAAAGGTTGCCGACCCCCGCCTTAGCATATCCCAGTGCAGGATCCAGGATTTATTTTGTATAGTTGGGTGTGTGTTTTTACATCCCAAATACTTAAATTGTAATAATATGACACACTTTGTTTTGTGAGATGCATCCCTGCTTGGAAACTGCATGGTCAATGTTAAATGTACCTGTACAGATTGTATAAATGTGTGTGTTCTTATTCCTGCATGTATCTGTTGTGATTTAAGGTGATCTTATAAACCCATAATCTAGAACTCTCATGTAAGCCAAGGGGAGCTGTCATTATTGTTTTAATGATTTATTATTTTTTCTTTTATTTATATAGCATCCAAAAATGTGCTAGGCGCTCTACAGATATAAGCTAGGTCCGTGTCCCAAATAATTTATAGTCTAAATCCTTTGTGTTGATTTCCCTTGACACCAGCCGGTCACAGCAGTTTACCCATGTGCAATAAGTTGCTGAATCAAGGCTTAAATAGAGGTATCATACAGACAAAATGATGGGAGAAGTAGAGGAGAAGGATGTGGGGTTTTTTGTTTTGTTTTTTTTAACCTTAACCCCTTAGCTCTCTTCTATTTCCCTTTATTAGCAGAATCTTGCTTCCTTACCTGGATTGTTTTTAACACGTTAGTATTTAAATTTTTAAAATGTAATTTATTAATCACTAGCCTAATATATTTTTGTTCGGTTTTTACATTGCCTATTTTCCTGTTTAATTTATTTTTAGTGTTCAGTATTAGACTTCATATATTCATTCAATGAGCCTTCTTCATGCACAAATTAAGATTATTGAGGTTGGTTCTGCTGGCAACAGGAGAGCAGAAGCAGGCTCCTTTGACTATAAAAGTGTGCCCATGTTACTTCTCTAGTTGCTGGTCCTCTTTCTCAAGAGAGGAAGGGGGTCTTCAGTTGGCAGCCACCAGAGCTTGATTGGAGTTTGGAAGTCCTGCCAGGTATAGTGCTTAGGGGTTGGCTGCTAGGGATGTCAGTTGCCCAGTGTCTGGGATCAGGGCCAATGATATAGGGGCCCACTGATCCCCTTTGTTTTGCCATTACAGAAGTAATAGGTTTGTAGATATTTTGAGTTAACTATTTTATTTAAATTCCAAGAGACATCACAAATCTTACTCTTTTTATTTGTAACCTTCATGAAGAAATGGGGTATTATGTCATTTATTTTTAAAGGTTTTTTTTTTTCTCCTGGGTTTTGTGGGGTGGCTATTTTATGTGAAACATGTACACTACAAAAACATTTGTTTTATAGGAAGCACACAAAATGGTGAGAGAAGCTAATGTCAAACAAGCTACTGCAGAAAAACAATTAAAAGAAGCACAGGGAAAGGTGAGGGTTTTTTTTTTTCAAACTTATTTTCTGTGCATTTTATTATAGTGTTTAAATCCAGAATTGTTCATGGGTGAAAAATGTAAAGAGGATCCTCACTTGTGTAAACCTATGCTGCTAATTACTGAATTGTTCTGTGCCATCTACATATACTGTCTATAAATGCTTTGGGGCTTGGCATTGGATTTTTCCAGCATAATGTTGAATAGTTGGCAGTGGACACAGCAAAACAGCAGTGCTACTGCATATGGTGCTCTAAAGGTGTACATATTGCTGTTCTTTATGCAAATCAAGACAATTACATTCAGTATCCATATTTGAAAAGTATCTAACAGTATTGCCAATTAACATTTATATCATGCCATAATGTGTGCCTAGGCGGCAAGTACTTAATTGTATTTTCTCATTTTCAAGATTGATGTCCTTCAGGCTGAAGTAGCAGCTTTAAAAACACTAGTACTGTCCACTTCACCAACATCACCAACTAAGGAGCTTCAGTCTAGTGGAAAAGTTCCATTTAAAAAAGGACATGCAAGAAACAAAAGTACAAGTAGTGCTATGGGTGGCAGTCACCAAGACCTCACTACAGTGCAGCCAATTGTGAAAGACTGCAAAGAGGTAACAGTTCAAAGATTGTGTTCTTTTTGGCTAGGGATGTTCATTAATATTTACTGAATTAAAAACAATGTTATTTTCATTCCCTATAAAATTGTGTATGGTTATGCATGTGTTTGTAAAATCTTCGTGTAGCACTGATTGCTTTCAGAGATTTTTCCGTTAACTTCTGTTTCATCTTGGAGTTCCATATCAATAGCTGGTGAATTTCTGAATCTTCCTGTTTACCTTTAAATGCTTTCTTTGGGGAGAAGATTCTAAATATTTCAAATATTTAGAAAGATAGTTACCTTTGGTATTTTCTGCAAGAATTTTTAAGACTGTCAGCTTTTTTGTTATACATTTGGAAAATGTACGAGACTTGGTTAATTTCAGGCCTTTCTGCACTATTGGTCATAGAACTGGGAACAGTCAGATTTACACATGGTAAAGTCAAACTATAACTCTGAAATCTAGTTAATCAAAAAAAAAAGTTGAAAGTGGTTTCCTACACCTGCTGCTTAATCTACTTGCCAATTTTAATTGTTTTGCAATTACATTAAAATGTTTTTCTTTCCCTTGTTGCTGTGCAGGGGAAACGGACTGTATAGAGGAAATCAGGAAACTAATTATATACAAAATGCTGTTATTGAACCAGTATTTTTTTAAAGGGCTGTAATATAATTCTCTAATCTTTCATATATTAGTAATCTTAGGTGCTGTTTGTAAAAATGGAAAAAATATTCAAATAGAAGTGTAATTTAAATTGATTGGATCCCTTTTAAAATTTTGTTCCATTATAATTCACTGCTGACCTGATGAGGCAAAGAGTGGGGATAGAAGAGAGTTACACATTCAACACCTAGAAAGGAAACGAATAAGGCGCTAAAAGTATAAAGCAGAAAGCCAAATAAAAAGGATCAAGTCAGGAGCAATAATGAGTGCTTTTCAAGTCAACTTGGTTTCTTTTAAATATTGGATGAGGAGGGAAACTGAGCAAAATACAAAAGATAAATGCAATGTAATGACTGTTGGATTTTTAAAATTTTGAGTAAACACACACAAAAATTATGCTTTTTAAAAAAAAAAAAAAAGTTTTTTTTCTGCCCCGTGTGTGTGACTCTTTAAGGTATTGATAAACCATTCATTTTCTCATGCCTGAGAATTTTTCTTTTGATTGAGGCTACGGGGAATGTTTCTTTAGGGAACAGAATACACTTATTGGGTTTCATTTGCACAATGAGATTGGTGCCTAAATTGTTTTTTTTTTTTTTTTTTTTTTAAATGGATTATAGGAAATGGTAAAATGCTTAAAGATCAAGGAAATAAATGGATAGACTAGAATAGTATACAAGAGTTTTAATATACATAAACTAATCTTTTGAGTTTAGTCAATCAGGATTGTTCTAGTGTGAATTATTTTCTCTCTGCAGTGCCTCATTTACATAGAATATTTTAAAATAATGTTTAAATTGAGGTTTAAAAATCATATTTGCTTTCTAATAAGCATACTATAAAATAAGCATAATTAAATTCTCAGTCGGGTGTGTCTGCTTTCGAACATTACTTTCCTCTAGAACACCCAGCCTATTCATTGTTTCTGAACTCTTCCTCACTCCATCTCACTAAAACAGCTTCCCCGCTTTCACAGTTCCTAGTCGCGAGGTGGCCCAGAAAGTCCAGCATTGGGCTTCTTTTCTTTTTCTCTATTTCCAACTGTTCCTGTTTTCAGTCCCCTTCAAGTTTGTCAGTGGGGTTCTGTTTTCTTTTCTCAGTCCATAACTGTCATCTGCCATCCTCTAGATGGCCACATCTTCCCCATCTTGTATTTAAATAGCTTTCACCCTTCCTCACCTCACAATCCTCGACCCTCTTCAGCTTTCATGCTGTTGATCTACCAGTTCAACTCTTTACCTCCTGCTTCCCTCACACAGACCTCCTCATTTAACCTTTGACTGTGGATTAATTTACAGACAAAACCAAGACCATTCCCTAAATCTTCATTTATATTATGACAGTAGTGTGCAAGGGCCCGATGGAGGTAGGCACTACACCAACTTATAGGAAGACATGGTTCTGGCCCCAAAGAGTTTACAGTCTAATATGATGACACAAGTGAGTGTAACAAACAGTAGGAGGGAAAGGGGATGAGGGTAATGGTAATAAGGTCACAAAGTTAATTTGGCTAGCTAGTGACATCTTCATAACTTCAAATCTAAAAGGTTTTATTTCTTTTCAAATAGAAGTAAGTAGATGGACGTCATTGGTCCTCATTGGAACTCTGTGTATCTATTTTAATTTCATTTTTCTGTAGGCATGTGTGGATCTTGAAGGGATTGTGAGGAGAAGGTAGTAGCCTTGTGAATCAGTTCAGGGAGGGTATTCTGTGTGTTAGGGAAGACTGGTTTGTAGGACAAAAGGACAAGTGGGTGATCCATCCTCAACATCGCATTTTTTTTTTTTGTTTCGCTTCTGCTTTTGTTTCCTTTCTGTCTGTGCTGCTGCCTGTGTATAAAATACCATTCCAATCCCACTTCATCAATACACTGTCTTTCTGATTCAGAGCTCTCATAAGCATGTGCTCCATCAGTCCCATCAAGAAGTGAATTAATAATAAAAACTACACTAATTCCCACCCTTTCCCCAAAACCCGATCAATTATTTCCCCCTCACGCTTTCCCCATGCACCTTGTGTCCCCCTTTCCCCCCCCCCCCACACACAAATCAGCCACTAACATGATCTCATGTAGTTTGGCTCCATGCTCCAGTAATGCTATGTGGTACCTGTGAAATTATAGCATGAGATATGCTTAGCAAAGTGGGAGAATGGAGTTTTTGAACTTTGAAGGACCTCAAATGAAGAATAGCAGCGAGTTTAAAACGAGAGGCTGAATTCTACTTACATTAAATTCTTTAGATACACAAGTATTTTTTATTTACTTTGCTTTTAAATACAATATTAACACATCACTTAGGCTTGGTCTCCTTACAAAACTTTTCAAATTCAGAAAACAAGTAGTGGACAGACTGAAAGGATGTAACAGATGCACGAATGGAAAAGAATTAGTAACTTCTTCCAGTTAAACAGTTGCTCTTGTGTTGCCAAGGGTATCCTGACTTCAAGACTTCAGTGACTTGCCAATTTCCTCTCTTGTCTCATTTTTTAATATTTCAGTGCTCTAATACTGCAATAAGTTCAAAGTACATGAAACAATACAACTTAAATTGCTTATTTTTGTGTACTTAGGCAAAGTAGAGGTTTAAAAAAAAGTATGGTTAATGTGCAGCTGCTGGAGCTTTAGAATAATGTGTAATAATGGTATTGGTTCTAATGCTTTTTGATTGAAATGCAGATATTATAAACTGTTCAGTTTTAGCACAATTGCTGTAATCCATAACATTTGTTACTAGATTATAACTTTTTTTGTTTAAAAAGTATCTTTCTGGGTTTGTTTGTTAGGCTGACTTATCTCTGTATAATGAATTCAGATCCTGGAAGGATGAGCCGACTATGGACAGAACATGCCCTTTCTTAGATAAAATCTATCAGGAAGATATCTTCCCATGTTTAACCTTCTCAAAAAGTGAGGTAATGTATTTATTCTGTCTAAATGTTGACGCTGTCTTATGTAATGTACATAGGTACTTATGGAATAGTTGTTTCCACATGTTTTACTCAGTACCTGAAGACTGTAAAAAGTATTTCTTCACATAGTTACATATTATTTAGCTATTTGCCTCATTTTAAAAAAAAGGCACTAGTCAAAATTAAGGGCTGAAGCCTAACTTAGAGTGGTGAGATGTTGAACAGCAGTGGTCACCAGCTGGTAGATCACGATCGACTGGTGGATCCTGGAGCCTCTGACCGTCAATCGCAATCTCCAATTGCTAAAAGTTGAATGGCGCAGCGGTGCGGCAGGGAATCTCCACACACTGCTCCTGTGTGCAGGCATTGCCTCCTCAGCTCCCGTTAGCTGGGAATGGGGAACTGAGGCCATTGGCAGCTGTGGGGGCAGTGCCTGCAGAGAGGGTCAGCGTGCGGAGCCATTCCCCTGCCCCAGGCACTGCAGGGACGTGCTGGCCGCTTCTGGGAGCCTGCCTTAGCACTGCTGCACTGCCACCCAAGGTAAGCGCCTCCCAGCGGGAGTCCGCACCCCAGCCCTGAGCCCCCTCCCGGAGCCTGCACCCCAACCCCCAGTCCTGAGCCTCCTCCCAGAGCCAACACCCCAAACCCCTTCCTGCACCCCAAACCCCTGTCCCAGCCCTGAGGCAGGGCTGCCCAGAGTGGGGGGCAAGTGGGGCAATTTGCCCTGGGCCCTGCAGGGGGCCCCCACGAGAATATAATATTCTATAGTATTGCAACTTTTTTTTATGGAAGGGGCCCCCGAAATTGCTTTGCCCCGGGCCCCCTGAATCCTTTGGGCAGCCCTGCCCTGAGGCCTCTCTCGGAGCTAGCACCCCATACCCCTTCCTGCATCCCAACACTCTGCCCCAGCCTAGAGCCCCCTCCTGCACCCAAACTCCCTCCCAGAGCCACACTCCATCCTGTATTCCAACCCAGTGAGAGTGGGTGAGAATGGGGGAAAGCGAGCAGCGGAGGGAGAGGGATGGAGTAAGCAGGGTGGTGCCTCAGGGAAGGGGCGGGATAGATCATTGGTTGCACTTAAATTCAAAAAGTGATCTTGTGCTTAAAAAGGTTGGAGACCACTGTTGTTCAGATTCCCCCTTCCCTACCTCTGTCACTGTATCCAATACTAACTTGCCGTTCTCTTGCTATTCCAGACATGACTCTTTCAAGTAGAGACTCTCATTCTTCTCTCTCTCCTTCAAACTCTAGTGTCCTCAGGAGTTGGGGATTGTGTACTTCTCTTATCTTACCGGGACCTTTTAGGAGGGACATAATAAATGGACAATCTCTCATTTCTGCCTTTATGTAGATGGCCAGAAAGGCCACAACACCCTTTACTTAGCAGACACACGTCTTCTCCTCTCCCAGTCTGTCAGAGCAGCAGATAAAATCAGGCTTTGGAGCAGGCAACCAGGGCTGTGGTGCATTCTACTTTCTTTGAGGAGGGAAGCCTTAGAAGGGCTAAGCTCAGAGAAAGGTGAAAGAGTTGGGAACGTAATTCATTTTGGATTAAAACAGTTGAGAGAATTTCACCTTCATTTTTTTTTTTCCCCCTGCATTTTGAATTTTCATTTGTTGCTGTAAATATTTTCCTAGCCTGTTGCTTTGATCATGTCATCCCTCCACTGGCACCCTCTTCTGCATTATATCAAACCTAAGCTACTTGTCAGCACTTTCAAGGCCCTTCATGGCCTATCCCCATCCTATCTATTATCATTCACTACCAAACTGTTGATACATACCTCTGATTGGCCCATGATGCCAGCCGCCATAGCTCACTTGTTAAATTTTCAAACAAGCACTTTTGTGCTTTCTCCCATCCTGCCCCATATGCTTGGGTTGTGCTCCCCGTAAACGTGTGTAAAGCCATTTTACTGTTCTTGTTCAAATCATTCCTTAAAACGCTCCACGGTGGTGATGCCGATACTTGAAAATGGCTAGGCTAGGCTGCTGTTGTGCTGCCACAGCCTACCATGCTGACCAATATTGTCTTGTTTCCTTGTACTCTCCTGTTGGTTGGTCTGTATTCATCTATCTCCTGTCTTATACCTAGTTTGTAAGCTCTTTGGCAAGGGACTGTCTTTTTTTGTGCTGTTTGTACTGCACCTCACACAGTGGGGGCCTGGTCCATGACTTGGGCTCCTAGGCACTACGATAATTTAAATAAGTAGAGACGTTACCTTTTTTACCATGCAAACCATTTTTATTTTTCATCCACCAGATAATCTGTGTAGAACTGATAGCATGCTCCTCCCTTCTGTCAAACTGGGCTTTGCTGATCATGGCCAGATACATTTTCTTGGTGCCTTTTCTCCGGTTTCTACCTATTTAACTTATTCCATCTAGAGCCCCTTATACATAAGAACAGCCATACTGGGTCAGACCAAAGGTCCATCTAGCCCAGTATCCTGTCTACTGACAGTGGCCAAAGCCAGGTGCCCCAGAGGGAGTGAATCTAACAGGTAATGATCAAGTGATCTCTCTCCTGCCATCCATCTCCACCCTCTGACAAACATTCTAGGGACACCATTCCTTACCCATCGTGGCTAATAGCCATTAATGGACTTAACCTCCATGAATGTATCCAGTTCTCTTTTAAACACTGTTATAGTCCTAGCCTTCACAACCTCCTCAGGTAAGGAGTTCCACAAGTTGACTGTGCGCTGTGTGAAGAAGAACTTCCTTTTATTTGTTTTAAAGCTGCTTGGCTATTAATTTCATTTGGTGACCCCTAGTTCTTGTATTATGGGAATAAGTAAATAACTTTTTCCTTATCTACTTTCTCCACATCACTCATAATCTGTCCTCTTATGGGACCCATTCCAAACCCTTAATCATTTTAGTTGCCCTTTTCTGAACCTTTTCTAGTGCCAGTATATCTTTTTTGAGATGAGGAGACCACATCTGTACGCAGTATTCAAGATGTGGGCGTACCATCGATTTATATAAGGGCAATAATATATTCTCTGTCTTATTCTCTATCTCCTTTTTAATGATTCCTAACATCCTGTTTGCTTTTTTGACTGCCTCTGCACACTGCGTGGACATCTTCAGAGAACTATCCATGATGACTCCAAGATCTTTTTCCTGATTTCTTGTAGCTAAATTAGCCCCCATCATATTGTATGTATAGTTGGGGTTATTTTTTTCAATGTGCATTACTTTACATTTATCCACATTACATTTCATTTGCCATTTTGTTGCCCAATCACTTAGTTTTGTGAGATCTTTTTGAAGTGTTTCACAGTCTGCTTTGGTCTTAACTATCCTGAGCAGTTTAGTATCATCTGCAAATTTTGCCACCTCACTTTTTACCCTTTTTTCCAGATCATTTATGAGTAAATTGAATAGGATTAGTCCTAGGACTTACCCTTGGGGAACACCACTAGTTACCCCTCTCCATTCTGAGAATTTACCATTAATTCCTACCCTTTGTTCCCTGTCTTTTAACCAGTTCTCAGTCCATGAAAGGACCTTCCCTTTTATCCCATGACAACTTAATTAATGTAAGGGCCTTTGGTCAGGGATCTTGTCAAAGGCTTTCTGGAAATCTAAGTACACTATGTCCACTGGATCCTCCTTGTCCACAGGTTTGTTGACCACTTCAAAGAACTCTAATAGATTAGTAAGATACGATTTCCCTTTAGAGAAACCATGTTGACTTTTGCCCAACAATTTGTTCTTCTATGTGTCTGACAATTTTATTCTTTACTATTGTTTCAACTGATTTGCCCGGTACTGACGTTAGACTTACCGCTCTGTAATTGCTGGGATCACCTCTAGAGCCCTTTTTAAATATTGGCGTTACATTAGCTATCTTCCAGTCATTGGGTACAGAAGCCAATTTAAAGGACAGGTTACAAACCCTAGTTAATAGTTCCGCAATTTCACATTTGAGTTCTTTCACAACTCTTGGGTGAATGCCATCTGGTCCCGGTGACTTGTTAATGTTAAGTTTATCAATTAATTCCAAAACCACCTCTAGTGACACTTCAATCTGTGACAGTTCCTCAGATTTGTCACCTGCAAAAGCCGTCTCAGGTTTGGGAATCTCCCTAACATCCTCAGCCGTGAAGACTGTCTTTAAAAAGCGCCCATGCAGCTTGCAGGGATTTCACTTTAGTCACTGTACATTTTAATTTCTGTTTAACTAACCCTTTCATTTTTGCATAGTTCCCCTTTTTGAAATTAAATGCCACAGTGTTGGGCTGTTGAGATGTTCTTCCCACCACAGGGATGTTAAATGTTATATTATGGTCACTGTTTCCAAGTGGTCCTGTTATAGTTACCTCTTGGACCAGCTCCTGCGCTCCACTCAGGACTAAATCTAGAGTTGCCTCTCCCCTTGTAGGTTCCCGTACCAGCTGCTCCAAGAAGCAGTCATTTAAAGTATCGAGAGATTTTGTCTCTGCATTTCGTCCTGAGGTGACATGTTCCCAGTAAATATGGGATAATTGAAATCCCCCACTATTATTGAGTTCTTAATTTTGATAGCCTCTCTAATTTCCCTTAACATTTCATCATCACTATCACTGTCCTGGTCAGGTGGTGGATAATAGATCCCTAATGTTATATTCTTATTAGAGCATGAAATTACTATCCATAGAGATTCTATGGAACATGTGGATTCACTTAAGATTTTTACTTCAGTTGATTCTACATTTTCTTTCACATATAGTACCACTCCCCCCCCCGCCCCCTGCACGACCTGTTCTGTCCTTCCAACATATTTTGTACCCGGGAATGATTGTGTCCCATTGATTTTTCTCAGTCCACCAGGTTTCTGTGATACCTATTATATCAATATCCTCCTTTATCACGAGGCACTCTAGTTCACCCATCTTATTATTTAGACTTCTAGCATTTGTACACAAGCAGTTTAAAAACTTGTCACTGTTTATTTGTCTGCCCTTTTCTGATGTGTCCGATTCTTTATGTGAATGTTTCTCGTCTGATCTGGCCCTTACATTATCCTCTTCCATCCTCTGCTCCTGACTAGAACCTAGAGAATCTCTATCAATAGACTCTCCTCTAAGAGAAGTCTCTGTCCGATCCACATGCTCCTCTGCAGCAGTCGGCTTTCCCCCATCTCCTAGTTTAAAAACTATTTAATTAAAAATATTGTTAGTTGATTAACTGGACAGAGGAGACTGTACAAGGATAAAATATGCAATCCCTCCTGTCCCAAGCCTTTCCTATCAATTTTATTGAAAGATGGAGATACAAATAGTTCCAAATGAGCGTGGTGAGATCCAGAGTTTAAAAAAAAAAAAAAAAAGTAAGAATTCTCATGTTTCAAGTAGGAGAGGTATTACTGTTTTGGAAATTTACATGTTGTACAGTGAAGACATGAAAGGGGACATTCATTTTGATTCCTATCCTCCTCCTCCTCCTCCCACCCAAAGAAAGAGAAATAATCTTTTACCGTAAATTGTAAATGAGATCAAGGCCTCGGGTGAGATAATAGGGATGGAAAGCTGTTGTAGCCAGTAAGCAGCAAGTTGTGTATTTGCTGTCATGGGGAAATCTAAGGCTGGTTCTACACCACTCCTGGATCCCATCCCCAGGTTTGCCAGTGATGCTGTGGGGTCAGGAAGAGGTGTGGTTGAAGCATGCTACACTCCTAGGATCACTATCAGCATGAGAGCTCATTACATACCTGCATTGTTTAGAGCAACCCTAAGAGTGTCCTAAGCAATGCTGGAGAAAGCACAGAAGTGGCCCTGGTCAGTCCTCCTTTGTGAGTTTGCCCCGTCACCTGCACACAGCACTTACTGGGTACAGTTGAAGATTCAGCCCTAAGAGTAAAAGAAATTTATTCTTGGATCTTCCTAAAATACAAGAGACAAGATTGAATCTTTAAGCTTACAGAGCTTCATTTGTTTGAAGAAGATAAACATTGACAGCCTCTCCTGGCACAGTGCTAAATTTTCCTCCTTCATACAACAGTCTCATGCCTTCACTTGATCGGTGCATCACTCTATCATAATTCATCCAGTCCTCTTTCAAATGGCCCTGGGCACACAATCTGGGTAGCTATTTGCGTATTGGTTCATTTGCAATCCATGTAGAGTAGCACATTAACTTCTTTCAGTACACTGTTTTATCTGTATGCTCCAGTAGTTGGTATTTGCGTCTCTAATTTATATAACTAGGCCATCTTACTGTTTTCCCCCTGTAGCCCTCTTATTCTGTTAATTGCTAATGTAGACTTAGATGTTGCCTGAAAAGGCCAGAATGCAGCTACTAACACTTGTCTGTGCATAAATTACACTGTACATAGTGACCAACTTTTATTTTCCTTTAAGTATAACCAGACTAACTGAATGTATAAACTAAATGCTAACTAGATTAAGTTGTGATGTCTGCTTATTTGATTAATTGAAAATTGCACATACTTGAATAGTTGATATGTTATATACATTTTTGCCTGTATAAAAATGCTGTGAATGTGAACTATTTTATTTCTTGGGGGAGGGGCAAACAAGGAATATTCTGTTTAAACTAATTTAATACTGTATTCTGTGTGTTGATTTGTAAAATATCCAAAGCAGAATAACACTATATGCACGGTAGCAAAGAACATTGGTACAGAGTAGTTCTAATAAAACAATTAGGAGTTTAGTGGAAACCATTGAAGAATAACCCTTTAATGGACTATATTAGCCAAATAGAACTGTTGAGTCTATTTAAACAATCATATGGGCTGAGATTGAGTTACATCCAGTTCAGTTAGCATATTTCCAATATGTAAAAGCACTTTAAAACAATGAATCAGGAAAGAGGTATTTTAATTTCTGCTTTATTATGTTTCCAGAGGAAAATATTATAACCAAGCTTACTTTGGCAACATTGATAATCTATTGTTTTTTCGGTATTCTATAAATTAATCAGTTTTATTCCTTCCTGATAATCTTTTAAATAATAATTGGATTTAAAAAAACGTAAAGTCAATGTCCAGATACTTGGACTGAAACACTCCTTGCTTAAAAGCATGTTTGATTTCAGCTGAAGAAGAATAATTTCACTATTAGTTAATGTTTAAAAAGAAAACAAACTAGACTTTCTGTTTTTGTTGTTCTAAATGCAGTTACCTCACAGCTTGGAGTTCAGGGTTATTTGGAGAGGAGCCTGGGAGTTTAGGACCTTTTGGTTTTATTTACATTGACATACAGGGCAAATTCTTAACCCATCTGTAATTCAGTTTATCTATCTGGGTAGTTGAATTTGCATGTTTAGACTTTGCTTTGATTAAATTATATTTATATACATGTAAACCTTGTATTACTTGGATAATGCCAAACTACTTCTAATTACTTTCTTTGCTGTCCTTTTGTAGTTGGCTTCAGCTGTTCTGGAGGCTGTTGAAAACAACACCCTGAGCATTGAACCAGTTGGCCTACAACCTATTCGATTTGTGAAAGCTTCTGCAGTTGAATGTGGGGGACCAAAGTATGTTAAACCAAATACTTTAGTCATATGAGAGGCACAGTATTTTTCATTTCGCATTTGAATGGTGGTTGTGTTTGATGGAACTGTTGTAATTGTTACATGACCCTAGTAAATTGGATATATCTTAACCTTTTGTTTATGGCCTCTGCATCTGGAATATTAGAATGCTATGCTGAACTTTGTTAGGGGGAAATAAATGAAGACAGGGACCATCTTTTTGTTCTGTTTGTACAACACCTAACATAACGGTGCCCTGGTCCATGATTAAATTTCCTAGGTACTATGGTGGTGGTGCTAATAATCACACATGTAAAACGCAGGCAGAATAGCACTGCAGGAAAAGCCTATAATAGGAATTTAAGAATCTTTTGGTACTTCACTTAAGTAAGACACATAAGGAAGTGTAATATTTAATTCATTAAATGATCCAGTCCTTGACTTAAGGCTTCAATTTTCTCTGCTGCTCTTTTATGTTCTAAAGCACCATTTACACTTAAACAAAAATAAACCCTCACAAGGACTCTTTCCTGAAGAGTGTTTGATCTAACATCAGATAGGTACGTTACGTGCAATAAGTTAAATTGCAAGAGCCTGTGAATGTGAACACCGTGACCCCCCCCCCCCCCCCCCCGCAACTCCCTTTTGGGTTAGGACCCTCAATTTGAGAAACACTGGTCTCCCCCATGAAATCTGTGTAGTATAGGGTAAAAGCACACAAAAGACCAGATTTCACGGCGGGAGACCAGATTTCACAGTCTGACGCGTTTCTCATGACCGTTAATTTGTTAGGGCTCTGTTTATTAGTTTTAAATGAATTGTAGTGAATGCTCTTCTGTCATGTGACTTGATGTGTTTTATCACCATCACAGGCTATCTCCTATTTCCATCAATGGGATGCATGTCACAGTGGTTTATCTTTGTTCTAAAGCATTGGTTTGAGCTTCTAAATTATTTTTAGCATATTAAAAGGACTTGTATAACCATAAGAACATAGCAGGAGAAATTTTCTAGCTTTTGAAGTCTTTCCTCCTCTCCCCAAAAGCTTTGCCAAAATTGAGATGAGCTAGTCTGATGAACACTGAATGTATACTTTTTAGATAAACGTAACAGAATATTTTAGCTATTGTGCTTTTAGTTGCTTTTGTTTCATTTTTGAAAAGAGTGTGGTTCTTCTTCTTCCTGATTTTGGATAATGTAGAATGGAAGGAAGAAGAGCAAAAAAACTTCTCAAGTCCACTACTCACCTTGCCATAGGAGCCTAATTTACCTGTGAGATGTGCAGTTACCATGCTGGTGGATGCTACAGAAAAACCTAAAACTTTTTTCTAGTTATATATATCAAGCTTTTATTGTAGCAACAGTTTTTTCCATTAGATAAAGCTGAAGATGAATTATTCCAAATTGTAAATACCCCCTTTTCTGCTGCTAAGGAATGTAGGTGAAACTCCCTTTAAACTTAGTGCCTTCCCTTAATTGTTTAGCTGGATCACCATTGGCTAACATGACCCTTCCCCTGGGACTCAATGTTTTATGTCTTCCAGCATGCTTATATTCAGATGCACTCAAACAGTGGGCGGGGGAGGAGGAATGAACCTGGTCATTTAACCCTAGTTTTTTTATAGGGCAGCCCAAAACATTACTGTCAGGCTTTCACTTCAGTCCCTCTAGTAAGGATTTTTTTAGTACCGTGAATACAAAGTGCAATATAAACTTCAGCATAAAAGCAAAACTGATCTTATAAAAATACATTTTACACAAATGTTTCAGGCTTGAGCAGTGTAACAACATAAAAGATCAGTGCTTTGGGACAAATAAATGTAATATCAAGCACAATTCTTTAACTGGTTTTTAAATAATTGACAATGCAAAATATAATAGTATATTCCACAGATGAGGAGCTCTATTGAACAAATCCTTAGCTCATTGTTTCAAGTTATATTCAGCCAACTTGAAATGTAGTGAATGAGGGAATATATGGCTAAGAATGATCAAGTTTGCTTAGCTTCTTCCTTACGGGTCTTGACGTTTAAAATTAGTAAAATGTAATGGGGCGCGAATGTAAAAACAGAATAGTCATTGTAAACCATAATAGTTGACAACCTAGAATAGTAATTGCAAACTACAAATCAAGAGGCTAGAAGGGGAACTCAAGCAGCTATTACTACATATTTTTGTTCAAAACAACTAAAATACATCTTATGTCCTAAAACTTGCAAGCAATGGAGTTTCCAAAATGCCATTTAAAGCAAAATAAGCAAATTTTATATTTTACAGGAAATGTGCACTCAGTGGACAAAGTAAATCATGCAAGCATAGAATCAAGTTAGGGGACTCAAGCAGCTATTACTATATTTCTCCTTTTTGCCGATACAGGGTAAGTATCTACCTTTATCTTGATTTCATTTTGAGCTCACATTGTATTTCCATACAGATATGTAATACATGAGAATAACCTTTTATTTTCCATTTGTTTAGATCACTTCTGTGTGTAACTTCTTTACATACATTCGGTATATCCAACAAGGACTTGTAAAGCAGCAAGATGGTAAGTGAAGAACTGTAGGTTGGTACAGATATAAATATTGCTGTTCATAAGTGGGTATTTGGTATGTTTCAGACAATAGTGACACATTACAGAAAGGTCCTGTGCTGGTACCTGCAGACTAGTCATTACATGTAGGTGTTCTCATACAGTATTTACATGAACAATGGTTGTTCATAGACTCATAAACTCATAGACTTTAAGGTCAGAAGGGACCATTATCATCTGGTCTGACCCCCTGCATGATGCAGGCCACAAAGCCGTCCCTACCCTTTTCCTCGACTCTGCTGTTGAAGTCCCCAAATCCTGTGGCTTAGAGACTTCAATTGGCAGAGAATCCTCCTGCTAGCGATCCCTGCACCATGCTGCGGAGGAAGGCGAAAAACCTCCAGGGCCTCTGCCAATCTACCCTGGAGGAAAATTCCTTCCCGACCCCAAATATGACTATCAGTAAAACCCCGAGCATGTAGGCAAGAGTCTCCAGCCTGACCCTTGTTAGCCATTATACTACTTACCTGCCATGGCACGGTATTCCTTTGACTAAAATCATGTTTTTCCATTAAACCATTCCCTCCATAAACTTATCTAGCTTAATCTTAAAACCAGACAGGTCCTTCGCCCCCACCGTTTCCCTCGGAAGGCCGTTCCAATATTTCACCCCTCTGACGGTCAGAAACCTTCGTCTAATTTCAAGCCTAAACTTTCCCACGGCCAGTTTATATCCATTCGTTCTCGTGTCCACATTAGTACTGAGCTGGAATAATTCCTCTCCCTCCCTGGTATTTATCCCTCTGATATATTTAAAGAGAGCAATCATATCCCCCCTCAGCCTTCGTTTGGTCAGGCTAAACAACCCGAGCTCCTCTAGTCTCCTTTCATTCGACAGGTTTTCCATTCCTCTGATTATCCTAGTGGCCCTTCTCCGTACCCGTTCCAGTTTGAGTTCATCTTTGTTGTTCTGAGCTTAGGATGTAAAAATATGCAAGAGAAGAAGATTGCAATCTCTTAGACAAATGCAGATGGAAAATATGCTTTTAGCTGCTGCTATCAGGACATCATGAAGTGGTCTGCTTAGACCCCCCCAGTTTACAATGTGAATGACAAACAATGGGTGAATTTTCCAGTAAAGGGAACCGATGATATTGCTGCCATTTCCTCAGGCTGTTTCCCCGAACTGCCAACTTCATTCTTGTCTGGACTGAGTTTTGGATAGCTAGCTCTCCATCCAAGCTCCTATCTAGGTTAGTAATTAGGAAAGCAGCTCATCTGAATTGTTCAGTTCAAGTAAAATGGATACATTAAACTGGCTATGAAGACACTGCAGCCCACAATTTAGATTTATAAAATGTTAGAGAGATATTTTGCAAACTTTCTGCTTTTTGGAGTAGGCTTTGAGCTTCATTTTTTAAGTGCACTAACCTTGCAAAGTTTCATGGTTTCTTTTTTTCTTTTCTTTTCTTTTTTTTTTTAAGTCAGGAGGGACAGTTATGATTATCTAATCTGACTTGCATAGCATAGGTGTCACAAAATATCATCCAGCAACGCTTGCCTCCAGACCAATAATTTGATTTTATTAGAGCATATCCCTTATAACAGTGGTCCCCAAACTGTGTGGCGCGCCCCCCTAAGGGGACGCGGAGGAACATTTAGGGGTGTGTGGTGGGGCCTGGGCCAGCCTCCACAGGGGGTGGGGAGGGAGCTACACCAACCCCGCTCTGCTCCCAGCCCCGCCCCAGCCATGGCAACCAGCTCCCAGCCCTGACTGCGGGCCTGTTCTCGGCCGCTGGCTCCAACCGTGTCCCCACTCCCGGCCAACGCCCCAGCTGCAGTGCTGGCCCTGTTCCCGGCACTTGTGCCTGACCGTGGCTCCCGGGAGTGTGCAGACCAAGTGGGGAGGGGCGCAGACAAAAAAAAGTTTGGGGACCACAGCCTTAGAAAGACATATAGACTTTATTTAAACACGTCTGGTGATGGAGAATGTACTATATCCCTTAGTAAGTTCCAATGATTGATTATCCTCACTTAAAAATTTGCCCTCTCTGTTAAGTTTTGCTAACATGTTTGAGGCAAATGACTTTATTAAAAAAAAAGTAAAATAATATTGTCACGGTTCAGGACTGTCTGCACCTTTGACCCCCCTCTGTCTCTGAGTGGACCCCTTCAGGAGATAGGTCTCTTGCCTTTCCTGCTCTTAGGATGGAATCCTCCAATTCTCCTACCTTCAGACTTGTTTCTGGAGCACAGTATCAGCTGTGATTCCTCAGCAGCCTGAGTGAGTTTGAGACCTAGTGATCTTCCTTTTGAGAGCTATGACTAGTGTGAAAATACACAGAACAACCTGTTCAAAACAAAGTACTGTTTAATCTTAACAGCAAGAATGAGGCATAACAAGAAAAAGGGTTTTCTAGACAACTGTACATTCATCTGTCTTATCTAAAGCCTAAGTAGGCCTAGCTTATTCAGACACCCCTATCACGGCTCTGCACCCCTGCAGTCTCTGTCTCCCTCTCTCCTGAACTTCAGGACCTCAAGGTTTGTAATCACTCCCAAATTCTTTGCTTCTCTTTCTCACTTGGAGTCTCCCAGAGGTTTCAAGTTGAAACCTTTCCCACCAGTCAGACTGCTGATCCCAGCATGGTGGAGGTAAAACTTGAGGAATTGACACCTGCATTGTCTTTTTAAATATCAGTGAATAGAGGGTTATCAGAAATGTTTGTCTGCTTTCCTGTCTAGGTACAAACTAACTCATACCTAAATTAATCCTTAGTAATCATATAGCAAACACAGTAACAATCAGATCCATATACGGAATGTATAATAATCATAAAATATTACAGGCAGCTCCCACATCCGTCACAATCCATTAATTTTCTTTATCAGAGTAAACTTTGCCTTGTGCTTCAGCTGCTAAATGTTCATAGCTAATAATATAGATGCTTTTCAAGAAATTCCTATAATTGCTTGTTTCCATTCTTATCTCTCTAGAACTTCAGTAATGTTGATTGCCACTTCAGTATATTAGCAACAATGTGTTGGATGTGTAAGTTGTCACTTCTTGCTTACCATGTCACCTGAAAGTGAGAACCGGAGTTCTCGTGGCACCGTTGTAGCTGGCGTCGCAAGATATTTACGTGCCAGATGTGCTAAAGATTCATATGTGCCTTCATTCTTCAACTACCATTCTTGGGGGCATGTGTCCATGCTGATGATGGCTTCTGCTCAATAACCATCCAAAGCAGGTGTGGACCAACACATGCTCATTTTCATTATCTGAGTCAGATGCCACCAGCAGAAGGTTGATTTTCTTTTTCGGTGGTTCAAGTTCTGTAGTTTCCGCATCAGAGTGTTGCTCTTTTAAGACTTCTGAGAGCATGCTCCACACCTCATCCTTCAGATTTTGGAAGGGATTTTATTTTCTTAAACCTTGGGTTGAGTGATGTAGTTATCTTTAGAAATCTCACATTGTTACCTTGTTTGCGTTTTGTGAAATCTGCGGTAAAAGTGTTCTTAAAATGAACATCATGTGCTGGGTCATCATCCGAGACTGCTATAACATGAAATATATGGCAGAATGCGGGTAAAACAGAGCAGGGGACATACAATTCTCCCCCCAGGAGTTCAGTCACAAATTTAATTAACGCATTATTTTTTTAACGAGTGTCATCAGCATGGAAGCATATCCTCTGGAATGGTGGCTGAAGCATGAAGGAACATACGAATGTTTAGCATATCTGGCATGTAAATACCTTGCAATGCCCACTACAAAAGTGCCATGCAAATGCCTGTTCTCACTTTCTGGCAACATTGTAAATAAGAAGAGGGTAGCATTATCTCCTGCAAATGTAAACAAACTTGTTTGTCTTAACAATTGGCTGAACAGGAAGTAAGACTGAGTGGATTTGTAGACTCTGAAGTTTTATATTGTTTTATTTTTGAGTGCAGGTATGTAACAAAAAAAATCTACATTTATAAGCTGCATTTTCACAACAGTGATTGCACTACAGTACTTGTATGAGGTGAATTGAAAAATACTATTTCTTTTGTTTATAATTTTTACAGTGCAAATATTTGTAATAAAAAATATGCACTTTGATTTCAATAACAACACAGAATATAATATATATGAAAATATAGAAAAACATCCAAAAATGTAATAAATTTCAATTGGCATTCTATTGTTTAACAGTGCGATTAAAACTGCAATAAATCATGATTAATTTTTTAAATCGTGATACATTTTTTGAGTTAATTGCATGAGTTAACGGCGATTAATCAACAGCCCTAGTAAATTTACATGAAGACAACCTACTTCTGAGGTTATGGCTATACTAGAGAGCTTACAGCAGTGTTGCTGTAAGCTCTCTAGTGTAGCCATTCTAAGCCAGTGGGCAAGAGCTTACTCATTGACTTAATTAATCCACCCTCAATCAGTGGCAGTAGTTATGCTGGCAGTAGAAGAGCTACATAGTACTTTCTACACCAGTGCTTAGCGCAGTGTAACTTATGTCACTTGGGAGTGACTTATTCACACCTCTTGTGACATAAGTTACACGGATGTAAGTGGTAGTGTAGACATAGCCTAAGTATTGAACAGGTTCAATGCAAATACATGTAATGCATATGTCACCGGTTTCTGCTAATAATAATTTAAGGAAATTGCAGGAAGTATACTTGGAAAATAATTGGCCTTAATTTTAAAGCAATTGAATTTAAGAGGAGGATATTGTTCTGCCCAAAAAAGCTTATATTTAGCCCAGTTTGTGATATAATGCTTGCCACAATACTGTGAAGATTAAAAGACTGAAAACTATTTGAAGGGGAAAGATTATAATAGATAACATTGGAAACATTTTCCTATTTACCTGAATTGTTAATGTTTAACAACAATTCTCTGAACTCAGTATTTTGGCTTGATGTTTCAGCTATATTACACGTTCAGGAAAAAATATTTTTTTATATAAATTGGACCTGTTGCTTTATGCAAATACTTTCTCAGATAATTTATACTATGAGTTAGGGGAATATAGGCTTTTATGGTGGTCATCCACATACTGTATTATATGCTTCTTTGAACTGGTGCTAGCTTCTTTTATTTTAGATAGTGCTATATCTTAGATTTCTTCAAGAATTTCTGAAAGATGATGGGGAAAACATTTTACTTAGTTTTTAGTCTTAATTTGAGCAATACCTTTATATTTACTTAGAACTATGATCCGAAGGAAAATGATGATGTAACAGTGGTGTCTGTTGTCTTATTTGTTTAATCATATAATTCATTATGATTTGTATTACAGTAGCATGTAGGAGCCCTAGTCATTTACTTTACCGTCTTGTGCTAGGGGCTATACAAACACAGAACAAAGACTTTCATTTGCTAACATTTTTCATACATAAAATCATACATTTTTGATGTTACTAGATTACTGTTTACATCCAATAGAACTGCTTGAAAAAGTGTGTGTGGGAGGGGAGAGGAAGTTACAGTTCAGTTTTCATTCCCACGTTTTGAAAAGGAACACTTTTTCATTATCCAAAAACTTTGGTTTTCCTTCTTCCCTTCTCTGTCTCCACCATCCTTTTTTTTCCATTTTGCCACTAAAAAAGATCCCCTCTTTCGGAAGAAACAGGAGAGATGGAAATTGATTAAACTGAAAAAAGCAATGAAAAAAGCTCAGTTTTTGTTCCACAATTTGTTTTTAAAGGGGTGGGGGCAACCTCCCACAATTTTAATGGAAATTTCTGATTTTAAAGGCCATTTTTAGTGTGAAGATATTTTCATATGGAAAACTTCAACTTTAACATCCAGTAAAGTGAGAGAGATAAGGTGGCTAGGATGATATCTTTTATTGGACCAACTTCTGTTGGTGGAAGAGGGAGACAAGCTTTTGAACTACACAGAGCTCTTCTTCAGCTCTGTGTAGCTGGAAAGCTTGAGTCTCTCTCTTCCACCCATGTGTGTCTCATATCATGGGACCAACACCACTACAACAACATTCCAAACAATATTCAGTAAAGTGACTAACAGATACATGTATGACTGCCAAACTTCCATGTTTTTATGGTCTGGTTAGGTACAGAGATGTCAGCAAGGTTGCTATGAGACTTTGTTTTAAAACTGTTCATAAGGATTCCCCAGAAGGAAAACCATTTCTGGCAAGAGGCACACCAGCAATCAAGGATGCAGAGGGGTTAATAGTTTAAGCCCTTTATGTGGGGATTCAGGGTTTCCTTAATGCATTAGTATTGCACATGATGGCAAGGCCTCTGGACTAAAACTTTAAATTCTTGCATTTTTTACATCTTAGAATTCCAAAGGTCACTTAAAAGAGCTCTAAAAATGCCTGGTTTTCAGGCTATCAGGTCTCTCAGATCTGGAGTTATAAAGTGAATAGAAAGCCCACTCCTGACTGGGATGACTTCTGTCTGTTGAAGGGATGTTTTTAAAAAAAAAATCATGAAAAACATTGCATGTTCCTTTGCGCAAAATAAAAGGATGGGATTTTGAAATTGGTGAAATTAGCTTTGAAATCATACCACTTTGTACATTTTTTCTAAAGGTGAAATAATTGTTTGAATGAGGTAGCCTATATATCTCAGTTAAAAACCGTGAATGAATGAGGATGGAGATTTTGTTTCAGTAACTTTTCTACGCTTTTTCTATTTTGTACAGCGGATCAGATGTTTTGGGAAGTTATGCAGCTGAGAAAAGAGATGTCATTGGCAAAACTTGGATATTACAAGGAAGAGCTCTAATTCTTTACAGTCTGGCACATGCATGAACTTTGATATGGATCAACTCTAAAATGGCAGAATTTTTTTGTCACTTGATATTTATTTCCAACAAGTGGGTCCAAGATCTTTTCTCCTTTCTGCAAATTGCACTAAGTACTGTGATTGTTTTAAACTCTCCTATGCTGTGTATGCTTAGATATGATACTTCAGTTGAACAAAATGTGGCAAGTACTAGTTATTGTACTTTATAGTTGAAAACAAAACCTCTGATTAAATAAATGTTAGATTGAAGATGTGTTTTTATTTTCTGTTCTGTATAGTTTATAATGCAGAATGCCATATGAACCATCACCCCCCCCACCTCCACCACCACCCATAGTCACTCTAAACTCTGTAATCTGTGTGGTACTGACCTTTAGAAAAGAGTTGGTTTGAAGTACATCTCAGAATTTTTTGAATAGGTGGGAGTAAATGTCTCTCTTAAACACTTCTAACATTCCCATCACTGCAGTATCTGGGCACTTGATCATCAGTATAGAAGGAAATATCTAAGAGGATTTGGGGTTCTCTGAAATATTTTTTTAAATGTTGCTCTCTCCCTGCATTTCTCATTTGTAGAGTTTAAGTCCAGAAAGGACCATTAGATCATCTGGTCTGACCTGGGAATAACATGCCCTTAGATTTCACCCAGTTACCCCTTTTATTGAGGATTTAATTTGTTGATTAAATCCTAACTTGTATTTTTGCTAAAGCAAATCTTCCAGAAAGGCATCCAGTCTTGATATGAAGACATAAGAGAGATGATGCTTTCTCTCCTACACTAAAGAGACCTTTACTACCCAGTATTTATTCCTTGAGAAGGTACTTAGCCACTGTAATCAAGTCACCTCTCAATATACTTTTTGATAAGCTAAACAGATTGACGTCTTTAAGTCTCCCACAGAAGGCATTTATTTCAGTCCTCAAATCATTTTTGTGGTTCTCTTCTGCATCCTCCTCATTTTTTTTTTAACCTCCTTTTGAAAACATGGACACCAGAACTGTATGCAGTATTCTGTGATCAGTCTCCCCAATGCTATGGACAAAGGTAAAATCAATTCCTTTCTACTCACTATTTCCCTTTTTATACATCCAAGGATCACAATACCCCTCTTTGCCACAGCACTGCACTGGGAGCTCATATGTGTTCTTAAGACTAGTTGAGATGGAAAAACAATTGTACTGTGTAGTATTCTAATGGGGGATATGTTCAGGTAACTCACCTCTAAACTTTGGTGTACCAATTCTGCTCAAAGAGACAATGCTATGGTTATCAGTGTTAGATTTCTAATTTTTGTCCTACTCATAGCCACCTTCTGGTTATGCAGCCTTTCTTCCCACCCAGTCCTTCATTCTCTCTGCATTTATCTGTTTTCTTTTTTCCTTACTTCTTTTTCCCCCTATAAGACCATCCAATCAGTAATTCTTTACACATCAGTTTCCGTCAACTGGCATTGCACATGTAAATCATTTCTGCACTCCTTCTTAGATGGAAAATTAAGATTAGCAAATTTCTTTCTGTTAATCTCCTCACATGTAGAACTGCTTGCAAAGGGAAACTGAAGAAAGATGATCATGGCTCCTTAAGAAAAATGCTTCTTTGCTCAAGTGCCTCTTTGCCTGCTTTTGCCAGCAGCAGACAGCTGATCAGGATGCATGGAACATGGCCAGTGCTGTATGGCAGACTTACCGCACATAAACACTTTGGGAAAAACAGTAGCTTGTTTTTGATCCTGACAGCAGCTCTTCATTTACAAATATCATAAGATTATTGGTGGGTAAATTGATTATCAAATTAAAATGTAGAGACAAAAAAGCTTATATTGTTGCTCTAATTATAATAAGCACTGAAGTAGTAACCAGATGTTTCATTTATTATTATGAAAGATTCCGAACATACATAGTTTCCAAGCGATTTAACCACTAAATATATACTTGCAAAAGCTATCTAATTTTTGCACAAAAGTAAATCGAATGAGTTGCAAGATTTAATGGAATAAATGTGCATAACACAGTATTTCAGGAAGTGGGGGTGGGGGGGCTGATGTAGTCATTCTAATAGTAAAATACCATTTTTCCCCAATCATTCTTCATTGCCAGCAACATATTCATTGAAACCATTGGCAAAAGGATTTTTTTATATCCTACCACTGGTTCAGTGGTTTCCACCGTAGAAAGCTGGATGAATTTTAACATTCAATGTCAAAAGGTTATTAATATTCTGTTAAGGGAATAATAGCGTAAAGTTCTGTTTAATTGTTGCTATTTTTCAGTAGTTACCAGTTCGTGGTTATCTTTCTGTGTTATACACAGAAATGCTTGCTAAAGATCTTAACTTATCATTATTTCTTATTTTGAGTATTTGAAAGATGAAACTTTTCTGTTGAAATCAAACCATTTTCAGAATTACTTTATTCTGTAACTGAATGATACCTGATACCTAAAATTTACAAACTGATTACAAATAATGCTCATCCCAGCAGAAAAGCTGTTTTGGTATCTGGTACTGTGTAGGCACAAAACAATTTTTTTTAATCTCTAAGTTTATCATGCACACTTTTTTTTTTTTTTTTTTTTTTTTTAAGCCAAGGACTACAAAGGTATACCCAATGGGTTCTGGCTTCCATGAGGCAGTGACCCTGGCTATTTGTCTGGTCTCAATAAATTACCACCCTTTAACACTGATCTGCTATTCTCTTGTCTTCTTTCTTTCCCCCGCTCCTTAAATCCTATTTCCTCTCTATGCAGCTGTTATAGTGTAGTGTAAACTTTATGGTTAAGAGACCAGCTTCTTAGGAGAAACTATGCAGCTCTGTGACTGGATTTAAAGGGATACATAACAGCAATTATATCTTAACTTTTCTGTATCAGGCCTTCATATAGGTTTTTTGAGTTTGCATTCAAACCTTGATATTCCAAGCCACGTGCCTCTTGGAGTTACCCACCATACATAGATAAGGTCGATTTCCAGTTTAGTCTTTGGGGTGAGACGGAGCAAACTTCTTGGGAGTGCATACAGTGTTTTTCTATGTACATCAAATAAAAGAGGAAAGGTGGACTGGTGGTAGTGCCCTATATTCAGGAGATCTTGGGTCAGTTCCCAGCTCTGATGCAGACTTCATGTGACCTTGGGCATGTTGCTGAATTTCTGTGCTTTAGTTTCATGATTGTAAAATGGGGATACTACTTCCCACAGGCATATTGTGAGGTTAAATTCATATTTATGAAACTCGTATATAATGCAGGGAGCCATAATAAAAATCCAGATAATGCACAATTACGGTAATCAGTGGTCGTTTCCTGTCACATTTGATCATATCAATTTTCATCTATAGTACTTACTCATTTACACATAAATACACCAGTGTGGAAGGACGAATACAAGATAAGTAATTTTTATTGCCTTCTTGCTTGCGCATGTGTAGCTAAGGGCATTACTGGGGGCAAAGGTCCTTGAAACAAGGAAGAAATTAGACTAGTTTTACATAGTTTTCCACATGAAGTAAGGAAAATATGCCTTCTACAGTTTTCCTCCTAAAGTCTTGTCAAGTTCTTCCCTGCGTGCGGTAGAAGCTTTGAGTCCATTGCTTAGCATTAATTTTGAAAGAATCAGCTTCCCTGGGGCAAAGACAATCAATCCACTCAGGACGTGTTCTTTAGCAGCAGAATGACATGATTATGAACAGTTCAAAAATACATCAGCTGGAAAAGAGAGGACAGTGCAACTGTTTGACAGTCTGATGTCCCTAAACTTGTGAAGAAAAAAATAGATTCTCCTTCTTGTCATGGATGTGGTGGGAGAAAATGAGGCCCTGCAGCAGTTCTTTGAAGGTAAGAATACAGTTTCTAAAGTAGCTCAACAATTTCTGAAAGAGAAACTATTTCAGATGGTATGTGCATCTTAATAAGACATAGTATTAATATTTTTAATTTGAATTTTTAGTTTGGGGAAGAAAATATGTGGAAACACTTAATATTCTGATATTTACATCAAAGTTCCATGTAACAGGATGCAAGAGTAAATGAGGACTAATGACATAAGAGCACTGGAAGGCTTCCTTTATGCTCTCCTTTATACAGCAGAGATAGAAATAAAGGAAACCATGATCCCCAGGAGTTCCCAGTGATGAATGATGGAGGAAAGTACCAGGGAATGGCTGGATCTCCTCGTAAATGTCCAGAGCTCTTTAAAGAAAATGCTCAGGATATGGCAATGTCCATGGAGCTTGAGAACCATTTCTCCCCACCACAGAGTGGGAGCCAAACCCTGCTCAGCATGACGTTATTCTATTGAAGGTGACTGAACATCATTTTCGTGGTGTCATTAGTCCTCTCCCCTGGACTTTTTTGGGAGGCTGTAATCTGACCTTCAACTTTGTCTAATTTTCTTTCAGTAAAAACTTCTTGCCAGATGTCACACTGATTTCATCATCAGCCAAACCTCACTACAGTCTCCACCTTTCCTCTTCACCATCACAGTTAATATGCATTTTAATACGGCCAAATGTAAATGTATACCTCTAGGAACAAAGAACGCAGGCAATACTTACAGGATGGGGGTTCTATTCTGGGATGCGGTGACCCTGAAAAAGATTTGGGGGTCGTGGTAGTTAATCAGCTGAACATGTGCTCCCAGTGCAATACTGTGGCCAGAAGGGCTAATGTGATCCTGGGATGCCTAAATGGGAATTTTGAGTGGGAGTAGAGAGCTCATTTTGCCTCTGTGTTGGGCAGTGGTGTGACTGCTGGTGTATGTCCAGTTCTGGTGCCCACAATTCAAAAAGGATGTTAAGTGGGGAGAGATCAGAAAAGAGCCACAAGAATGATTAAAGGATTAGAAAACATGTCTTATAGTGATGGGCTCAAAGAGCTCCATCTATATAGCTTAACCAAGAGTACTTACATGGGGAACAAATATTTGGTAATGGACTCTTCAGTCTAGCAGAGAAAGATATAACATTATCCAATGGCTGGAAGTTGAAGCTAGACAAATTTCAGACTGGAAATAAGGTAAATTTTTAACAGTCAGGGTAATTAACCATTGGAACAATTTACCAAGAGTAAGGTAAAGACTCCATCACTCACAATTTCTAAATCAAGATTGAATACACTGAAAGATACACTCTAGGAATTATGTGGGGGAAGTTTTATGGCCTGTGTTATGCAGGAGGTCAGACGACATAAGTTATCCCTTCTGGCCTTGGAATCTATGAATATTTCCATTCTTCGATTTCTGTAATCAAATAAACCTAATTTCTCAAGCCTCCTAACACTGAATGCAACCTGTTCAAAATGGTTGTTCAAATTTAGATGATAGACAAAAAACATGCTGCTACTTTTTTTTTTTCTTCCCTGATTTTTCACTTTGTCAAAAAAAAATTATTTGAATTGGCTGGGATATTTGTTCTCACTGCCATAACTCAGATGTAAATACTCTTGATGTGAAACTGGACCTTAGTGTAATATAAAAAAGCCTCATCCGATACATTAACTTATTTAGTTAATAACTATAGCTCTTCCGTTACCCTGTGTTCCTTTTATAAGCTAAGGAGTTCATACTAGTAATGTGAATCTGGGAAAAAATATACCGAAAATGAAAGTTAAACTGTTTCTTCTCTTTGCTTTCAGATTTAATTTTGCATTAAACAGACTGGTGGGTTTCTAACAAACCTTGCATTGTACTAAGTAATTGTTAGATACTTTATGAAAATCAGGAATTTAATCTGGGAGGTCTGTTGAAAACTATGTCTAAGCATGCTGGAAGTACCTACAGAGCACCCCAGAAAGGTCACTTGCAAAGCAAGGATTTAGAAGAACTATGAAGCATACACTGGTGACTTCTGTGGCAATGATAATGCAGCAATGGAATCTCACCCTGGGAGAATTGCAGCAGCATTTTTAGCGGGCCCCACTTCTCCAACTATAATCACTAAGGGTTTTAACCCTTTAAGTATACTGGATGTACAGCATGGGTTCTGGGAACTAGATGAAAGCTTTGTCTTACAATTAATGTCAAGTAACAAGACAAAGTTTGGAAAGATGTTTCCTATACAATATTTGTTCTTCTAAATAGAGTGAGTTAATAGCATACCATTGTAATACAGGTGTTATACAGAGCAGTGCTGGTAAAAGGCTGAATTTCATTTTCTGGCCACAGTCACGTATTATGAGTCAGGGTTACAAACTGCTTAATAACCTTGTCATATGACAAGAGTTGGTGTTTAGAGGCCAGTGGCTACTTTTAAAGCCACAGGTAAAGCACAAAAAGGAGCAAGTATGTTAGTTGGATTTTGCTTCAATTTAGGGCAGTTGTCACACTCACTACATATGATGTCAACTACTATTCTATTCTTTGTAGGTATCTATACTGCACCCATTACCATAGTATTTGAGATAATTTTAGTAGTGTAAAGAGACTGCACATCTATCACGTGTTGTTTGTCCTCTTTTGCTCTCCCCAAAGAGAGAAATGTATGGAGTGGAGTGTTTTGTTTTGGTAGTTAAACGTATCTGTTGCTATGTGTTTGTTAGAGAAGGCAAGGTCAAAGAAATGCACCTTTCACTTGGCAAGGAAAATGGTGACGTTTGTGATGGTCCTTAGTTCCTAGGGCAGTTCATTGCACAGGCTCAGACCACCTCCAGAGAAGGTCCTGTCTTCCCTCAGACAGCTTTACTCTTATTGTTGAGAGTTCCATTGTGCCAGAGGAACTGCTGAATTGACCACAATCTTTGTCCAGGAGCTCTAGGTGATGTTTTCAAGCCCAGACCATGGAGCACCTTGAAGATAAGGACCGAAACCATAAACTGGACTTGAAATTCTATAGGAAGCCAGTAGAGAGAGCAGAGGACATGCTGATGTGTTCACAGCAGCCTGTGTTGCTCAAGAGAGTGCTGCAGCATTTTGACTAGTTGGAGTTTCCTAAGTGCTGAAGGTTTCATGCCCAAGCATTTCACATTGCTGTCGTCCAGCCGAGAAGTGCAGAAGGCACGCATAACGGAAGCCTGGTCTTCATCTGCCAGAATGGGTCTGACTTCTGCCTAGGCAGGGCTGTGGGGTTTGGAACATGTGTTAATAACATCATCCGGGGGATCTTATAATTTCACATACAATGTTGCTACACACATTTTATCAGGACAATACTGACCAGCAAATTATGAGGTTTCCAATGATACTTTACAAGGCATACTTTGTACAAAGATTATTACAATGGCATGTAGGGTGTGAACACATGTATTCCATCAAATACAAACTTTTTTGTCATTAATGGAAGCAGATATTATTCCAAACACCTATCAAATGTGTGTGTGTGTGTGCGCTCACGCACCATTTTTAGGTCTCTTCGGATCAGCGCTGTTTCACGATTGCTACATGGGTGGAGTGGCAAACATTTTAACACAATTTTTGCTAGGCACAAGTTTAAAGAGAATATTTCAGTGATCACAGGTGGAAATAAAGAGCAATTTCTACTTGGATGAGAGATTGGAAAATGAAAAAACAAAAGGATGACTGAGGCAAATCTTGCCTCTAAACAGGAAAGTCTTATTTGGGACATATTAGAAAAAGGAGATATCAAGTTCACTCTCTGAGAAAATACATTGAGGGCACAGTAAGTCTGGGAACAGGCATCTTAAAGATCTTGTCTGTCCTTTTTAAATGTTCATGTTTAACCTGTACAATGAAGTGGTCATAAAAGGGTTTTTTTTTTTGTGTGTTTTTTTTTTTTGTTCTTTGAGTGTTTGCTCATGTTGATTCCATTCTAGGTGTGTGCGCGCCCACGTGCACAGTTGTTGGAGACTTTTGCCTTAGCGGTATCCATAGGGCCAGCTGTGGCGCCCCCTGGAGTGCCACGCTCATGTGTCGGTATATTAGGTGCCAACCTTATGCCCTCTCAGTTCCTTCTTACTGCCCGTGACGGTTGGTTGGAGTGCCTCATCTTGCTGTTTGCAAGAGCGTTAGCAGTTCTTCATAGATCTTTGTTCTACCTAATCTGTACATAGTTAGTCTTTGTAGTGTTAAGTTAGAGTACTTAGAGTCCCGGCTGGCACTTCGTCCCCAAGCAGAGCATGCCCTGCTCGCCTGGCTTCAAGTCATGTGCGTCGTGCATCAGGCCGATGCCGATCAGTGACCCCCATGACAGCTGCCTGAAGTGTTTGGGGGAAGCCCATAGGAGGACAAGTGTCGTATTTGTAAAAACTTTCATCCTCGCACATCTTGGAACCATCCTATAAGGTCTTCAACAAGGACAAGGTCCAGCTGAGACTGCACCCGGCTTTCCTGCCCAAGGTGGGGTCTCAGTTTCATTCAAGCCAGGACATTTACTTACCAGTCTTCTTTCCAAAGCCATATAAGTCAGAGGAGCAGCGTAGACTGCATCCCTTGGACTTTAGGAGGTTACTAGCCTTCTACATTGATCGAACCAAGCCATTCCGTATGTCTATGCAATCAGTGGCTGACAGGATGAAAGGTCACCCTGTATCCACCCAAACAATTTCTTCTTGGATCACCAGCTGCATCTGCTGCTGCTGCTGCTACGATCAAGTGAAGGTGCCGCCCCCGGCAATTGTCACCACCCACTTGACCAGAGCGTAGGCTCTTCAGTGGCTTTTCTGGCCCAGATGCCTATCCAGGACATCTGTAGGGCGGCCACCTGGTTGTCTGTCCATAAATATATGTCCCACTACACACTTACCCAGCAGGCCTGGGACAAAGCTAGTTTCAGTAGGGCAGTACTGCAAGCTGCGAAACTGCACATTCTGAGCCCACTTCCGTAGATACTGCTTGTGAGTCACCTAGAATGGAATCGACGTGAGCAAGCACTCAAAGAAGAGGGAAAAAAAGAAAAACCTATCTTTCGTAACTGTTCTTCGAGACGTGTTGCTCATGTCCATTCCTTTACCCGCCCTCCTCCCCCTCTGTCAGAGTTGCTGGCAAGAAGGAACTGAGAGGAGGTAGGGTCAGCGGTGCCTAATATACTGACGCATGAGTGCGGCATTCAAGGGGGCACCACAGCTGACCCTACAGATACCGCTAAGGCAAAAGTCTCTGACTGCGCACATGGGCCTGTACACACCTAGAATAGAATGGATGTGAAAGGTAGGTAACCATTTTTTCTGTGTGTTTACCATACTTGAAATGTTAATGATTCCCCCTAGGTTTTGCTTTTTAAAATTTGACTGTGGTGAAAGAGGGAATGTCAATCACACCTCTTCAAACTATTCAAACTCTTCCCTATTACCTGTTGTGCTGAGGACGGTAAAGCTGGGATTCTGTAGCAAACAGAAGTAACTCCATTTTGGTAATGAGAGAGTGATTCCTAAATACACATTTCATAAATTGCTTTGTGATCACAGAACATAGTAGAAGTTGGAAGTAATGCTACAGCTGGGCGCTGGCAGGTACATAGAAGGGAGTTGTGTAAACTGACAGATGCAGATTTGGGTGTTGGCAGTTAAATGATGTCTAAAGTTACTAGCAGAAGTCATCTCAGGTTGAGAAGAGAAAAAAGTAGAGCAGAACGGAACTTAAGAGCATAACCATTTACACATGCAGATGCCTAACAGTGTTGTCCATGCAGTCTTACTTATACTATATTTATTACGAGCCCAGAAAGGCCACAAAGTATTTTTAAAAGTAAGATTGTTTATCTTTCTAGGGAGTTGCAGCTGACTTTTGAAAAAGTCCTTGTTAATGCTATAGACCTTATAATCATAAAATCCATTTATAGCCTCCAGTTACTAAGCAACCAAGGACAAAGTACTGAACCTTTCCACTCATTACAAAATTCTATATGTTAGTGCTTTGATTTTGTAAGGAAAATATCAGGAAGACAACATCAGATTTCTGATATTTTGTTCTGTTCTTCTAAAGTTAAACCAATTCAAAGGAAAGTGGATTTTATGTGTTTCAAAGTGTTTCAAAAACAGTTTGACAACCCAAGTCTAGTAATGGAGTAAAATATTAGAACCCCTGATTTCTAAACTAGTTGCTTTGTATTGATAACTGATCCCAGCAAGCAGATGACTATGAAATGAAATAGTCTTCAATACCTGCATTTTAAGGTGCAAAGTATGAACCTACATCTACCTACCTTACACTTACGTTTCATTGAATGATGTATGCAAACAATGGTTCTCGAAGTGTGATGTGAAGAAAACTTCTCATGTCTAGAGCTGCTCTGTCATCTCCCACTACCTCTTCCATGCTGCCCACTGCTTTCCACATTTCCCATCCCTCCTTTCATACTGGGGCTAGATTGGCACATGCAATCGTGGCCCTTCTATCATGTGCAGGAGGGTTTTGTTTGAAGGCAGGGGCGATGTGGTTGTCTTTTGTATACATGAGAAAGTGGGCTACAGCATTCTGCATGTTCTGGAGTATTAGGATCTGGAGGAACCATGGACTGAATGTCAAATCTTTCTTTGTTTTTAATTGAAGGGCAAGATGTGCATGGAGCCCTGGAGAATGCTATGGTCGATACAAGTATGTTGGAAGAATTCCTTGGCAGTGACTTGGAATTTGGAGCCTTGTACGTATTAGCAATGAGAACTGAACTTGTTAGCACATTTCTTGGGTTCTGTTATCACAACATTGCTACCATCTGAACACAGCAATCACACCTCAAATCCCGTTCAAATCTGTATTCTACAGAAAGTAACTTGATCAAACAGGAGCCCTGATCCTGTCTTGAAAATAGAGAGGGAGATGGCAATTGAAACATGATTTTCTTATAAGGTACAGTAAGTTTAAAAGGGTGGATGATACTGAAGGATAGGCTCATTGATAACTTTCACCTTAGTTATTGTGGTAAATTTAAAGGTGTCAAACATATTACTTTTTGTGTGGATAAGAACTGCTGCTTCCATCCTAATGTCCCTTTCATAATTAAGAAATGACTCATTGATCTCTTAAAAAATAATTTGTAAATTACAATGATACACCATTCAATAGAGCATAACAGAGGACAACTTACTATGGACCACAAATTCATCAGACCCTAAAACACAGATAATTCATCCAAGCTGCCAGATGACTGTCCTTTAATACAAAAGATTATTATTCACAGCCTTAAACCTGCCAACACCGGTCAAAGAAAGTTTGTGGGGGGAAGGGTAAAACCTCACGCCATTTCTCATTCTGAACATACACACGCACTACACAGATTTACAGCGGGCTAAATAGGCTATTACTGACCCATTTTCATTAATCAATTATGAATAAACTTTATCTAAGTTCGCAGGCAGAGAAATATAAGAATATAAGGAATGCTTTACTTGAACACTTCTGGTCTTAGTTTTTAGTATCACTAAGCATATAGAAAGAACCAGATTACAAATTATTAAACCTCCTTTAAAATGAGACTTCACTTCTCATCACCATATTGTATTGCCAGTTAACAGGTTAAATAGGAAAAGTCTACTACTACGTATCTATTACAGTAGATATAATATTATATACCTGTAGATAACTGCTGTATAATCATGCAACTCTTAGTTATATAATGTGCAAAATATCAAATTTATGAAAATAAAATGTATCGTATTTTTGGGGCTTAACTGATTTTTCACTAATGAAGTGTAGTAACATTTTATTAATTATTAGATTAACAGTTCAATAACTATTCTTGTCAAATTTCTGTAACTAAAATTACAATTATCTGCATTGAAGCATAAAAAACAAAACAAAATCTTTCAGAGAAATCCATATAAATCCACATAAAGAGCCCTGACATATTTAAAATACAGATAAAAGAAAATTATATGCAATTCCATGAAAAATAAAAGTATATTAATAAAACTTTTTCTCTGTTTTTTGAAAGAAGATATTAATATTATTAAGAAGGAGCAAGGATACAACACTAATACAAAAGACATCATGCATGGTGCAGTGAATATAAAAACTGTCCCAAATAAGTTTTTGGATTTACATTTTGAAATGATCTTTAGGAACAATGCATACTATGTTGCAAGCACAAACAGAGTAGAATCTCACTGAGTTGCTCTTATATGCTTTTTAAAAATTGAGTGCCATGGATACATCATCTGCATTTCTCTCCTTTTGCACAGTGAAGCTGAAGCAATATGTGGTTTTCCCCACCTTTTTCCATAGTAAAGGCAAAAAGTGAGAGGCAAATGAAAAGTAAAACATTGAGTTTTTGTTTCCCAAGTGGATACTTAATGGCTGTACCAAGTTTGTGATTCAAATTCATTTCAGACATATTTTTTCTTAAAACACAAAACAATGGTATTTTCCCAGCTTGAATCTACAGTAGTTGCCTTCTTCTTTGAATGACTGTTTACTTTCCTTTCTCTAGTAGTGTTTAAAATATGTTGTTGGACTTTCATTTGAAATATTTTAATCAAAAACAGAAATTAGGTGGGCACCTGAGGCAATGTTTGAAACCAGGAAACGTGCATACAGTATATAGAAGGGAAGTTGAAGACTTTTATAGATTTACAGTTCAAATTTTATGAGGCAAATCAGTTTCCTAACTCCAGTTTGTTAAAAGCTAGAAAACAATGTTTAATACATTAAACAGTTTTTAAAAGCTCTAGAAATATCTCCTTACTCTGAAGAAAACTTTAAATGTTATTCATATACTCATTTCTTAATGGACATTCACCAAGTCAAATCTGGCCCAAAATGTAGGTTTTATAAATGTGACATTTTATAAAACCAAGAGCAATAGAACGTTGAAATGCACCAGAACATGTAAGTGAAATGGACTGCAAACAAAAGTGAAACTGACTTGTCTTTCAGAGTGTGCAAACTAAGACATAAAAATTAAACAGTATAAATAGTAGAATGTAAACTAGATCACCGAAACTCTATTTTAATCATAAAAGTGTTTGTAATAGAGGTAAGGGCATTTTTGTGTTAATATTTTTAACTTAACAGCATCCCTTTAAATAATTGCTTTCTATTTAACCTCCTAGCAGGGCAGCGGGTGTTGTACAAGCAGATAGTGCTCCTACCCCGCACCCCCTAAAAAAATCCCTTTGCAATTAGCTTTCTTTTATTAACCTATTTATAAATCCTAAGCATCAATTTCTCAGGCAGTGTTTCAAAGTAGAGATTGAGGCTGAAATTTACAAAAGAGCCTATGGGAGTTAAGCACCCAACTCTGATTGAATTTCCATTTCCATTTAGGTTTAAACAATTCCTACCTTTAACTGAGGGTCTTTTCCAGTTCTGGGTAAATGATAATGTTATTGCATAAGCAATTCCCTGTCTTGGGCTCCTTTGAAAGTCCCAGCCAGAGTGTATGTGTGAGAGCTGCCTTTCAGCCAATGTCTAGAGTTGAATGGGGGGTGGGAGAGGCTTCTGCAGCTTGAAATGAAGAGACAACCTCTTAAGCTGAGAGCTGTAACAGACCCCACGTTGACTGGGCACACTGGGGACACACAATACACTGGCTAGTGGGTTACACATGCAGCTTTTATCTTTACATAGGCTGGCCAGATAGCAAGTGTGAAAAATCGGGATGGGGGTGGGGGGGATAATAGGTGCCTATATAAGAAAAAGCCCCAAATATCGGGACTGTCCCTTGTGGAAGTAGAGAAAGGGATAAAGGGAAATTGAACATAGAGATCTTAGTCTCGCGTTATTAGAGTCAGTGTCAGCCTGACTTTGTTAGCTTCACTCTTGCTCTATTCCTAGCCTCTGGCTTGTTGCTCTAAACTCAGAGTGAGGACTCGTTTTTCTCCCACACTCTATAAAATCAGGACATCTGGTTACCCTATCTTTACAGGCCATTTTAATGTAGTGTGATGTCAGAGACTGGCTTGCATGGTTATGAGCCTAACAAAAACATAATTTATAATGTATTTTAATTCATTCAGATTTCTAAAATGCTACCATAGGCACCAAGACCACTCTGGGCAGCTACCCCGAATTCAAACAAAGTGGGAATAGGGTTTAATACATGGTATGAATAGCTGGTCTTAAATGATGAGGTTGCACTGGCTTTTGTGGTTTTGCCTCAGCAGGGCTGTGTGCATTTAAAACAAAACAAAACAAACCTGCCAATCCTCTGTATTCCTGAGCATTTGTGGAGTTAGCTATGAAAAATACAAATATTGGCCCTCTGTTAAGGTCTTCCAAACTGAACTGAAAAATTATGTGGGAATGAAAAATGAGTCAAAATAGACTGCCTGGGGGCTCTGAGCAAAGCCCACATCTTGCCTGGAAACCCGACCCTGAACTCCCTCTTTCCTAGTGAGCTTCAGGGACCTAGCTCTAGTTTCTATTTTAATCAGACAAATACAGATTCAATCCCCTTCCATTGTGTCCCATGCCCTCTCCTCTCCACTCTTCCTACTTTGTGTCTCTTAATTTCCACAGCTCTGAAGTTCTGGAGGCCAAAGCTTAAGCCAGAACAAATTTTTATAGGCAGACCAAGCCTTTAAGGCTACCAGGTCCATATGTTATGAATTACTCATGTGGTTTTAGGTAGTTAAAGACGGCTTATGGTTATTATGCATTTCTTTTCATAGTGAAATAAAAATATCCTTTTCATCTCCAGGCAAAGCCAGTTACCAGAGTCCCCGCCAGATTCAGGATCAGAGCCATATTCTCCACCACAATTGAAGGGTGGGTTGTGTGAGTTCTAATCTTGCTGTACTATTAGCATTTTTGCTATTCTCTTTATGATTTAAATGTTTCGTTTGTTATTCTTTACAGCTTTACATTATAATGCTTTAGGGCCCACTGGACTGCGGCCGTCACTTTCCTTCTCTTCTGCGGGGGCACCCGATACATTTCCTTGTAGATACCCTGACAGTTTCTCTGACATGAGCACCAATGGATATCCCGGCAGTGTTCCCCAAGACTGGTGTCTCAAGACAGATAATGCCGTGTCTCCCTGGAATACTTCTATATCCTCCAGCTGTCTGGGTTTAAATCATTCCTACCTTCAACCAAGGGCCTCTCATAGTTCCGGGTAAGGTATAATTTTATCATGTAGGAAGGAAGGCAGATACAGAAAAGGGAAGGTGACGCAGCTGCTTTTAAGAGCTGTATGGTTTCAGACTGGAAAGAACCACGTGTAGAAAAATACCGATGGGTGCAAGTTTCTCCACATGGTGGCTCTGTTTAGACATTTATGGGATCCTTATCGGCTATTGTTCTTTAAGCGCCATATTTTAAAGATTAAAAGTCAGATTAAAACCAAAAGCAATTCAATTCAAGAAAAAGTGACCAGGTTAGAGAGAGATTGTAAGCTAATGAGTACCTGGGATGGCAGAAATATCTGGTATTTTACAACACCCATTTAAGGGATTTTATTTTCATGAGTTAACATTCTGACAGGAGGCATGAGAAAAACCAGCTCATCTTACTCGTATAATAAAACCGAATACTCCTTATATACTTGATATAGTTTTCAGCCACCAAAATGTGTTGGGTGCTTAATAATAAAACAAAGATTAAGGCAAAGCCCCTTTCCCTCAGTGCCTAATCAAAATACCTTGGCAGGGAAAGGGTAACCATCTCCCAGGTTGTGGATTGGAACCTATTTTGGCTTATAGCCCTTGCCCCTACACCGTCTGGGTGGCAAATACAAGGTCTCAAGGATCCGTATAGTGGCAGATCCTCCAGCCCTGTCTCTTCCCACATGTAGAGCTAGACTCCATGCTGCACAAGAGGTGCAAACACCCTCAAGGGCTCTTTATCATATCCCCTCCTCCTTATATAGCAGAACCACTGTAAATGGCCTTTCCTTATACACGGAGGAAGGAACAGAGTTTGTCCCTGCTTGACTAAACCCATTCAAGAATAAGGCTGGGATTTTAGTACAACTGGCCCAAAACAAATGCAATCTCTGTGGTGTGCTGTGTGTGTAAAACTTGCTTTAAAAAGGGTGAATTCCTTGGTCACATGGAATAAAAAGGACGCTGGTATTTAAGACTGAAAAGCATAAGTCACTTAATTCAGTAAAAATAAAACAGAATCAGAACTCAAGTGAAAATTCTGTTAGAAATCAGGTAGTTGGGTGTTATCTTATAACTGTAATGATTCTGTGGAGTAATAATGTACAATGTATTTTTTTAAGTATTTCCCTGGCATCATCTAAAAAGAGAAGGCACTCACAATTGTTAGAAGATGCCACTGATTCTCCACCATGGACTAACAACTCTCAGCAGGGTAAGTGTTTCATATTGTTGACCACTAGGACATTTTGACAGTCACACTAGCGCTGGCTCAGAAAAGATAACAGTATTAAACCTGACAGTACAGGCTCCTTCAAACAATTCTCTTTGCTGTTTTTTCAAAAGTGAGGATCTGTTTTTGCAGGTTACAGATGAAGCTTTAAATGTTCACACTCACTGAGTGAACTCATCAACCAAAGGGATCTGTCCTTCTTACATGCATGAGCCTGTGGAACATAGGGGATTCTGAACTCTGTTGACCTAGTTGACACAAAGTCGACTAGGACATGGAAACCATCTTGGGTTAGCTTAACAGGTGATTAATGAGGGGGGCAGAAGGAAGGAAGAGAATGCATTTCAGCTTCACTCGCCATCTGATTTGACAGCTCCCGTTCTTCTGTAAAATGTATCCATATAGGGGTCTGACAAAAGCACTTTATTGTTTTTCCCCCAACATTAATGTAATTCAGAGTTTTATCATAATGAAAATGCTGAGTCTATAATAGTCCATATGTACCAAAAGACTCATTGGGCTTCTTCAGGAATGGATCAACTTTGGCATATGAGGTTGTATGTGACCAAATAGCTAGTTCACACTGAACAATTTATCTGATGAATTGAAGCCTTTCAATGAGAAGCTTGTATTTAGCTGCGACACTCTTGTGTAGCTTGAAAGCTTGTCTCTCTCACCAGCAGAAGTTAGACCAATAAAAGATATTACCTCACCCACTTTGTGTCTCTAATATCCTGGGACTGACGCAGCTACAACAACACTGCATAGTCAGAAGCCTGTCACTCTTTCAGACTTATAAGTTATTTGAAATTATTCAATCAATTTTTGTGGTGGTTTCTTTTATCCCCTAGTATGTGGATTGACCAGAAACCTTTCTTTAAGTATCCGTTATTTGAGTAGTGTTGGTAAATTGTGATTGGTCAGATGAGTCACACGGTATTGCTACTGTTCCTGATGGAATGGATAAACAAGCAGTTGTGGATGCTTGCATATGTGACTTTAAAATGTTGGGTTTTAATAATGGCGATACAGCTTTGAAATTTGCTCTGTGCAAACATTTATGTCAGTAAAACTCAGTGACTCAATTTTAGTGGACTGTGAACACGCAAGGGGCTCAAACATGGCAGAAGGAAATAGTTTAAAAATCGAAATGAGTAACCAGAGAACGTTGTTTGTAGTATTCACCCAGCTGTCTGTCAGAAACACAGTTATTGCAGCTAGGGGCTCTGGGCTGCAATTATTTCAACAGTGCTGTGCTCTTTCTGTCACACCATGGTGCCTCAGGCCACATACGGGTTCTTAGATTGCTTGCTCACTGTAGTGTGCTCTTCCAGGCTGCATTCCATTTATTTGTCTCCCACATGAAGTGCTCCTCAGCCTTCATGACATGTGGAGCATCTCAAGCATCAGCATTGACCCTGGCTGCTTCAAGCTGATGTAATCGGCAGTCTGGGATGTTTCTCATTATAAAGCATTAAACAGTGATTGGCCAGCCAATGAATGGCTGAAAGTTGCTTTTTTTTTTTTTTGCTATGGAACTAAATACTTGTTCATTTGGATTGGTGGATTATTTTAAGCTTATTGCAAGTGGGGTAATTGATAATTCTAGTATTTCTTCTTTCTTTGCTGGATCTTGTCACAAAATGATTATTTCAAAAATTAAAATGCTTAGTGAACAAATGATTTTTTTTTTTTTGTTATGTAAAGTTTTTTGGTAGAAGAATTAAAAGCAGTGCTACCTGAGTGATATCTTACAGAGCATGAAAGGTAAAAAAACAAATGCTCTGTGACAATAAAATAAAGCAGGAAAATATTTTTGGAATAGCTACAAAGGAAAACAAAAAAAAATTTATTTGCTGGTCTTCTGCAGTGTTACTGGCTAGCCCTGGCATGTAGCAAATGAACAATCGCTTTTGTCTCTTCACAGTGACAGTAAAGGACTGTGGCACTGAAGAACAAGAGTATGACAGCGATGGACAGAATGTAGCAGCTGTGGACAAATGTTATCAGGCTCTAACGTGGCAGCCGTATCAAACTTCTCACTGGAGTGGCTTATTTAACTATAGTTACGAAAAACTGTAAGCATGGATGTTTACACTTGGATTTATTTTTGTTTGCATTGAGCTGCTGAAATAAATGGTACATGTAGTTTTCAGAATGAAACTGGAGGTGGGGAGAAAATGTGACAGTCAGAAGTGAGGATGAAATTGCAGAGAGATCTGATAACCAGATTTTAAGGAATCACTGAATGTTCATGCCAAGCAATCTGATATATTTTTTGTCAACACAGCAGATGGACCCTAAATCAGGTGGATTCAGGCATAAGAACACTTCCAAGCTAGCTTAAATAGATTTGATTTTTTTTCTCCTTTTGGCAAAACAGATTGGAACAAGTAACTATTGTACATACTGAACATCACCTTCCCATGGCTTAAGGCCCTCTTAACGTAGTTACCTTCATTATTTTGTTATTGGTGCATGGGCTCTTATAACCTATGCTACAAGGTTTTAATATTGTGCACCTGTTTTAGAGTTTGCCTGTACAGACACAGAATTTTGCAGCAGCAACAAAAGGGGGGAAAAAAACCTCCCCAGCATCAACACACCACCTTGGGAAAGGTCACTCCAAGTTCAATGTCCCCTCCATCCCCTGATTTTCTGTGTTCTTGTATTCAGAGAAATTTTTTTTAGTGGCTGTCCTTCCATGTTAGCTTGTTTATCCCTCCAGAGTTGAAGTAAACAATTAGTCACTGTGCACAGTAGAGAAGCCTTTTAAGTGCTAATGTTAGCTTGTATTTTCCTCCAGCTCTACCCTCCTTTCTGTCTCCAAAAATAAAAAAACACTTGGCAAAAAGAACACTTTCCAAAAAAGGTTAATTTGGGTGTATCACGTTCAGTCCTGAACACTAGTGTCTCCCATTTATGCACACACAGCACTGTAGCAGCAGTATGAGGTATGGGTTTGTTTTTTTATTATTATTATTAATATTTTTAACACCACCCCACTCTGAAGGGACTGTCTTAAGGATGATCCAATAGTTCAATGTCTCTGCCTTTCAAACCTTGGTGCCTTTGCTGGGAAAGCCTACAAGCCTCCCAGTCGGCTTGGAGAGGTAATTGTGGCTTGGATACCTCTCCACGAGGAAGTGGCCTTCCACATCCAATATATTGCATATCAACTTTTGGTCAATGGCTACATTTCATTTGTGAATTAGAGGTGATAGGCTCTGAATCCAGTTTTATCCGCTATTTAATCCCTGATATGTTCAAAACTTAAAACTGATGTTCTAGATGCACTTTTTTGGTACATTATATCAAGGAACAGATACTATGAGGATTACCATAAAAGTACCTAAATAGATAAATTATGACCATTATTTGGAAAAATGGATTATAGTATCACTTAGGGGGATTATCATCATTTTTTTTTAGTATAGGTCCGTGTTAGTAGTCTTTCTCCCAAGATGCATTGTAGTTATGATCTGTATACAGAATTTCTCTGTTTCCTGATATTATATCCTGTTTGTGTCAAAAGAACATTAGTATTATCACTGCTAAGTCTAGATAGATTGTTATTGATCCTAAAAAACTTACGGTTCCCTCTTTTTTTAGAATTTTGTTTCTAAGAAAAAAGTACCATTTTCTTTTCACCTTCATAGTTTACAGCAGGTGGGATTCCATTCTGAAACATGTTGTCTCAAGTGCCAATTTGTTCTTGTTACAAAAGCTAAGATGAGCTGGAGCTAAAATTCTAGATCTGAAAATTCCCTTGTTCTGGGAAAGTTTAAATCTGAGCTGTGTGGCTTTGGCCTGTATCTATCTATCTATCTATCTATCTATAAAACTTCTAAAATTTCAGCTAACTCTTAAGTCATGGGTTAAGATTTTCAAAAGTAACTGCTGATTTTTGTGGGCCTCGGTTTTGGGATATCCCATCTGAAACCCCCTAAAGCAGCCTGAGTTTTCAGTGGGTGGATACTCAGGACTTTCAGAAAAGATGGCCTCTTTTTGGTTTGGACACCCAAAATTGCTAATTATTTCTGAAAATTCTGGCTATTGAGAGTTAGTTTTTCAGCCTTCAGCAGTCAGAATATTAATGCTAATTAAAATAAAATCAGGTGGTGATCCTGCAAACACTTAAGAATGTGCTTAATGTTATACACATTAGTAGTCACATTAAGTTCAATGGAGCTATTCATGTGTGTAAAGTTAAGCACATGCATACATTTTTCCAGGATTGCAGCCAGTATATATTTGAGAAATCAGTAGTCTTAACTGCAGGAACCCAGTTCATGTAATCTTAAACTCACATGATCTGTGAAATGAATAAACTGCCCAGAGACTTCAAATCAAGAAAATGAGAATAAATCTGTTTATTTTTAATTCCTAGCTACAAGTACAAAAATTAGAAGGAGAAAAAAGTAATTCAGTATTTATTTGGGGCAGCCATTCTCAAACTGTGGGTTGGGACCCCAGAGTGGGTCGCAACCTTGTTTTAATGGGGTCACCAGGGCTGATGTTCGACTTGCTGAGGCCCGGGGCCAAAGCATGAGTCCCGCCGCCCAGGGCTGAAGCCCAAGGGCTTCATGCCTGGGTGGTGGGGTCAGGTTTCAGCTTCAGTCCTGGGTGGCGGGGCTCAGGTTACAGGATCCTGCCTGGGGCTTGAAGCCCTTGGGCTTCAGCTTTTCCCCCCTGCAACCCGGGGTGGTAGACCTCGAGCTTTGGGTTCGCCCCCATCTCGCCTGGGTGGGCAGGGCTTGAGCGGGCTCAGGCTTCGGTCCCCCCTCATGGGATCATGTAGTAATTTTTGTTGTCAGAAGGGGGGGGGGGGGTTGTGATGCAATGAAGTTTGAGAACCCCTGATTTAGGGGAAACAGAGTTATGTATTTATAAAAAACAAAAACCCTAATCTGTTTATTTTCTAGTGCAAAAATGTTTACAACTCCCTTTAAATATTTAAATCCATTAGTTAACAAACTCTCCCCCACTTGCTGTCTGTCTATTTAATTTGCTGCTGCTGCTAAAAGATTTATTTACAGCTATATTTTAAAGAGATGTGTAAGGCATTGTTAATGCACTAGAAATGGCCTTATGTCATGGCTGACTGATTTCATAACACACGTACAGGGCATGGTCCTCCAATGTTTTATGCGCATGATTATCCTTTTTCATGTGAGCAACTTTACTGACATCATTTGGACACTTGTGCATAAACCTTTGCATGGCCTGGGCCTGAAGGTTCTGATCCTGCAACCCCTCTGACCATGGAATGGATATCGACTTCAGTGGCAGCTCCATGTGTGGAGGGCTTGAAGGATTGGGGCTCTCAGTCTGTGATTTAACTCTGTGGATCAGATTACACCTCCCCCTAGATGAGTGGGAAGAAAGGTATGAGAGAGCATTTCTCTTCCGCTCCCATATACCTTGGGCCAATGGATGGAGTCCACACAGAGTCCCTCCCAGAGCTGTGAAAGAAATACTGTTGGGTTTGCTAGCAACCCAGGTAGAGGTGTGCTGATGTCAAGTGGGTGAGCAGGGCCATGGCCCAAACCCCTCACCTCCTCTCCTGTATTCCAGGAGAGTTGCACTGGAAGAGCACTGTCAACATTACAGAGATGCCAGCACTCCAGCAGCCTGCCTCCTCCCCAACCGCACCACGGCTCAGACTCATAAGAAACATAACTGAGCCCTAGTTAGGCAAAGGAAAAGGCTGACCACCCTCAAATCCCAATAAAATTCCTTGCAAAATCAGGGCTAGATACTCCATGTGTTTCTTAACTGCCTTATGAAGATGTACCTGGGTGTACAGTAGGTAAGAATCCAAATATGACAGTATTCTTCAGAATAACCTTCAACCCAAATTTCTTGACCTGTGTGTCTGCATTTAAGCAAATGTTCAGAAATTGCTTTAAATTGTCAGCTTATAAATTGGCATTGCCTTAACCTAGAAGAAATTTCAAAATTTATATAGAGGCTTAAGGAGTTTCTTCAGCGATAATGCTTTTAAGACCTGATATACTCATTATGACTTACGTTAAAAAATAAGTGAATTCAGAAGCAATATGGTAGTTTATGAAGCCTTTTTAGCTTTCTCTATGCCAGAAAATCCATGATTAAAGTTTGTTCAACAGATAATAAAGTCTTTATAAATCTTTTGTAAAATCTTTATATTAAATCCTTCCAACCTATAATGAGCAAATGAATGGATTAGTTTTGAAAAGCTGTTATTAATGGCTGTGCTAATGAGGAGTTCCATAGTGGAATCTGATCATCAAATCTGTCATTAATGAGGAAAGTCTTTCTTCATATCAGGAAGATTTGCCACGTAGTCCTGTTACTTCAAGATTATCAATCACTTACATCAACAAACTGCAACCATTGTCTGGGATGGCTAATTCGCTGGCTCTTTCTGGAAGATCTTTTGATCTCTTTGCCTGATGTGCTCTGAATTATGGAATATAAGGACAGAAAACTTCTCTCTCTAGCTGATAAATTATCCCTTCCAATAAGTAGAGTAGGATTCCATTACTTTGTGGATGACGAACAGCATTATAAAACAGTGCTTTATTGAGATCTTTCCAGCGTGCATGTGTAAACATTTGTATGTTTGGCCTGAGTAAAACCCTACTCCACTTCAAAAGCTACTGTGAAAGTGTTTGGTTGTAGGAATTCCGGAACAAAGCAAGATGTCTACCTGGCTCATCTGCATGTCAATAAACACAATGCATTTTTAGCTCAGTTACTTATAGTGGTGCTTCTTGAGCTCTGGGAATAAGGTGCCAGAGTAGAATTACAAGTCAATTTAAAAAGAATTCCTATCCATATGAAGATAAAAGAAAAACACATATAGATCTGTTGCTTGAGATTACATATAATCCCACTTGAATTTCATCAGTAGGAATCAGTGTAACACTGTTGCAAAAAAAGTGAACATCATTCTGGGATGTGTTAGCAGGAGTGTTGTAAGCAAAACACGAGAAGTAATTCTTCCACTCTACTCTGCATTGACTAGGCCTCAACTGGAGTATGGTGTCCAGTTCTGGGCACCACATTTCAGGAGAGATGTAGACAAATTGGAGAAAGTCCAGAGAAGAGCAACAAAAATGATTAAAGGTCTAGAAAACATGATCTGTGAGGGAAGGTTGAAAAAATTGGGTTTGTTTAGTCTGGAAAAGAGAAGACTGAGAGGAGACATGATAACAGTTTTCAAGTACATAAAAGGTTGTTACAAGGAGGAGGGAGAACAATTGTTCTTCTTAACTTCTGAGGATAGGACAAAAAGCAATGGGCTTAAATTTCAGCAAGTGAGGTTTAGGTGTCGGACATTAGGAAAAACTTTCTAATTGTCAGGGTGGTTAAGCACTGGAATAAATTGCCTAGAGAGGTTGTGGAATCTCCATCATTGGAGATTTTTAAGAGTAGGTCAGACAAACATCTGTCAGGAATGGTCTAGAGATAATACTTCATCCTGCCATGAGTGTAGGGGACTGGACTAGATGACCTCTTGAGGTCCAATAATGATTTTATTATTTATTTAACTCCACCCAAAGGAACATGAGCAGGGTTTGTCACCGAAATGTACGTTTGCTTACTGCAGCTGTTCTTTATTCCTGTTTTCGTAGCCCTGATGTAGGATACCACATTGTCACAGACAAAGGATTTAATTTTTCAGCAACAGATGATGCTTTTGTATGCCAGAAGAAGAACCATTTCCAGATCACAGTCCACATTAGTGTTGTTGGGAATCCAAAGTATGTCAAAACCCAGCTGGGGTTGAAACCTATTGAAAAGTTTTACTTGAAAACTTTTGGAATTAAGGTAAGTCTCCCTGTGCTTTTAATTTCTCTTCACTATAAGTATGTGATTATCAATAGAGCAGAAGGAATAGTGCAAAAAGCATTTGCAATCATTTATTTGAATAAAAAACAGAATTCATTTAATTACTGATGACCCTTTTTGTTAGTTTTTTGGTGACTGATGGAATGAGCAACATTTTGTTCATCGGGATGTGTTCAGATAATGAGATTCTTGTGCATACTTGGGCAGATGTGTGCTGAAGGGTGTAATGTTTGTACAGTTATCATGATGACACTGATTTCCCTCCTGTTAGTTTGTCATCCAATCAGGGAATGCAGATGGTACCATGTGACTTAGGTGGTCAATCACAGACTATGAATTAGGACTAATTGAAAAAAGTAGTTCACAAAAATGATACAAATCAAATTCTATTCCCAGACAATCTACAAACAGAAAAAGGGCTAAACTGGTCATTATGAACAATTCGGCCAGCTCGATTTATCAAGCTTACTGTATACATAAACAGTGCAGGGGTGGGAGGAAGGTACGTGGTTTGAGTGTGGAATGATAGTTTAGAGGAGAATTTCTACAAAACAAAAGTGGAGGTCATCTTTGGTTTATGGCAGATGCCTGAATCTATGAAATTTAACCAAGCTCTCTCCAGCCCCTCAAGTGGGACCCAAAATTTCATCTCTCATCCTCAGATGCCTTTTGTGTATAGCAATGCTCTTATATTCAAGTTCCCTTCTGTTTGGAAGATTTGCCCTACCTTTTATTTACCAGAAGAGGGTAGTGGTTTGAAATATTTGTATAAGTATTTTTACAGCATAGTTAATAACTTTGCTTTGCTTCATGCTTCTTAGAACTTCTTAGAACTTCTTAATGCATTGTTAACTGGTGGAACTCACTGTCACATGGTATTATTGGAAAAAGAGCTTTACAGGATTGGGAAAAGGTTTAGACATGTCTAAAAAGAATTCCTGGAATTTTCTGGTTAGTATAACTATTTATAAAAGATATCCACACTCATGCTTCAGGACATAAACCACCATTAACAACTTGGGATCAGGAAGAAACTTTCCCTTTGACATATTATTGCATAATTTTCCATGATAGAGGCTTTACGCCTTCCTTTGAAATGTCCGTTATTACTAGCTACAGTGGGATCCATGAGTCTGGACTTATGAAACACTGCTCTGAACAGGTGGCAATTCCTGTCACTATAGATGTGGTTACACAACAATTGAGTGAGTTTGGTTTTCTAATTAATTTGCATATTGACTTTTGGTCTATTCTCACTATAACCCTTTATATTTATTTGTGAGAAAATTATCCTTTTAAAAGTGTAATCGGTTACGCTTTTAAATTTGTACTTGAAAAGGTTATTTCCTTTTAACTATAGGTGGACGCCCCAAATCAGATAATCACCATTGAACAGTCTCAGTCGGACCGAAGCAAAAAATCTTTCAATCCTGTTAAGTAAGAATTTTTCCTCCTCCCCATTCCCCTCCCCAGGTATTGTTGTTTCATGGCAAATAGATGGTAATTCTAGGCCTGGCCCTACAGTCTTTATTCAAGCAAAACTCTAATTGACTTCACGGAGTCACAAAGTGAGGAGTACATGTCAGCCCTGGGACAGGAGATGTGGGGGATGCTCCAGCTGTGAGCTCCGCCTGAGGGTGACAGCAGGAGCCTGAGACAAAATGTGAAATAATAGCAGTGGTGAAACTGTCAAGAATGTCAATTTCATTGCTGGTAGGCTTCCCCCTGTGAAATTGAGCCATCAGCCCTGGTGGGTGGGAGGGCTCCAGCTATGAGCCCTGCATGGCTCAATGCCCCACTACAGTCTGAGCAAGTGCTCCTGGTGAAGACGTGCACCACCAGCAGAAGGAGGGCAGTGTGGACACCAGTAGCTGATTTAATTACTGCCATGGCTGACCTAACTTAAGTTGACCTAATGCTGTAGCGCAGACAAGCCCCAAGTCAAACTTACTGAAAGCCTTTTGTACTTCCTCATACTTCCTTTTCCTCTTGCTGCTGATTGTCAGGCTTTTTGTGTCAATATCAGACATCTCCTTTCTAAACCTGCTTCCCCTGATTTATTGCCTGATATCATCATCCAGTGTTGCAACATCATAGCCATTCTCCTGAACTGTTAATGTCTCAGTTGGTTTATGTAAAAAGACCTTTGTCTCTCTGAAACACAAGAAATCCTTTTTTTTTTTTGGGGTGGGGTGGGACTTTGTTTTTGGTAAAACATGGTTTGCTAGAAGATTCTTTGAATTTTGATGACATATATGCCTTTATTGTAGCAGGGGCCCAATGGTTGTGTAGAAATGCACATCCCCCCTCACACCAGCAGCCAATCCAACAAAAAGCAAAGAGACCTGAGACTTTTAATTTATATGCAAAGCTCCTCAACACTTAGGACTTATACCAGAACAACAGTGTTTGGAGGAGTCCCTGGCAGCATGGCTCCATTAGAACCCCAGAGCACTAGAGAGCCAGAAGCAGAAGAGGGAGCACTGGAGTTGATTTGGAGATGTAGGGCACAGATGGCCTGGAAATCTCCAGTGATCTACAAGATCTGTGTGTTCTAAGCACTCAGAACTGCCTGTTCCATCTGAAGTGCAGGGGGATGGTTAAGGAAAAGGGCTAGGGGAAGTGTGCACGTCAAACCCTAGTCCTAATGCGGGAGAAGTTCTGTAAGGATTTCCTCTCCTCTGGCTCCCTCCTGTGTGCCCCGTTATTTTTTTATAATGAAAGGCAGGAAGAGCTGGTCCCATAATATTAATCTAATAATGTATAGATCTAGTGGATACGGAGTCTGCTTTATTTTTCAGTTCAAATCCTACTGTTTGAGTTTACTTAAAGTCTGTCTTTCTCTGTGTCAGATGGATCACTAAAAAAATCTATGTACATTTTTGAAAAAGTAAAAATAAAACAAAAAAAGCCCTTTTAGCCACAGAAGCAAAATATAATGTACAGCAGAACAAAACATAACAAAATCTATAGGGGAGTAGTTTCTGTCTAGTAACCATTGCCCAGGGATCAGTGTGTTTATATCACATGTATCTTAGTAGTTTGACCTCTGTTAAACACTTCCCTTTTGTTACTAGTATAAATATTTTAGTTGCAATCATGGACTGGAATTGACTGCGTCCTATGACTCAACATTTTCTATCCTGTTGGCTTGTGGTATTAGAAATTTTGATGAAAACAACTCTTTCACACGGCACTGTGATTTCTAGGTAAATTCATACCATTTTTCTACATGGATAGAAACATCTGACCAATAACATTTTGGATGTACAACATGCCAAGAGAAAAGCAGCAAAATTCCATAATGTAGAAGAGCTATGTGTGGCTCAAAAGCTTGTCTCTCTCACCAACAGAAGTTGGTCCAGTAAAACATATTACCTGACCCACTTTCTCTCTCTAATATCCTCGCACTGACATGGCTACAAAAACACTGCATGTCGTATAGATATGACATAGAGAAAAATTGCCACATTAAGTTTCAGAAAAGGTTATATCTCCTGTTCAAAAATCCACAGCGGTGAACTCTGAATTAGGAAGTGGGGGACAGATTAGCCCGTAGCCTTTTCTGCCATTGTTCTTTTTCTAGCTACCAAGGGATAGATTCTCAACTGGTGTAATTTGATGTAGTGCCACTGAAACCAAAAGAGTAATATTGATTTACACCAGATGAAAAGTGAGCAGTTGGACTGTTCTTTGTCAATGAAAAAATGTTTGATCAGATCATCATTACATGCAACAGTGGACATGAAAATGCAAATTAGATATAGGTAAAAACAAACAGGAGAGAAATTATGGTTTAATTAATGTGTTACTGTAGGTTGAATGATAAATGGTAGTGCCCTAAATTAGCAATGAATACCCATGTATGTCAATGGGCCTACTATGTGCAGCTCTTGGTGCAGAGATCATAGAATCATAGAATATCAGGGTTGGAAGGGACCTCAGGAAGTCATCTAGTCCAACCCCCTGCTCAAAGCAGGACCAATCCCCAGATAGATTTTTGCCCCAAATCTCCAAATGGCCCCCTCACATCCCTGGGGTTAGCAGGCCAATGCTCAAACCACTGAGCTATCCCTTCACTTAGTATATAAATGTTACTAAGAACCCAAATATTCCCGCTCTTGGTTGGATACCGTACATAATTGACTACATTCACTCCCTTACTGAACTATCTGACAGGATGTTTGTAATCTATTGGTTAATGTGAGGCTGACGTGCTTTAGCACCTAAGTTGAAAGGTGCCATAAAAGAAGAACATGTGTCATTTTTATAAGTTGGGGAGCATTCCACATGTACTGAGGTGCCTCTGCTGTCAGCTCAGTACATAAAATCAGAAAAATGAAGCTTATTAATCAGCTTGAGCAAATCTGCAGGACAATTAGAAGTGGTCCAGGTGGAGGGTGGTTGTTTGCCCTTAACTTGTTTTTTTTCTGTTTTAGACTTGATCTACCAGCAGACCAGGTAACCAAAGTGACACTGGGAAGGTTACATTTCAGTGAAACAACAGCAAATAACATGAGAAAAAAGGGGAAACCTAATCCTGACCAAAGGTAGCGTGACGGTCCTCTGAGGGCGGGGGTATAAAGGGGGAGTGACCTGGCTTATAATGAGGCGGATATACTGAAATCAGTGAAAGTTTGTGTTGCCAGCTCTTGTGATTTTATCCTGAGTTTTATGGTCTTTGCAGTCTTTCTTAAAGACCCAGCTCCTGAATAAAATTGAGTCTGTTTTCGTTTTACTACCAAAAAAAAAAAAAAAAGAAAAGAAAAGTTTCTAGTCCTCATGGTTGCAGCACAAAGCTGGAAAATATCACCCAAGTTATACCTTAATGGCTCAGAAACCAGAATGCAAATAAAAAGAAACCTAGATATAGTGTTTAAAAGTTTATTTATTTGTAGCCAATCTCATGAGTTTTGGGGGGCCTGGTTTGTGATTTCTTGAATGGTTGGAGTTGGAAATACCGAAGTCTTTCTGTTGACTTCAATGAGCATTGGCTCCAAAGAGTATTTAACAGAGAATGAACTAAACGGAGAGTAAGAAGTGTTAATTTACTCCCATACTACAAAATAAGTTATGTCTAAAATACAAGATTTAAAATACAACTACTATTGTTGGTATGAATAATTTGGCCAGAAAAATAGTGTGACAGTCAGAGTTTGGACCCCAAGGGGAGGGGAAAGATGGGACTTGAAGGGTTGTAGGAGTAACCAGGCTGATGGAAGCCAGGGTGAGACCTTTATGTTGGTAGACTGACTACTGTTATCAGGACTCTGAGTTAAGGCAGCATAATATTAAGACACCCAAAATTATAAAGCAGGCAGTGACAGAAGCCCTTGCTGGTCAGGGTGGTCCCCTACAGTCTCAGATATGTTATGCCTGTGAGATTATTTCAGCTTTCTTGTTAAATCATTGAAATGAATTTCATATTAGATACTTCATGCTGGTGGTTGGACTATATGCTGTCAGTCAGGACCAGTCCTATTTATTGTCTGCACATGTCTCTGAAAGGATCATTGTGAGGGTAGGTACACATTTATTTGAGCCACATTCTTATTTTCTTTTCAAAAGGGAGAATATTTTGGTTATGATTGGGCAGTGTGCATTTTATAAATGTTTGTAGTACACATGGTGATTTAGGGATCTTAATATTTTTGAGGGCTTATTGTGAGACTATAACTAGTTGTGTATATCTGTGTGTGTGCATGTGTGAAAGATGGACACGTTTTAAGAGGCGCACATGTTGAGAAGGGAGTGAGAAGACATACAAAAATATGGGGAATTTTGGAAAGCTCTTGGTTTGTTTTTAAGTTATGCTTGTAATCTACAATATACTTTTGAACAATTAATTTTTGAAAAAGCGTGTGTGTGTGTGTATCACATTTAGGAAAAGGAATTTAGAGTAAGGGACGTCTCTCTTGCTCTGTCCTTTGAATACAACATTTAGGGCAGATCCAATTGGACCCAATTCTGCTCATTTTTACACATGCAAGGAATCCTTCCAAATAGGACTACCCATGCGAGAAATGTCTACGAGATTGGGCCCAGGAAGGGTAGTGTCCCCATGATTTTTAGAGTGCAGTTCTATTTTCTGAAAAGTAACTCAAAATGGCATCCGTGAAGTTCCATATTTACTATCTCTTGATTATTTTTGTATCAATTGTGCTCAGTTTACAAATAATAAGTTCTAACTTCCAGGCCTGCAAACTTTCCGAGGTTGGGAGTCAAAAACTTCCCAGTCCATGCCTCATCCCCCATGTCAAATATTCTGCAAGGCTAATTTTATGCCCTTCATAACACTGGTGCAGTCCCATTGCTTTCAGCGGGCTTAGTACTGGAACTTAGTAAACAACTGCGTAGATGAGGTGCAAGGTAGGATAGAACCCACAGCACATGCTGTTGTAATTGTGTTGTCTCTGCCGGGTTAAAAGGAGGGGGAAACAGTGAACTTTTATTTTCTCATTGTAGTAAAATACATTTGACTCTGAATACACAAAAGGAATAGATGTGCTAAATAAAAAGAAGCTATTTTTTATAATTACCATTGGACTGCACTTTAAAAGGAAAAATTCATGTTCTCTTTTGTAGAAATATTGAGAATTAAATAAGATGAAAGAGAACGGACATGTAGAGCTGAAAAAATAAAATAAAAATTGCAGTTCACTGTCAATGCCAACAAAACAAAAACTGGTTTTGGTTGAACTGGAAATGATTTATTTTTTAAAGTTTTTGATGAATTAAAAAAAAATTCTGGCTGAACAAAACATTTTGTTTTGATTTGGAGCATTTGTAAACATTTTTACAAATTTTAAAATAAAATTAAAAGTAATTTCAAACCAAAGTGATTTCAGACAGAAAAACGGAATAATTTCGTTTAAAAAAAGTCAAAGTGACACCCAAAGAACATTTGATTTTTTTCCTCCATTTTTTCCCAAAATGGACAACTTAGCAAAATTGATGTGAATTTACTAAATGTTTGTTTCACTGAATCTGCATTTTTCACTGAAAAAAGTTTTCACTGAAAGATTTCACCCGGCTCTAATTACATGTGCCACTGACCTATTATCAGAAACATTTCATGTTTTTCTTTTTAATAACATACCTACTTCTTATATAGTGCTTTTCATCAGTAGATCTCAAAGAGCTGTAGAAATGAGATCATATACACAGCTATTATAGTCTTGTAGTATTTTTGCTGTGTGATACATGTACTTCATAACAATTTAATAGTTTGTAATAACTAGGCCTAGGTCCTCCCCTTCCCCCTTTAGGTGTGTGTGTGTGTGGGGGGGGTAGTAATTGCTGGAGTCTGTTCATTTTTGTTATAATTTTTTTTTTTAATTGCCCAGGTGCTGTGAGCTTGGGATGGGTGCTTGTTTATGGGTGGTTGTAGTATACATTTCTATAAACCGACTAATGAAGTCTGTGCTACTTTCTTTCCTGTAGCCTCCGTTTTCAGTCCCCTGCTCCCATGAATAACTTCAGTGCCTGCCTCTGCTACTGCTCATAGTTTTTCCAAGCAGTAGCAGCATGAAACTCATCTGAGTCTTGGCAGTTTTTTTGTTGCACTGACTATTTTGAATAGCAGCAGTAAAACTGACCTCAGTACTATAATTTCACTTTGCTGCTGCTTGGTAAAGCAGAGCTGTTGGAGCTGTCCGCAGATTCAGGAAGACAACTGCATTTTTGCATCCAATTCACATGTGGATCGTTATCTTATGAACCATAAGGGCTAGTATCTTAATTTTTGCTTTAAATGAAAGCTTATGTTTTGCAGAAGTTCATGGTTTGGGCTCCCACACCCACCAGGGGAAGCATATCAGATGGCACTAGTGAGTGAGAGTAGATTTTTTTTTAGCACTTCTGCCTATGGTGCCAGTCAAATAAATAAATGTTTGAATGGACAAAAATAGAGGACTGAGAATCTAAACAGTGGCAATATCAGTAAAAGGGACTATATCAGTGTTTTGGTCTGATATTTTTGGAATGGAAGGCAGGGTCATGTATATAAAGACATCGCTTACTGCAGTGTGGCAAAACTTACTGAATGCATTGTGATGGGAAAAGCATACACTCTGGTCCTCCATCCTGCAGAGTTAAAGATTAAAGAACTACAAACTGAATAGTGGTTAACAGGCACATCAGATCATGCTCTAATTGTGACAGTTAGAAGTGCACAATTCTCTGTATCACAGATGGTGTAGCCTTGCGAAAACACAAGGCCTTATAAATGAGTGCTGAGCTTTTGGCACATTGGTATTTTGTTTAGATCCACATTTTAATGCCTGAATTCAGTGTTAATTTTTTATTTTTAATAAGGAAATAAACAAAAAAAAAGCATTAGGATTTTTGTTCATTGAGGTTTTTTTTCTGAGAGCAAGATTACTTTTATTTGATGTGTCTAATGTAAAGTAATACAGTTCAGACAAGGGGTACTATTTTGTAGAATGTGTGAACATACTTATTTAGGGGTCCCTCATTGAAAATGCCAGCTGACTTAACTTATGAGCGCAAAAGTTATATGTATTACAGATGGTGACTTCTCCAGGAACTGCTGTTTTTAAACCTTGCAGGTCTCCAGACCTATGCAAATATGTTTGAATAGGATGGAAATGTCCATGTTTCAGTTGATAAATGAAAGTGGAATTCATCCAGTAGCTTTGATTTGTTGCAACTGCTGTTACAAAGTCAATGTATCTATGTCCACTTTAGTCAGCAATGTTATTATCCATAATAAAAAAAAAAGTTAAGCCGTTAGAAAATCTCATTGTTCTATTCTTTCCTGAGGCATCTTAATAAGGTTTAGGTTGTTTAAAGCACATAGGGATCTTTGATTCAACACATTGCTTAATTGTTGTTTTTTTGTTTCTGGAAACACCCACCAGATGCTAAGTGCTTTTCAGACATAAAAGAAGGCTGAGTCTCGGTCACAAAGAGCTTGTATTCTGAAAGACACAAACGGGCAAAGGGAAGAGGAAATTGGTACAATGTTGTTGTTAAAGTAGCACTTCAGAGCCCTAGTCCTGGACCTGGACCATTGTGCTGGATGCTGGACAAATACAGAACAAAAAGATAGTCCTTGCCCCAAACAGCTTACAATAAAAAAGTAGTAATCGTCCACTTCAAATAATATAGTTGTGGGATAGTTTTGTAAATATAAAAGTTATTCCTAGGTACCTACAATGTGGACAACAATGTACCTTCAGTCTGATTTACAGTCCAGAGCGTGTGCATGTTGAGAATGCAGAATGCTTGAATTCAAGCCCAAACCCACCTCTTATCTGTTCAGCATGGACCTTGGACAAAATACAAGGAGAGTTTCTGAAAATGGGTAAAAAAAGAAAATAAATCTGTATGTTCAATGGGTTTCTTTAGGGAATGGGAAATCTTTTGAGTCAGATGTGTTAAAATCTGCCTTTCTTTCTCTTGTCCAATGTCCAGTCCTTAGTGAGCTAGTAGACCAGAAGACAGTTTGTTGGCAAATCAGAAATGATTCTGGTGTCTGATCACAAACCTAGTTACTTGAAATGTTTTGAAGTTGACCATCTTCCTTAACACTATAGTAAAATATAATACAAGAAAAAGCTTTGCGGTCACTGAAAATGTTGTAGGTGGGAAACATTTCTTTAGAGGTTATCCATTTTGATGTGTCAAAAAAGTTCAAAAATGTAGTTTAAATGTGGAAGATTTAAATGGCATTTCATATTCCTTTGGTAAATTGGATAAAGCCAATAGTAAATCTGTGGTACTGTGTCTTTGACTGTAATACATTTTTTCAGGCATCTAACCCTGGGCAGTTTGAGAATGACAGTGATGTGTTGTGGCAGCGAGGACATGTTCCAGAGACCGTAGTCTGTCATGGTCGAGTAGGAATTAATACAGATGCACCAGATGAAGCACTGGTCGTCTGTGGAAATGTGAAAGTGATGGGGACAGTCATGCATCCATCTGACAGTCGAGCAAAACAGAATATCCAGGAGGTGAGCGCTGTGGAGCTTTTAGGGCATTTACATTTATACCACAGTGCATATATGAACGATCATTCTGACACACATGAAGTAGATTCTGTTATCTATGTCGGAATGTTGGCCTTAGGAAAATGAATGCACTGCTGTGCGTTGTGGAGCCATCCTGTTTGAACTGGGGGGGGACCGTGAACTTGGATGAGGATATGTGTCTGTAAATGAAGTGGTTTGACTGAAATGTAACTGGGAATACAAGTAAAAATAACAGCTGGTTAATGACGAATCGGGAGATGTTTGACGGTAGCTGTGTCATGCCTCTCAATATGCTAGTTAACCCTTGACATGACTCTGATCCTTAATATTGGAACATGTGCAATTAGGTTGACCCAACTGAGCAGCTGAGAAGAATAGCGCAAATGAGATTGGTTGAGTATGACTACAAGCCTGAATTTGCATCTGTAATGGGAATAAACAGTATCCATGAAACAGGTATTCAATCAACTCTTCTTCTGTTCTAGTATCTGTCATTTTATATTTGTATGTTGTATCATAATGATTAATTCCCTGGCATTTCAACCTCATTTTTAGGATCCTAAGGCCTTTTGCAGTGTTTTTCTTTTAAAACTGATACGTATGAGAGTATGTGGGTATGTCTCCATTTTAGTAGGTGCAATCAGCTGACGTCCATTGATCTCAGCCCAAAGGTGATGCATCTTTTTTAAAGCTTTAGACAAATTGGTTCCACCATTTTTTGTGAATTTGAGCATTTAAAACATACAGGTAAATAATCATATGGATTTATTACCATGGTACCAAGGAGCCCTCATCATGGACCAGTATCTCGTTGTGCTACATGCTGCCGTACACATGTGGGCTGAACATTTGCACTTAAAACAAAACAAAAATGTCGATTGAGTCTATTGAGACTTGGCTTCTTTTGTAAATCTTGTGGAGATCTAAGGTCCAAGACAGGTTGAATACCTTCATATCTCTTTTCCTTTGTCTATAAGTGATAAGTGACAGTCAGCATGGATTTGTCAAGAACAAATCATGTCAAATCAACCTAATAGCTTTCTTTGACATGGTAACAAGCCTTGTGGATGTGGTGGTGATGGTGGCAGGGAGTAGTAGATGTGGCATATCTTGACTTTAGTAAGACTTTTGATATTGACCTGCGTGACATTCTTATAAACAAACTAGTGAAATTCAACCTAGATGGAGTTACTCTAAGGTAGGTGCATAACTGGTTGGAAAACCATTACATAAGGACATAAGAATGGCCATACTGGGTCAGACCAAAGGTCCATCTAGCCCAGTATCCTGTCTTCCTACAGTGGCCAATGCCACTTTCCACTTCAAAGAACATCAAAGAGGAAATGCCCCAGAGGGAATGAACAGAAGAGGAAATCATCAAGTGATCCATCCCCTTTGCCCACTCCCAGCTTCTGGCAAAGTTTGCAGATGATACCAAGCTGGGAGGGGTTGCAAGTGGTTTGGAGGATATGATTAAAATTCAAAATGATCTGGACAAACTGGAGAAGTAGTCTATAGTAAATAGGGTGAAATTCAATAAGGACAAATGCAAAGTACTCCATTTAGGAAGGAGGAATCAGTTGCACACATACAAAATGGGAAATGACTGCCTTGGAAGGAGTACTAGGGGTCATAGTGGATCACAAGATAAATATGAATCAACAGTGTAACACTGTTGCCAAAAAAAAAAAAAAAGAAACAAGCATACATCATTCTGGGATGTATCAGCAGGAGTATTGTAAGCAAGACATAAGAAGTAATTCTTCTGCTATACTCCACACTGATTAGGCCTCAACTGGAGTATTGTGTCCAGTTCTGAGCACCACATTTCAGGAAAGATGTGGACAAATTGGAGACAGTCCAGAGAAGAGCAACAAAAATGATTAAAGGTCTAGAAAACATGACCTATGAGGGAAGATGGAAAAACCTGGGTTTATTTAGCCTGGAGAAGGGAAGACTAAGGGGGGACATGACAACAGTTTTCAAGTACATAAAAGGTTGTTACAAGGAAGAGGGAGAAAAAATTTTCTCCTTAAGATCTGAGGTTAGGACAAGAAGCAATGGGCTTAAATTGCAGCAATGGAGGTTTAGGTTGGACAAGGAAAAACTTCCTGTCAGGATGGTTAAACGTTGGAATAAATTGTCTAGGGAGGTTGTGGAATCTCCATCATTGGAGATTTTTAAGAGCAGGTTAGACAAACGCCTGTCAGGGATGGTCTAGATAATACTTCGTCCTGCCGTGAGTGCAGGGAACTGGACTAGGTGACCTCTTGAGGTCCCTTCCAGTCCTATGATTCTATGATCTGACTTTTACTTGGTTATTTTTTCTTTAGTATTTGTAATTGTTTTTTCTATTCCCTTCCTCTTCCTTTCCATGTTGTTTTCTCCCTTCTTCCTCAATGTTTGCTTTGAATCCATAGCTTATATTTTTGCCCCTGTAACCTCTGTGTTTGCTGTTCCTTCCTTCCCATCCACTCTGTCCATCTGCATCTCTCCACTTCCCACACTATATGGAACCAAATGGGAAGAGAAATGTTTCACATCACTGTCTTCTCCCTGCCGTTTACATGCTCTTCAACTTAGGTGTAGCAAATAACAAATTGCAAAGAGCAGATAACTTGTAATTATTATTTGTATTGCAGGAGAAGATGCAGATATCAAACAGAATCAGGACCCATTGTGCTAGGGACTGTCCAAAACATAAAGTAAATTACAGCCCCTTCTCCAAATGGCTTGCAAATCTAAATAACAAGAAAGAAACAAGTTGAAGGAGAAGGAGCTTCCTCATAGCCAGAAGGGTGTTACCTATTACTCCTTCTCATAATACAAGAACAAGGAGATAGCCAATGAATTGGAAGGGCAGCAAATCTGCATGATCATCTGGTGGCGATGAGTTCCATAGGCTATTGTAGAAGCCAAGAATTTGGCAATTTTATAAATGATTAGACATTTATATGGACAACTAGAACATTACATTGGATGAGATTAAAAATTCAGGATAAAAGCCCTCTTGTTTCAGGGAATAAGCCAGCCTCTAACTGAAGGGGAGGTTAGGAAGAACCTTCTCTTAAGAGTGGGTTATTCCAAAATTGTCAGTTCTGGGGTTTCATGTACTTCCCCTTAAGCATCTGATTATGGCCTATGTCAGAAACACAGGAAATTGGGTTAGGGACCCAGCTGATCTGTCCTATAGAGCAAATTTTATCTTTCTAATTGAGCCATCCAGTAAATAATATATATCGGTAGAAGCAGATAGTAGTTCTAGATAAAGGAGTGTGTGCTTTAGAATGGTGAAGACTAAAATAATAATAAACCTGTAACTAGAGCTGCTTGAAAATTTTCTAAGGGAATGTTTCTCCATCAGAAAATGCTATGTCAAAATTGAAACATTTTGTAGAAACATGCCTACGTATGGGAAAAACAAGCAAATCAGAATGAAGCATTCAGATCAAAATTATTTTTCTTTCAATTTTTAATTTTATATTTAGGTAATATAAAATACAAAGTCAAAACTGGAATGGAACATTTAGATTTTATCAAATGTTTTGATTGACTTGTAATAATAATAATAATTAACGTATTTTGAATTTTGGTTCTTAGGAAATTTGTTATGTTCCATTTTGGAATGGAAAAAAATTAAAATTGCAGAATCTCCTACAAAAAGGAAAATCTGGTTTCTGCACAGCTCGACTTGTAACTTTTAGGATGGCCACATTAGGGAGAATACAAATTACAATCTGAGAGTAAATTATGTTGGTTTTTTTAACACTAGTTTTCATTATTTTGCAAACAGGAATAATAGCCCAGGAGGTGAAAGAACTTTTACCGACAGCTGTAAAAGAAGTTGGAGATATTACCTGTGAAAATGGAGAAAAAGTAGAGAACTTCCTCATGGTTGATAAGGTATATTATTGGTTTACTGCCATTCATTTATACCGTGCTATGGTACTGGACATGAAACAAAGACTTTAAGACAAGTATTTGCTACTGATTTTTTTCAAAAATGCAAAGTGTTTTTTTTCCCAGAATCAGCCACATAAGTTTTGGCATGATTAAGATAATGCTGTTAGGTTTGTACTAGACAGTGTCCTGCTATATTCTGATTTGTTGTTTCATAAATGTGTCGTCATAAGCTGAATGTTGAATAGGCACCTGGCATTGGCCACTGTCAGAAGACAGGATACTGGGCTAGATGGACTTTTGGTCTGACCTGCTATGGCCATTCTTATGTTTCTATACTGTCTTCTTCCAGCCCCTCAGTTCCATGTTCACTATTCTCTTCCATTCCAAATCATCTCTTTACTAGGTCATAAAATATCAGAGTTGGAAGGGATCGCAGGAGGTCATCTAATCCAACCCCCTGCTCAAAGCAGGACCAATCCCCAGACAGATTTTTACCCCAGTTCCCTAAAGGGCCCCCTCAAGGATTGAACTCACAACCCTGGGTTTAGCAGGCTAATGCTCAAACCACTGAGCTACCCCCCTCCCACCCCATTCTGCTCCTCCACAACCCCCCAGTCTGTTCTCTGCTCCCTACTCATAAGATTTCCCCCTCCTATATTTCCAGCCTAGCACACTTTCTGCTGCCCCCTTTTCTGTCTCCCCTTCTGCTTAAGTCAAGACTGGAGCTGAGAGAATGCTTCAGAAGTGGTTGCAACATTTGTTCAAATAACTTTTACTCCAATGGTATCCATGACTCCTATTATTCTCTTTCTGCAAACATTAATATGTGAAAATGTATTTGTGCAGCTTTCAGTGACTTTAATAGGAGATGGGGGTCTAAGAATGCAATGTAACATTTTGAAAGTGTATTGAAATAAGAGATTTGGGGTTTTTTTTTGTGGGACCTTGAGACTCAGTACCTCATCTTCAGTGAGGCACTAAAATTCTCATCTGCCCTTTCTTCCAAAGAAAACATTCCTTTATTTTGCCAGGTGAGTCATTTTTCTCAGTTTCTTGAAGCTACCTAGGATAGAATTATGCATGATTTGAAGAGAACAGAAAAAGTAGCCACTTCATATCACTGATCTATGGACAAGTGATCACATAATTGATTTCATGGTTCCAAGCATATGACTCTGTTTTGAAGTCACTTGTCAATAAACATACTATAGTAATAGTTCAGTGTATGACTTACCATCTCTACCCTAGCTCTGGTACATGGTATTTTCAATGAAAAAGATGCATCTATGCATGTGTCTCATTTCTGCAGGGCTTGAACATACTGGAGCAATTCACCAATCCTATGGTATAATAATTGCTTCATCCAAGTCTTAATGGGAATATTCAGATGATACATTAGCATGGGAAGGCATTTTTTTTCAAACACAGCAACAAAAAGCATTCTGTCATCCCCTCTCTTAGCACAGATCAATGAAAATTTCAGCTTAGAAATGGAGATGTGCAGGTAGTGAAATATGTGCTACCGAGATGAAGGTGACGCTAACCTTCCTAACAGAACTTTGGTACCAACGATGATGTATTCCTAGTGCTGGGATAAAATAAACAGGGTGTTAGAACTGCTGGGTTGGGCAATGAGCCGGCTGAAAGGTCTGGGAGTTTACAAGAAGATCGTGGGAGGCCTTCTGGCAGAGTCTCTGTAGTGGCATTTATCCCATTATATCTAAATACTTTCCTAGCCCTTCCCTAGAAGTAGCACCAGGGACCCTCTTTCCCATCTCTCTCTCCCTCTCTCTGATTCCCTTGGAAGTTCATGTTTGGTTCACAGGATAGACATCTGAGCTAATTAGCCCATCCCATAACTAAACAAGACAATGAGGACATAAATCCTGGAGACAGCGTTAAACTGCAACGGCATAAATCAAAATGTAGATGCTTGCCATGACACTTCCACTGGCTAAATTTCAGCACAGTGTGAATTCAAGACAAATTTTAGACTCAGGTCGGCACGGTTCTTCAGCTCATTCACTATCTTTCTAATAGAAGTGCTCATATCCAATTTACCACAAATCGAACACAAGCACTTTCTCAACATAGCTAGCAATCCAGCAAAAGGATTTTATAGTCCCAAGCAGCCTCACATTTATTTTGAATTAATTTGTGTTTGTATTTTAAATGCTCAAACCATCTTTGGATGGGTGAATTCTGTACACATCCTTGGTTGTGACATCTCATTGATTAATACAGTACATCTCTCTCTCTCTCTCTCTCTCTCCTTTTTTTTTTTCTTTCACTCCTCAGGATCAAATTTTTATGGAGAACGTTGGTGCAGTTAAGCAGCTTTGTAAGCTAACTAACAACCTTGAAATCAGAATAGAAGAATTGGAAGTGTGGAATAGAAAACTCGCCAAGCTGAAACGGATAAGCAGTTTGAAGTCAACAGTCAGTGAAAAGGGCACATTTAGGTATCCCAGCATCAATTTGGGAGAATTGTCTGATGATTCTGATACCGGAGATGATATAACAGCCTGGGTGATAAAAGTTAGAAGTAATTTAGTCTGGTGGGGGTTTCCATTCACTTCCAGGTACTCTTACTTCTGAATTTTGTAATCATTTTTTAATTCAAAGCATGTGCACTCAATACAAAGCTTTCCTATTTCTGAAGTCACTTCTTTTTTCAAAATTGAGTATCTCCATGTTTGAAAAGTAGCAGCTCAGTAGCAATCACTTCTGGAAGCTCTGCAGTCTAATAAAATAAGGCCTGAATGACTCCGGTTATAAGCCTGTAATAGCAATTTCCAAGTTAAGGTAAATCCACAAAAACCTCTTTGGTGAAAAAAATCTTCCTTACGATTTGTGTGAAATTGATGAGCATTTCATATTTCCAAATCTCTTTTTCAATTTGTCTTTGAAAGTAAATGTAGCATTTAATAGTATGTAGCTGAGCAAGTTGACTAGTGCCCTTTGTTCTTGAAAACAAAGCTATGGCCCCTCTGACTTTTTTGTTCTTTTAAAATGTTGCTATCAGAAAGGCATATAAGATTAAAATCCTACTCAGAAAATATCCCTTTTCCATTTATTACTGCTGAAACACTTGAATGGTAATGAGTTTTTTTGTATTTTACAGCAAATTTAGTCGAGCTGCTAGTCTTTTACCACCAAGAAAACCAGTCCCTATACAACACAGTAAGGTGAGTGTAATGTCGTGTGTGTGTGTGTGTGTGTGTGTGTGTGTGTGCGCGTGCGTGTGAGAGAGAGAGAGAGAGAGAGAGAGTTATTTATAAGGCTTAGGCCTGGTCTACACTACAGAGTTAGGCTGATGTAAGGCAGCTTATGTTGACCTGACTCTGTAAGCAGATACATTGGTATGAGTCACATTTTAGTGTAACTCACCCATTATCTCCACAAGAGATGTAGCACTGAAGTCAATGTAGTGAAATTGATGCAGTGTCAGTGTAGACACTGTGGTGCTTATATCAACTGTTGCTGCCTTTCAGAAAACATCCCATAATGCCCAACATTGGCAGTTAAATTGGTGCAAGCGCTCCTGGTGAGGATGCACGCTACCAACAGAAGGAGTGTAGTGTGGACGTGTAAAACCAATTCAAATACTGCAGTGGTTGTACATCAATGTAACCTAGGTAGACTTAATTTTGTAGTATAGCATTGCCCTTAGACATAAGTGGAAATGGACATTGATGGAAATAGGTTTTTTTATTTACATATGTTAAACCCCATTGAAATGCATTTTTTCAGATTGCACGAAAAATGGTATTCATGCCTCTAAAATAGAATTACATGAAATCAGAATTCCACCACCATGTTTGTTTAGTGCAATATGAATTGCTTATGAGGACAAAGTGCCGCAGAAGAGCAAGAGAACAAATCTAAGTGAATGTATGTATGAATGAATGTATGGAACAAAAACAGTTAATTTGGGGGGGGGGAAACTGTACCCCTTAAAAATCAGGAGGGATGTTCCTCCTGGGATCTGAAATTTCTGACTCTAATAAGAAGGAAGTGTGTATGAAGTTTTGGAATACATCCTGCCAATGTATTTGAGTCTTTGTCTATCATTTTTGTTTATGTGATGCCTACTTACCATGTCTCTATGGTTCAGTGGTTGCACCCCCTGTATTGTACTGTATTTTCTCCTTCAGGTTCCAAAGCTATTGTGGTGGAAAAGTTAGAACGTGCAAAGTCTGCAACTGGAAGTCTCAGATATGGCCAGGGGGACTCCCTCTGTAACACCAGAGTTCACTGTATTCTGATACAGAAAAGAAACTTCCATTGCACATGCACTGAAAGAGTTAAAGGGCATGTTCTGAACTACTTTGGCATATTCTTCTCAGTCTGATACCTCTAGTCCTTCCATTTCATATCACCCATCGCTATCACTGGTGATAATGTGCGCTCACAGGTGATAGGACAAAGCACTCTGTATCCATTAATGATGATCCTCAATCTCTCCATATTCTGAGATCATTTTTCCTCTTGCCCCAAATGTGCTTTCTTTCTGTATTTATATCAGATTCAGTTAAGCCTCGTCCTGGGCACATACTGGAGGTCCCTCCTCTCTTAGATGTGGTTGCCATCAATTAATTTCTTTGGTTTAAACAAAGGGATTTTATAGGCATTTCCTCCAGGGGTGAATATAGCAGCCAAAGAAGGCAGTATTTTCTGTGATTATTACCAATGCTAATCCATTTTGGGGACAACATTCTTTCCCTTTCCCCATCTTTCCATTTCCCTGAACTAGTGACTTCTGTGATATTCCTGCCACCAGTCCATCAGGAGACGTGGGACCCCATTTTAGGGAAAATTCATTTTATTAGTTATTTATCAACTGACAATTTATCGGCTACATATTACTGGATATTTCATGTCAACAGAATGCTTTTTTTTCTAGGTTTGTTTTTCTGAGAAAAAACAGTCATGGTCAAACAGGATTTTCCAGATCACTGTAATAGCTTTGATTGCTGTTATGGCACTATGGTAAGAAATACATTATCCACACATTTGTTTCTTCTCTTGCCCCCACCTCTTATCCCTTCAGAAATCAGATTCTGGTTGTCCATAAACATTGGCTCGAAAGAAACATTTTAAATTAGAATTTGGAGAGCCTTGCAGTAACAGTTGCAAAAAATGAGCATAGTGTTTTCTCTTCACTACTAATACTCAGTGTATGGAATATGCTCAATTTAATAACTTGATAATACATGTGCCTCTAAATGTGGCAAAGTCAGAATATTATAAGGGTTGCCTGTTCTGGTTTTTTTAGTCTAGAAATATTCTGGTCGTACACTCCTAGAAAAGGGACAAGAATATTATTACTGCAGTGTCCTCAGCTAATGCTATTGTACTTTTGATAAGGGGAAGTTGAGTGTATTTTCTACTGTATATACAAATGTACTGTTGCTGTTACCTCAGAGGAGCTCTTTTCCCACAATACAATACTTCACCCATACTCAGAAAGGAACACATCAAAAACTGCTGGGTCCCTTATACCAACTAAAGGCCTGATCTAAATTGAGTCAATGAGAATCTTTCTATTAATGTCAATGGGCTTTGGAAGAAGGTCATGCTTGCTGTTGAGATCCTATTAATACTGTGTGTGCATCAGATGATGGGTATGAATCTACTGACTAATTATCTTTTTACAGTGCCTTGACAATATCCACCCTTTACATACTTAGCATAGAAGAGCAAGACATTAGTCAAAATCCCATTCACAGGCAAGTAGTAAAACCATTATGACTTCTGTTTCAATAAACAACTTCTGTAGACGTTTTGTAACTAATCGTTTTTCTTCTCCTTCACCAGCAATGCTACAAATTCCATTACGCAGCCTCCATATACCACCATGGCAGGTACTGTATCTGTTACTCTTCCGTATGATACGACTTCAATTTCTGTGCTGCTGCAAAAAGTCTCGAGACAAAGAGCACTATTGAAGAGTTTGTTGTTCTTTGTAGCACTTAGTGACAGCACAGCTTCTCCAACCATGACACCCAGCATTACAATCCCCGAAGTGAATGTCTGTGACATCTTGCCTTGTGACAAGACCTATTGCTGTTCAATTCATCAAACCCACAGAAAAACTCCAAGGTACCAGACAATGACGACAAAGGAGGAGAGTAAGTTGAAACATGAATTTCTATTACTGTTGGAGCTGGGCAGGAAATGATTTTTTCCTTCCTGGAAATTTTTTTGAGATTTCAAAATCAGTTTCCTGTTGTGCCTCAGGACAAAACTGAGACCTTTTGAAAGTTTTCATAAAAAAAAAAGAGAGAGAGAGAGACACACACCTCAGTTAGCCCAGTTGCATTCAGCTGGGATGAAGGAGAAGCAGGTTCAAGTCCCTACTCTGAATCAAATAGAACAGGGGCTTGAACCTAGGTACCCCATATCCCAGGTGAATGCCCTATCCACCAGGCTATTCTGTGGTGGGTAAAAATGTTATTGAGGATAAGCACTTAGGATCAAATTTCTAAAGATATTTTGGCACCTAAAGATGCAGATAGGCACCTAGTGGAATTTTCAAATATGATTAGGTCATTTGAAAATCCCAAGGGTCATCTATCTGCATCTTTAGGCATTAGTCTATAATATCAAGCTGTGAGCACTTCTTACTAGCCAGTTATACTTAATGACCCAAGGTGAAGCTGAGGGCAGCTAAATCCTTTAATAAGCCATCAGATACTTTGGACAATGAATTGACCGGATGTGGTGGAGGGTGAAGTAACTCGTGTTAAAAACTGCCACAAAAGTGAAATGTAAAGTAATAAAAAAGAAGAGCTTTCTCACCAGGTAGGGTTTTCCAAGCACTCTGATCTTAAGAGATGGCATTCAGAGACAGTGCACTGTATAATAAAAGAATACTTGTTACTAAAATATGTTTCTTCATATTCTCTCTACTATATATATAGTAGCATAGGTAGTAGCAGAAACTGGCAATTGGTAGCTGATGGCGATGTAACATTAAATGAGGCCCCAACCTGGCAAATGCTCAGGACTTGATTTTCTCTTTACACTTAGGGTTAAGGTTTACACTTAAAACTGAATGTTGGTACTTTTAGTCCCAACATTCATTCTCCTTTCTTCCCCTTTTGTTGACCTGAGGATTGGGCGCTAACCAGTCAGGCTGCCAGGGCATGAATGCTTGCAATGACTACAGTGGTGTAGTCCCCATGGCCTGAGTCAAACGGCATGACTTTCACAATGTCAAGGCGGGGCTAGTGTTGCATCTCACACTGGCCCTGAGAGACCCATACAAGATCTGTACAGTACTTCACAAGGGAATTCAGTCAGGAGAAAAGATTCTGGGCCTTGAAGTAAGGAGAGTCTTGTATTTGTAATGATCTAAAAGGAGCTGCCAGTACTGAAGTCCAGGACCCAGATCTGCGAAGGTCCTGGGTAGGCAGCAGGCCTTGACTCTTCTTGGCACCTGGCCGAGAGACCTGGTAAAGGGACATTTAAGTTGTCTATATTCGCCATGATCCTGGTTCAACTTTTATGGATGGGCTGTGAAAATCTTACAACTCAATATACAATTTCAGTGGTGGTGACTCCTTGACCAGTATTTGTATCATAAAGTGCTGTCCTTTATTGTTTTCTAGGGCTGTCAATTAATCAGTTAACTCATGCAATTAACTCAAAACAAATTAACTCGATTAAAATAATTAATCTCGATTAATTGCAGGTTTAATCATACTGTTAAACAATAATAGAATACCAATTTAAATTTATTATAAATATTTTGGATGTTTTTCTACATTTTCAAATATATTGACTTAAATTACAACACAGACTACAAAGTGTACCGTGCTCACTTTATATTATCTTTTATTACAAATATTTGCATTGTAAAAAAGAAACAAAATAAATAGTATTTTTCAGTTCACCTCATACAAGTACTGTAGTGCAATCTCTTTTTTGTGAAAGTTCAATTTACAAAATGTAGATTATTTTTGTTATATAACTGCACTCAAAAACAAAACAATTTAAAACTTTAGAGCCTATAAGTCCACCCAGTCCTATTCTTGTTCAGCCAATTACTAAAACAAACAAGTATGTTTCCATTTACAGAAGTTAATTCTGCCCGCACCTTATTTACAATATCACCTAAAGTGAGAACACACATTTGCATGGCGCTTTTGTAGCCAGTATTGCAAGGTGTTTATATGCCAGATATGCTAAACATTATTTCCCATAAATGTAAACAAACTAGTTTATCTTAGCGATTGGCTGAACAAGAAGTAGGGCTGAGTGGTTGTAAAATTTTACATTGTTTTATTTTTGGGTGCAGTCATGTAAAAAAAAAAAAAAAAAAGTAGCTCTTTCATGGTTAAGAGATTGCAGTACAGTACTTGTATGAGGGTAATTGAAAAATACTATTTCTTGTTTTTTGCAATGCAAATCTTTGTAATTAAATTATTTTTTTAATTGAGCACTGTACACTTTGTATTCTGTGTTGTAACTGTACTCAGTATATTTGAAAATGTAGAAAACATCCAAAAATATTTAAATAAATGGTATTCTATTATTTAACAGTGCAATTAAAACTGATTAATTGCCATCTTTTTCAATCTTGCGATTAATCGAGATTAATTTTTTTAATCATTTGACAGCATTATTATTTTCAAATCATTGCTGTTAGTAAGTAAGTAAGTAGTGGTTCTTATGATTCCAGCTGAACTAAGCCCTTTCAAAGTCATAGCTCAACACAATACATTAAAAAGGACAGCCCTGAATGATTTGTATTACTCTGAAGCTTGAATGAGGATCAAGATTTTCTTAATAAAAAATTCACTAATCTAATTAAAAAATGAGAGAACTCGAGGAAAAAGAAAAAGCTGTCATCCCCATCTGGGTATCTTTCATATTAGATGATGAGAGCACATTCTTATAGCAGGAAATAAAGATGCACAGAGCAGTACCTACTGTTGGAATCTCATGCTCTAAATAGCATGAAGTGTGGACCCAAGAGTGAAAATCTGCTCAGCACACAAGCTACTGAAATATCTTAAATCTACAGCAAGCTTAATGAAGCTGAATAGATCTCCCAAACGGATGGTAATAATGTCAATAATCAACCCAATTGCCGAGAAAATCAACAAGCAGCTTAATGTAGTTGTATCCAAAACAAATGAGAAGGGCAAGGTGTTGAACAGACCAAAAAGCTGAAAACGAAACGCAGGGAAATAATCAGGACAAACGTGTATTTTAAGGAGTCAGTTCACCAGCCTAAGAAAATAGTCACTGAAGGTTACAGCTGTTTGCATATAAAGTGGGACTGAATGCAAAACCCAGAGTGCATTTCAGTGGGGCCTTTCCCTGATCCCCAGGCACACCCACACTTTGTGGGTGCCAACAGCAGTGCATACACTCCTGGGTGCACAAGTGCTTTCAGTGCAGATCTCATCTATGTACATCTCAGATTTGCTTAAAATGAACAGTTGTGCTAGTGAGACTTAATTGCTTGAATGTTCAAGGACAGCAGAAACAAAGCATGTCCAAGCCAGGCCAAAGCAATTCATAAAAAATGTCAGCAGATTTTCACAGATTACATTTTATAGCGTTTGCCTCACTCTAGTTGAACATGGTCCATTTTCCCACATATTATTTCCTCAAATAGGGCTATAGTTCTTTGTTTCCAGCCTAGCAGCCACTATGGCATATCTATTCATGCTAACTGTCCCTGGGGAGGAGGGACTGTCCTTATTTTTTAACTAAATGTTGCCATTTCCTCCATGTGCTTCCCCCCAAAATCATTGCTCCTCATAGAGTTCAACGCGGGATAAAGGTGCATTACAATTTTTAACTGCACGTGTACTTCTTAGTTTCCTTCAAAGGTTGTCATTTACGGATTCATAACAATGTGCACTCATTAGATCAACATGACTTGAGGTTATGATCATATTCAGTGTCTTTCTTCATAGAAATGTGTTGAATGCTTTGGACATTTCAATGAATACCACTGCATTTCTTCTTGGTCATTTCTGGTCCTCTGGAATGATGTTCTGTGCCTCCAAACAAAAAGGACTTTAACTAGAATTCTTTTTCCTGCATTTCATTTTGATCTCACCAACAGATTGGATGGATGAGGTAATATTTTTTTTATTGGACCAACTTCTGTTGGTGACAGACGCAAGTTTTTGAGCTCCATGGAGCCATTTCTCAGGTCTGTATACAACTTGGGTGGATCAGAGGAAAACTAGAAGACATGGAAACTCAACCCCATGTACAACCCCCCTCAAAATAGTGAAATCGAAGTTAAATAAATGTACCTTTGTCCTAATTCTATGCATCATTCACAGCTTGTTAACTGAAAAGCCTAACGCTTCTATCATCTTCCATCTAAAGAATCCAGGGTGGAACCGCTCCAGTGTTTCAGCCTGTGTATGGAATTTTCCAGCAGAGCGCTCTAAAGTAGAAGTAGCAAGACTACAGGGAGAATGTTTGCTTTTTCAGTGAACAGTCTGTCAGCTCCAGCAGAGGACTGAGGACCACTTTCAGAAGTAGTCTTAATGTGCACACATGCTGCCAGGGAGGTTTGCAGTGCACTATCTAAAATTTTTATCTAGATTTTTCCACTTCAAAGAACATCAAAGAGGAAGGAACAGGAAGGGGGGCTGGGGTGGGAGACACTACAGAGAGTTTGTAAATTTAAAAGAATGAATGAGCAAAGAGGAATAAGGTAATTGTGATGGGAGGCAAAACTGGCCACATGTGAATTATTCAGAACAAAACACCTCTAGAAATTTGTTTTTTTTTCTTGCATTTCATTTTGGTTATCTTGGGTCCTTAAACTTAGCCCTTTTGACTTGTCCTGTGCTGTGGGTTTGTCATAGCCAGCATGTCATCTGCACCTCAGTGGACAGATTGTCTGTGCCTTAGACTAAAAGCGTGGCAGTGGTTTTGAATCTTTTCCACAGAGGCTGAGGGATTCTTTGCCTGTCTTCAGGATGGACAATGTAGTGATTATACTATAACCCTTGTACATTTCAAAAGTGTCCTTATTAGAAAATAGAGATATAAACAGTTCGCAAAACATACCTAGAATTCCTTAGTCTGGTGCTGATAGAGTCAAACTCTTGAACTTACAGAACAATGATCAGTAAAGACGATGATCCCATTTCTAAATTTCTCTGTCAGTTTCTCTAGGCTGAAGTCTAAGGCCTGATCCACACTACAGAGTTAGGTCAGTGTACATCGACCTAACTCTGTAAGTGTCTACACTAAAATGTAGCTCCCATTGATGTAACTTGCCCACTACACCGATTTAATAACTCCACTTCCACAAGAGATGTAGCACATAAGTCGATGTAGTTAGGTCGATGCAGGGTCAGTGTAGACACCGTGTTGCTTCCATCGACTGTTGCTGCCTTTCAGAAACCATCCCACAATGGCCCACATTGGCCGTTAAATCAGTGCTAGCGCTCCAGATGAGGACGCGCACCACCGACACAAGGAGCGTGGTGTGGACATGTAAAACCGATGCAATTACTGTGGTGGCTGTACATTGACATAAGTTAGCTCGACTTAATTTTGTAGTGTAGACTTGCCCTCATTCTTCTGTCCCTGACATACTACATCTCAGGTCAGTCCTTGTGGTCCTATTCTTTATGTTCAGAGGCCTTAGATATTCCTCTTGCCTATTTTTATGTAGCCAGGTATCCATTTAGTCATCGCCATACTAGCCAGGAGGGCATCCTTGCTAATGATATCTTTACAGTCAGATGTATGCAGGTGTACTATGTTGGGAAGTGAATTAATATCTATTTCTTTCCCTTGTACAAAAGCCAAATATATTCCATGCTTCCTGGGGAAAATCCTTTCTATTTGGTTGTTTAATTTTTTTCTTATATACCATAGCATTTCAAAAGCTCATTTGATTCTGTTGTCCACAGTTCCCTTTCCTTTGTATGCACCTTGGTCTGAATGAAGCTGGTTTGCATTTTAAATGAGTCCGTCATTTGTGGTACATGTGCCTTGGTGGTGGTCTGTCATTTGAGATAGAACATTTTGCTATCTGTCTTGTGTTGATGTTTTTCTGTCCATTTTTAACATTAGAATAGCTTGTACAGGGAAATCAATAATAATGTCCCCTCTCACAGGAAACAAAAATAAAGTGCTACACGAGAGGAGATTGATGGAAAAACCTGATCTTGGAATTGACTGTAAGTCCTCCATTTAAAAGAAATACTTTAAATACATAATTTATAAAACTTTTGTCTACTTTTGTTTAATTCCTGGTGGCCTGGTTTGGGGAAATTGCCTTTATAACTGGTGGTTATAGGAAATTGGAGTTCTGGAATCTGTTAAACACCTATGGTCCGCTATAATTTTCTTGTCGAATTAAATTGCATAGAAGTGTTCTTTAGACTTTTACAGATCTGCCTGCAACCCCCTCTAATGACTTCTTTGTCTTAGCCCTGGGGATGATCTGCATAAAGTTAGGAGCACATATGTTGAACTCATCTCAGCTGAACTTCTCTTGCACTTATTTTCTCAGTCTACATATTGAGCCAAAGGACTTGACTTCAAGTCAAATTAATGGAAGATGTGTTATATACAGTTGTTTTCCCCTCCCCCCAGCCAAGGTAAATGACCGCTCTCAACAAAGGCTATATCCTGCATGACGCTGAGCACTCTGGGCCCAATCCAGCAAAGAGCTTAAGCCACTGACTAGGCTCAATAGCAGCAAAGGGACCACTCATGGGCTTAAAGTTAAACACATGCTGAAGTGTAGGTGAGCTGGGTTGTCTGCTGTTTGATGGCCTGTCTGTTCTAGGGATTCAAACACTGGTGGAGACTAACTTGTGTTAGAAATAGTGGGGATTTTTGCAAAACTTCCTGGTGCAGACAAGGCTGTGGGCTCTTAATTTAACTGAAGGCTTCCCTCTTTATAGGTTGCACAACACTATCAGATCCATTCTGGATGAACGAATCATTGTGCTTGCAGCTCATGATTGCAGATAATATGAGAGTGCTCTCTGGCATTGCTGAGGCACGAAGAGCGTCAGCGCTTGTGTTTAAGTTAGATGGTGTTTTGTTTCTAGCAGCAGCTTGTTTAAATAGGAGTCAGTGTGATCCACTGGAGAGGGCACTGGCATTCTAGTCAGGAGACCTGGATTCTATTTCCAGGTCTGCCCTGGACTAGCTGTGTGACGTTGGCAAATCCCTCAGCTCTCTGAGTCTGTTATCCTCCCATCATGGCTTGGCTGTTTAGTAGCAAGTTCTCTGGGGTACAGACAGTCTCCTATGTGCATGTACAGTGCCTAACACAATGAGGCCCTGATCTTGGTTGGGGCCTCCAGCACTGCTGTAATACAAATCCTCATAAAGTGATGTTGTCATGAAGGGAAGGTACTAGTTCTTTAAGGGACAAACATGGGCAATCTATCTAAGTTACTTATATCATCTATTGCTGTAGTATCTGAGCACCTCACGATCTTAATCGTCATGACACCCCTGTGAGGTAGGGAAGTACTATTATCCCCATCTCACAGGTGGGGAGCTGAGGCACGATGATGCTAAATGACTAGTCCAATGTCATACAGGAACCCAATGGTGGAGCAGGGAATTGAGCCCACATCCAAGGCTAGTGGCCTAACCACTGACCTTCCTTCCAGTCTGGTAACAGCTTCCTTCCTTATCCTTTCTGGTAGTCATTACTGTCACAGTTCAGAGCAACTGCATCTGTTTCCCCCTCCATGGCCCCGCAAGGGCATCCACTGTAGGCTCCAGGATCCTCAGACTTCACTTCTCTTGAGTGGAGACCTGTGTGTGTCTCCCTGATCAGGGTATTTCGAGGCTGCTCAGTTCCCTGCCTATACTGTAGCCTCCCCAACATAGTCAGGCTGCCTAAACCAGCCTGCTTTCCTTTTCTCCTTAGAGACAGTAAACAGTGTAATTGCCACAGTTATAAGTTACCCACAGCTCTCTAAGCAAGTGCTTTATTCTTATGGTAAAAGCATTACTGAGAAAAGATATTAAATACAATAAAAGAACCTACACACATACTAATAAGCTTACCAGAGATCACCCCCTACTCCAGTAGTTCTCAAACTTTTGTACTGGTGACCCCTTTCACATAGCAACCCTCTGAGTGTGACCCCTCTTATAAATTAAAAACACTTTTATACATATTTAACACCATTATAAATGCTGGAGGCAAAGCGGGGTCTGGGATGGGGGCTGACAGCTCATGACCCCCCATATAATAATCTCGCGACCCCCTGAGGTGTCCCGACTCCCAGTTGGAGAACCCCTGCCCTATTCCATCAAGGGCTCTGGGCGAGGATTAGTCATTCAAACCCCACCCAGGGTTTTTTCTTGTGCTCACCAGTTCATAAGAGCATTCACTCAGGATTTAGCTCCCCTATGAGTTGGTGAGTGCCTCCTTTATCCAGTTGGGGCCTTTGAAGAGATCATTAATAGGTAATCAGCCAGACAACAGGTTTTTCTTCAAGGCGCAGCTTCAAAAGGATGGCTCTGAAAGTGAGTAATTTGTACGCTCCCTGTTCCCAAGTATTTTCTAGGAACCCAACTCAATTAAAAATTTGGACTTGACTTGTCCATTGTTTTAAGAGATCTTGGAAGCACATAACACTTCCCAATGTTTACGTTAGTCCTGTCACCCTTAAAATATGAAATTCAGATACAGGATCTGAACCAAGTTCAAACTTCCACAAAGTCTGGAGAGGTGGGTTTGACCTGGTGTTTGAGTTCAACACATACTAAAGAGAAGGAAGAATCAGAAAGCTGAGATTTGAATTTCCCAAAATCTCAGGAGCTAGAGGTAGAGAGGGGGTTGATCTAGTGTTCTGATTTGTCCTAATTCTAGATTTTAGCTGATCTATTTCTAGAACCACAGTTTAATTGGTATGTAAGTGCATATGTACCCATGTTATATCAAATAGGTTACATATAGACTCAAATACTTTTACAGAATGAAACAGTATCTGCAGAGATTCGTAGAAAAGTAATTCCATTCCATTCTGAATCATTTCTCTAGGAAAAGGCAATGATTTTCAAATTAAGGGCTGCTGTCTCTCAGGTGTATCTGTGCATGAGCAGCTCCTGTTAAGGAAAATAAATATGCAGATACACTCAGCAACTCTACCTTAGATGCTCTGTTCTAGGAAAATGTTTTACTGTGAGGTGCCCAATATGTTGCCCATGGGATTCTGACATGTGACTTTCAGTTTCGATCTCCCCTTTAACTGTGGAATGAGGAGAAAGCTCATCAGCTGAAGGTTTCTATTGCTGGTGACTTTAGACCTGCAGCAACTTCTACCATAGATGATAAGGGGCTGGGAACTATGGCGTTAACTACAATGTTATTACTGTCTTACCCCAAACTCCTGAAGTAATCAAAAAAAAATTGTTCCTAATGTTTTTAGGGATTGATACAACAATCAGTTCCATGCAGATTTTGGAAACGCAGCAAAAAATTGACCGTCGCTATTGTAGTAAAGGTCTACAATGCAGGTGGGTGAAATATTTTGTTACGTTTTATTAGTGTGATGAGGTAACAATGCCATTAAGGGGTGGCGTTGGTGCTTGCCTGTCCTCTCATGTGTTTTGATAAATATCCATTCAAAGTTAATTGCAAATATTATAGTTTAAATGAGACTTTTTACAGCATAATCTATTAAATGTTTTTTCTTAATCCAGATATAATTTTCATACTCATGCAGACAAACGTCATGAACTCTTTGGTGTTAATGTTGTCCCTTTATTGTTGCCAACATTTAGGTCTGGAAATTACAGCTATGTTATTCCTGTTAACAAATACACACCCATCAATGTAATACTCTCATTGGAAATCAAGTAAGTACAACCAATGCAAGTGTGTCTGTAGAAAAAATGTGCTCTGGGCTTTATAATGAAATTGCTTCTGCCTGATTTTTCTGGACCCCAAATGAAACTCATTCCTGTGCAGAGAGCCAAGACTATGTCTAGGCATAACTTAAGTTTTTGAAATAGCTCTGCAGTGGGATGTAATGCATCAGGCTAGTGCCAACACTCTGCACAAGGATGCATTTCACCCACTGAGATAGATGTTAAAATGTGATAGTCTTAGGCCCAAATCCTATAGATACTTACGCCCAGGTGTAACTTTACTCACTGCGTGTAAGCATTTGAAGGATTGGGGGCCTTCGTTTATTTTGATTTTTCTTAATATAGAAAATTTTATTTAAGAGACTGGAAAATAGTTCCTGTCCTTACCTATGCCACGGGGCAGAGCTAACCAAAGGCAAAGCTCTTAGTCAGCAAAGGCTTCTCGTCTTGAACATTGGTCTAGTTCCATTCTGTTGTCTCAGGGTAGGTCTATACTTACCTCTGAGTCCGGCAGTAAGCAATCAATCTTCTGGGATCGATCCTGGAAGTGCTCGCCGTCGATGCCGGTACTCCTGCTCGGCGAGAGGAGTACGCGGCATCGACGGGGGAGCCTGTCTGCCACGTCTGGACCCGCGGTAAGTTCGAACTAAGGTACTTCGACTTCAGCTACATTATTCACGTAGCTGAAGTTGCGTATCTTAGTTCAAAGTGGGGGGTTAGTGTGAACCAGGCCTCAGAAGTAACTGGTTCTTCTGCTCCTCTTCTCCTCCAGTGGAGGCTGATACCACTCAAAATAGTTGTTGAATTGGGAATGTTTAGTTCTGCCTCAAGACATTTCATTACTCTGATCTCTCAGAATTCCAAGGCAGAGTTTTATGAAGCTAATGTAACATGCTTTAAAGGCAATCTACTGACCTCACATATTAACATTCTTGCTTTTAAGATTAGTGTGAACATAACGGGACTCTGAAATGGCTGCACGTGATCTGAAGCAGTAGAAAGAAACCTTTAGTTTAAGCATGTGCCTTTATAAACAAATGTTGAAGGCCTCATGCATGCCTATGAATGTGTCATGCTCAGAAATTAGGATACTGAATTTATTTTAGATGCTACAACTGTGTCCTTGGGTTCTTTTGCTATCAACGTATTTCAATGAACTTTCACTTAAAAAACAAACCAGAAATCCACATACAATCCACTTTTAATTGTGTTTACTGTTATATCCAAATACCATGATCTTATTTCCACTAAATAAAATCAAGTGAAGCCAACATACACCATTGCAACCTATCTAGGGCAGTCTGTGGCATGTGTATTATACACTTTTACAATTGCTGGGTTGTACAAATGTCTAATTAAAGCTGTACAACCATGCTTGGCAGGTAAGCTCTTTTCCTCCTTCCAGGAAAAAAAAAACAACTAAATTTTCATGCCACCTTGCTGCTTCCATTTTTCTGCCACCTGTTGCCCCATCCAGCTTCTTCTGAGTCTTCGTTTTTTTTTTCTGACACTCAAGTCCTGTCACAGCCGCCCAGGCTGGCAGGATTGGAACAGCATGACCATCTTTAGATACTATTGGAAGAGGAAGGGGGCAGGGTCTTTTCTGTTGAAGGTTTCTGACTGGAATTCTCTCCCTAGGCCAATGTTGACCTTTGACCTCAATCAGGGCAAAGTGCAGGATGTGCTTGTTCCCTTTTTAATTGTGTGCATGTTTGTGCACAGTGGGATTGTGATTGTTTGTGAAGGTTCCTGTTCTAATGTGTGTTTTGGGCTTGTCTTCCGTAAAGTTATGTTTCCTGTCTTGTTATGGTGCCCAAAGGTTTTCTGGCCCTGAGGAATGATAAACTAACGCATGTAGTTATCGTTATTTTGGAGAGATCAGAATATACTATAGCCTTTGGTAGCAACATCCTTTTGTGTTGGAGAAGTTTGTATGCAGACATGGATTTGGCTTTGCAGTTAGATCGGCTGAACCAAAACTTCAGATGCAAATTCCCCCAGGAAAGAGTCCAGACCACGATTAGAGTTTCTGAGCCTCAGAAGTGCTAATTTCCTTTATTTTGGCCACTAGGGGCATGTCTACATTGCAGCTGGGAGTGTGAATGGCAGTTCTACTTTGCTGCTTCTAAAGGTAACCTCCCGCCCCCGAAATATAAACAATGAAACTGAAAGATGCACTGGAAAAAAACTACAAAACATTTTTAAGGGTCGTGTCTTCATTGCAGCTGGGGATATGAATGGCAGCTCGTGTAGACATGCCCATACTAGCTGTACTCTGGCTAGTTCATTAATAATAGAAGTGAGGTTGCCATGGCGTGGGCTGCACAAGTGAGTGTATACTCAGGGGAGTGAGATGGGCTTGTGCAGCCTGTGCTGTGCCATGTCCTTGTGCATGTCCTATTTGTAGCGCTCTAGCTAAAGGACAGCTAGTGTGGGCATGTCTACACGAGCTGCCATTCACACCCCCAGCTGCAATGAAGACACGACCCTTAAGAATGTTTTTTAGTTTTTTTTCCAGTGCATCTTTCAGTTTCATTGTTTATATGTCGGGGGTGGGAGGTTACCTTTAAGAGCAGCAAAGTAGAACCTTGGGTTCTTTTTTTTTTTTTTTTCTTGAAGCACTACGGAGCCATTAATCGTCTTTCAATGCAAAGTCACTTTTGGAAATATGTGTTCCCATCAGCCACGAAACCGAAACAGAAGGGAGGCTTTCCAGGAAACCACCCAGGTAACACTTTTCTGAATTGCAAAGCTAAAATCAAGGCAAACCCAGGAATACGAACTTGGTCCTAAGAGGTATTAAGCAAAGAAATAATTTGTAACTAGTCTCGCCCTCTGTCAAATCATTTGGCACTTCTTAAAGACATCCCTGCATGCATCTTTCTAAGACAACCTTGATACCTAAATCACCTGGGACTGTGGGTCTCAGTGATGCATCTTGGGATGTCTTTAGGAAGTGCCAGTATATGTTATAGATGACACGATAAAACTTTGAAAAGGTTAGTCATAACACATGTATCTGCTGAACGTCCCCCTCCCGTACAGGAGCTGGAGACATTCGGGTTGTAATTCTGTGAAGCTGTGGGTGCTTAACTCCCTTCCCCAGCAGAGGGCCATCCCGGGGTTATCAAAGCACGGAGATGTGTTGGGGGCAGCGGACAGAAGAGCCTACACTCAAGAGCTCCAAGCAAATGCAAGGGCAGCAAATGCTAGCCAACAAATCTCTAGGCTCAGTCTATTCTGCACTTTTGGATGCTTGAAAAATATCAATGAAAAACCGATACAAGATTAACACCCTCAAATTATTTTGGTAAACACGTTAGGCCAAATTCTGCTCACAGTTTAATGGTGGAAATCCAAATTAACATCCAAATCTAATAGAGTTGGTCTGCATTTCCACTGGTGTAAATGAGAGTAGAACTTAACCTGTTAGTGCGAATCAGTTTGCTGCTGCATATTGCAAAAACTAAATGAATGATGCTTTAAGGCTTCCATTGGGCTTTTGTGAGGGTGGCTTTTTCCTGTCTTCATTTCTCCTCTGGCCTCTGTAGACTCACTCAAATATAAAATGCACATTACATTACCACTTGGGGAGCATGGACCATCACAAGCTTCAGAGCTGAAACTCACCGCTGGTGCAGCTCCACTGGTGGTAGAAACCTATGGAGGAAGATGTAACACGATAGGACGCTGGAGTGTTTGCCACTGTGACCACATGGTGATGAAGTCCCGCACTCCCAAGCCCCTGTCCATGCTACTGCTTCCACTGCTAGTGAATTATGACTTTAAGGTGAAATCCTGGCTCCATTGAAAACAAAGGTAAAACTGCCATTTCGTTCAGTGGGGCCAGGATTTCACCTATAAAGCAATATCGAGAGAAGCTTACTGCGCGTAGATGAGAATTATTTTCATGTATTCTCTGGGATGTCTTGGGGGGAACAGAAGTTGTCAAACACCTGAGCTTTTCCCACCACCCCAGCCAGTTGGAGGTCTGATCCTGCCAGGTGCTGGGCACTCACCTCCAACAAAGAGATGAGTGCCCTAAACTCCCATTAACTTCAATAAGAATTGAGGCAGCTCAATACCTCACAGGAATAGGTTTTTAGTCTTCATTATATCTGCCTGGCAGTGTGTCTGCTAGTTTAAAAAAAGGGTGGGGATGGGGAATAAAGGTGGTAGAGAATTTGAAAACAAAATTCTAGGGCAAACCCACATGTCATGAACACTTGGGAGTCGTGTTTGGCCCAGTACACACCTGATTTTAGCCTGTGGAACTTACATGCTCCTCACACCCTGAATTCTTAAGTGTTATTAAATTGCTTACTTGCTGCTGTGCTGATTAGCTGGAGCCCTGTCTTCCTCCTCCTGCCCAAGATGACTTTCAAATGTCATTGAAAAAGGTGTAGGTTGCTGTGACTACAGCAAAATCATCAGGTACAAGCGAATGAAGATCTTGGGAGCTCTGACCTCCAGCTGTAATTCCAGCAACCACTGAAGCTCTGAGTCAAATCCAGAGCCCACGTAGGCATGTCTTTGAGACTGACTGCCAGCAAAGCTAGTCAGGCTTCATGTGTCAACTTGAAATTCCTGTCAAAGGACTGAAGCTATCTAGTTTGACCCAAAGGTAAGAAACTGCTTCCAGCAGCTGTAACAGTGAGTCATTCAAGGTTGGCATGAGACAGAATAAAAATACTGCTATTGAAAGTATTTGTTTTCAAGCTTATTTTCCTGAGCGTCGCGAGATTTATTCCACAGTGGTTAGTAGCCCAGCAGTCAGCTGGTCTCTGAACAGTTTCTGCCTAAAATTTATAATGTGCATAATACCTATTGCATCAGGGCGAGAGGGACTTTATTGATATTTGATGTCTGTGAGGTACTTGAATGAAATGTGAGTGCCAAGTCAAACTATTGTAACATTGTTCTTCCTGGAAATAGTGGGGTTGAATTATCCCTATACAATTTCAGGGAAAAGAGTCAGAGCCAAAATACATTACTTGCATTTGTATGTGGTGGAGTGTTACATCACACACAAAACCAAATCTTGCGTGCCTACATCTTGCAACAGTTCTGGAGTGAAGACGCTGCATTCTGCCTTGGAATACAAGGCCTGCGCACACCCAGGGTATTAGTCCTGCTGCGGCTTGTTAATCAGCTGAATCACAATGTTTACCACTATTGCACTTTAAACTTTACAGAGCACTTTGGCACATCTGGAACAATTCTAGCTTCCTAAAGGAGTCTAGAGGGTGCTCCGTTACTCACAGCCAGCCTAGAATGCTGGGAGCCAAATGTCTGTTAATTCCTGAGCTGATGGGAACAAAACCCATTCAGAACATTTAAAGTCAGCACTTTCCTTTTGTCTTTAAGTATGCTGACTTCTCTCACTGTAGCTATCCAGTCTTGTTATCACAATGACTCATACTGCATTTGGCAGAGAAATGCTTTCACAGCCTGTCCTTCTCTCTAATTGAATGTAAAATGAGGTTATCAAATTCATCTCTCTTTATAATTCATTATCTAGGGATGTCAGCATATTTGGATTCTCCCTGTAACTTGGTGGTATGACAGCGCATACCATTTCCGCGTAGCTGCACCGGTAAGCCTTTTTCAAATAGGAAATAGACCAAAAGAAAAATGACATTTTAGCTGTGATTAGTTTCTACATTAATCTCTTTTATTTTTCTCCTGCAGGATCTTGCAGACTGTTCAACAGATCCAAATTATGCTGGGATATTTTTTACTGATTACTACTTCTACTTTTATCGACAGTGTAACTAAAATATTGCTGATCATTCTGTTTATTGGGGGGGGAAAAAGATAATACTCATGGTACTGAAAAGACTATTGTCTTAGTAAAAGTTTGCAAATGTAATGAGATGTGCTGAATGTTTACCAGTTTTTGTTTAACCATTAACTTTTAGAGACGAGTGGGCAAAAATAAATTATTTGACGGTAGTCCCGGCTCTGCATGTCGAGTCTTTACTTGTAAAAGAACATGATTTCTGAAAATCAATGGAGAACTTGATGTGTAGATATTAAAGGGTTCCACTGCTCTTAGCAACGCCATAAAATACAGTAGATAGGGGAAAAATAGTGGCATTCTAATATACTTCAGACTGTTCAGAAGACTTTGACATAATAAAAATATCAATTGCAGCTGAGACTTGTTTTTGTCCTACAAGCATCTACCTTCCATTATTGTCTGTCTCCTTCTTTATAGTATATCTGATTTCTACCAAACAAAAGCTTTGTTATAGTGGAGGTTGTACAAGTACAAAATCTCATTGATGTAATAGCGACAAGTTTAGGAAATCTCATTCCACAGTGCATGTAATTATTTCTCTGCATCATGTGGGGCAACACACTCCTGCTAACATCACACTCAGCAACAAATGTGCAACTTTAACACCAGTGATGTTGATGCTAGAATGAAGTGTATGTTTCAGATATGATCTTTTGTTTTGATCTGTGCAGAAGAATATATCCTTGGATATTTTTTGGAGTGTGTCACGGCTCCACAAGATCTGTGCTATGGCCCAATTTTTAAACAGTATCTTGGAGAAACCACTTCAGTGGGCCACCCCTCCTCTACCCCCCAAAAGTTTCCCCTCTTTTACAGTGGCAGGCCACGCAGCCACAATGCTGCTGAGACTGAGCCACTAGGCTCACATCATGAGCTCTGACCAGCGAATCCAACTGAGAAAAACTCAGCATTCAGAGACTTTTTGCCCTCATCAGAGATCAATGCATGTCAGCAAGTATTTGAAGTAACACCAGGCAGCCTTTTCAAAACAGAGTAGGGTTTATTAGTCAACTGGAATACAGCATTGGGAAGTCTTTAGGTTAGCCTAGAGAAGCAAAGGTTAAGACATAGTCCATACTGGCTAAAGCCTGGGTTTCTTGAGCCATGCTGCTCTAGGAACCATCTTGGATTCCTTTCTCTCTCTGTCCCTTTGTCTGTCAGTCCCAGGTTAGACTTGCTGTGTACCTCCAAGGCCAGCTGCTGGTCCCCTGCTGAGTTCATATGTTCTGTCTGCCAGAGTTTCTCATTATTAGATATTATTTGTTTGGTCCCTGGAGTTACCATTCTCTTTCTTCCACTGATATGGGTCAGGTTCAGCTAGTCATTGATGACCTGTTCATACCACCCATTTAACCCTTCTGTACCAAATGGGTAACAATCCCTAGTCAATTCAGTCACTTTCATGCATATCATTCATTAAAAGGTTTTGGAGAATTCCCACTTTGTTTCAATATGTAAGGACATGTGTCCGTGTGCTGGAAGAGTGCGAGAACAGGAAAATGATAATGGGATGCTGTGCATAGTTTTGTAAGATGGACACGTGTACTTGGTGGTATCTACATTCTTCTATGTTTAGGAAAATTGTTTTTTAAAGATAATTTTAAGGCGACTGTCACTTAAGTTTTATATTTGCTGTTGAGATAGAGGAAGTACATGGATTATGAGTAGTGGATGCTGTCACTAAGTGGGTGTAAGGAAATTATTTGTATTGAGGAGCAGGGAGAAAAAGAAATGTAATGGTGATATTCTAGATTTTGGGAGATTGATGAGATGTACATGTGAGCAATCTTAATCCTAAATTAAATCTATTGTTTGTTGTTTGGGAAATTTCTCTGGTTTCTAAATAAACATAACAATGCTAATATATCTTCAGATGTTTAGCCATGAGGGGAAAAGCTATGAAGAAAATCTTGCCTCTAAAAATCAGTTAACTTTAATCTTTGACCACAAACACTAAAATGTCTTAATCATAATTGTATGGCTACTGCTTGACACCACTATAGGGCAGAGTTAAGGTTGTCTGGGTGCCTTAAGTTTGTATTTCTTTAATATAATCCTTAACTCTGAACTTCCTGGGTTTATAGAGGTTTGGGGATAATTGAAATCTCCCTGTAATTTTTACCCCCAGTGACTAGTAGAAACTCTCAACCTTGGCTCCATCTTAATCTAGTTTTTTGCCTGGGAATATGTAATATAGATGACATAGTCTATAACAGCCTGGAAATGGGCTTGATATGGAAGTCTGGATCCAAAAGGATGCAGAATCTGGACAAAGCCAATTTCTGCTTTTAGGCTTCAGAAGAGAATGTCCTACATTGATGGTTGTCTCTTAAAAATTACACATGCTCACCATCAAACACATGACAATACACTTGCATTTTTAACAAAACTGTAGATAAGTAGGCCTATCTGCTTTTCATTGATATTGCTCTTAGTAGATATATTGTTCTAACTGACCTGTAGCACTGCAGTGGGAGAACATGGGTTTTCCCCAATTTAACTTCATCACAACAAAACCTCTGGCTAATGCTAGTGGAAACCCCTCCCCCCCCCCCCAACATTTTTGTGAAACATTTTCATGGTGTATTTTGTATAAATTGAAATTTTGACAAATTTAGTTGAAAATTCTGTAAGTTTCAACCATCTGCACCAATGGCACATTTATCTAGCAACTCTCATTTTAGGACTTGATGCAGGTTCAAAGGAATGTCTGTTGTGCAGAGACCCATGTTCTAAGTTGTCCAATGTAACAAAAATCCAACTCTTGTTGATTATTTATAAAGTAAGCAAAAGTTGGAAACTGACTAGTACAAAGTAGATAGTTTAAGTTAAAAGAATTGTGATAATGGGTCTTCACAGCTTCTGTGTGTGACAAGCTGAGATTCTAGAAAGGGGACGAAATGTTTATAGTTAAATAACCATGTCTTTTGGCTGATTACGTGTAAACAAGATGAGGCTGTCACTGACTCCTTCTTGGACATTGAACTTGCATTGAAATGTAAAGAAACAGGCTCAGGCTGAAGCCCAACCCCATCCCCACCTCTTCCGTCCATGTAAGCACTTGGGCCCCAAGATCTGGTGGAGGATAAGTCCAAGCCTAAATCCCTCTGAGACTTGGGTCCAAATGTTGTCATTTTGCAGTGTGGACAGAACGTGGACCTGGGTCCTCAAGATTCATATCCTTGGAGACCACCTACACTATCCCATAATCCCATGGGCCAGTGTTCCTAACCTTTCCATCCCAAAAGTAGCCTATTGACTCCCAGGAAACGGAAGCAACCTCTCTGGTTCAAGTACAGCTGCTCAGCATTTAACCCTTCCGTTTGATTCTGACCACTGAGCTGCAGACAGAGATAACTGTCTCCTGAATTAGCTATAGCCACTGACAGGAAGAAGTCCTTTGACAAGTGTGCTGCTACCTAGCCACTGAACCACAGCCAGATACTGGTAAATCTCTGGTGTGAGATGAGTATGACATTCAACTTCAGTCAGAGTCCCAGAAATGACCATGTGTACCAAGAAGTAGTGAACATGTTGACAGTGTTGGAGATTGACTGGACCTATGACCAGTGCAGAGAGCAAGTTAAGCAATTTAAGAGAGAGTGCTGGAAAGTCAGGGATCAGAACAGCACCTCTGAGAACTCACCATCATCTTGCCTCTTCTAAGAGGACTGTGACCAGGTGCTCGATACTGCCAAACACGGATCCCACAGCAGTTCATGATAGCCTGGTAAGCCGGGATGGTGAGTTTTTGACCCCCAAATCCAATATAGCACTGGAGGGGAGCCAGCAAACAGTGGATCAGGCTAGCAAGGTGACTCTGATGCTCATACCAGTCCACAAGGAGGTTTTTCCAACGGAGCAGCTGCAGCATGTCCTGGATCCAAACCTGGAAGAACTGTTTGTTGATCCTCAGGAGGAGCAGCTCGTCACAGAACAGGCAGCAGAAATAGAAGAGGCAGAAGTAGCCCCGGAGCCTGTAATCTTCTGGCTCTGTTGTTGTTAATGTACAAATAGGACTGATTTCCAGTTTGAGCCAATGCAATTTTTATTATAAGCCCTGGGTAGCAGTGTGTATTTGGTAATAGAGAAGACTGCATGCCAGCCCCGTGGCATCATTCCCCACACCACAATGTGGAATTCAAAATGGAAACCGGGAAGTTAAAAATCAGTTAAGCATTTCACGTTAAATTTTTACCTGATATGCACACCTTCTTACAAAGATGTGCTGGGGTGTTTAGAGTAAGAATTTGATATTGCCTTCCTTTTCTGAGTACACAGCATTTTTGAGCCTTGACATTCCAAAGGCACTTTTCTCTGAGGATGTTCTGAACCTTTTTTGAAGTACTGAGGCAATAATGCATTGTGATATGTCTGCTTTCAGGCCCTTCCACCTTCCAGTTCAGTCTCAGTCCAGCAGGAGCCTGGTTTTTCAAACTGAGAGCGGTCCCAAGAGGAAGCGTTTCCTCAATTACCTTAGGGTTGACATCCTGGACAGGACCAATAAGCTAGTCTAATACCAAAGGGAAAAGGATTCACGACAAATGGAAATGCCCAGGCAAGCTGTGGATCATGAGGAGAACATGGCAGTGCATGAGGAGAGACTTGCCATGCAGTTTTTGGCACAGGAACATTGCTTGAGGGAAGAAGAGAGAGCACAGCAGCAAGACCTGTTTGAGAGGCTGCTTGCACTAATGGCCGCAAGAGTTCAGGCTCCTGCTCCAACTGCACCATGTCCTGAGTCCTCTCCATGGTACCATGTTCTCCAGACCAGGAATGCATTGGACAATACCAGAGTTGGGTGACCCATGCAACCACGACTGAATGGTAGTGAGACAGGGAAAACGTACCCCCTGCAGTTCTTCACTCCTTTGCAGTGGTACCAAGTATGTGCTAAACATGGTAGAAATGGGAAGGAGAATGGTAAACCAGGGGGCACACAGAAGTAGAAGGTTTAATTATTTGCAGGGACAAAACATACCTGAAGATGTGTGATGCTGTGTATAACAAAGGTGACCATTTATATCACTGTTGCTACCACTGTTACACTTTGTATAAGATTTGTGGAAATGGTGTATCATGTAAGGTGCCAATGGAAAAGTTATGATTTGCTAAGTACGGATTATCCTGTTTATATGCATCTTTGTATCTGAAATTATGAATATTAGCTCTGTACTTGTATCTTACACATGTGTTGTATTCCTGGGTGACATCCCCCAGACAGAAGTTACATCAAGGCTAGACAGCTATGTGTTGATGGCCTCGCCCATTAAGGACACTCAGCTCTCACAATAGGCCATTCAAGAAACTCATCCCATCCAGATGGCTCTTCCTGACGATGCCTCAGACAGGGAGGGGCCAATGGTCACTCCCTGTGAGTCACAAGCCATGTAAGGACATGTGATATGCTCGTGTGACCCTGGACTCCATCTTGGGCCAGTAACTTTCCAAAAACAGGGGCTGTGGGCTTTGTTTGGGACAGCAAACTTCCATCCACAGGGCAGAGGATGTAAAAAGGCATGTGAGGCGTCTTCATTTCCTGCTTCATTTCTCTGGACTGGATTTCTGTTGGGGTGATTCCAGAGAGACTTTTGCAAGATAGCAGTTTATTCCATCACTGCTACAAACCCGACATAAGGACTTTGCAACCACTTGTATGTATATGATTCCTTAACCATTCAATAACTCATCTTTTCTTCCTTTTTTTATATTATTAAACCTTTAATTTTTACTTGCCCAATAATCATGCTGATGCCAATCCTTTAGTAAGAGCTGAGTTTTATATCAACCTGGCTAAGTGGCTGATCCTTTGGGATTAGAAGGACTTTATAGTTGATGAAATTGGTTTTCAGTAATCACTTATTGTAAAGTCCAGTGGGTGGGTGGTGAGCCACGGGCTGGAAAGCCTAAGGAGACTGCATCTCTGACTTCTTGTTAACCAGTGTGGTGAGACATAAGTTCTTTTGTTCCTGGCTTGGTATAATCTAATGATAGAATAACAATCAGTTTGAGATGAATCTTCCCCATTTCTCAGCAGTCTGTCCTGAATTTGGCATTCTCAGCTGTGACCCACTGAGGCAGGGTGATAAGATGTACTTACAGTGAGCATTCAAAGGCTACAGTAGGCACTTTAGTAGAGGGCTAAACTAGTCCTATTTAGTATGATCAGATCTGGATTTCAAACCACAATGACATCCCATAATAATACTTGGGTGCTAACATTTTTTACTTGACTTTCAAATAAACCACCTAGCCATCTCTCTTGACTCCTTCAAAAGAGACATCTTCAAAAACGCTCTTGGAATTTCTCAACTTTAAACACATTGATCCAGCCAGCGAGACCACTCTGTGTTACTGATTCAAAAGTGGTTTTTGGCAAACTGCCCTGCACAGAACTGAAAGCAGATTTTAGGTCCCAACATTCACACATGTTCCCCTGAAACTGAGAACTACTGGGCATCATCTGCATAACCTAAACAAAATTGTCATAAGTCAATGCTTAATTATATTTTATAGGGTCTTCCCTCCTGATTCAGACAAGATTCCCATTGAACATCATTGCCAGATTAAACTTTGAACTCAACACTTAAAAATGTGAGAAAACAGTCCACTGGGGATCAACCACTTCTTAGCTTACAAATATTTGTCGCCTTATTTTTCCATCATATAGGTGGAACTGGAATACTGTATCTATCAGTGCATAATCACCTTGCATGGCCTGGAAGAAAGAGGTGGTGCGCATTAGTCTGTGAGCACAGAAGTGGCAGAGGAATGTTCATGTGGCATAATAATTCTCTCTGCTTCATTCATGCATCTGAATCTTTTGCCCTCACATGTAAAGGAAGATGATGTGCATGAGTCCAGTGAGGGAACCAAGCAGCTGTCTGACTTGTACTCAGTTCTGGCCCCTCTACTCAAGTGTGGAGTGCACATGGGGCAGAAAGAGTAAACCAAAGCAAGAGAACTGAAGTTACTCACATGAAAGAGTAGATAGGATTGGATAGGAGAGCAGCTCTGTCTAGTGCCCAGAGGTGAGTAACATTCCCTCCCACATTTGCACATCAGGCCTCTGGTTTCTCACTCTGGTTGTGGGAGTCATGGCGATTTACAATCATTGCTACTCTGTTCTGCTGTGAAGTGTTCTATGGCTATTTGCTATAAACATTGTTTCTTACATACTTCTCGTGTTTCTCTCAAGCATCATGCATTTGGCTCTATGGACTTCCCTATGCACACAGTGTGCATTGCTTTTTTATGTGAGCTGTGCTATTATCATTGGAATACAGTAAGTTTCTCTGAAAGACCGTAGCACAATTGTGATCTGAATACCTAATCTATATTGTGTTTATTTTGTTGTGTCCTTATTAAACTATGTATTTATTTGCGTAACTTAAAAATAGATCAGCTACTCTGTACAGGAGCTGCTGCTTCAAGGTACACAGCAAAATCGTACGAGAGATCAGAACTGAGTTTCATATGGGATGTAAGATTTTTGAGGCTGAATTTCAGGGTATGTTTCTCCTTCTGTGAAGACCTCATTCTTGTTAAACACAGTGTTCTGTGCGTATGAAGCAGCAGTACAGACATACCACAAAAACTCACATTATAGAAACAGCCAAGTCTCTTACACTGATTATGATCTTCATCTTGGACTAGCTCCATTAAATGGCACGTACGCAGCTAGCTGCACTCAGGGCCGGCTCTAGCACCAGCAAAACAAGCTGGTGCTTGGGGCGGCAGTTGAGGCGGGGCCGGGGGTGGGGTAATTAAAGAACGGGGGCGGGGGGGGATGCAGCCAAAATTGTTTTTGCTTTGGGAGGCAAAAATCCTAGAGCCGGCCCTGGCTGCACTGGAAACATGATGTGACTAAAGCCAAACTCTTCTAGCTTCCAACAGGGTGAAGGGAGGCTTGCTTCTTAGAGGAAAGAATCCAAAATGGGAATTGCAGCTTGGGAAGATGCAGCAAAACCCTGCAGTTCGCCCTGTATTGTCATGTAGTTTTGTCCCACCTGCTGATTGGCAGCACTAATGTAGTTTGTTGTGCTTTTTATGGTCTCCTGTAAAGCTGCTTCCAGTCTATTGTGGAAAAATGTTTTTTCAAAAACTGTCTAAGGCATACCCAGCAGAGGGTTTGCTCAGTCCTTTCTCCTCTTATTGTTCAAATTACCAGGAATAGACACACTCCGCTTGAAACCAGGATTTTGGAGCAACCAAAGGAAAGGTAGCCCTGATTGGTCTATCCCAGATTTTACACAAGACCAAAGGCCCTTCTCAGACTAGATATTTGGGGCAGGTTTAGTCTGTGCTATGCAGATATGCAGCCAGGATGGATGGTTTAAATTTAAAAAGCTGCACACTTTTATCTTAAGTGGTAAGTGTGTGTGAGAATGAGTCATGGGGCTGCCAGCAAAGGCAGTGATAGCTGTCAATGCTTAGTCCTTATAGAAATTAATCCCCCCTGCTATTTAGTAGCCTATGCGTGAATTTAGGTGCCTAACTTTAGACCCCAGGTTTGAACATTTTGGTCTTAACTCAAGGCACTCATTAATCTGGGACGCAGCTGTCTACTATGTAAACACACATTTAGAATAAACGCAGTAAAAATCGTTATGAACAGTGGTTATCGAGCAATTTAAAGAACCACTGTATTTCCACTACTAAATACCTCAGTTGGTTAGCAGCCCTCTCTTTCTGCCATCCGTCTCTCACACGCATGCCCACACACAGTCAGACAGCAAATCATGACCATATTAAGGATTTGTTTCTTGATAATTTTTTAAGGCTGCTATTCGTGGTTTTGAGTTCTGAGTGGATTACTTGTTAAACTGATAGATTTATAAATATCCCAGTCTACTCACACACACTGGCAGTAATGGACTACAACTAAAGGGCACTAAAATCAAGCTACCAAAACACTGGTGCGTCTTAAGAACAGGATATATAAGGCATCCACACAGTAGGTACATACTTTATGCTTAAACACACAGATAAATGTTGCTGCTGCCTCTCAAATCAAGTAACAGGGAATTCCAAAAGCCTTTCATTAATAGCACTCAAATCACTAGCCGTCTGCTTGACTCCATACAAGCCATTCAGGGAGTCATGGTCCCAGCCTGGATGAGTTTACACTCTAAACATATAGACACAAATTGTACTACTGGCTGACCAAAAGATGAGTCTTTAATAGATGCCAGAAGATGTCAGCAGGTCACTGGGTAATGTGTGACCAGATTGGCAGTGAGTTTAAAAACGTCAACAAGGAAGTATAGTATGAAATAAATACATTTGGTATGGATTCAGTGTAGACACAACCATTTTAATGCTCTCACATAGCTTAAACTACCGTTACAAATGTAATCTCTCCTTCTTCCCCCCACCCCCCGGTTCCCAAATAGCTTGTTTTACTGGCCTTAGATTTCTTTGCCCAAATTTCATAAGAATTGGCATTTTCATTCAAAGTACAAGCTGCTGATTTAAAATAATAGGTTTTATAATGGAAATCCTGACCAACTTCCCTTGCTATAGTCCTGGAACAGGCTGGGGAGTCTACTCAGGGTCAGTCAATGTGGTAGTGGAACAGAAGCCTTTTATTACTATTTGGCCTGAATTCAGAGAGCCTGTTTTCCCTAACAGCTGACCACAGCCACAGTGCTGGAGAGGAGCAGAACTGAGGTTGCATCCTCACTTGGCTCTTCAAGAGGGTTAGTTCCTTGGATCAGGCATCTTTATTTGGCTTCTGCTATTCCAATCAAGGGTGCTGGAACAATTTTTATAGTGGGGGTGCTCAGAGCCATTGAACCAAACTGTAAACCCTGTATAGAATGAAAACTACTTCAAGCCAGAGGATACCCTGATTAGAACTGAATGTTTTGTCAAATGCCTGCTCTGGCAATTTGGAAATAGTCTTCTGGAGACAGAATTACTTTGTGGCTACCTCCTTCCAGAGCCAGCACCCTACGTTGCTGCAGTGTGTTCCGTAGTCAGTGCTTCTCAAACTTTTTGATACCAGGGACCAGCCTGCTGCCTTCCTAAATTGTGTCAGGGAGATCTCAGGGACTTGTGCTGGTCCACAGACTGGTCATTGAGAAACACTGCTTTAGGGCATGTGTCTCATTTTCTAGAATGGTCTGGGATTTGCTGCATCTTAGTTATTCCACCCATGTTATCTTCCAAAATCCCCATTCTTTCTCCCATTTCAGGAAGTCTTGGGCCCAGAGAAGTCACTTCTGGCTTCCTTTTCCCAGTTCTGTTGTTGTTTCCACTGTAGCAGTATCCATAATCATTTTTGAAAAATTTAATTTCTTTAGGCACAGAAGCCTGCATTAGTTGGGTTGTCATGGTAACCATCTCACTGGCTGGTGAGTGTCGACTGTATGGATCCCACAAGAGCACGAGTACCCCTTTCATTTAAAAAAAAATGTTACTAGATATCAAGTTTTAATTTGTGCTGCACTGTTTTCGCTCAGACTTTCAGTGGAAGTGAGCTTTAGAGCTATGCATCCATTACTTTAAATGGTCATGTCACATCTCAGATGATTTATGTGTGCATCAGCATATCCACTGTATTCAGGATCAGAATCTGGCCCATGGTATATAAAATTGCCCAGAACTGCATGCAGTGCAGAACCCCCTGTGGCCATCCTAATTCCCAGCTTGTTTCCCTGTAGTCCATCAAGAGCACGGCAATTCAAACCGTGTTCTGTGTTATAGTTCCTGCGGAATCCATTTGATGTGTGTTCACACCCATTTGAATCGCTCCTCTCGCTCCTTGTCTCCTCCCAAACCAAGTTCAGGAATTTTGTCCTCTTCAAGACTGTACAGCTGTGCCCCTGTCTGTATTTCTGCTCTTGTCTCATCACATCCTTCATCACCCTCATTGATAGCTCCTTTTAACCCCTTAGCTCACTTTTATCCGTGCCTTCTTTCAGGCCACCATTTCCCAGGGAGCCAGCCTACTCCATTCTCCGTGTAAATTCCTCTTAAAACCCACTACTTCCCTGAGGACCCCACTAACCTACATCAATATTAAGCCATTAAATGCTAAGCTAACAGAGGGCTTCCCCTGAGTCTTCAAGTGGATTTGCACCTGATTTTTTGTTGTTGTTGTTGTTGAGCCTAATCCTACAACTGCACCTGTGCGAGTTGGCTCTGGTGCCTGTGTGGAGGCCTTTTGACTCCTCTGAGGCTCAAAATGTGACAATAGGGTCCTCCCTTAAGATGCAGTTGCAGAATCTTAGGTGCCTAACTCCCATTGATTTCAATTTCATGGGAGTTAATATGCTTAAATATCTTTGAGGATCTGGGCCGAAATTCCTCTGAGCTAGGTGTGCCCATATGTACGTATTACCAGGGCTGCCTGGGGGGTGGGGGGCAAGTGGGGCAATTTGCCCCAGGCCCCGCAGGGGACCCCACGAGAATATAGTATTGCAACTTTTTTTTATGGAAGGGGCCCCCGAAATTGCTTTGCCCCAGACCCCCTGAATCCTCTGGGCGGCCCTGCGTATTACACAGCACCAACAACACCTGTAACACTCAGTAAATAATATAAGTGCACTATGGCAGCTTAAGGCAAAGGAGCAGATCTAACTCAGAATTTTTGGGCAGAGGCTTTTGCCAGTTTATAGCATAATGTCAGTCAGAGGCGCTGGAACAATTTGTACAGTGGGGGGTGCTGAGAGCCATTGAACCAAGCTGTAAACCCTGTATATGATGGAAACCACTTCAAGTCAGGGGTGCAGCAGCACATCCAGTACCCCTAGTTCCACCACATATTATGTCATTTTAATGTGTCCTTTTTTTTGTATTTATGAAAAAATAATTGGACGTGCTCACCAATGCAACAAAACATTTGGGCTTTGCAGATCTCCCTGAATTCCTCTGTATAGAAGACAAGGATAATTGTTTTTAATATAGTTTGCACCTTTAAGCACTTCAGTACTGTGCTGCTTCTGTCTGTGTAGGTTTCAAGAGTCATTTCCCCTTGGTTTTAATTATTTGAATTGGTTTAGATCAGCTTGTTCTATAGGTCAGAACAGAAGCTGCATGTATACATGTGCAAAGAATGATTGATTGTCAGTCCAGGTTAAATGCATAGATAGAATTGTTCCAGCCCACAGGATTAGCAAAAAGCATTTGAAAGTCAATTGCATCAAACTAGATGGCTCAGACCCACATACTGTACATAGTACACTGCTTCCTTCCTCCTCCGTGTCTGTCATCTGGAAGATGAAAAATTATAAGGGCTGAAGCTGAAAGCATCATTAAATGTTAATCTGCTGGGGCTTCCTTAGTGCTACTGAGGTCAGTTTCTGTTTCTGAATATAGTGACAGATGGAGTGTCCTCTGTGAAATAACGCAGCTTTGCCAAAAGCCATCAGGACATGAGCTGTCTGTCATCCTGCACGTGCTCCCACCGTGCGCCCTATTAACAATGAATGTGAATGGGGTGTGTGTTTGTTTAAGATGGAAATGTTCACATCCCTCTAAGCACACTTCTGAATTCTTCCTAAGAACAGATAGGTAGAAAAACACAGGCATGAATATTATGTATTGATGATAAATTAGGGAGGATAGGCTTTAAAGAAGAGCCAGTCATGAGCTTTTGGCCGCTGTAGGTACATCTACATTGTGCTTTAAAGGCAGCGAGTCTTAGAGTCCAGGTGTTCAGACTCAGGCTTGTGGAGCTTGTGCTAAGACACTTAGGGTATGTCTACACTACGAAATTGGGTCAATTTGATAGAAGTCAATTTTTAGAAATCAATTTTATACAGTCGATTGCGTATGTCCACACTAAGCGCATTAAGTCGGCGGAGTGCGTCCTCACTACCGTGGCTACCGACTTACAGAGAGGTGCACTGTGGGTAGCTATCCCACAGTTCCCACAGTCTCCGCCACCCATTGGAATTCTGGGTTAAGCTCCCAGTGCCTGATGGGGCAAAAACATTGTCGCAGGTGGTTTTGGGTACATGTTGTCAGTCGCCCCTCCCTCCATGAAAGCAACGGCAGACCATCGTTTCGCACTTTTTTTCCTGGGTTACCCGTGCAGACGCCATACCACAGCAAGCATGGAGCCCGCTCAGCTCACCGTCACTGCTGCTGTTGTGGGCAAGTCTACTGTGGGGACTGCTGTGATCCCAGTAGCCAATGCAATCCTTGATCTGTTATCAAGGGTAGTGACTCTGGGAAATGTGCAGGCCTTTTTAGATTCTAGGGCATCATATTCCTGTCCTTTGTTGCTGGTGAAGAAGTCTTGCAGGCGTACAGTCCAGTCCAGTCAGCGCTGTAACCCCCCATAGCACTTCTATGGTTGACATGTGTAACAGCTCCAGGGCTCTTGCTCTTTGCCTTGGCCGAGATACCTTGTCCTACCCACACCTCCAAGCATTCAACACAGAAGCACTTGCAGCAGCTGGCACAGGAGCAGCTCCTTGCCTTCGCAGCAGACGGTGCAGTAGGACTACTAACCGTCATCATACACTGCTTCCACTGCAACTCTGCTCTCCTGCTCCCCAGCAATGAGCTCGGGGGATCCGTACTGGTCCTCCTGGATGCTGCGGGCAGCAGACAGTGCAGTAGGACTGGTAACAGTCCTTGTCGGACATGTAGCTAGGCCGGGGATTCTGGGAACGTCTTCCATGCCCGGCTCCTAGCAACCTCCAGGGCATGGTGTATGGCTCCATCACTTCCCCTGCTCCTGTTCCCCAGCGACGAGCTCAGGGGATCTGTTCATGAAGCCTGGACAGTAGTAAGGAGCAATTCAGCTATAGGCTGAGCACATGCAGAAAGGTGGTAGAATGTGCCTTTAGACATTTAAAAGCTCGCTGGCGCTGTTGGTCAGACCTCAGCGCAACCAACATTCCATTGTTGCTGCTGCTGCTGTGTGCTCCATAATATCTGTGAGAGTAAGGGGGAGACGTTTATGGTGGGGTGGGAGGTTGAGGCAAATCGCCTGGCATCCGATTTTGAGCAGCCAGACACCAGGGTGATTAGAAGAGCACAGCAAGGCACGCTGTGCATCAGAGAGGCTTTGAAAACCAGTTTCATGACTGGCCAGGCTTCGGTGTGACAGTTGTGTGTGTTTCTCCTTGATGCAAACCTGCTCCCTTTGTTGATTTTAATTCCCTGTAAGCCAACCACCCTCTCCCCTTCAAAATAAAGTAACTATTGTTTTGAAACCATTCATTCTTTCTTTATTAATTAAAACAAAAAGAGATAACGGATAAGATAGCGCAGGTGGGGTGGGGGAGGAGGGAAGGACAAGGCCACCTTGCTTATTGTAGCCACATTAAAAATCAAACTATTTGAATGATAGCCTTCTGTGGCTTGGGCCATCCTCTGGGGGGGAGTGGCTGGGTGCCCGGAGCCTCCCCTTCTCCCCGCATTCTAGAGCATCTGGGTGAGGAGGCTATGGAACATGGAGAGGAGGATAGGTGGTTATACAGTGGATGCAGTGGGGGTCTGTGCTCTTGTTGGCTTTCCTGCAGCTCCAACAGACACTTGATCATGTCCGTTTGCTCCCCCATTAGCCTCAGCATCACGTCCTGCCTCTGCTGTTCGTGCTCACTTAATTCTTTCCTGGCCTCTGCCCCTGAATGCCTCCATGCATTAAGCTGTGCCCTATCAGTGCGGGAGGACTGCATGAGCTCTGAAATCATGTCATCACGAGTGCGTTTTTTCCCCCGCCTTCTAATCTGTGATAACTTCAGTGACAGAGATGATGGGGGAGCGTAGAAACATTCTACGCTCTACGATTCTGGGGGGACTGCATGATCACCTGTGCTGCTGATCAAACAGGAAATGAAATTCAAAAGTTCCCAGGACTTTTTCTGTGTACCTGGCTAGTGCATCAGAGTTCAAAGTGCTGTCCAGAGTGGTCACAATGGAGCACTCTGGGATAGCTCCCAGATGCCAATACCATCGATTTGCGTCCGCACTACCCCAAATTCGACCCAGCAAAGTCGATTTTAGCGCTACTCCCCTCACGGGGGAGGAGTACAGAAGTCAATTTTAAGAGCCCTTTAGGTCGAAGGAACGGGATTGGTTGTTTGGACGCATTCATTTTTAAATCAACCTAACATGGCTAAATTCGACCTAACCCTTTAGTGTAGACCAGGTCTTAGAAACAGCTGTGTAGATGTTCAGGTGCGGGCTTTGAATCTCTCACATCCTGCAGCCTTCAAATGCATTTTTAAATTGGTTTGTGCAGAAACATTAGGGTCTTTAAATTGTTGCTAAAGGTGATTTCCCTTAAGTTGAATGGCACCATGACTTTGCCACACTCGATTCAGGAATCAAACCTTGGAGGTTTACCCATTAGTACAAAATATTTGAGGTCACTAGCTGACAGTCTTGGGAGTTTTACCTTAATGAAGGAGAACTACATTGCTGTTTAGTTGGCTGAAAGGTGAATGGTCTTGCCTGGATCTCTAGATACACCCGTTTTGTAGTGTCTGTCTGGATTGCTATAACTTTTGCAGCATCCCTTTGTAATGTACTGTGGGGAGGCTGCAATGTGAAACAAACCAATACAGGCCCTCTCCACGCAGCACTACACAGCCTATTATTAGCAAGCCTGGGCGCAATTACTGCTTCAATTGCCATTTTGTGATGCTTGTTTGCCGCACTGAATGAGCTATGGATGATGAGCTAAGGTATTGCTCAGCACCTCCAAGCAGAGTTGCTAGCACTGTGACCTAGAGCCTGCCTATTGGCAGATGAGATGATGGAGAAATGAGTACTGTTAAAGCACTATGTGACTCCCTAGGCCAAAAGAAGTCCTGTTCTTTCACACAGTTATGTTGGAGAGCCTGCAAACCTGCTGGTTTCAGTGTGTAAGGGGTGCTGTTCCTAATGCCCCTATGGAGTGCAGACAAGTTCCTCTGCTGCTTTAGATGGATAAGAGACTTTCTTCCCTTCCTGTCTCTAAACTCTTCTGTAGCATTGCCAATACTGTTAATGGCTGTCCCCAGTCCAATCTTGAGTGTTTTGATGGTGGGTGAAGGGTTGCATGTATCATTCTACAGAGCGTCCTGAGGCTTGCAAAAAGGACTATATACATCAGCAAATAATAAAATTTCTTGAGTTTGCCACCCCGAGAGGACAGGCACACTCTGTTGAACTGATAAATAAGCCCAGCTGTTTCAACTCTGCGTGACCTTACTTAACTTCGCTATCCTGCAGAGTATGCAATTTACAGGAGCTGTGGTTATATTTGATAGGTTAATTGGGCACATAATTCTCTGGGCTTGATTTTCTTTTAAGGGCACAAAATGCTTCAATGCTTGTATAATTGTGTACTGTAAAAGTCAGCAAATCAGTCCAGAATGAACCTTTTTACTCTTTTAAATTGGTAAAGTTTTATAGAAAGCATTTTTCCATGCCAATAAGAGTGAGCCTACATATTCAGCCTCTTGTCTTCACTGAACTGAATAGTATCATGTCTGAAACAAATGGACTACCTAGCTGCACTTATGCACAAAGTAAGACTCTGAATGGATGTGGCCTTTCCACAACACAAGCAGAGACTTGACTCTGAGAGGGAGGCTGTGTCATAGAAGCTGCAAAAGCTGTAACAAAATGATTGAAATAATAGAACACACTGACTTCTAGGAACTGGAATTATAAAGCCTGACTCTGTGTGTAGCCAATGATGCTTATTGAGGTTGTTCTGTTTTCTCTCTATCTTGGTATGTATGTAGCCCGTTACTGTTGTTCTAAAGTTTTTTTTTCCCTTACTTAATTGGCCTCTCAGAGTTGGTAAGACAACTCCCACCTGTTCATGCTCTCTGTATGTGTGTATATATATCTCCTCAATATATGTTCCATTATATATGCATCCGAAGAAGTGGGCTGTAGTCCACGAAAGCTTATGCTCTAATAAATTTGTTAGTCTCTAAGGTGCCACAAGTACTCCTGTTCTTTTTATTGTATCTGAGTTTCTCACAACCAGTAATAGAATTCATGCTAACAACCCTGTGAGTAGGCAGGAAGAACTATTATTCTCATTGTACAGATGAGAAACTGAGACACAGAAAGACAAACTTGGCCAAGCTCACACAGGAAGTCTGTGGCAGTGGAGGGAAACCAGGACTTCTGAGTCCCAGGTAAGCCTGGCACCTAAACCACTGGATCATCTTTCCTCCCATATAGACATATCTCTATTAGGATTGTGTGAGCCTTGCAGGGACTGGTTTATGATCTGTACTGTGCAGTTCAGTTTTCAGGAGATTGAAATAAGCCAACTGAAACACGCCGCTGGGGAAATTCAGAGCTGTGAGCCACTGTGATGCCTCTCTGCTTCAGCAAGGGTGAACTTTGCTGGTGATTAGACTGTGTCAGCTCCCTGCCACACCAGTCTGTCATCCTCACCAGCAAACTCCTCAGCACTCTACCAGTCTTCACCTTGCCTAGCAGGTAATAATCAGTGAACTCTCAATTTTAATTGTAAGCATGGAGGGGGAGCTGGAATGATTCCATGGGAAGGGGTTCGCTAGTGTCCCCTTCGTAGTCTTGGGGTGCAAGCTCCTCAGACTTTAAGGGGTGTAATTTGAGTCTCTTCTCAAACAATTTTTGCAAAAAATATATATTTTGTTTAAAAATAGCCACCCCACTGGGGGCATAGTGCCAATCCTGTGGATCTGTGACAACATCTCAAATGATCAGCTTATTCTTTGAAATATATAGCATATAGTTGCCCTTCTTTTCTTCACTGAAAATATCTGTAGTTATGCAACTTATCATGAATTTTGCTAGATCTTTTTAAAATCCCAACACCCTATTAATATAATCTGAGAAGTGAATCACCAGGCGGACTCTCTTGGTATGATTTAATTATACATTTATCCAAATTATATATCACCAGCTTTTGTGCTGACCAATCTGTTTAAATCCAATTGTAGTTTCTCATAGTCTTCTATAGCTTTTACTAACAAACAATTCAGGGCTTGTCTGCATGGCAAGTTACTGCATGGCAAGCCAGGGCATGAATCTACAGCGCCCCAGCTTGCTATGCAGTAATGTCCTATGTGGACCCTGTGACAGCACAGTGGAAGTCCCAGAGTGTGACTGGCTTACTACTACTTGCACGGTGTGCTAGGCTGCTCTCCAGGACGTTCGGTGCACTGTAGCAGTGACCACACGGGTGTTACTGCATGGCAAACTGGTACTTCATAGATTAATAGTTACCCTGGCTTGCTGAAAAAGTAACTCCTCACGTAGAGAAGCCCTGTTGTTTGTCACCAACAAACTTATCACTTGATCTGCTTTTAATCTAGAACAAGAGTTTGTGCTTAACCTGCAGCTACGGATTTTCCTCAGTAACCTCCTATAAAGAACTTTGTTTAAAAATAAAGGGATTGAAAATCTATTTGACTATGTATAGTGTGCACACACTTTTGCAGGATCAAGGTCTAAAAAGATAGACAAAGGAAAAGAAAAGGGATGCAACATAAAGCACAATGAATTAGATGATTTTGGCCCATGTCTTGTTTGCTCTTTAACATTTAAATGTGTGTTATTAGAATGTCCTCTGTTGCTCCTTTTTACAGCTGTTATTAGCTGTTACTTTTCAAAGGTGTAATGGTAGGATTGGGCTTTAAAGATGGATTTGAGCGTGAAGAGAGTGTGGCAGTAAAAATACATCAGTGAATCCCTATTGGTATCCCTGACATGATATTAAAATCATGGCAGGATGAGCTATTAAAATTCATATGGAAACATAAAAGACAAAGGGTGAGTTCTAAAGTTCTGTATAAGCCTACAAAGTGGAATAGAGTAGCTTTCCCTAATTTGAATTGTTGTTGTGATGTATCACAATTAAGAGATGTGACTAGCTGGGTTAAGAATCGACCATCCAAACACTGGGTAAAACTTGAACAAGACTGGAGCCCAACTATAGCTATTTAAAGTAATTGGGTTAAAAAGACCAAGAGAGATACAGGATCTTTATATTATTTACATTATTGTATTTTCCAAATTTACAAGTGAAACATTTTATTGTGAAATCTGGATACAAGATGACTCTATCCAGACCTTTAGCCACATTGGAGGAGTTGACCCTGGAACAAAAGGTTTAATTTCTAAGGCCTGGTCTACACTACGATTTTAGGTCGAATTTAGCAGTGTTACCTCAATTTAAGCCTGGACCCGTCCACACGACGAAGCCCTTTTTTTCGACTTAAAGGGCTCTTTAAATCGATTTCTGTAATCCATCTCCAATGAGGGGAGTAGCACTGAAACTGGCCTTTCCGGGTCGGATTTGGGGTAGTGGGGACGCAATTCGACGGTATTGGCCTCCGGGAGCTATCCCAGAGTGCTCCATTGTAACTGCTCTGGACAGCAGTCTCAACTCAGATGCACTGGCCAGGTAGACAGGAAAAGGCCTGCGAAATTTTGAATTTCCTGTTTGCCCAGTGTGGTGGAGAGCCCAGGTGAACACGCAGAGCTCATCAGTACAGGTAACCATGATGAAGTTCCAGGATCGCAAAAGAGCTCCAGCATGGACCGAACGAGAGGTACGGGATCTGCTCACCATATGGTATTTAAAAGGGTGTCATAAGGAGGAGGGAGAAAACTTGTTCACCTTAGCCTCTAAGGATAGAACCAGAAGCAATGGGTTTAAACTGCAGCAAGGGAGGTCTAGGTTGGACATTAGGAAAAAGTTCCTAACTGTCAGGGTGGTTAAACACTGGAATAAATTGCCTAGGGAGGTTGTGGAATCTCCATCTCTGGAGATATTTAAGAGTAGGTTAGATAAATGTCTATCAGGGATGGTCTAGACAGTATTTGGTCCTGCCATGGGGGCAGGGGACTGGACTCGATGACCTCTCGAGGTCCCTTCCAGTCCTAGAATCTATGAATCTATGAATGGGGAGACGAATCAGTGCTAGCTGAACTCTGTTGCAGTAAACAAAATGCCAAAACATTAGAAAAAGTCTCAAAGGGCATGAAGGACAGAGGCCATAACAGGGACACACAGCAGTGCCGCGTGGAAATTAAGGAGCTAAGGCAAGCCTACCACAAAACCAGAGAGGCAAACGGAAGGTCCGGGGCAGAGTCGCAGACATGCGGCTTCTACGCAGAGCTGCATGCCATGCTAGGGGGTGCAGCCACTACTACCCCCACCCTGTGCTTTGACTCTGTCAGTGGAGAATCACGAAACACAGAAGCGGATTTTGGGGATGAGGAAGATGATGATGAAGACATTGAAGATAGCTCACAGCAAGGAAGTGGAGAAACCGGTTTCCCAACAACGAGGATACGTTTTTCACCCTGGACCTGGGACCAGTAACCCCTGAACCCACCCAAGGCGTGCTCCCAGTCGCTGAGGGCACACAAGGCACCTCTGGTGAGTGTACCTTTGTAAATATTACACATGGTTTAAAAGCAAGCGTGTTTAATGATTAATTTGCCCTGGCATTCGCGGCCAGTACAGCTACTGGAAAAGTCTGTTAAAAGCTTCTCTGATGCGCACCGCACCCTGCTGTGCTCTTCTAACTGCCCTGGTGTCTGGCTGCACGTAATCAGCAGCCACACGATTTGCCTCAACCCCACCATAAATGTCTCCCCCTTACTCTCACAGATATTGTGGAGCGCACAGTAAGCAGTAATAACAATGGGAATATTGGTTTCGCTGAGGTCTGAGTCAGTAAACTGCACCAGCATGCTTTTAAACATCCAAATGCACATTCTACCACCATTCTGCACTTGCTCAGCCTGTAGTTGAACAGGTCCTGACTACTGTCCAGGCTGCCTGTGTATGGCTTCATGAGCCATGGCATTAAGGGGTAGGCTGGGTCCCCAAGGATAACTGTAGGCATTTCAACATCCCCAATGGTTATTTTCTGGTCTGGGAAGAAAGTCCCTTCCTACAGCTTTTGAAACAGACCAGAGTTCCTGAAGACGCGAGCATCATGTACTTTTCCTGGCCATCCCACATTGATGTTAGTGAAACATCCCATGTGATCCACCAGTGCTTGCAGCAGCATTGAAAAGTACCCCTTGCGGTTCATGTACTCGCTGGCTTGGTGCTCCGGTTTCAAGATAGGGATATGGGTTCCATCTGTTGCCCCACCACAGTTAGGGAATCCCATTGCAGCAAAGCCATCCACTATGACCTGCACGTTTCCCAGAGTCATTACTATTGATACCAGCAGCTCTTTGATTGCCGTTGGCTACTTGAATCACAGCAGCCCCCACAGTAGATTTACCCACTCCAAATTGATTCCCGACTGACCGGTAGCTGGCGTTGCAAGCTTCCACAGGGCTATTGCCACTCGCTTCTCAACTGTGAGGGCTGCTCTCATCTTGGTATTCTGGCACTTCAGGGCAGGGGAAAGCAACTCACAAAGTTCCATGAAAGTGCCCTTACACATGCGAAAGTTTCGCAGCCACTGGGAATCGTCCCACACCTGCAACACTATGCGGTCCCACCAGTCTGTGCTTGTTTCTTGGGCCCAGAATCAGCGTTCCACGGCATGAACCTGCCCCATTAATACCATGATTTGCACATTGCTGGGGCCCATACTTTGTGAGAGGTCTATGTCCATGTCTATTTCCTCATCACTCTCATCGCCGCGCTGCCGTCGCCTCCTTGCCTGGTTTTGCCTTGGCAGGTTCTGGTCCTGCATATACTCCAGGATAATGCGCATGGTGTTTAAAGTGCTCATAATTGCCGTGATGATCTGAGCGGGCTCCATGATCCCAGTGCTGTGGTGTCTGGGCTGAAAAAAGGCGTGAAACTATTGTCTGCCGTTGCTTTCATGGCAAGGAGGAGGGAGGGTGGGGCATGACGACATGTACCCAGAGTCACCCGTGACACTGTTTTTGCCCCATCAGGCATTGGGATCTCAACCCAGAATTCCAATGGGTGGCAGAGACTGCGGGAACTGTGGGATAGCTACCACAGTGCAACGCTCTGGAAGTCGACGCTAGCCTCGGTACTGTGGACACAGTCCGCCGACTTAATGCACTTAGAGCATTTTGTGTGGGGAGACACACAATCGACCTTATAAAAACGATTTCTAAACAACCGACTTCTCTAAATTCGACCTAATTTCATAGTGTAGACATACCCTAAGATGTATAGGATTCTGATTGAAAAAAGATGTCGATAAGAAAACAACCCAGATGAAAAGAGAGGAGAGGGATTTGAACAAAGAAGTTGATCTGGATGAGTGGGTTTCTATATGAGAAAGGGGATATTCATCTTCAGTCTGTGTAGCTCATAAAAACAATTGTTATAAGTTATTATATAGATGGTATTTGACTCCAGTTAACTTCCATCATATTTTTGCTACTAGGGAGGCATACCATTGGAAGGGTTGCAGGGAAAGGAGAACATATTTTCATGTATGGTTATGTCCAGGAATTAGACGATTTTGGGAGGAAATTATTAAAGAGATTCATCTTATAATAAAATGCCAGCTTCCCACAGATCTCCTAAACTGCTCACTTAATGCTCCAGTGAAGGATCTAGATTTTAATCAGAACAACAAACTAATTTATTTTTTATTGTTAGCAGAAAGACTTTGTATTGTGCATTATTAGAAAAATCTGTCTTTTCCTCCTATGGAATTGTGGTATAGTCAAATATGGACTGTCCTTGTAAAGTAAAATCTTTCACACCAAGTATGTACACAAGAGAAGTGCCAAAAAGAGGATAGGTATTTAGAAATTTGGTCACCCAACAAAAAACAAATTAGGTTACATTTTATTCCAACTTTGCCTTAAGAAAAAATTTTAATCTCCCATCCCCAATTATAATAATAATAATAAATAAAAATCCATTAATACAGAATCAGGGATCTAGATGTTGGAAGAAAAAATATGGGCTTTCGTTACCTCAGATGCAAGCTAGATGGTGCTAAAGCATACTAATATGATGTTCAACTAATGGCTGTTTGAAATTACCACCTTGATGGTCAGAAGGACCTGGAATACAGGAGACTCTGGAGTTAGGATTTGTTTTTTAGTTTTTTGTTTGGCTTTGTATGTAACTTTTGACCTGAATGAATAACAGACATTCGGTTCCCTAATCCTGTTAAAAGACCCTGTCAGGTAAATTTTTCAGTAAATAAATATGTTGAGACTCTCATTTATAGCAGATTTACAGAGATGCTCCTGCTCCAACATGATTCTCAATAAGGTACGTTTATTTTTTCATTTATAATAAAATACAAACATTTTTCAAAGTTTCTTCAGTATCTAGCTGCCCTACTATAACGTAGGAAAACAAAGTTGCATAGTGGTGATGGCTGGGACTAGTTAGTAGCCATTGCAGAAGTCCGCAGGATTAAGAAGATAGGGAGAGGAGGGATGGGAACCTGGACTTCATAGGCAAGGGCAGCACCTCCTTTAGCCAACAAATAAAGGGGTATTCAGTTTACTCAGCTTCTGTGTAGGTTTAAAGGGGGTGATTTTAAAAACTTTTAAGTGACTGCAGAGTACAAGTCCCATTTAAAGGCTATGGGACTTCTACTTCAAAATCTCTTTTTAAAAACTTCCCCAGAGAATAGTTGGTTATATTTTTAGCCCAGTACTTCCACACTATGTAGTTCTAATAAAATGTTAATCTTTGGTTGTAAATTCTCTCAACAAACATTTTAAGTCCAAACTAATAACACAAGACAGTCACATATCTTTTGGTGTTTTTTTCTCCATTTTGGGAGGTGCCTTTTTAGAGGTGCTAGATTCAAACAGTTAAACTTTTGTTTTAAACCAATTCTGGGGGGCTGCATCACACGGCAGAATTATTTTCAAACAAGAATCTTTCTTTGCATGCTCCAGGCTTCAATATATTTAAAGTATGGTTTTACTTATTTAATATCCCTTGAAATAACCAGTGATTAAAGGGAAAAAGCATTTTGTAAAACTCCAGAGTTTAGGAAATCCCTGTATTTAATTGTTTAAAAAGTTTTCACAGAACTCAAAATTCCATCTGATTCTCCCACCCTTAGGAAAGAACTAACCCTGTGTTTAGAGTGTAACTTTACCCCTGTAAACAGTCCCATTGAGCATGAGCACCAGGTTTGTATAACTTTTGGTGGTGCCCAGAACGGGTCCAAGCAGAGCTGTTCTGTCCATAGGACGGACCAGGGCAACTGCCCTGGGCCACGCGCTTCAGGGGGTCGCAGGGTCCAGGGGGACCTGGGAGGTTAGCGGGGGGCCTGGCGCCAGCAAGAGCGAGCAACCTGGCCCCAGCCCGCTGGCTCCTGAAGTCGCTCTGGGGAGGGGGCGGAAACCAGAAAGGGGCGGGGGCTTGGGGGAAGGGGTGGAATGGGAGTGGAGCAGGGTGGGCTGGGGCCAGGTTGCTTGCTGCTGCTGGCACCAGGCCTCCCACTAACTTCCCAGGCTGCCCTGGACCCCACGTCCCCTGAAGTGCTGGGCCCAGCGTAGTTTCTCTGGTCCATCCTATGGACAGGACGGCTCTGAAAATATAAGCCCAAACATTGGTGGAGCACGGGCACCACGGGCCCATATAACTCACTGCCTATACCATTGAGGGAATGAGACCACTAACTTCAGTAAAATCATACATGCACTTAAGTCTGCAAGTTCAGGGCCTTTGTCTGAACTCCGGCAACTCTTGTTATCAGCATAGAGCAGGTACTGAAATTTTCCCTTTGGCTTCCTATAGTGAAGTCCACCAGTGGAGAGGGCCCTGCACTGTAAACCAGGCCTTGTCTTCACTACCGTGCTACATCGGCGCAGCTGCAGTGCATCTGGTGAAGACCCACTATGTCGACAGGAGAGTGCTCTCCTGTCAACATAATTGCTCCACCTCAAATACTTTTACATTTGTAAGTTGCACTTTCATGGTAGAGATCGCACTACAGTATTTGTATGAGGTGAATTGAAAATATGCAAATATTTGTAATAACAAATAATACACTGAGCACTGTACATTTTGTATTCTGTGTAATTGAAATAAATATATTTGAAAATGTTGAAAAACATCCAAAAGTATTTATAATAAATGACATACTATTACCGTGCAATTAAAACTGTGATTAATTGTGATTATTTTTTTTAATAGTTTGATAGCCTGGAGGTAAGTATTATTAAATATACATAAAGGGTTTAAAAAATAGCCGTGTGGAAAGCTCTGTACGTACAAAGTTTTTAAATATGCCTCCAGGTTAATGGTTTAACTGACACAGAGCCCAATATTTATGTACAAGTCTGTTTCCTGGAGCTCCTACTGTATCAGTCTTACTGATCTGCTGTTGCACATATGAAGACTGCATCTCTAGTTGTCTGAGACACTATGCTCCATTTTATACACTCTCCATAACATCCTGTACAGTTCAGCCTGAACTGAAAGAAAAACATTTCCCTTCAGCAAATCTATCTGCAAACTAGACTTCAATGTAGTGACACTGACTTGCACTGGCTTTTGGCTCTAGTATAGTCTAAAGTCTAAACCCTAGGAGGTAAAAGAGCTGCTCCCTCTTGCAAACTGTGAATGTGACTGACGAGCATAGCTGAAAATGGTTACAATTAAGAGAGGTGGGAACTCCTGCTATGCACGCTACTCTTAAAGGCATATACACTCAAATGTATTTTCAGTTGAACATTGAAAGAAGTTATACAGGCATGAAAAGTACATTTGGGTTGGTAATTCCACGGAGTACATTATCTTAATGGAGTGCTAAGGTTGTACTGTTAACGCAACAGTCAGAAAATGGAACAGTTAGGGGTATATGTACAACTTTAATTCTGCCCATTTGCTTGTATTACAATAGTTAACTGCACAGTCACATACAATTTCTCACATCATACAGTTCAATATACAGTTTATATGCCATGTGTAACATCTTGTAATATTTTTGTTTCTTGTCTACTTGCACACGTTACCTACCATGGTAATCCAGCATATCTTCAGACTTAAATCTTCACAATAAGTTCTCTTCTCTTCAAGGGGTATATTTTAACAACTCTTGGTCAGCACTCATGCACTTTGCATTTTCTTTCAACCCGCAGCAGAGCCAGCCTGAGGTACAATTCAGGGAAGGAAAGTAGTTAACTATGAAATTAAATTAACTTGCACGTACATTGGGCCTGATCCTACACAAAAATGACGTTACTGGGAGTTTTGCCACTGACTTGAATGGGAGAGGAATGCGAGCCATGCAGTACAGCCTTTCTTAGGGGGATGTTGTGACGTTATCTGATTAAAATATTACCCTGTAAATCATTGTTGCTACCACTGTTATATAATTGCAACAAATCTTGTACAAAAGATTTGTCAAGTAAGGTGTCTATGGAAAGGTTATGATTTGCTGAATATACTTCTGCTATCTGTATGCATGAATCATTTTTGTATTTGAAGTTTTGAATAACGGCTCTATACTTGGATTTCAAGTGTTTGCTCCTCGGGCAACACCCACCCAGTATTTAGCCTGCACATCTTGGAGGGACTATTCAAATGAAGTGGCTCATCATTGAACACTTAACTCACAATGGACCATGGAAGACGCTTATCTACACTGAATGGAGTTTCCTGCCACGACTAAGTGAAGTCATGTGTGGACATGTGACTTGTTCATGTGACTCCAAACTCCATCCTTTACCTGTAATTTTCCACTAGCTGTGCTGAGGGCTTTGTTTGAAACAATGGATTTCCCTCCACATGGCAGAAGCTATAAAAGGTGCTGGCTGGAAACATCTCCATTTTGCCTTCTTCCTGCTCAAACCTCTGGACTATGAACTTATACTAATGGGAGCATTCTAACCAAGGGACTGAGGTCCTTCCAATGATTTGGAAGCAACCAGAGACTTGACTTAAGCCAGCAGTTTATTCCATCACTGCTATAAGCCTGAACCAGGAACTTTGCAATTACTGTATGTTTGATTCCTTTAACCAATTTTAACTCTCACCTTTCTTTCTTTTCCTTTCTTTTTATAAATAAACTTTTAGATTTTAGATACTAAAGGATTGGCAACAGTGTGATTATTGGGTAAGATCTGAGTTGTATATTGACCTACATTGTGGCTGATCCTTTGGGATCAGAAGAACCTTTCATTTGATTAAATTGGTTGTAAAAAACCACTCAACTTAAAGTCTAGTGTTTTTGGTGGTGACTCAAGGACTGAAATGCCTAAGGAAACTGCTGTTCTGACTTCTTGTTAGCCAGTGTGGTGAAACAGAAGTTTACTTTTATTGTTGGTTTGGTATATCTTAAGGGAGAATCAGGGCCCGCTCCGGGCACCAGCTTGGCAAGCAGGTGCTTGGGGCGGCCACTCCGGAGAGGGGCGGCAGGTCCAGCTATTCGGCGGCAATTCTGCGGACAGTCCCTCACTCCCACTTGGAGTGAAGGACCTCCCACCGAAGTGCCGCCGCAGATTGTGATCGCAGCTTTTTTTTTTTTTTTTGGCTGCTTGGGGCAGCCAAAACCCTGGAGCCGGCCCTGGGGAGAATAACTGCCAGTTTTGGGGTGTATCTGCCGTATTTCTCAGCAGTTTGTCCTGAATTTGGTATTCTCAGTTGTGACCCACAAAGGCAGGGTTACAGATGTTTACAGCTTTCTTCATTGCCCTATCTCAGATCCCCTGAGATCTGCAGCAGCAGGGTCACACCTTCCTACAGACCTCATGCAGACTGAGAAAGGACTGGCTGAGGAAAGAGGGTTTGGGTAGTGTGAAGGTATATGGAAAAGGACACCATTCCTCTGGGGTCAAAGGCCTGCAGCTGGCTGATTAGCCCCACCTGCTGCATCTGAGAAAACAGCTGGAACTTAATTATCTGACACTTATAAAAGAGGGCAGCAGGAAATAGAGGGTGGGGATGGCAACACTGTCCAGAAAGCTGAGGAGTCAGGAGCAGGGCCAGCTTCAGGGACAGGTGACCACTTGGGTGCCAGACTCAGGGGTGCCATTTTTGTTGCTAGTGAGAAAAGGGAAAATAGAATGGTTGAAGTAAAATGTTTCAGGTATTCTGTATGTGGATTCATTTTTCATGAACTTCCTAGAATGTTCTGGACCTTTGTAGAATCTTGTGGAACCTTCCAGACTTTGAGTACTATATTTTCCTCCATTTTCCTCGAATCTTCTAGAATGTTGTCAGCCATCCCTTTTGGGTATATGAGGGGCAGGGTATCGCCAGTCAGTCATTGAGATATAAGAATGAAGTGAAGTGAGAGCCCAGCTTCTGCAATATTGTTAAGATTAAGATATATATAGATATATATATATATAGATATATATATAGATATATATAGTGTGTGATATTAAAAAGTTTAACAAATAGTTGAGGGGTGGGGCGGCATGCCAAAGATGCTTCTTGCCTGGGGTGCCATTTGATCTAGGGCTGGCCAGGAGCCAGGCTCTCAATAGATTGCTACTGGAGCTACTGCTGAGATGAATTGCTTCAGAAGCCTAATGGACAGAAGGGGGACACTGTGATGTCCTTTGTTGATGAGGCTCTGAGGTAAGAGCCAGGAAATTTTGGGTTGCTGAAGTTACTGGTGTGAGGGACAGACTTGGGGAAGGGACTTTTCAGCCTGCACAGGCTTTTGAGGGAAGAGTCTGTGAGGGTTTTTTCTGTTTTTTTTTTTGTTTGTTTTTTGTTTTTTGTTTTGTTTTGTTTTTTTAAGAAGGCTTAATTTAAAACAACTAACCCCACTGGAAACTGCTTCCCTGGTTTCCTTGAGTGAGCTCGGGCAGATCTGCCTCAGGGAGTGCGCTGGCTCAGCAAGAGGAAACCTGGCCCAATGGGAGGAGGGTGCTATAAGACAGGCCCAATCCTTTGCAAGTGGGAAGAGACCTTGTCCTTCTTTTTCCTATAAACTGTTAGAGCATTGCAGGAGGTGAGAGTTACCTCCTGAACCTTTCGATGGAAAAAATATTTTTTCCATTGATGAGCCTCCCTGGCAATCAGTTGGTATTTTAAACTCAATCCTCACATGGAAAAGGACTAGAGATTTATTTTTAAGAGAGCTTACAACTTCATAAATCCTTTGATGTCCAACACCAAGATCACCAGAGCTTATTACTCATGTTACTAATAAAAATGTTGTTAATGTTTGTAATTCTATATTAATCAACTTAAGTTTGGGTCTGGGCTCTAGATTCCAGCTAGAATGGAATCCAGCAAAGTTGCTTCTATCCTTCCCTTCCATTCTGGGTTTTATTGTTTTTGCCACACAGTGGCAAAAAAAAAAAAAAAAAAAAAAAAAAAAAAGAGAATTTGGGAGTTGTGTAAATATATCTATTTTAATATAACCTTTTATTTAGGAAGTAAAAACATTTTACAAATCATTACCACATAAGTACCAAAAATGCAATCTTACTAATTTTTAGGCTGAGAAGTTGTGTTAAATCGAGCCCCAAACTCAGTGCCATCATCCTCAGTTACACAAAAAAGAGAGTGACTGTTAATCCTCCTAGAATCATGCCGGGGCCATCCATGCATTGGCAAAAGGGACATGCATGAGACCAAAGGGTTAAGTGTGCTGTCCCATACTACTCTCAGCTTCTGCCAATAAGAGAAATATTTGGACATCAAACTCTGATTCCACCATTGTGGCAGTGTGTTGTGTTGATCAGGCTGGCCGCTACTGAGAGTAATATTTTAACTTTTGCAATACAAATTTCCCCTGGACTTACAAAACTTTTTGGGTGTTTGTGAAGTTTATGCAAAAATATCAACATTTCTCAAAAACCTGCTCAGTAAACTGACAATTTCTGGCTATGCAGTAAAGGAATAAAAGTTGAAGGTAAAATTGGTTTGGAAGAAGATAGGTTGTTTGCCTGAAATTTAATTCCCTGTGATTGATTTGCCAGGGATCAGCTACATGTTCCCAGCAAATCAACAAGAAATATTATACCAGTTTATCCCCTTAGTAATTCGACTGCATACTACAACTGCAAGAAATTTTGGGCACAAAATCATCCTAGGTTTGCAACTGGCCTGAGTTCAAGAATCTTATTCCATGCTCATGAAAGTTCAGGGAACATGGACAAAAAATTTTCATACAGATGTAAAGCTGGCAAACCTCCCTCATCAGTGTTGGCCTCCTTTGTTTCATCCCCATGAACACATGTAAGATGACGACATGCTGTATAAAGAGAAATTGAGGCTATGGGCATAAGAGCTGGTGGTTGTGAGTTCCCACTTGTTGCCTAAACTTGAATCTCAAAGTGAAGTTGCAGGATAAGGTTCACTATCAACCTTTGCAAATCAACTGCAGGGTCTAGTTTCTGAACGGAACCATGTGAGACTATTACAGGGCTACTCCATATCTTTGCTTTACCACAAATCCTATTGCTTCGTGTTACCACAATTAGGGTATTCATGGGTATTCATTCCCTGCCAGGAATGATAAGGATTTGCTCAAGGACTTTTCAGCCCAATGTTAGTTCTGTCTGGAACTGGGTTATGTATGTGCTGACAAAAACTAAACCTGATACTATTGCCATGAAGGATTTTTCTTTTGGGAATTTAATTTTTTTCCAACCTGGTAATTCAACACTCATCATGTTCCTGCCAAAAATCATGTGTTTGGTCCCCTGAAGCTGTATCTTGTCTGTATCTGCCCCTGTCTTTATTAAATCTCAGTTTTTCTCCATTACATTTGTCCTGCTACTCAATGACTCTGTAAACAGTATATGACCATCCATTCTCTAAATCCTGCCAGGAATAATTTAGTGTTGTTCACTTGGAATTCAAAACAAGATTTTCCTTCTTATGAATTACATGCATGTCCTGCCAGGAATCTCATATGGTAAGTATATCTGGCTAAGATCCAAGCCGTTCTGTATGTTTGTGCTGTCAAGAGGAGGCCATGTGGTCTAGCTCAAAGGGCTCAGGGGTCCCAGAAGACTCTGGGTACTAATCTACACTGAGATACTTGCACACTGAGTGACCTTAAGTCAATGTTTGACTTCCTTGTGCCTAGGGTTACCATACGTCCGGATTTTCCCGGACATGTCCGGCTTTTTGGGCTCCAAATCCCCGTCCGGGGGGAAATCCCAAAAAGCGGACATGTCTGGGAAAATCGGGACATGTGGGCGGCGGTGCTGGGCCGGGGACCAGGGGGGCCGGGGACCAGGGACCGGCGGGGCCGAGCGCCGGGGACCTGAGACCGGCGGGGCCGAGCGCCGGCGGGGCTGGGGGGGTGCTCAGCCGGGGGGCCGGGGGGTGCTGAGCGGGCCGGCGGGGCTGGGGGGTGCTGAGCGGGCCAGGGGTGTTCGGCCGGGGGCCCGGGGGCCAGCGGGGCCAGGGGGTGCTCGGCCCGGGGCCGGGGCCAGCACCCCAGGACCCGAGCCGACCCAGGCTGGAAACGCTGGGAGGGCCAGCCCGGGCCGCGCCTCCTCCCCCCACACCCCTCCTTACCTGCTTCAGGCTTCCCGCGAATCAAATGTTCGCAGGAAGCAGGGGAGGGGGCGGAGTTGGGGCGGGGACTTTGGGAAAGAGGCGGAGTTGGGGCGGGGCCGGGGCCCGGTGGAGTGTCCTCCTTTTGGAGGCTGAAAATATGGTAACCCTACTTGTGCCTCAAGTCAGCCCTGCCAGAAAACAGCATGTCAGGTGATAGGGCCTGCTGGATTAATTGTACATGTGTGTGTGTGTGTGTGTGTGTGTGTGTGTTAGGTATTTAACTAACAAAATGATTCATGGATATTTGCCCTGCTGTGAAGTCAATTCCTTATGTATCCTACCAGAGACACTTACGTTAGATTTATCTTGACAAGAGATCAATACTTTGTTGCTCAAAATCATACACTGTTCTGGTGTTCTATTAGAAAATCAACCCACACTCGCATGTCTGCCCTTCAGACATTTGGATTCCATATTATTTGTCTTTTCTCCTTTTCGGATTCCTGGGAGGACAATGTAACTTATTTTTCTACTCTGAAATTCAACGTACTATTCTTTATTATTATTATTATTTATTATTAAACATATGCCTTTTTAAAAATAATCTGGTTTAACGATTGCTTTAAAAATTCAATGAGCTTTAGCAAACCTTTTTGTGGGATGGAGTAGTTAAATTTACAGATGGCTTAACTGAGCGTGATTTGCCCAAGGTAACCGGTCTATGGTAGAGCTGGGAATAAAACCCAGTAGCCCTTCCTGTCATTTGCTGTAGCCACTATATAATATTGCCTCAGTGATTAATTTTTACTACTAATCATATATCTTTTTCTTACTAAGAATTTAGCCCCAGAGTTTGTCCTATCTGAAATTTAACAGAATTCTTTTTTCCTCCTTTCTGAAATCAGATGTTATACTACTGGGTTCTTATCTGAAATGTATAATCCTTTATCATTTTCGGCCAGTAACCAAACCTAATTGTCCTGGGAGGAATTAATTTTATGTCCCTGCTCAAATGTTTATACATATTAGTAGGGATGAAATGCATAGGATTGGCCAGCCAGGATTGAAGATGTGGTAATAGTCTGGTAATGTTATTGTGTTACCAAGGGTTCTTTCAACCCAAAGCTCTTGGTAACTTTTACTCTGTGCGAGGTGGTGTCAGGAAATAAATCAGGGGAGACACGGCCGTCCGACCAATAGATGGCTGGCACAAACAGGACAATACAAGAGTGCTTTCACTTAAAGCTACACTTTACTTCATCTCAAGCACTTACACACGTCCGCAACAGATTAGTAAAACACCCCCAACCCTGGATTATCACCAAAGCTGAGTGTGGCTCTAGAGTGAAACAGCAGCAGGATTCTGGTGGCCAAATCTTCCATCTGCCGGTGGGGACCGCAAGATGTATCCAGAGGGAGAGTCCCCAAACAAGTCCAACTATCTCAAAGCTTTTTTCCCCTTATTTATACATTAGTAATACAATGACATGTCCCTTAAAGAAAACTTGTTAAGCAAGCAGTTCCAATGGGCAAGCAAGAGGCTCCTTCTGATTATTGATTAACCAGGTGTGGGTTTTTCCAGAGTTTCATAGATTCATAGATTCATAGATTCTAGGACTGGAAGGGACCTCGAGAGGTCATCGAGTCCAGTCCCCTGCCCGCATGGCAGGACCAAATACTGCCTAGACCATCCCTAATAGACATTTATCTAACCTACTCTTAAATATCTCCAGAGACGGAGATTCCACAACCTTCCTAGGCAATTTGTTCCAGTGTTTAACCACCCTGACAGTTAGGAACTTTTTCCTAATGTCCAATCTAGACCTCCCTTGCTGCAGTTTAAACCCATTGTTTCTGGTTCTATCCTTAGAGGCTAAGGTGAACAAGTTCTCTCCTTCCTCCTCATGACACCCTTTTATATACCTGAAAACTGCTATCATGTCCCCTCTCAGTCTTCTCTTTTCCAAACTAAACAAACCCAATTCTTTCAGCCTTCCTTCATAGGTCATGTTCTCAAGACCTTTAATCATTCTTGTTGCTCTTCTTTGGACCCTTTCCAGTTTCTCCACATCTTTTTTAAAATGCGGCGCCCAGAACTGGACACAATACTCCAGCTGAGGCCTAACCAGAGCAGAGTAGAGCGGAAGAATGACTTCTCGTGTCTTGCTCACAACACACCTGTTAATGCATCCCAGAATCATGTTTGCTTTTTTTGCAACAGCATCACACTGTTGACTCATATTTAGCTTGTGGTCCACTATAACCCCTAGATCCCTTTCTGCCGTACTCCTTCCTAGACAGTCTTTTCCCATTCTGTATGTGTGAAATTGATTTTTCCTTCCTAAGTGGAGCACTTTGCATTTGTCTTTGTTAAACTTCATCCTGTTTAACTCAGACCATTTCTCCAATTTGTCCAGATCATTTTGAATTATGACCCTGTCCTCCAAAGTAGTTGCAATCCCTCCCAGTTTGGTATCATCCGCAAACTTAATAAGCGTACTTTCTATGCCAATATCTAAGTCGTTGATGAAGATATTGAACAGAGCCGGTCCCAAAACAGACCCCTGCGGTACCCCACTCATTACGCCTTTCCAGCAGGATTGGGAACCATTAACAACAACTCTCTGAGTACGATTATCCAGCCAGTTATGCACCCACCTTATAGTAGCCCCATCTAATTTGTATTTGCCTAGTTTATCGATAAGAATATCATGCGAGACCGTATCAAATGCCTTACTAAAGTCTAGGTATACCACATCCACCGCTTCACCCTTATCCACAAGGCTCGTTATCCTATCAAAGAAAGCTATCAGATTGGTTTGACATGATTTGTTCTTCACAAATCCATGCTGGCTATTCCCTATCACCTTACCACCTTCCAAGTGTTGGCAGACGATTTCCTTAATTACTTGCTCCATTATCTTCCCTGGCACAGAAGTTAAACTAACTGGTCTGTAGTTACCTGGGTTGTTTTTATTTCCCTTTTTATAGATGGGCACTATATTTGCCCTTTTCCAGTCTTCTGGAATCTCTCCCGTCTCCCATGACTTTCCAAAGATAATAGCTAGAGGCTCAGATACCTCCTCTATTAGCTCCTTGAGTATTCTAGGATGCATTTCATCAGGCCCGGGTGACTTGCAGGCATCTAACTTTTCTAAGTGATGTTTAACTTGTTCTTTTTTTATTTTATCCGCTAAACCTACCCCCTTCCCATTAGCATTCACTATGTTAGGCATTCCTTCAGACTTCTCGGTGAAGACCGAAACAAAGAAGTCATTAAGCATCTCTGCCATTTCCAAGTTTCCTGTTACTGTTTCTCCCTTGAGACCCCAATAGACATTCCTGGGGCACATCCTACTCTTTTAAAATGCATGTATCAGCAATTTCAACACAATTCTTATCAGCAAGGACACAGGGTCAAGCTGCCTTTTCTGTGGCACCCCAAACCCCCTCCCCTCCTGCCTTGGTCAAGCTGAGACTGCTGAATGGCCAATTTACCACTTGCTGACTAGGCTGCCTTTAACAATAAGCCATAGTGGTTTCAGGCACTTTACTGGTTTGCCAAAATCTCCCCGTACAATTGTAGATTTGTCCTACGCATGACTGAAGGTCTTATTCTGCTCAGAAAATTTGATATACTGATCCCTATTGGAACTACATTTTTTTCCTTTTTTACTCTATATTTCAGGCATAAAAGATTAAATTTTTATTAGCACAATTTAGATTAATGATGTTATGCTAGGAGGTAAAACAAAAATGTATTGCCAATATGACTCTTACATTCAACTAAGAACAATAAGTGAATATGGAATTGGTTGGCAGGAGTTGCTGGTTACCAGAGGTCTGAGAGTTGCAAATGCCAGAATAACTTAGAGAAAGCTCCCCCCACTCTTCTCCTAGAATTTAAAGGAGGACCCACAAGAGTCTCCTGGCACCAGTCCTGAGCTTATGGAACCAGGTCAAAATGATGGTTTCTGGTGTCACCCAAAACAGTGTTCAATGTGAGGGAATAGAAGCAGCAATTTTCCTCTGAGCAAAACTCTCTGTAAAATATGACAGAGTATTTGTTTGAGGGTGATGACTGTTGGGCTACTTGGGCCTAAAAATTTACCCTACTTCTGAGCTCAACTGTAAGGAGTGAGGGTAAATCATAAGGTGTCACAGTAACCGATAACAACAAATGTTATTGAGAAAAGTTGCAAAAGGGAGACAGATTAAATTAGTTCAAACAAAAAGACCTACTGATGTAATTCAAGGACTGTGTTAAGATCATGTCTGATAGACAAGAGAAGTGTGGAACCAGAAATAAGTGAATCAAAATTGGTATGTCAGAAACGGGGCCTAATTGGTGGACAAAATAATAAGGGGATGGGTTATTCTGCCCATTACTTCCTTTTGGGGTCCTTAAAAAAAAAAAAAGACACACAGTTTGGGGGTGAGGGGGAATTGGCTACTGGAGTGAACATCATGGCTGCTATCCACACTCTCCTGGGACACTGGACCTTCGTCATCCTAATCCTGAGAGATGTCCTCATCAGACCAGGCCAGAGAGAGCGAGACCTAGATGATACCACCATGTCTACTGGCTCTGGTTGACTCCCAGTCTTTCTCTCTCTCCCAGCCCCAACATGCTCACCACCTTATTCCTTCTCTTTCCTATCCCTCTTCTCTTTCCTTCTGTCTAGTAAGAGTCTGGCTTAACTGACCGAGACTGCATATTTTGCAACTCTGATGTAAGCCTATGACCAGGAAGAAGGAACTCAAAGCAATGCCTCAAAGAACCCAACGCTGGTATAAGTTTTCCAGGTCTCCGAGTAGGTGATGAGAACGTGTGCTCTGCCTGTGTTTCCCCAGCAGCAAGATTGCATGTGGGAATCCTCACCAGAGACAGAACCTGCATTTTCTATTTTTTCTCTCCCCTTTTTTTTGTTTCTCTGGATTTGTATTCTAGGAAATGAAACTGGACTTTAACAACAGCAACAATGATGTCTCCAGCCAAGCTCAACTAACTTCTTTTTTCCCCCAAAAGCAGTTACCATCTTTGATGCCATCTAAAAAGACTGTTAAACAAGGGTTTCTTCCTTCTAAAAACTCTCCATCTAAAGATGGTGGGTCAAGGGATGTTAAAATGAAAACCTTACTTTACATTTCAAATACTTTAACTGTTTGTCCTTCTTTTCTGTATCTTTTTAATAGATTAAAAGCGTGTTTAATGGTATGTTTGTGATACTAAGAAGGCTATGAAAAAAGAACAGGGGTACTTGTGGCACCTTAGAGACTAACAAATTTATTAGAGCATAAGCTTTCGTGGACTACAGCCCACTTCTTCGGATGCATCCGAAGAAGTGGGCTGTAGTCCATGAAAGCTTATGCTCTAATAAATTTGTTAGTCTCTAAGGTGCCACAAGTACTCCTGTTCTTTTTGCGGATACAGACTAACACGGCTTCTACTCTGAAACCTAAGAAGGCTATGGTCTCTGTATACCAAACCTCAGTATACTTGTTTAAAACTGTTTAATGTTGGACAATTACTGGTATATGTTAGTACCTTTGACCCATATATTACATCTAAATTAATATAACAAGACTCAGTCCCAAATTATTGGAGAAAGTACAAAGGATAATTGCATGAACAAGTCTCTACAACCATTGCGAAAGATCTGTGTATACTTCAGTCAGTGCTAACTGGCTTTACATTTAGCTTTGATGTGGGAATTATATTTGAATTTCAGCCTGGTTGTGCTAATGTAATACTGCCAGGTGAGATTTATCCAGTGTGTGTTTAGAATTTCATTAGAAGAAATTCATTTTGTCCTATGGGCACAAACTAGCTACTGACTAACCTGAATGTTTTCCTGTAATCCACGTGCTAGGGCTAGTCTGCTGAAAATAAAGATAATGCCTTCACTCTCTAGTGATATCACCTCATCCTTCTCTTTGTTTCTTTATCCTTTTCCAATTTATGGGGCTGATCTTCCACTTGGGGAAGTCAGTGTCAAAGGTCCCATTAATAGTGCAGGATCAGGTCATTTTGGTGGTCTTTCATGCTGACTCATGCCTGGAACAAATTGCTTATAAAAATGCACCAGTCTCCCACTCTATTAATCCTTCCTGAAAATCCATTCAGCTATGAAGCCCATAAAAAGTAGCATATATCACTGTAATGTCATCAAAACTAATGGTGTGTGTGTGTATATATATATGAAATATTAAATGTTATAATTATTTTCTGAGTTCTCTAGTCTTGTCTGATTTTTTGGAAATACACTTCTGGGACCAATCCTGCAATTGACTGTTTATGGGTGGACTGTTAATTGAAGGATTGGGTGTTTGGATTGTACACTACTGATCTTGCATATACTTACTCATGCTCAAATTTAAATTTATGCATAAGAACTGGTGCCCATGTTTAGTTTGCACTTTGTACAGAAGGAAGCATACTGTTAGTGTTTCACTAATAATAAATAAGCCCCAAAATGTTGTCATATTTCAATTAAGATACATATGTTGGAATCCTTGATAAATATATATGGCTTGCTGAATCCTGTTTTATAGCATTTACAAGAAACTCTATCTCATAATTTTATAAATTAAAATACTCAAAATAAATACTAAATATAAATATTTTAAGTTAAATCAAAAAATCTGCCTAAATTGTCAGTAGCCTTGTTTATGAGACAGCAATAAACCTGAAATGAAGTAAGAAAAAAAAAATTAAAGTCAAGCAAGAGAGCATGTTGTCTCTTTTTTGCATATTCCAGGGACATCAAGGAATAAAGTCATGTGGGATGACATTTCTGAGAGTCTGTCCCTTTATTATGGCTAGTGCTCTAGCAGGCTGGATATTTCTGTCAGATTGGTGCTTAGGTAAGTACTGTAGTTTACACCAGACATGAAATGAAACTGGTACATCCTTAAACTGGGTAATCCTGAACATTTGATCAACAACTGCACTTCCAAGGATCTAGCTGTAGAAGTTCTGTGGGATTCTTTGGTTCAGCTGCCACTACAGTTACCATATTTAAAAAATAAAAAAAGAGGACACTCCACGGGCCTAGCCCTGCCCCTTTCCCACCCCGGCCCCGCCCCGGCCCCACCCCAACTCCGCCCTTTCCCCGCTCCTTCCCCAAAGTCCCCGCCCTAACTCCCCCTCCTCCTTCCCAGCCACGCGAAAAGGGCTGCCCGAGCGCTAATGGCTTTACGGATTGCCGGGCAGCCTCCAGACCCTGCGCCCCCAGCCGGCGCTTCCCCAGTGCAGCTGGAGCCCAGGAGGGGAAGCGCCCAGCTGGGGGCGCAAGGTCTGGAGGCTGCCCGGCAAACCATGAAGCCGGTAGCACTCGGGCTTTGGGCAGCCCCTATGCCTCCGGACCCTGCGCCCCCGGCCGGGCACTTCTCCTTCCCGGCTCCAGCTGCTTTGCTCCTCCCCAGACTCAGACTTCAGCTCTGTTTAAGAGCCAAGCTGCCCGAGCCAGCACTACCGGCTTCGGGCAGCCCCCTTGACTCCGGACACCAGCCACCGGCTAGGCACTTCTCCTCCCCGGCTCAAGCTGCTCTGCTCCGGCGGCGCAGGGTCAAGAGGCACGGGGGCTGCCTGAAGCTGGTAGCGCTGGCTCGGGCAGCTCGGCTCTTAAACAGAGCCGAAGTCTGAGTCCGGGGAGGAGCAGAGCAGCCGCGGGAGAGGAAGTGCCTGGCCGGTATTTTTCCCGGACATGTTCGGCTTTTTGGCAATTCCCCCCGGACAGGGGTTTGATTGCCGAAAAGCCGGATATGTCCGGGAAAAACCGGACGTATGGTAACCCTAGGTGCCACAAAAGCCTGGAACTGAAATTCCATGAAAAAAATTATGTTTGTATTAGGCTCTCGACTTTGCGGACAGCCTCGGACTCCTGTGAAAGATGAAGCTCGTATGGGTAAACATGGGAAGTGTTTCAGACAATGAGGGCTACATGAACAAACAATGAGGAGAAAGGGTATGTAGAGGCAGACTGATAAAACGCCCTGCAGCTAGCTGCTCTAAGCATGACCTTCTGTAAATGCCTGTCAAGGTTCTGCTAGTATATATTCTGGGTATGAGGGTAACAGAAGATTGTCTTCCTACTTCTGCTCCATTATCTGGTAGAATCTAAAAGCAAGTTGCTTTATCTTCATGCCCTAACCTTTACCAATATTTCAGAAAACCACAGCATAGGTAAAAGGTATGGTTCTCAAGTTTCAGAGTAACAGCCGTGTTAGTCTGTATCCGCAAAAAGAAGAACAGGAGTACTTGTGGCACCTTAGAGACTAACAAATTTATTACAGCACAAGCTTTCGTGGACTACAGCCCACTTCTTCGGATGCATATAGAATGGAACATATATTGAGGAGATATATATACATATGTGTGTATATATATCTCCTCAATATATGTTCCATTCTATATGCATCCGAAGAAGTGGGCTGTAGTCCACGAAAGCTTGTGCTGTAATAAATTTGTTAGTCTCTAAGGTGCCACAAGTACTCCTGTTCTTCTTTTTGTTCTCAAGTTTGATTATTGTGACAGACCCAGACCAGTGGGGTACAGGAGTCTGGTAGAGGGCAAATATACTGGTTACTGGATGAGTAGTTTTCTGTTCCCTGAGTGACCAGAGCAGGGGCTGCACTAGAGTAAGCAAGAACCTGCTAGAACCAGTTAAGGGAGGCAGGCTAATTAGGACACCTGGAGCCAATTAAGAAGAAGCTGCCAGAATCAATTAAGGCAGGCTAATCAGGGCACCTGGGTTTTAAAAGGAGCTCACTTCAGTTTGTGATGCGAGTGTGAGGAGCTGAGAGTGAGAGGACTGAGGAGCACTGCTGGAGGACTGAGGAGCACAAGCGTTATCAGACACCAGGAGGAAGGTCCTGTGGTGAGAATAAGGAAGGTGTTTGGAGGAGGCCATGGGGAAGTAGCTCAGGGAGTTGTAGCAGTCATGCAGCTGTTACAGGAGGCACTATAGACAGCTGCAGTCCACAGGGCCCTGGGCTGGAACGGGTTCCCCCCAAACTTCCCAATTGGCCTGGATTGTGGGTTCTTCCAGAGGGGAAGGTCTCTGGGCTGTTCCTCAACCCACATGGTGAATCTCCGAGGCAAGAAAATCTGCCAATAAGCACAGGAGCCACCAAGATAGAGGAGGAACTTTGTCACACTGGTGATCTTGGGGTGCACAGCGTGGCGGAAGGAGGAGGGTGATTTAAAACAACAACAATAACAACAACAACAAAACAAACAAAAAAAAAGGGAGAGGGTTTATTATTTTTTTTCACCACAATGGATGACGTAGTGCAGGCACTGATACAAGCTACGGCGGCCCAGCAGGAGGCTACCCGGGTCCAGGCAGCCACCCAACAGGAGGCAGTACTGCTGCAGGAAGAGACTAATCGCCTGCTGATGGACCAGTCTGCTCAAGACCGAGCTATGTTGAGGGAACTGGTAAACCAGGTAAAGTCCCTTACAGAGCTGAATCGCGGCCATGATGGGACGCGGTTCATACGGGCCAGCCATTGGCTGCAGAAAATGACATGGGAGGATGATGTAGAGGCATACCTTCTGGCCTTTGAGAGGACAGCCCTATGGGAGGCCTGGCCTCAAGATCAGTGGTCTGGCATCCTTGCCCCATTCCTGTGTGGGGAGGCCCAAAAGGCCTACCATGATCTGCCTGAAGAGGCTGCGGCAGACTACCCCCAGCTGAAAGCAGAGATCCTGGCCAGATCTGGGATAACGACAGCAGTGCAGGCCCAGCAGTATCACGGTTGGAGGTACCAGGAAGACAAAACCCCACGGTCCCAATTGTATGATCTCATCCATCTCGCACAAAGTGGTTGCAAACAGAGTCCCGGAGTCCAGAAGAGATACTAGCGGTTCTGGTCATCGACCGATACGTGAGGGGACTACCACCAGACCTTCATGCCTGGGTAAGCCAGAACGATCCCTCCACCTATGACGAGGTTGTTGTCCTGGTAGAGAGGCAAAGGACAGTGAGGGAGCTGACCCGACCAGTTAAGGAAGAGGCACCCCGGGTTAAACTAGCAGCACCAAGCCCTAAAGTTTGGGTGACTGGGCCACCAGGAGGGCCCAGGTGGAAAAAGAGAGACGCTGAAGGCCCATCAGAGGCCACAAAGAGTTGGAGCACTGAGGGAGAAGAGGATCGTGATGTTAGACTGCCCAAACCAAGAGACCGGGGAACGTCTAGGGGTCCATACAGCTGTTATGCCTGCAGGGAGTGGGGGCACATAGCTGCACAGTGTCCCAATGCTGAGGAGCCTATGCAGTGTAACCTGGGGAACTGGGCAGATCCATGCTCCCTAATCCACCTTGTGGGGGTCTCACTAACCCCACATATGTATACCATACCAGTGAAACTAAATTGGGTAGGGACCATGGCACTGGTTGATTTGGGGAGTGCTATCATGCTTATCTCAGGGAAGCTCATGAAGCATAGTCAGCTGCTACAGGCTAAACGTACGGGGATAACGTGTGTCCATGGGACAGTTAGTTACTACCCCACCATCCCAGTAAAAATCGAGATCCAAGGGAACGCTACTGAGGTAGCAGCAGGTGTAGTCCCTAAACTCCCATACCCGGTGCTCATAGGGAGGGACTTCCCCGGGTTTGGAAACTTACTCCCAGAGGGGGATTGGAGAAAGGATCTGCCCTCGGGGGACCCTAAAATTGGTGAGGCATCCACAGCAGACTGTCAACCCCCATCTTCTCTGAAATATTCCCAGATTTGTTCTCCACTCCCAGACAGGGTAGAAAGACAAAAAGATAAAGAAGGGCAGCTAAGGCCTTGGGAACCCGAATACTGACCCAAAGCCAGAGGGTTGCTCTTGTAGGTAGGCGGACCCGCGCAGCTAAAAAGGAGGCCACGCAGGAGGGAGAAGCACCTGAGTCTGACCCCCACCCTAATGCTTCTGAACCAGTAGAGGCAACAGAGACTGGGCCCCTAGATCTTGGGCAGATTAGCCCCGGGAGAGGAAATTTTGGACGGGACCAGGCAGAAGACCCAAGGTATGACAACATTAGGAAGAGGTGACTGAAATAGATGGAGTCCCCATGGAAGGGAAAACCCAGAGACCAGGACCCTACTTCATAATGAAGAAGGATCTCTTATGGTTGCACCAGAACAGGGGCAGAAGGTACAGCAGATCCTAGTACCTCAAAAACACCAGAACGCTGTATTAAGTCTTGCTCATCGTCATCTTTTTGGGGGGCATTTGGGGCTAGAGAAGACCCTGGCACGAGTCCTACGACGGTTCTTCTGACCCGGAGTACATGAAGTGTGGAGGTACTGTGCCTCCGGCCCGGAGTGTCAGCTGCACAGTCCCCATCCCCACCTGAGGGCACCTTTAGTACCCCTTCCCATCATAGAGGTCCCCTTCGAGCGAATAGCCCTGGACCTAGTGGGACCCCTGGAGAAGATGGCTCGGGGCCACCAATATATACTTGTTGTTTTGGACTATGCTACTCGCTACCCAGAAGCCATCCGCCTGCAGAACACGGCCTCTAAAACTATAGTCAAAGAGCTGGTGGGGATCTTTGCCCAAATGGGGCTACCGAAGGAGATATTAACCGACCAAGGAACCCCATTTATATTGAAGCTAATGAAGGACCTCTGTACGCTGCTCCATATACATACCCTGAGAACTTCGGTCTACCATCCGCAGACTGATGGGTTGGTAGAAAGGTTTAACCGAACCCTCAAGGCTATGATAAGGAAGGTGGGAAGGATTGGGACACCCTACTACCCTACCTTATGTTTGCTATCTGGAAGGTACCTCAGGCCTCAACTGGGTTTTCCCCCTTCGAGTTATTATACGGGCGTCACCCCCGTGGCATACTAGATATCGCCAAAGAGATCTGGGAAGAGGAACCCAATGAGGGGAGAAATATAATAGAGCATGTAATGTGAGACCGGATAGCCCTGGTTACCCCTATAGTTATCCCAGTGAACCCATTACAATCGCCAGGCAAAAGTGCGACAGTTCCAACCAGGGGATCGAGTTATGGTGTTGGTACCCACAGCAGAAAGCAAGCTTCTGGCCCAATGGCAGGGGCCCTATGAGGTGGTCGAACCCGTGGGGGAAGTAACCTACAAGGTGTGGCAGCCAGGACGCAGAAAACAAGAACAGATTTATCACGTTAACCTTCTGAAACCCTGGCATGCACAACGGTCCAAAAAGACCTAACCCAGGAAAACAAGCCTTCCAAACAGGTGAGAGTGTCTCCCGATTTAACACCAGACCAGAAGAATGAGGTGTCTGAGATGATCTTCCAGAACCAAGATGTGTTCTCGACAAAACCGGGTCGAACAACCGAGACCTATCACCACATTGTCACGAACCCTGGGGCCAGACTCGGTTGCCAGCAGCAAAAAGGGAGGAAATAAAAGCAGAAGTAAAAAAAAATGCTGGAGTTGGGGATCATCGAAGAATCCCACAGTCAGTGGTCCAGCCCAATCGTGCTGGTGCCCAAACCTGATGGCACCACAAGATTTTGCAACGACTTCCGGCGACTAAACGAAGTATCCCAGTTCGATGCGTACCCCATACCTCGCATAGATGAGCTAGTGAACCATCTGGGTAATGCCTGGTACTTGACTACCCTAGACTTGACAAAGGGGTACTGGCAGATTCCCCTTGCAGAAGACGCAAAGGAAAAGACTGCGTTCTCTACACCAGAGGGTCTTTTTCAATATACTGTCCTCCCTTTTGGACTACATGGGGCCCCAGCTACCTTCTAGCGCGTCATGGACAAGCTATTACGCCCGCATAACAGTTATGCTGCTGCCTACTTGGACGATGTGGTCATTCATACCCCAGACTGGGAAACCCACCTGGAGAAGGTGGAGGCGAGCTGGCCTTACAGCAAACCCTGCCAAGTGCGCTGTAGGGTTTACAGAGGCCAAATATCTTGTCTACATTGTGGGAAAAGGTTTGGTAAAACCCAAAGTGATCAAGTTAGAGGCCATCCAAAATTGGCCCCAATCAAGTCGCAAGAAATAAGTCCAGGCGTTCTTAGGTGTGGTGGGGTATTACTGACGATTTATCCCCCACTTTGCCACAAGGGCAAGCCCCCTGACAGACCTAGTGAAAGCCCATTGACCTGATCTGGTGAGATGGTCTGACGCAGCAGAGGAAGCATTCACAGAACTACGGACTGCCCTCTGCAGTAACCCCGTACTGATAGCCCCTGATTTCACCAAGGAGTTTATCCTGCAGATGGATGCATTGGAAGTAGGGTTGGGGGCTGTTCTATCACAGATGGTTGGGGAGGAGGAACACCCAATTCTATACGTCAGTCGGAAACTCCTTCCAAGGGAACAAAAATATGCAGTGGTGGAGAGAGAATGCCTCGCTGTAAAATGGGCCATGGAAACATTGTGCTACTACCTGCTCGGGCGCAGATTTGTCCTCGTGACCGACCATGCCCCTCTTCAATGGATGCAGTGGAACAAGGAGAAGAACACAAGGGTGACCAGATGGTTCTTATCCCTCCAATCTTTCCAGTTCCGTATGCAACACAGAGCAGGGGAGCCGTCGTGGCAACGCCGATGGCTTGTCACGTGTGCACTGTCTGGCATCCCAAGCTGCCCAACCCCTTGGCGTTGAGCAGGGAGGAGGGATATGTGACAGACCCAGACCAATGGGGTACAGGAGTCTGGTAGAGGGCAAATATACTGGTCACTGGATGAGTAGTTTTCTGTTCCCTGAGTGACCAGAGAAGGGGTTGCACTAGAATAATCAGGAACCTGCTAGAACCAGTCAAGGCAGGCAGGCTAATTAGGACACCTGGAGCCAATTAAGAAGTTGTTGCTAGAATCAATTAAGGCAGGCTAATCAGGGCACCTGGGTTTTAAAAGGAGCTCACTTCAGTTTGTGGTGCAAGTGTGAGGAGCTGGGAGCAAGAGGCGCAAGGAGCTGAGAGTGAGAGGCTGTGCTGCTGGAGGACAGAGGAGCACAAGCATTATCAGACACCAGGAGGAAGGTCCTATGGTGAGAATAAGGAAGGTGTTTGGAGGAGGCCATGGGGAAGTAGCCCAGGGAGTTGTAGCTGTCATGCAGCTGTTACAGGAGGCACTATAGACACCTGCAGTCCACAGGGCCCTGGGCTGGAACCCGGAGTAGAGGGCGGGCCCAGGTTCCCCCTAAACCTCCCAATTGACCTGGACTGTGGGTTCTTCCAGAGAGGAAGGTCTCTGGGCTGTTCCCCAACCCACATGGTGAATCTCTGAGGCAAGAAAATCCGCCAATAAGCGCAGGACCCATCAAGATAGAGGAGGAACTTTGTCACATTATATATTCCAAGTGGCTTTCTCCAGTAAATGAACATTGTTGACAAGCTGTGGGGTTATGAGCCTTTGGCTCTTTGCCTGGTTCTCAGGGTAAGTGTACAGCTTTTTTTTTCTCTCCATCCATCAACATACTAACACTGTCGGTCTGCAATTGCCTTCTTACAGTAAATACAAGTAGTACTTGAAGCGCATATTGTCACTTTCGCAGCACATATGTTCTTAGCAGGTTTCTCAGGTGCTTAGTGCACTGTAAAGCGAGGCTATCCACCAGTAACTGTAGTTACTGCTGCTCAGGAGGACTGGTGAAGAAGAGGAAACATCTAGCCCCAAGACTGGAATCTATTAACCCATGATTGCATAATTGACAGCAAGGATCACTGAGATAGGAGAGAGATAAAAATTAGTTTCCCTGACAACATAAGAAATTATTTGTAAAATTAATAGATTTTAATGCCAGAAGGGATCACTAGACTATCTAGTCCGACTTGCTGCATAGCACAGCCCATAAAATTTCACCCAGTTCTTCCTGTATTGGGGCTGGTGGCCCACAGAAGAGGGCAATGAGGTGTTCCAGTGAAAGCTTTTCAGCCTCTTAGCACTGCTCTGTTTCGGGAAATGCCTTTACAAGTGGAGTGCTGGAATAAAACTGGTCTAAGAGAGTGTGCTTTTTTTTTTTTTTGTAAAGATTTGGCAGAAATTCAGCCAATGTGTCAAATTAATCCAGGCATATCTCCATTGAAATAAATAACAAATACCACTATAAAAGGCTCTGACTATTAACTCTATTAAAAATATTATCAGAATAACAGGCCAAATATCCAGAGAAATCCAGTTTAATTTCCTAGTTCTGGTAGAGCTAGTCCAAGCCATTATCATATCTCCAGCCCAAAGGTTTGTCTTCCTAAGGTTCTTTGGCATTGACTTAGTCTTGTAACGTATCTCACTTTTTAATTTTCTTGATTTGTCTGTCAATTTGATATTTTATATAAGTACCTACTCGAATCATATTGTAAATAAAGTAAACAACTCATGATAAACATAATCGGGACAGGGCAGACCACCAAATACTTGCCCAGACTGAATAAAATCCAATGAAATCAATAAGGGATTTAAATAATTTAAGAATCATGGCAACAATGTGGTAGCTTTTAATTTTATTTTTAAAGTGGCATTTTCAAAAGTGACTTGAAAGTCAATGTCCCAGTGACTTTCAATGAGAGTTAGGTTTCAAAGTGTCTAAGTCACTCTTGAAAATGGGGCTTAGGCTCCAAAGTCACTTGGCTGCTTTTAGAAAATTTTACCCAAAATGTACAGTGTTGGATTTGCATTTCATTCTCAGAAAGCAATGTAGCTTGATTTGAGGATAGCATTTGCTGGTTTTGCCATAGCTCCTGTTTTTTGTAAGTTGAACTCAGATGTAGAGTTTAGAAACTATTTTGACTCTTAGGCCACATCCCCCCAAAATTTAGGTACAATCATATCTTCACTCATTTAAGTAGTTGCACTGAATTTCATGGGCTAGTCGTTGGAACTAAACTTCAGGACATGTTTAAGTGTTTAGTAGATTGGGACCTTACTGAAGGCTCAAGAAGCAGCACATGAAATGCATAGTAGAGCTCTACCAACGTAGACAAAAACCAGATTATTTCCCCTGGTGTAATAGATCTTATTCTTGGATACTAAAACTACATATTTTATTCTTGCGTATGAGAGATTCAGGCAAAATAGTAATAATACTTTACACTTCATCCAAGGTGTGGCACTCTGTACCTCAAAGCAGCCCCCTGGAACCTCCATATTCACGCTGTCATATAATTATGATATATTTCATACAAAGAATCCCATGTAAGATATCATATGAAAGGTCATGATTTGCTGAAACCCATTGTTTTGTCCAAATATGTATATCATTAGTGTGTATGAAGTTATGAGATTTGCTGTATGATTGTTACTGAAATATGTTGCAAGTTTGAGAATCTCTACTACTAGGTGGTGATCCACTCCTAGGAAGGTGTTAAGTGACCATTAATCAGGAGGGGTGTTGTAGACAAGGGATTTGCAATACTGAAAGAGGGCTGCACAAGCACCTCACAATGGGGAATTGCTCAACTCTGTGACCCAGCAAAGCCCACCAGGACAGTGTTTTCTAGGCACAAGGACTGAGGATATAAAATAAGTGACAGTGGCATATGCTTTGGCCTTTCTCCTCCCCCTACTCCTCCTACTCTTCTCCTCCACCTACTCTGAAAGCAACAAGACCACTGAGAAGACAAAGACTTGAACTGAGAAGACTGGTCCCAGGCCAGGTCTCTGTATTAAGAACTATAGCTTTCCTGAAATATCCAGTGGGGGTGAGAAAACTGATCCAAATACTGCGTAATGTAATAATGTTTAAGATTTAGATCGTGTGCTTATCTTTTATTTTCTTTGGTGACTATCTTTGACCTTTTTGTGCCTACCAGTTATCACTTAAAATCTATCTTTCGGTAGTTAATAGATCTGTTTTATATTTTACCTAAAACAGTGTGTTTTGGTTGAAGTGCTTGGGAAATCCTAGCTCAATTTACAAAGGCTAGTGTGTGTCCTCTTCACATCGAGGGAGGGGTGGACTGGGTAATAAACTTACACTGGCCAGGCTTCTGATCAGGGCAAGATGGTGCAGTTCTGGGGTGCAAGACTGGGGAGCTGCGGGGAGGACAGAGGGGTTTTGGCTGGTGCCTTTCTCTTTGTGATTCGTGAGTGGCTTAGGGAGCATTCATGCAATTTGGGTGGGTGTGGGGCTCCACATGCCGTTGTACTGAGTGATAACAGCACCCGGAAGGGTTTGTTGTTTTTTACTGGCAAAGCATTGTAAGAGACCGGCCAGGCTGGAGAGCTAAGAGGGCACAGTGATACCCCAGTTTCAGGTTGTACCCAGGGGATCCTGTCACACAAGGATCTAAAAAACTTTAGAAATGCTAAGACTCACAATGTTTCTGAGAGGAAGCCAAGTATTACAACACCCATTTTATAAATGAAGAAACTGGCTCAGAGAGGTTGATTTTCCCAGTGTCACTTATGATTAGTCCAGGTTAGGAAAGCAGGTCAAGATTGATATGTATTAGCTAACCTTAGCCTAACCATGACCTTTCCTTAATATGTGAACATAATCTGAACTGTGTTGGAGGAAAGGTTGGGGTTAGCTAACCCAAATTTAACCTCAATTTTTCTTTCTAATCTAGACCGTATCAGTGACAGAGCTGAGAATAGAATTCAACTGTCCTCTGCTCTAACAACTGAACAATGGAAATCTGCAGATGAGGAAATCCATGTCATACCATACTTGAAAAGACTAAGATCTGGGCCTCAATAATTAAGGTAAACTAATCAAGTTAGGTACAAAATGTAATTCCATTCTATCCTGACATACAGTATCTGAGCAAGCTTTCTGCCCCCGAAGTATTTAGTGGCGATCCAGGTCATCTGCATGTACCACCAGTATATTTTTGTTATAACCAGAGGTAAAAACTCAAAAAATGTATACACACAACAACAGCTGGTTCTTGTTCAAGGTATGCATGCTGTACTTACCTTTTATTAAATCTTTGTGCTGGTATTTCTTTTGTGTTTCAAGCTCACATTTTGTTTGCTTTGTGCTGGGTTTGAATTGTATTTGACCGGTTACTTGGTTTTGTTTGGACAATGATCAGGGTTTTCCTTTATATTTCAAGTTATACTAAGGCAATTTTTCAGAAAAATAGTAGAATATGAATGCCAGGAAGTAGCAGTACAATTAAAATGAAGGCTGCACCAATTTTGCTTATTATCAGTTATTTATTTTACTATTTATTATTATTATTTTGTGCTCAAGGGTATGCTGGGCACTCCTTAGAAGACTAGAGACACAATCCTTGCCAGAAAGAGTTTACAATCCTATAAAAATGTGTACAACTCTTATGATATTTATTTTGATATTTGGTGGTTTTCTTAAAGCCCCAGATGTTGAAATAATGTGATTTCACAGGAATCTCAGATTTCATTTAAAAAAGATAAGTTCCTAGCGGTTGCGATTAAAGAGAGAAGCTTGAAACATGACCAAAATGCACCTGAAAGTCTCAAGAGCAATAAGGCAAATAAAAAGAACCAAAAATATTGCTTTAAAAAAAAATTGAGCTAATTTCATGATTTTGAGTAAGCCTGACTCCTGAGGTTTGAACACTCAAGAGTGGTAATGCTGCACAAGTAGCCCTATTGATCTCAATGGGTTATTCACATGCGTAAAGTTAAACCCATGCATAAGTCTGTGCAAGATTGAGGCCCACGTTTTAGATAGGAGACATGAGTTACAAACAGTAGTGGAGGGATAGGATGAAGAAGGCTGAGTGAAATAGCAATGCCATAACATGGTTACCCAATTTGGGCATATGCACAGCATAGTGCTTCAGCTACGGGTTTGTTTTTTAGAAAAAATGTTACCTTTCTCAATATAGAGCATTCAGATAAAACAGTGAATGTTAATGATTCACTTATTCTGGGCATCCTGGAAGAGATGAGTTTTCGGGAGTGATTGATTTAAAATGAGGAGAGTGTGGTGTCATGCTGGACCAGAGTAGGGAGGGCATCCTCATTGTGTGTAGGGTGAAAGACCTTGTAGTTTAAAGATCATGTGATTTCAACCGGATCTGTAAACCTTCCCAGCTGATCTCCTTGGCCCACCCCACTCTCAAATGGGCCATGACTGGCCTGAAGATCAACACCATGAGGTCTGGGCAAGGCAAGAAATGAGGCCCCAAGGCTCTTGGCACACATACAGGAAAGAGTCATTCCTGTGTGCAGTGAGAAGCCCCTTCTTCCATAGCTCAAAGGCTGTCAAGGAGGTAGGTCTGAAGGGAAGAAAATGAAGCTGCTGTTACCACACCCTGATGGGTAAGAGAGGTGACACTAAAGGCTCTGTGGCTACTCCAAGGAGTTACACAGGCATTTCTTCCTGAAGCTGCTTCCCGCTGCCCACTAGCAGGTCCTGGATGCACTACATATGGCCATACACATTTACATGGCTCCAAGTCCAAACAACTCTAAAAGTGAGGGAATATTGGCTATGCCCCTGGTTTGGGCGCATCTCAATCTATAAGTGTTTTTGTTGCCTAAATGTTCTGATTTTTATCAGTGCTAAGTTTTTGTCTGTAGTTCTGTGGCCGTGTGTGTGTGTGTGTATACATATATATTGGTGAGTTATATAGCACACCATAAATCAGTGCTCTGGGAAGTGTTTTCCTTGGCTTTTTAATTCTCTGTTAGCTTCATATGACACAAAATGATTAACAGACATCTGTGAGGGATGCTATGTATAGGGATGTCATTGTTTTATTAACTCAGAAACTGCATTCCAGAATAGACTGATGGTCCACATCTAGGTCAGTATGCAATGTTACTGCTTCAAAAGACTGAACAAAACACCCATAAATCACTTATTAGTGCACTGCACACACATTTCCTCCAACTCACGCTGCCTTATGGGCTGATGCATGAGGATCAATAGCCCTTGTAATTTTTTTCCACAATAAATTCTAGTTTGTAGGTGCAAAATAACCTTTTGGAGAAAATACTTGCAGATTGTATTTCAAGAGAGAGTTTCCTGGTGGCTTTATAATGCTCTTAGGTTTTCTCTGAGCTATAACACTATAAAGTGTTTATACACGGGTTTCAGTTACAGTTACAGCTGTGACTGATTCTGGCTGACATTAAGTATGTAGTAAGGCATTTCAGTACTTTAGCATTTCCTAGATATTTGGGCCATACATCTCTCCTATTCTACTTCACATCTGTGCACTTGCTATCCATGGTGTCCATCATGTATTGATGCCATCTCACCCTGCTTAGCTTGTGAGGATTGACAAAATCAGAGCCCAAGTGCAGCTCCAAGCAATAGGAAAAATTACATTGGGCCCGATTCTCTCACTGCCTTGCCCCTTAGGCAGTCAATTACACCTATGAAAAGTGTGTGTAAAACCCTACCAGTTTACATTTTTACCGTTTACAGTTCATTTTGCAAAGTGTAAATGATAACTTTTGGTGCTATTGTAACACAAATAACATGCGAGATCACGCTCACTGGAAGAAAAGAATGTTCTTCAACTTCTTTGCCTCTTTATCCTTTCCCACATTAAACAGAATTGTAGCCAATTAGTTCATTTTATCATCCACTGATCATTGTATTATGTGATGTTATGGTCAAATTATATGCTATTTCATATATAATCAATGTGCGCTAAATTGATTTAAATTGTAGGATTATTGAAGTTTAGAACTGATAAGTATTTAGGAGTGATGAGTGTGTATTAGGTATATAAGTAAAGCATGGCTGATATGCATGGCCTAGAGACTGTCACCTGTAAGATTTTAGCTTAGCCATATTAGGCCATAGGCTTACGAATGCTTGACATGAGTGGATGACCTAGGAATAACCCTATGCCCCAAAGGTCTCACGATTACTGTAAAGATGCGCCAATAGGTGATTGCAATCGACTATAATGTATTGTCCAAGACAACAAGACATCTCATTGTATCGTCTTTGAATGTCTGTGTTGACCACATGATATATGCTGTGCATAGACTCAAATGAGTATAAGAGGAACTATAAACAACCTATGAAAAATGAGCACCCCTATATTCATGGTGTGGAAGTACAGATAAGGAAAAAAGGGTTGACACCTTCATGCATACACATAAGTTGTTAGGTGTAGTTAGAATTACAATATATAAAGGGTTCCCTGGTTGGGTAAAAGTGAGAATACTCATGGGGAAAACCCCAGCAGGAACTATCCCTCTACTGATGATCAGTTGGCAAGAGGTCCATCAGACCCTAAAATATCGGTGAGGATGTGAGTATGCTACAGTTACAATTAACGCATAGGCTTATGTAGGATATCTATATGCATGGATAATTGTAACTTTACTTATTGCTTTAATAAAATTTGTAGTACAGATAAGACTTTGTCCTTGTGATTGTGTCTGTGGTCATTATCCTTGGGCTTCATATGTTCCTAGAGCCTCCAAATTTGAGAAAAGCCCCAGAGGCAATTTTATTCTGTTGAATTTGAAACTATAGCAGCCAGAGCCAAACCCATGGTGGGGTAATACATCACTAAATTCATTTTAAATAAAATTAAAAGGCTACAGAATACAGTGAAACAAACTGCATGGGCTCAACTACATGTGAATGTGGATAAGCAACTTCACTAAACGACAATACTGAGGAAGCTTTTTTTTAATACATATCAAGAATGTGAGAGAGGATTATCCATAGGAAAAATTGTCAAAAGGAGACCCAATCCTATATACTGTCACTGAGATATTCTTTCATCCTACTCATATGTAGAGATGAAGTCCATTGAACTTTTTGAAATTCACTAATTAAATAACACAATTGTCTGATTTCAAAGCCTCTAAACAGTATGTCTGGGGGGGGGGGTTGTGTGTGTTTTTTTGTTTGTTTGTTTGTTTGTTTGTTTGTTTGTTTTAAATTCCTCGAAGAAAATTTTTGTAAAGGTTTTTCTACTTGCTGGCTGTGTTTATAAGGGTTCCTCCATCCCCTGACTTTCTTGCTAGCTGCAGATTGAGTGTAGGTCCTCAGATGAGTCCTTGGATAGTAGCTATGTTACCTGGCCACTGTGAATTAACATTTTCAGTTTTATTTTTGCAGTTTGAATTGTACTTATTAAATGAGAGAAAAAATTGGTTGCCAGAGGATGGCTGTTACCTTTGCATATAACAAATGTGCATTGAAATATAATACATTTTTATACAATATGAATGAATGTGATTCATATGAGATGCATACATGAAGTCAGTAGATTTTAATTTAGTAGGGTACCATCTCAAGCACATGGAGGTCACCTCATATAGAATAGACCTAGGGGATATTCATCTAGCCACCACTTTTGAATGTGTAATATGCAAAGACTTACATTTTTGTACATCTTTAAGGAAAAGTCCATATAAAATTGCTCCTGTTGGGTACTGTACTCACAAGCCCTTTCCTAGGGATCTTCTTAAGGATCTTGAGATGGGGCAATGCATTAGGAACTGCCAGATACATGTATGATCAAATTTTTATGTGGAATATAGTGAGTGTGGTGAGTTAAGGAAAATACATGAAATGAGTCACACAGTACACCCCTCATGTGACACACCTCATTCTAATATCTCATGCATTGCAGTACCCTTCTCAAATTCCTGCTGAAACGCTTTAGCTGACAATACTGGATCACACTGATGCCTGGTGTTGCGTATTAGGATTATTCCTGAAACACTGACTCCTAATTTATTTGAAACTGGCTTTGTATTTCACAGCTATATTTTATGCTGCAGAGATGTTCCTAATTGGCCCATGTGAAACTATATGCAGATATCTTACCTGACATTGATTTATCAGTGTTATGAGTTGTTGTTTAATATTGTATTGTGACACTATTTATTCATAAGGTGAAATCCAACTGCTTAATTTGCATGTTTTTACTTTTCAGTAGAGAGAATTAGATGGTTCATTAGAAGTGAATTGGGTCTCTGCAACAGTGAAGAACAGTAATGAAAATTCTTCTCCTGTGCCAGAGAGATTCTGCCAAGATGAAAACAAATGCAGATTAACAGTAACTTTAACATGGTCAGTCTTGGAGGAGTTCCATAACATGATATGTGTCCAGTTCAGGAATACAATGTGCTTCCAGGAAGCCCTGTTAGTGAATATAGACTAGGAGGTTTATCATGTGTTTTAAGACATTAAGTTAGATGTTCTAAATACATTTTAGTTTTTGATTTCATGGGACAACAGTGTAAAGTTAATTAAATAACAATTCATTATCGCAAACTTATATTAAGCAATAGGAATTATGAAATGCATAATTTGTGACAATTATTAACCCTTCAATGTTTTTAATCAAGTGACTTTATTAACCTACAACAGTTGTACTGTAACTAAACAGAAGCATTTATTGTAATGTCTGGATTCTAATTATATTACAATTGATTACTTAAAATAGATTTAGATCAAACTCTGCTCAGAGATCCACTTTGCATGGTTCTTAAAGTGTAGTTTTTGATACCATCATCTTCATTTATACCATCATCACTACTCCCATAACCACATTGGTCATTGGGGCACCATCATTTATGAGCAATCAACCAGTTGTCTCCACCCCTGACGATTGTGTATCAGTGCTTGAGTATCCATGAAGTCCATTCCTGTCCACTCTTTTATGTTGTCAATCCATCTCTTCTTCTGTCTATCTCTTCTTCTCTTCCCCTGTACTGTCCCTTGGAGGATGATCTTGGATAGGCCAGATGATCTTGTTACATGGCCATACCACTTCAGCTTGCGCTTCTTCATGGTCATCAGGAGGTCTTCATATGACCCAGTGCGTTGGGTGATGATGTTGTGGACCTCTTCATTAGTGAAGTGGTCAAAGTAGGAGATGCCCAGGATTTTACGGAAGTATCTCATCTCTACTATCTGTATTTTCTATTCAAGTTCTGCCGTAAGGGCCCATGTCTCTCACACATACAGAAAAATGGAGATGACCAGCGTGCAGCAGTTTTAGTTTGGATTCCAGGGAAATGTTCTTGTTCCTCCAAATTGGCTTTAGCTTTGCCACTGTTGCTGTTGTTTGCACAGTTCTTGCCAGAAATTCTGCCTTTGATCTTTCATCCGTGATGATTGCCCCCAGATACTTGAACTCTTTCACTTATGTGAGCTGATCCAGTCACATTTGTTTGTCACCAGCTTGGTTTTCTCTGCACCGATTTCCATACCATATTTTGTGGCGATTTCATCCAATCATTTCACAAGATTGGCAAGTTCATCTTCGCTACCTGCCAGGCCATCAATGTCCTCAGCAAACCAAAGATTTGAGATTGTTCACCCCCAATGCTGACTCTGCATGTGTGATCTTCTAGGGCATCCGTCATTATGCGCTCCAAGTAGAAGTTGAACAGCGTGGGCAAAATAAGGTAGCCTTGCCGGACTCCAACAGTGGTATGAAACCACTCTCCTATTGTGCCATTGACGAGAACTGCACTGCTGGCCTTGGCATACAGTTGTTTAATGGTAAGAATAAGCTTACGACCAACATTGTACTTCTTCATGGCTGCCCAGAGAGCTTCATGCCATTCTCTGTCAAATGCCTTCTTGAAGTCAACAAAACCTTGGTAGATGTCCTGCTGGTGTTGTAAGTACTTCTCATATAGAACATAAAGATTGAAAATCTGTTCTGTAGAACTTCTTCCAGCACGAAAGCCAGCCTGTTCTTCAGCGATGATATTCTCCGCTTGTGGCTTCAATCTCTTCAATATGACTTTCAATATCACTTTGCTGAGATGGCTAATTAAGCTTATGGTCCAGTAATTTTGACACAATTGCAGGTTGCCTTTCTTTGGCAGAGTGATGATTAGTGACTGTGTCCATCTGGAGGGCCACTCACTGGTCTGCCGGATCTTATTGCGGATCTTGGTGAGTACATCTATTACTATTTATCCTCTGAATTTCATAAGTTCAGCTGGGATGTTGTCAATACCTGTAGCCTTTCTGTTCTTGAGTGATTTCACAGCTCTCTTCACTTCTTCACACAGTATTGGAAAGTCATCCTCCTTTGTTGAATCTGGGCTGTCTAGGACACTAGGATCTCCATTTGTCTGGTGACTGTATAGATCAAAGCAGTAATTTGTCCACCTATTGATGATGTCCTTTTTTTCTGTAAGACTGTTCCCTTCTTTGTCTTGATTTGTATTAGCTTTGGTCCATCTTTCCTTTATCAGATCTTTTACAATCTGGAAGGCTCATTTGCTATTTTTATTATTGATACGCTCTTCAGTTTTAGAGCATTGTTTTTTGATCCATATCTCCTTGGCCACCATTATTCCTTTCTTGATCTTTTTTCCAATCACTCTGTATTTATCAGCTCCCTCAGTGCTGTTCTTGTCTCTCTTGAGTTCTCTTCTAATGTCACATATTTGTAATATTTCATTTGTGACCCATGATTTTGTTGTCTTATGGTGTTTCCCAAGAATGTCCATTCCTGCTTCATTCATTACAGTGTTGAAATTGTTGGTCATTGTTCCTACATCTTGCTCTAGAGCAAGCAGCAGAGCAAATTTTCCACTGATCATTGCTTGGAATGACTCTGCAATGCTTTGGTCTCTAAGTCTTTCTAAGTCAAACTTAATTCTGGTGAACTTTAGCCTAATGATTTTCCTTAGCCGCAGCCAAAAGTTTAGCATCACAAGGTCATGATCACTTCCAATATCACCACTGGGGAGCTCCTTGTTTTTAGCTCTGTTGATCCCAGAATGAAATTGGTTTTGCACCATGATGTAGTTGATCTGACTGTGATATAAACCATCAGTTGCATGCATGCCATATTAAACTATTATTTGATATCTGCTGTGGTATAAATGCCACATCGATCAATGTGGCGTTTATACCACAGCAGATATCAAATAATTGTTTCTTAAAGACAGCAGGATTTTCTTCTGGAGGTATAGTTGAGCAGTAATCAGGATACAGTGTGTATTTTGACTATGGAGATGTTGCTGTGTCTTTGTACAGATTGTTCCAATATCTTCCACAGACTGCAGTGTAGCTCATCTGCTTTTGCTTCACTTAAATAATACGGTTCAGTTTATACCATAGGTATGAAAATTAATGATTTTTCTAAATTAGTTTCTGAAAGAGTTTTTGAAGAAAACTAATACTTAGTTTGGAAGAAACAAAAATAGCACTGTATATTTTCAGTTTTTATATAGCACCTAATCACTCTAAATACACAACAGAACAAAATATTAACACATACAAGAGTAATGTATAAAATGAAAAATAAGATCAGCATACACAAAAGTACAGCACTTGTCATTATTTTGTATTTAGTGTTCAGCTTGTTTTCTCCATAATACCTTTTTTGTTGTTTTTGATTGTCAACATTAAAATATACATTATCGTGGTGGAAACTTGGCTCATACATTCCCATTTCAGGAGCAATTTATTTCACAAAATTGATCTGACTGCATTTTCATTAGGAAAAGTTTTTTTTAAATGATTGTTTCAGCTGAATTGAGATGTTTTGGCATGCTGCTCCTCTGCACTGCTAGGAAAATATTTACCTCATGAATATGACCTAGGTTATGTGAGTAAGCGCAGTTATCTTTTTTTTCCCCACTACATTATATTTTTATTGTGAAGGCCCACACTAGTATTTTAGCACTTCTGTGACAGAATAAACCCGTGTTCACACCTGACACTATTGTAATAATGTTTGTACAAGGTATGCCTTGTGAATATAATTTAAAATTCATAATTTGCTGATCTGTATTGTCCTGGTAAAATGTGTGGCAACAATACACGTGAAGTTAAGATTCCCATATATGGTGGTGGTAGCACGTTCCAAACCCCACAGCCCTGCCCAAACAGAAGTTGGCAGAGAGGTTTGTCCTAAACAGAGGAATGTGTGCTTGCCTTAATTTGCATTTAAACAGTAAACAGAGTCATTAGGCAGGGAGGGAAAACAAAGGAAGTTCAAACAAATGAAAAAAACAACAGGGACTATCCTTTCACTTATTTCCACTGAACCTGAAGAGACAAAGGAAGTAGCCATTGGACTCTGGAGGGAGAGGTCCTGATCTAAAGAGTTTGGTCAGTAAAACTACTCTAAGCATGTGGCAAGAAAACTTTGCTTTGAATTTAATGTAGTTTAAGTTAGACACCAGTAAGCGTTTTATCTACAACAGGGTTCAAAGAAAGAACTAGATAAATTCATGGAGGATAGGTCCACAAATGGCTATGAGACAGGATGGGCAGTGATGGTGTCCCTAGCCTCTGATAGCCAGAAGCTGGGAATGGGTGACAGGATGGCTCACTTGATGATTACCTATTCTGGTCATTCCCTTTAGGCATCTGGCATTGGCCACTGTTGAAAGACAGGATATTGGGCTAGATGGACCTTTGATCTGACACAGTATGGCTGTTCTCATGTTCTTACATTCTTATCCTTATTGTTCTTGTAACCATTTCTGACTTTTATGCCAAATTACTTGTACTCACTTAAAATCTACCTCTTTGTAGTTAAACTTGTTTTATCTAATCCAGTGTGTTCAAATTAAAGTGTCTGGGTAACGCCATTTGGGGTATCAAGTTGTAACCATATTATTCCCTTAAAGAAATAATGGACTCAATATATGTGTACTGTCCAGAGAAGAGTGGATAGTACAGGATATGTAGTTATTGACCAGCATACTCTGAGAGGCCCTCTGAAGCTGAAACAGACTATCTATGTTTGTAGTGGAAGTATTATCACAATTTCGGCAGTCTTACTGAAATGCAAAATAACGATGTAACTCAAAAGCTCTGGGTCAGTCCAAATATTGAGTGTCATAAAATATCCTCATTCTAGTGCTATGTAATGGTTACTATAACAAAAGGAGAAAATTGTATTGTTGTTTTATTAGAAATTGCATTTAAATGCAGAATTTTTTTACAAATATTAATTCTAACAAAGAATATGGTGATTTCTGAGTCTGCCTAATCTTGGAAATTCTGAGGCCACTGTTTAATCATTTTGTTTTGCACTTATGTGACTGGATATAACTGCTAAATGGTTCAAGAGATGAACATTCTGCAGAGTTTTGTTGCCTGCTAGCTTATAAGAGAGACAGGCATAGAATAACACAGAGACTGCATTTTGACCAAAATGCATTTTATTATTTATTCACTTGGAGTGAAATTCACCTCTTCTTTTATGATTCCCAAACAAATTATCTTTTATGCAGGGCACTAGTGGGGGACAGAATTGACCCACACAGCCAGGTTACAGCAGAGACAGTCCAAGGTTGCTCCTCCAGCCTGTGGGCTTTGGACCTTTGGGTCTACATGAGTGGAGATGACATGGCCCAAGTCCAAGCTATTCAGCTGGCAAAGTGAACCTCTCTGTGGAACACAGTGAGAAGAGAGACAGCGTGGTTCTGATTGCAGTCTCACTGTGGGGGAGTAAATAGAGTGGAAGGCTTTGCACTGCTAGGTAAATTGTACCTGGATGCACAGTGTGGTGCCAATACCCTTATTCCATTTAAATGGGTCTTTATCCTACACTAGGATAAATTAGCACTAGATAGATGTAGAAACCCCCAAACCCACCTATTATGCTGTAACGGGTCAAGCTGAATTTCATTAACAAGCACTTGGAAAACCAGCCACTTGTGCCTATAAATATAGGTTTAAATTATCTGGTGTGAGCCTGCTGCACTGTTGCATAACGCATGATTCCTAACTACTTATACTATGACTAAACTGCAGAATGCCCCATTAGTAATTTTCAAGTTCATGCTAAAGCAAACTCTAAAAGCATTGCAATCATCCAGTGTTACTTAGGCTAATTCATTTCTGTGCTGCATGTTTATAATATGCTTACATTTTCTGTCAATAGTGATTGAAAGCTAAACTGTATGTATTTAGAATGATTCCTGTGTATTGAGCCAGTTACAAGCTATGCTCAGTGCAAGCCTGGAGGAAGTAAAAAGGTGGCTTAAACCACCTTAACATTCCCAAAATCCTGGGGTTACCAGATATTGACCTAGTCCCTAGTGCAAGAAAAAACCGTCTTCAAGCTGCTATATCTTCTGGAAGCTGTGAACACTTCCAAGGCCTGTGTCACTGGCAGAGAATCAGCCAGCTGGGGGTGAGGGATAGCTCAGTGGCTTGAGCATTGGCCTGCTAATAAACCCAGGGTTGTGAGTTCAATCCTTGAGGGGGCCACTTAGGGAACTGGGATAAAAATCTGTCTGGGGATTGGTCCTGCTTCGAGCAGGGGGGTGGACTAAATAACCTCCTGAGATCCCTTCCAGCCTTATGATTCTATGAGTGGTACCATATTTGAGCCCTGGGAACTGGGAGAGTATGATAGCTTTACCACACCTTTTCATCACAAAGCAGGCCAGAAGCCAAAGAATCAAGGTAATTGGTTGTGTACTGTAATTATGTTATTAAATATTGACATGTTTTGTCAATAGTATGTTGCATTGATTTAATTTGTAGATGTGTTTATTAACTTCCCTTTAGCCCAATCTTCCGTACTGTATGCAATTTAACAATTGACCTTAACCATTCCAAGAGTAAATTTACTAGAAGTATAGAGCCAATATAAAAATGTCATGGTGGCAATATTTATAAAAATACTGTATGTATAATTCTTTCAGTAATTTATTTAATTGTATATCCTGGAATCGTAGTGCTATGTTTGGAAGGGGTTCCATGTTTTGTAGTTATGTTAGAGCTTGACTATACTTGAAAATTAATCCAGAATCAGGTAAAGTGTGAATTTAAAGCTGATTAACTATTCCTGATTAACTCCATATGTGGATGCTGTTGTTCTGAATTAAGATATGGAGTTAATCAGGAATAGTTAATCGGCTTTAAATTCACACCCTATCTTAGTTATTCCTGTTTAATTCAGAATAATATTCCAGAGTAACATGTAGAAAAGGGTTTACAATTGTTTAGGGTTTTATCTAATTTTACCTCATTGGCCAATTGAAAATGTGGGTTTTTTTTGTTTTTGTTTTTTTGGTCACTAAAGCAAGCCTTTATCACTCTGAATATACACAGGGAGCATATCTTTTGAATACCATGATGCATTTTTACAGTCACTTTTCAATGAAGAACTCCACTTGAATGTGGCTCCATGAAACTGCAATTTGGTTTATGCTACTGACCTTAGAATTTTTTCCTTCCCTTGATTTTTTTAACGTATCTATGTGTGACCATAGTTACTGGAGGGACCACACTGAGATTGCTCAATCTGGGCAAACTGCAAAGAATGAGGAAGACAATCCCCAAATCTGGTGGTTTATTCTAATAATTAAATAAACCTAGCCAGCTACAAAACGGCTTCTACAATACCTTACTGGTTATCCAGAAGCTAAAAATACAGTTCTTTTTAAAGCAATCCAGCCCTGGGCTCCCACCCAGACAGCCAAGTCAGATATGGTCAGGAGAGATGGTGAGCTGCTGAGCTGCAAAAAGTTCTTCCAGGATCAATTCTAAAGGTTATAGTCTAATAGGCATTCCATGTTCAGAATCTGTTTAAATCCTTCCATGAGAAATTGCAGGGTAATCCAAAATGGAGCTAGAGTCCTGTCTTGCAATTTAAACTTCCCTTGACCAAAGTTAAGCAGATCTGAGATGACCGGATCAGGCCCTAGAGTTCTTTTATAGCTGTCTGCCAGGCTATGATAGCCTCTTGACACAGATACAGTGGGCATTCCTTGGGTGAAGAATAGGTAATATATAATTGGTGCTTTGAAGTCAATTCTTATTTCCTATGTATACACAGGTAATTGGTTGCATTGATTAGCATAAGGCAATTTACCATTCAAAGGTTCACAGGTAGTTTACTACAAACTTCAAAGAGAAATAAAAACAATGATATTATTACACCACAAATTTCATCTAATTGCTAATATTCCCTTTTGATCGCTGAATCAATAAAACATAGGAACAGACAGGAAAAGAAATGTATCCTCTTACCAGCTAATGAGATCACATTGTGAAGCTTCTAAGAGATATAGGTAAACACAAATGTAATTAGTATTTACTTCTAATTCTCTGACCATACAGACTTACATTTCAGACATTCTGGTCTATTTAACATGACTTTATTAGCTATTTACAAGAGATGGCCCTGTTTACCATTTCAATACTTCCCTAATATGTTCTGGAGCAGTGTCACAGTATGTATTTATTTATTTATTGATGTACCATTATAAATACAGTAGCGAGCCTGGAATAATAAATCTTTGAAGGGCTATGTGCACTTCAGTTTTGCCACTCAAAATCTTTCCTAAAATACGTCAAATGTTTAACTATTAATTATTACAGTTATGCTTGTCAAGGTTATCTAAATTTGACCTTATTTTACCAAGAACCAGTCTTCACTAGCTAGGAAGTTGGTTATGAACAATAAAATGTTTAAATATCCTGTCCATCATACATTACACTTAAAATTCTCAAAATATTCCTGCTTCAGTATTTATACTGAAACTACAATTACGCTATGAAAATTTCATAATGTTGAACAAAAATGCCATATGTTTAAAATAATATTAAATGACATATTTAAAATGCCTTATTTTTGTATGATAACTGGATAATTGTTACTTTAATTTCAGGCTTTGTGCCAATGAGAAAATTAATCTGTGCACTGCAGAAATTAGGTTTTTTTTTTTTCCCAACAAATTATTTCAGACAGTAACTGAGCTTAGAAATGAATGGAAGTTACTTAATCACTTGGCTAAAGGCAACTTGCTTTCAATGAGTATAACGGCATCCTTACTATAAGCAAAGATATGTGTGATGTTAACAGGATGAGACAAAATATTTAGAGCTGTGCTCATACATTGTAAAAGAATATGCTTTATTAAGATGAAATGCGATAAATGTCTCTACTACATTGGATTCCAAAGGAAGTAACAGTGGTGATGCTGTCTATGGTAAGTGTTTCCTATAGTATACGTTACCAATGAAAACAATTGTAGGAACTCTGTCTAGAACTAAATATCCAAAACTGCACGATGAGTTTGGATCCTCCATACCCAAATATGAATGCTCCTTTCCTTTACATTTAAATCTCTTTCCCATGGGTATCACTGTTGGGATAAGTGATGAATTCAGTTTTTATAAAGGAATTCTGCTGGCTGTTCAAGCACATTGGAGCAATATTGGCTCTCAGTTAAAAAAGAGTTTAACTCCCTTAGAACTTTTAACTCAGGCTACTCTAGTCTATAATGAGAAAAGGATTTGAAGTATAGATTGAAAATCTAAAGGACTCCACTTCAGCTGGTTTAGGTTTTGGTGCTAGAAGTGAAAAGAAAAGTGCCTTATAAAGAATAGATTGGTGACACTTATTGCTGGTTGGGAAATATTTGATGAAATTTTTTTCTAAAAATGCATTTCTCAGGTGCAGGATGGAATTTCTGGTCACAAGCAGAGAGAGTGAGGGATAACCCCCATTAGCCAATAGCCTGGTAGTTGGGACATTCAGCTGGGATGTGGCAAACCCAGGGTCAAGTCCCTGCTCCAAATCCGGAAGAGCAGAGAGCAGTCGCCCCCATCCCAGGTGAGTGCCCTAATGACAAGTCAATTGGCTATTTTGGAATGATGTTGGTCAGTGTCTCCCTCCCTCCTTTGCAGGTAAATGCTCCAACCACTGAGTTATTGGGTATTCACGGGTGGGTGTCTGTCTCCCTCCTTCCCTTCCTCTCTCTCCAATGTGGAATGAAACCAAATGTTGAAACCTTGAAATTTTTCATGAAACAATTCTTGTTTTCTAACCAGCCCTAGTTACAATATCCAAGCAATCAGATAGCCACAGTGAAACATCCAACAAAATTATGTCAGAATGAATCTGGAAAGTTTTAATCCTTTTTCTCTCTTCTGACTGCTGAATGTTGCCTTTTCTAAGTGTTGCCTCAGGCCATCAGTCAACGTTTTCCTACTCACTATCCCTGCTCTACTGCATGAAACACATGCTTCTGGGTGGAAAGGAGTTGGGGCCAATGGGAACACAGGAGAGCCTCAGTCCCTAATACATGACCCCTGATGAGGCATGGTGGGGTGTAAGGCCTACAAGGTTTTCCTGTGCAGGGAATCATCTGGTTTTTAATTATGATGCCATACAACAAGGATGGTACTGTGTCGGGCATGTTGATTTTTCTAACCTTTGTGTCTTCATTTCCTCTTGTCTTTATATAATATTTGTTTTAGTCAGTAGCTAGGTAAAAATATTGGTGTTTATTATTTGCATTAGCACTTAGCGTCCCCACTCAGAGACCAGGGCCTTCATGTGGTAGGCACTATACAAACACATAGTTATATTGACTGTAACTTTAAGAAACAGTATGAAGTTGACTGTCTTGGTTTTAAAATTATTATAATTTCTAGAGAAATATCATTTGGATCAATTTTTTGCTCTAAATTTTTAAATTAAAATTAACTTTGTATAGGATATAGGCAGCATTTTGTGATCTTTTGCAACAGCATGTAATTATCTCTAATCCTAAATTGTGCATGTGGATCAAGGCTATGGCTACATAAAATAAGCTCCATTAATTTCAAGTTACATTAGGAACACAGGAGTGAAAAAAATCAATGTATGATAAATGAAAAAAAGGCAAAATTAGAAGTAATTTTATTTGCAGTTTTCTCATGGATTTTATCACTAGGAAACGTAGAAAGTATTAAAACACTAAGCACCTAAAAGGAAAGGTTTTCTTACTTGGGGACTGAGATCATCTGGTTCAAATATTCCATTTCGGCTCTTTTGGTTTCATCAGTTCTTATATTTGGTAATTTCTAGGATGGACACTAGTAACATTTAAGATAAGGCATGCTCCTGTAAACCTGTACTCACATGAATAGCCTCATTCCAGCCAATGGAACCCATATGGGCGTGGGGCCCATAGTCATTTTCTTTAACCAAATTATATTGAAGTAATTTTTGATTAGATGTTTATTAAGTGTCTGGGTGAATGTGGGTCTAAGAGACCAATTCATGCACCAGGAGGGTGGATCAGATCTAATTAAAGATGAAGCCCATGTGTAGGGTTACCAGATGTCTCATTTTTAACGGGACCCCCGTATTTAAGCCCTCCTGCAAGTGTCCTGAATTTTTCTTAAAAATGGACAAATTGTCCCATATTTTATGTCTCCCCCACCATCAGTACTGGCAGGTCCTGCTGCTGGCCGGATCCCTGCTCATCAGCCGCCCGCCTACCAGCTGTGAGTGGAAGGTCAAGTGGCTGATGATGGGGGTGGGTGTTCAAGGCTGGTGGTGGGGCAAAGCTAGTGCTGTCTACACCAGGGATTAGGAAGGCTTAATTATGTAGCTCAGGGGTGTGGGTTTTTCCTCACACTTATGTGACATAGCTGGGTTGATCTAGCTTTTTAGTATAGACCTGGCCTAAAATAACTAATTGATCAAAAGCAGTTAGAGAGAGGAGCGTTAACACCTTCACTTAACTGAAACAAGGACTGAATTAGGGAATAACCAACACGTTCATCAAACATATTCTAACGGGTGCGGGAGGTATTTTGTAGTAATGCAATATATGATTTGTAAGAGATTCTTTTTTATATATTTTGCTTTTATTTTTAGGAGTACTGTATAGCTTTAGCTTTCCAAAATGAATACTGGGAAAGCTTTTTTTTATTTTTAATAGACCCGACTCTGCTCTCGTGCTGGTATAGATGTGGAATAAATCCATTGAAGACAGTGGAGTTACACTGGTGTAAAATGTTTCTGACCAGAGGGCTCAGGCTGTATCTTTTACTCCTTTTCATACATTAGTCTGTTCTCTTACATTTCCTTTCTCCCTAAAACCAAGCTTAACCTGAGCAGACAAAATAGAAGTTTTTTCGGGTGATTTTTTTTTTCTTCTGGAAGAATGTCTCATTTGAATACGAAATTATACTAAAGCACGTTGACTACTGTAACTAAATAAAGCCAGGGAGCAGTAAGAAATAATTACCATCACTAACAAGTGTAGAAGTAAAATAAACAAACCATTATCTTCCACTCCTTAAATTATCTGGGTGTTTTGTCTCATTTAGATGCTTGTTATAAACAGAGCTATAGAAAGCTTTCTAATAATAGGACAAGGATATAAGCCACTGTTCTAAAATAACAATAGCAACAAATTAGGTTCCTTGTTTTATCTTGTTAATGTATTCATCACTTTTCCTGAATCGTGATTACTTTAATGAACCTCTTACCCATAATTACCATAAAAAGCTATGCAGGGCTGTCTTCTTCTCATGGGAAAGGCTTTGGAGAATATAGGTTGTTCAGAATGTGGACATTTTGGGTATTTATAACTATCACATTTCATAGGCAATAACTTTCAAAGATATTCAGGCACAACATATGTCAAACTTTAGGTAAAGGGAATGCTCATCTGAAAGTCCTCAAATACTCTTCAGTTTCATGTACTCAGGCAAACTCCTCTAATTTGTAATACTATCCACTCTGCAGGTGTCACATAAAGACAGGTAGTTGGAGAGGAAACGTGATCACTTTTGTAGAGGGAATGAGGATGAAACCAGGCACTGGAAACACTTTAAACCTTTATGTGGGGGACCCGACCACATTATCTAGGCCTAACAGGTTCTCTAAACCTTCTCCTACCTTCCTGGTTTCCCCCCTCTCTGGGCTCACCAGCCTCCCAATTCCCTCCTCTCAGGGAGTAACTGTGGACTCGCCTTTAACACACCTCCTTGCTCCCAGGGAAGGACTGCAGCCTACTTCCCTGTAGCCCTTTCATGTTGCCCGCTCCTGAGCTTCATACAGGCCCCTCCTGTTCCTGTCCAGCTGAGCCTGCTCCCAATCAATTCCCTGCTTACGGTGCCTTAAGATACTTTTTCAGGTCCCAATCACATCTATCTCTAAATAATGAACTTGTTAATAAACAACAACGAAACCCCCTAAACATTAGTCTGAAAATGCACAGCTAAAGCTTGCAGCCACTTCCCCTCAGTTAAAGTAAATGCAAAGGGCTCTGTCTCTAGATCATTCACAGAGGCTGAGAATCAATTAAATGTCTCCACTACAGTGGCATAGCTACGGCACGGCAGCTATTCTTCTGTAGCCCCTAGTGCTGGCACTTCCTCTATTGACGGAAGGGGTTTTTCTGTCGATCTAGTTAATCCACATCTCCGAGAGGTGGTAACCAGATCAACAGAAGAATTGATCTAACTGCATCTAAACACAAAGTTAGGTCAACCTAATTACACTGCAGAAGGCATGACATTTTTCACAGCCCTGAGCAGCATAGCTAGTTAGATCTAACTTTTAAATGTAGACCAGACCATAGTCTTTGAAAAGCTTAATAGTAAAATTCAGACTGATAGAATCAAGCATGTCAGGCATCAGCTATGAAGGTCAGAAACGTGGAGTTTCAAGGAGGACATTCTATAAACCCCATCGTTTTTTGTGGTTTCTATCATATGTAGTGGTTGGGTAGGCCCAGGTACCAAGTTCCCCCTCAAAATAGAAAATTTCCCTAACTGAACTAAAAATATATATTTTTTTAATTTTAAACTCACTAATATAACTATATTACAATAATGCTCTTCACTAAAGATCGGGATGGTAATGGCCAAAAAGCTACACGAAATGGAGGGGATTCTGACGTGCGGATCAGTGGCTAGAAGGAACTGAGGGGGTGTGGAGGCCATGTCTCCTTACATAACCTTGCATAGATTGTTCCACGGCTTGAGACAGAGTCCAGGTGGCCCCCAAGGGTCAGAACCTTTTAGAGGTTTTTGGGCTTTGTGTGACATGAGCAAGCACATCTCTATAAGGTGGGATCTATGCTGACCATACTTGAAGGGGAAGAAATAATACAGCTCCTGGCAGAAGTATCCTTTGTGTAGAGACCTTCATCCCTGGGCTGTCCCCAGGAAAACTAAGCCTAGGAGAGACCCTGGTAGTGCAGCTCCATTGGCGCCACTTTGCCAGGGAGTGGAGTATTAGGGCTGGATGGCCAGAATATGTGCAGCTGCATCATTCACTGAACCCCAGCCATCCTCTGCAATGAATGAGGGAGGGGTCCTCTGGAAAAACTAGTATGTGATTATATAATATGACACGGTGTCCTATAATGCATAAGCAGTGCTTAATTTGTAATGAAAGAGATGCTGGGGATCAAGTAATTTTTTTACATTCATAACTTGTGCAGCAAGCCCAGAAGTGCTGAGGCTATGAACTGCCAAGCCTAGAGGTGCCGGGGCTCAGTCCTGGCAAGCCCTGGCACAAATTAAGCACTGTGCATAAGGGATTGGAATTCAGGTTGGCTCAGGCAGGTTGTCTGGTGATCTGTTGGGCTGTAGCGGGTAGAAATGTGACTCAGTCTAGCATGGGAAGCCTTGCTCTCTCTGGAGTAATTTAAAAGAAATGCAGTAGGGAATTCCTTAAAGTTGTTCTGCCCATTTCTTAGTGTGGGGGAGGTTCATCACGGCCCTGGAAATGTAACTTCAGTTTGCAATATGCTCCTTTAAAGATCTGAGCCTATTTTCAGTGTAATCAATGGGAGTTTTGCTATTAACTTTATTAGAACAGGATTAAGTACTGAGAGACGTATTGTTAAATTGGTCTCTCATCTACGCAATGAAACATCCAGAAGATTAAACCCTGATCCTATCTTTGCCTCTTATGCCATTCCAGACAAATACACACACTGTCTTAATTCTTTCAAGATACCTCTTTGCCTTCCCATTTTTGAACGTTCAGTTAAGCGCATAGAATTCATTACATATTTTTATAGTTTTTACCTATTTATTCTTAAGCTTATTCATTATTCACCATGTGTGTTTTAAGTTAATTTGCTAATAAGACCCAGCAAAAAGCTTTGCAATAATGCAAAACCGATGCGCAAATCATTAGGTCTGGCTGCTTGCTACTTATTTTTGCAATTATTATTTCCAAATAAAACTGGTCAATCTATCCCCTCTTTAACCACATATAATTACTGCTTGACTGGCTAATAAGATCTGGTTTAGAACCAACAACTGGGGAAGCCTCATTTTTAGACACAAGAGAAACATTGTTTTTGTAGTTCTTTTGCAGAATTTGGGTCCCATTTAAATAAATAAGAAAACTGCTGGCTGTCTCCTTTCGAAAAGTATAAATGGTTGCTTCTGAAATTGAAACATTCAGCGTTATTTTTATGCCTTTCATATTGTGACAACATACAGCTTCACTGTAGACTGATATAAACTCCAGTGGGACCACACTGAAAATGGAAAATAGTGAACTAGTGAGACATTTAAAAAAAAATTGAATATTATTTTACAGTAATATTTTGAAATGTAACTTGGGGGGAAACTTTCTTCCATTGCGGATATGTATGAGTCAGAAATACTGGGATATTCTGATGGCAGAGAGAGAGAGATTTAACTAGGTGCAGTGATCCAGGGGTCTGATGTCTGTCTTATGCAGTTTGCTATTTTTGACTCCTGGTTAGGGCTCCGTGTCAGTCAGAGAGGTCACGGAAGTCACAGATTCCGTGACTTTCTGCGACCTCCGTGACTTCTGCAGTGGCCACTATGGCTGACCCGAGGGTTCAGGAGGCCCTAGGGACAACTGCTCAGGCGGTCCTGGGGACAGCCACACCAGCCACTGCTGGAGCAGCTCTGCAGCCAGATGCTCAGGCGGCCCCGCAGCCAGCCGCACCGGCTGCTGCTGGAGTGGCCCTGGAGCCAGCTGCATTGGCCACTGCTTGGGCGGCCCTGGGCAGCTGGCCCAGGGGACCACCCGAGCAGCCGCTGATGAGGCTGGCCCCAGGGACCACCTGAGCAGTGGCCAGTGCAGCGGGTCCTGAGGACTGCCTGAGCAGTGGTCCCAGGGGCAGCGGGAGCAGCAGCGGGTGGGCGGTCCTGAGGGCGGCTGGAGCAGCTGCTGCTTGGCAGCTTCCAGCAGCTGGTGCCATTGGCCCACAGGGTTTCCTCTGAGCAGCAGCCCCCTCAGTTAGATTTAGTCACAGGTATTTGTAGTACAAGTCATGGATAGGTCATGAGCCCATGAATTTTTGTTTATTGCCTATGACCTGTCCGTGACTTGTACTAAAAATACCCATGACTAAATCATAGCCTTACTCATGGTTAGATACTGAGTGAAATTCGCCCCTGTGCAAACAGGCAAAACAAAGGTCAATGCACCACTTACACCATGTTTTATGCTCTCAGTGAGACTTAAGTCATGCATACCCTTGTGCTAGTCCGCTGCAAAGGAGCAAATTTCACCCAGTCAGAGTACTCTGAATATCAGAATCCCCTCAGGCTTTGTCCTACTGTGGGGATTTGCCAGCCATCAATGGCCAGATACCAGTGCAAATACCTAATATAGAGAGGGTAAACTGCTCTAAGCCCTGACTTGCATCCATGCAATTTACACAGGTTTCAAACAGGGACAAAATCCACTGGTACAAAGCCAAAATTTTCAGTGGGGATTTGCAGCTATACTATTGGTTGGCATTAAGACAAATCCCCAAGAGAGTGAACATGGCCTCGGTACCCACAGGTCTGTCAACAAGATTACAAAATTGACTGGAGATGGGGATAACAACTTCTGCCTCAGAAATTGTACCTTTTTCTTCTGTCACCTTCACCCTAGTTTCAAACCCTGAAAGGGACAGCTTTGGATTACATTTACACTGTTGTGAATCTGGAGTAACTCTACTGACTCCCTGGACTTACTCCAAATATACACCTGTCTAAATAGGATCAGAATTCTATCTGAAGACTTTGCATGGTTATCAGATAAGGATGTGCAGAAACAATTTACAGCAGGGACCAAAGATTTTCTTTTTAACAAACAATGGTGTGAACAAGCCTTTCATATGTGATGACACAGATGTCTGAAATGAAACGCAGCAGGTACAGCAGAAGTATCCTACACAGATTGTAAATAAGACCTGATGTCTGTTTGCTGGAGTCTGTTGTTTTTGTTTTGTTTTTAAGCTCTGGTTTCAAAACCATTCTCTAAACATTAAATCCAAGGCAAATCTCTACGGTAGGTTATAATGAAGGCTCTGATGTCAAACTGTACTCTCAGAATAAATCATTTCAACTAAAATAAACACTAATGCAAATTTAAGGGGTGCATAAAACCTTTACATTAAAGGATCATTGCTACTATTTTAAATTTTAAATAACGTTTTAAATTTTGCATTTTTTGTGAACAGATATGAAATGTGAGTATGAAATTCACAGCCAGTCCAGTAAAAGGCATGCAACAACTACACTGAATTGCTCCCTCTCTCGGAGCATCCCCTCCAGTGCTCAGCTAAGAAAGGGAATGACTCGAGCTGGCTGGGGAAAAGGGGACAGCTTTTTCACAAAATTTTTGACAGAAAAGTCCCCTTTTTTCATCAATTTCTAAATTAATTTTTTTTTACCTGTCTCCAGAACTGGCCCATTCTCAGGGGCGGGTGGCGGGACTCATGGGAGGATGTACAAGGAACATCCCCTCTCCTTTGTTCTCTCTCACTCAAGGCCTTGTTGCTGTTGCAGTCTCTCCACTTGGGAAGGTACAGGGGCTCCCTAATCCTTGTGCCTCTTGGGTATACCTTGTCTCAAAGGAACCAGGAAGAGGGGCCGCTATCATAGTGTCGGAGAAAAACTGAGTTCTCACTGTTTTTGTTTAGGTGCAGCAAGTCAGAGGCTTTATTATTAACTCTCACATGTGCAGAGGAGAGAGCAAGTAGGTCTCTCTCTGGTAACTAATTACAGCAAGCATTTATACCTTTCATTACAGAAATAATGAGGGACAGCTGCATTTTGTTTATACATAGGCCATCTTGATATCTCATTTCCTTACTTGTTTTGACTCTTGCCTACATACAATTAGTTTCTATACCTTATCTACACAAGGTCTTCTACACCTTATCTATACTGAGGTCACAATGACTTCTTACACAGCTCTTTCTCACCCGTCTCACACAATCCTCGCTTCTACAAATCTCGCCAGGGTTATCAGGGTCACAGCTAGCTTGACTCTTGCTAACAAAGACTTGTCTCTTGCTAACGAAGCCTGACTCTTGCTAACAACCATCATGCATTGCAGTTCCCTTCTGTCAGTTCTTTTCTCTGCTTCCACAACCCCCCCCTTTTGTACTTCTAGTACAACAAACATTCTCAAATCTCTATTTGCATCAAGTCCTGGACTTCAGATTCTAAATCAGATGCTTCAACCTTTGGGGTTTTGATTGGATGCAATGATAATGCATGATTAGCATGAACATGAAAGGTATTACTATTATTACGTCTTTTACAACAACAATAACATAATCCTAAACTAACTAATAACAATACAAGCAATAACATTCCCATAGCAATACTATAATGGGGTTGTTGTACAGCCTTTGTCATAAAGCACAATACATCATATTTAGTACATAAGGTAGATACTCTATAAGCAGTGTGAAAGGCATACTTTTCTACTTGATATACATTTTGAAGCATGTGAATTTGCCCTTGTACCTCAGAGATTTTCTGAATCTCAGGTAACAATGAAAGCAAGTTTTGAAATCTATCAGATAGTAAGCTAGTCCAATTAAAGGGTATCTGGAACCTAAGGGCTACTTGAAAAACTCTATCTGCAGGCCAGTAAATGATATGATTGCCTGCAGTGGTAGTGAGATTAAAATGTATGTCTTGTGATATGGTGTCATTAACATACACACAGCTATCATTAGCTTGGAAGAGTAAGTGTCCTGTCAGGGTAGTTCCTTGTCCCCTACCCTCCCAGCAAACGTAGTCATAGACAGTGACAACTTCTCCTGGCTTCAGTTTACGTGTACACTGAAGCTGTGGGGGTTCTAATGGCCAGAATGTCCACAGGTTACCTAACCCCATCCAAATGTTAGGTGTAATCCTAGGAGCACTAACTAAAAATCGATTGGGCATACCAGGTGGTCTAATTTCCCAGATGTCTCGATGAATTACCCAATCCCATATGCATCCTCCCCATGGACCTGGCAGGATACGGTATGTGGGAGCCCACACCCCCTGTACCGGTCCATATGCTTGGAAGGAGCACTGAGAACGTCCACACTTCCACCCAGAAAGTTTCCAAGTATGTCTCCATGGCCACAGGTCAGATGGCACTCCTGACGTGTCTGTAAGGGCAGTGGACCAAGCCTGGTGCTCTAGATCATTCCGAATGGCCATTAGCTGGTCATTCAAGAAATCCTGAATCTCTGAGCATGCTAGATCCCACTGCAATGCCTTCCCAGCCTCAGTGATATTCAATACCATCTCTGCAGATCCATTTGTTTTCTATTCAATTGTTTGCTCATATACATTGTCTTGAACTTTAAAGAATAATTTCTCTGAGCAAAATTTCAGTAAATCACTGAGATGTGAGAGTCTTGGCCAATGAGTTTCATTGGAATGTGTAGTACTGTTTGTATCTGGATAAGTTACAGTGGTGGTGGCAAGGGTCAAGGGACTAGTGGTGGGTGTAGTCTTTGTAGTGGCAAGGCGTTTTTGATATTTATCATCTGAAAGCCAATTAGGGAGGGCAGTGCATCCTGAAGGTACCTGTCCATAAGCACAAAGCCCTGATCCTGGAAAGAATCCACCCCACCACTGGACCCCACATTCCCAGGAACGTTCCCCACAGTTCCCTCCTTGCCAATAAACAATACTTCGTTTCTTCCACCAGGGCCAGTTCTTAATGTCTTTTGTAGTTAGAAAGTTCTGGACTTTGGTGGTTTCAGCAGAGCGAGTGTTTCTTCTTTTCTTCTTCAAAAACAGTTGTGATTCACCACAGTGCAGGGGAGAGGTTACTAGCACTTCACCCTGTACTGGTGTGGTTCCTGTAAAAGAATTCAAAGGCACAGTAGATCTGTCAGTGGACAAGGGAGAGGTTACTAGCACTTCACCTTGTCCTCTTTCTCTGCTGTCCAGGAGGCACAGCAGAGTTAGCAGGAGAAATAGGCTGATCAGCAGCTGGAGAATCCTCTCCAGGCGGAGGGGTCTTTTTGCAGTGCGAAGCATGGGTCCAGGTGGGCAGTCCTTGGCACTTCACAGCAGTGTTGGTAGTTAGCAGGACTTGAAAAGGGCCTTTCCAGCGTGGAGCCAAGGCAGTCTTTCGCTGATGGACCTTTATGTAGACCCAGTCTCCTGGTTCCAGCGAGTGGCAGGGCTGCACAGGATCTTTGGGTAGTGCTTCTTTCACCTGTGTATAGAAAGACTTAACACATTTCATTAGTGCCTGACAATACTTAAGCATTGTGTCATCCATTAAATGAATGTCCATCTGAGCTAGGGTCAGTGGGGGTGCAGTTGGTAGTCTCATCGGGCGCCCTGTCAGAATCTCATGAGGGCTGAGTCCAGTCTTTTGATTGGGAGTGGCCCTCATACTCATTAGTGCCAGAGGAAGGGCATCTGGCCACTTCAAGTTTGTTTCAGCACAAATCTTGGCCAGTTTATTTTTCAGAATTCCATTCTGGCGTTCCACTGTCCCAGCAGACTGCGGATGGTGGGGGCAGTGAAGGTTGTGTTGAGTCTGCAAAGCTGCACATAACTCCTTTACAATCTGTCCAGTAAAATGAGTTCCACGGTCACTGTTGATACTCACAGGGATGCCAAATCGTGGTACAAAATCTTTAAGCAGAAGTTTCACAACAGTCCTGGCATCTGCTTTCCTGCAGGGAAAAGCTTCAACCCAATTTGAAAATACATCCACCAAAACCAATACATATTCATAACCACAACATTTAGACAGTTGAATAAAATCAATCTGAATATTTACAAAAGGTCCCCAAGGGGGAGGGGGAGCTGCCTGCCTAACTTTAACAGCTTTACCAATGTTATGCTGCTGACAAATCACACATTGTTGACAGTAGTGATGTGCAATGACTGGGAACCCGAATGCACACCAATATCGGTTAACTGCAGCAACCATCCCCCCTTTGCTCACGTGAGCCATTCCGTGGTATACACGAGCAAGATAGGGCATTAGCATCTTCGGTGCAACCAGGCGACCAGCTGGGGCACGCCAAAGATGATCAGGGTGTAGAATACAGCCATTAGCACTCCATAAACGTTTCTCAGCTGCCGGTGCAGCTTCCTGGATCTTGGCCAGATCCTCAAGGGAGGCTAGTGGAGGCTGTTCAATCAAAGCACAAGTATATTCAGCCTGAGGTGCAGAAAGGGCCGCTGCTTTGGCTGCAGAGTCTGCCAAAGCATTTCCACGGGTAACTTCATCATGAGGGGTCTGGTGAGCTGTACATTTCACGACAGCTATAGCTTTGGGCAATAAAAGAGCATCTAAAAGAGCAGAGACATACAGACTGTTCTTAATAGGAGAACCAGTGGATGTAAGAAAACCTCTATACTTCCAGAGCAACCCATAATCATGTACCACTCCAAAAGCATAACGAGAGTCTGTATAGATTGTAACTGCTTGATCCTGAGCGAGAATGCAGGCTCGAGTTAAAGCCACAAGTTCGGCCACTTGAGCAGAAAACACAGAAGGAAGGAAAGCACTTTCAATAACAGCATGTGCAGAACACACAGCATAACCAGCAACCAATTTGCCCTTAGAATCTCGCAAGCACGAACCATCTACAAAGTAAATAAGATCAGGATTTTGCAAAGGCACATCTAGTAAATCATCTCTTGGACGAGAGAGAACCGATGTCACAGACACACAGTCATGTGGGTCTCCATCTTCGGGCCCAGGCAACAAGGAGGCAGGATTTAGAACAGGGCAACGAGCCAAAGTAATATGAGATGAAGACAACAAGACAAGCTCATATTTTGTAAGACGAGAAGTGGATAGATGCTGTGTCTTAGATTTTAACAAGAGAGCAGCCACAGCATGAGGAACAGCAACAATCAAAGGAGATCCTAAGACAATAGATTCAGATACCTGAACAGCAAGAGCTGCTGCAGCTACAGCACGCAGGCAAGGGGGAAATCCAGCTGCCACAGCGTCTAGGGCAGTACTGTAATAAGCAATGGGACGGTGTTTGTCTCCGTGCCTTTGCGTTAATACAGCCAAAGCAAACCCATTACGCTCATGACAGAAAAGAGTGAATGGTTTAGCATAATCAGGAAGTCCCAGGGCTGGTGCACTGGACAGACTTTGCTTGATAGCAACAAAAGCTTGTTCAGCCTCTGGAGACCAAGGAAGAGGCTCAGGGGTACCTGACTTAGTCAGATCCTGTAAGGGTTTAATCATTGTTGCATAGCCTAAAATCCATTGTCTACAGTACCCAGTCATGCCAAGAAAAGTACGCATTTGAGAAATAGTTCCAGGCCTCTTAAAGGAACCTGGAGTGCATGTGCCACACTTCTAGTAAGATAACGGGTACTTTCCTCAGAGGGATTAGAATCAGGGGAGCTACTGGGAGGCTCAGAATCACCTCTTTGTGGTGAAGAGGAGGCTTCTCTCCCAGGGGAAGAGAGAACAATGTATGCAGCTGATACATGCGGTGGTGAAACTGGCACTGCCGGGTGAGATTCGTTAGCAGACCCAGGCTGTGCAGGGGGAGGAGGCAGCATGGGCTGCTGCTGCTGCTGAATGTTACTAAAGAAATCTAAAATATCCTCAGCAGTTTCCTCCTCACTGTCAGACCTAACTAATTGGGGATAAAGGGGAGCAGAAGGAATTGCTTGAACGGGATTAGGATACACAGGAGCAGAAGGAATCGCTCTAGGGGTTAAACAGCTGGATGCCTTGCATTTAAGCTGTAAATGTTGCACTTGGGCTTTTAACTTTTCCTGGGAGTCCTTTAGACTCCGCACTCGAGACTCGTGGAGTCTCTTTGTTGCTTCCTCCCACCAACAGACAAATTGCTCCCACTGTGTATCAGAGGCTTTTGGTGAAGCCAGAGTTTCTTTAAGGTATTTAAGTTTGTCTAAATCAAAGGTACCTTCTAGTGGACATTGTTTAGATGGATTTGCACGCGTGTAAAGATTCCAATTATCTAAATACCTGCAGGTTTTCGGGCCATAATGTACGTACATGAAATAAGCTGGGGTACCCTTAGGGGGTGAGAGGGAAGACTTAGACTGTCCCCCACCCATTTTCCAATCACACACTCAAAGGGGGAAGGATGCCCTGTCCGCGCTAGCGGCTCATAAACTAAGGATCTCTCCCTACAGGGTATTCACACAGGAGTGACTAACGAGGATAGCCATGACCCCCTACACCTCCCTTCAGCAAAGAGCGTCGGCTAATCTCAGAGAGACAGCACCGCTTACTCTGTTGCATCCAGTGAGATGGTCAGACTGTCAGTGGCTCACACGGAGAGGAAAAGGGGAGGGAAGATGGGTGCACACACTCCTAGACCCAGGTAGCCTCCTCGCCGGACAATGCCAGGCCGAGTCAACTTACATGGGTCGGATCTCCTAAAGATCCTCTAGTTACCGGGCTTGCGTTAGAGTAGTTCTGGTCACGAGCCAAAAGACTTCGCAGAGTACTCTGGACGTCTTCCGGTAACACTCAATTCACACTGTGTACACACACACACACACACACACACCACACACACACACAGACTACACACACCAACATACCAAGGCCTTATACCAGGTACTACTCCTGAGTACCTCCAGGTACTATTCCCAAGTACCTTGATGCATCACTTGAGGCGGTAAAAACCCCTCTTGAGGCAGTAACAACTCCTCAATACAGGTGCAAACCCTATGCACCTAGCATATGCTTACAGGGGGCGGCAAACAATTCCCCTATTACGCCGCTCAGCATCTGACCTTGCTGCACAGTCAATAAGTTCGGATGGCGTGAGCCCAACAGGGGCAGACGGCCCCACGGACAGTCCTCCTCCGACACCCCAATAGAGATTTCAAAAGGTCTCTTACCTCTATTGTGGCGCCATGGGGTTCGAAGGGGAACGATCCGTAGCAGCTGCCGTTGCCTCAGTGGGCGTTGCCATCCCGGACGAGCCCCCAAATTGTCGGAGAAAAACTGAGTTCTCACTGTTTTTGTTTAGGTGCAGCAAGTCAGAGGCTTTATTATTAACTCTCACATGTGCAGAGGAGAGAGCAAGTAGGTCTCTCTCTGGTAACTAATTACAGCAAGCATTTATACCTTTCATTACAGAAATAATGAGGGACAGCTGCATTTTGTTTATACATAGGCCATCTTGATATCTCATTTCCTTACTTGTTTTGACTCTTGCCTACATACAATTAGTTTCTATACCTTATCTACACAAGGTCTTCTACACCTTATCTATACTGAGGTCACAATGACTTCTTACACAGCTCTTTCTCACCCGTCTCACACAATCCTCACACAATCCTCGCTTCTACAAATCTCGCCAGGGTTATCAGGGTCACAGCTAGCTTGACTCTTGCTAACAAAGACTTGTCTCTTGCTAACGAAGCCTGACTCTTGCTAACAACCATCATGCATTGCAGTTCCCTTCTGTCAGTTCTTTTCTCTGCTTCCACAATAGGCACCAACTCCATGGGTTCTCTGGGGCTGGAGCACTCATGGGGAAAAATTAGTGGATGCTCTGCACCCACTGGCAGCCAAGCTCCCCGCCCCCCCCCCCACTTCACCTCCTCCTCTGCCTCTGCCTCCTCCCAGCGTGCCACGTCTCTGCTCCTCTCTCCCTCTCAGCACTTGCTGCCGCCAAACAGATGTAGCAAGTGCTTGGAGGGAGGGGAGAGGAGCGGGAACATTGCGCACTCAGGGGAGGAGGCGGGGAAGAGGTGGAACTGGGTTGGGGATTTGGGGAAGGAGTCTAATAGGGGCAGGGAAGGGGCGGAGTTGGGGCTGGAACTTTGGAGAAGGGGTTGGAATGTGGGGCGGGAGGGGGCGGAGTTGGGGCAGGGACTTTGGGGGAGGGGTGGGGTGGAGTCGGGGTGGGGCCGGGGGCAGAGGGAGGTCGAGCACCCACTGGTGCCTGACGAAGTCGTCGCCTATGGCCGCTATTGCTACATCTTCCCCCAGTCCAACAGAGTGGGCACAATGTAGCTCTGGGCAAGACTGTTGCTCCCTGAGGCAAAAGCTGGTTGGAGTTCCCTCCACCCCCAGTGCCAGGCTTTGTCTACAAGGTGCAACTCAGCCCTAAATGAATACTGGTGTGCAGTGTTTAATAAGGGATCAAGAATCTGGCTTTTCTGGAAAGAAGGTGCAGCACTTTATGAACTGCATTAACACTCACTTTGGATTGAGTCTACTAGAAACAACCAGTTCACATTTTCCATGCTCAGAACATTAACACATCTGTTAGCACAGTGTTGCCCTTTTGGCCTGAGTGATTAGCGCATATCTGGGGCCTTGCCAGGTTGCTTCCATGAGTGGAGAAATGGATAATTTGAGCCCGGTATTCTTTGCTGCAATCTGGTTTATTGATAAAGAATGTACATAGAGTCCTGTTCTCCTGAACACAGTAAGAATAAACAACAGCAGACAATTTCTTTGCTCACAATTTCCAAGTCTGCCTTTCCAGTCAGTTCTGTGCCCAAGGAGCTGCTCCTTCTCAGGCCACACTAACAACTGTTTCTCTCACTGTCTTCCAGCTTCTCTGCCTCTAATACACACACAGCTTGCCAAACCAGCCCCTAGTCCTTGCATTTTTACCCAGGGAAACCCTCAACCCACATGATGTTGCAGCTGATCAGGCCTTGTCATGCAGCCCATTGCCTGGGATGGTGACTTCCACAGTTTCCAGCTATCTCACTCCAAAATGGACTTAATTGCTCCTTCCATTTATTTCAAAAGAAGAGTGTTTAGCATGCCCATCAGCTTTAACCTGGTCTGTTATTGTCTGTAGATCAAGACTTACTTGATGACAACCATTAACACCCTCCAGCATAACAATCACTCCTATGCTAGCATTACATCCTCTCATTAGTTATTTCCTAGCTATTAGATATATAGCTATATTTCTGCTATCAACTGATTGTAGCTAATTCAGACCATTACTGGCTATCAGTCTTAAACATTTTTTTGTAGTTTTGTTTAGGCAGTGTATTCTTCATTTCCTGTCCTAAACATAGTGCAGCGTTGTGCACTGTTAAGCATCTGCTATTTTCACTAGAGAGATTGTTGCATTTCAGTACTTGGTGAATTTATACCTATATGTAGCTTTTATATCAGTTGAAATTGATTGTCCAGTGCTTTTTACCTGGGGTGTGAGCTGTTACCATCAACATAACTGAAGGCTGAATTCTGATTTGGTAGCATTTTAAACCCACTTTTGCTAGGTGTGAATAATTTATGCAGTGTGTAAGGCAGTGAAAAATAAGGCCTTAATTGTGTAAAAGGTTTTCGGATGAATGGCACTATATACATGTAAAAAATTATTATACATATTGGAAAAAATAAAATATAGTACAATACAATGGCTCAGTGTAATCAAGTGATTAGCAACAAATAAAGACTCAAGTAACTGCATAAAAATGTTGGACTAACATCAGCCATTTGTACCCTGTAAAAACCAAGTGTTAGCAAATAAACTACCATTTTGTTAATCTCAAATCCTATCATTATCCCAGTTTGTTTGAAAACCTCCAGGTATTAAACCTGTTAATTATGATAATAGATACAGTGGCAGTTGAGAGACTGAATTTCAGTGTAGGTGCAAAACCAGCAAAATTTTGTAATTAGCAACAATTTTCTGAACTTTTATATTTACTGACAACAGTAGTCAATTAAATGGCCAACACTGTTTGGGCACACACAATGGGATCAGTGCCTGATATGAAGGGGGGGAGATGTATTGCATTGCCATCAACATAAAGTTAGTTAAGGTAACCCAGGTTGCAAACAGAAAGTCTGTGTACAAAGGAGCAGCAAAAATACTAAAAAGAATTCCTGCTTTTGTGTTCCTAATTGATACAAAATACTACTTGAGAAATGAATTCAGATCGGTGTGGATCAAGGAGTTCATGTGCCCACAAGGTGTGTAATTTTAAGAGCATCCGTCCTAATGATGTATAGGAAACACCTATTGCCCATGGATGAGAAAGAGCTTAAGGATCACTTGATACAGTATCTTATGAATACTAAGGACACTATGATACAGTATCTTATGAAGCTACTGCTAAGGTACCTATGTTCCACGGTAATGTCCATTCCTGCGCATTCATGGCAGGGAGCAAGTGCAAGAACTTAAGGAAGAGAATGAGGGGAAAAGTAAAGATGAAAATATGAGTAAGGGAAGAATGATGTCAATAAAGAGGTGCAGAGAGAGAGAGAATTCAGTGAAACCTTGTTAATTAATGACTGGGAGTCCTGCTGAGGATAACTGAGCTCTGCAAATTAAGCAAACAAATCCTATTAAAAACATAATTACATTGCTTCACAAAATGTACTTCATTTATTCTGAGGAGTGTAGTTTAGTTTTAATTAATGATATCTTATGCTGTAGAAGTAAATGTACTACAGAACATTTTGTAAGAATAATGAGCCATCATTAATGAATCTTTGGGTTTGTTTCCTCTACAGAACTAACTTTTATAACTCTCTCACACCTGCGAGGTTAACTCATTGCAACAGCTGTATATATCTTTCCAGTATAGACGTATCTATAGACCAGAGGTCCCCAAACTGTGGGGCACGCCCCTCTAGAGGGGCACGGAGGAATCTTCGGGGAGGTGCAGCGGGGCCCAGGCCAGGCCCCATGGGGAGCGGGGAGGAAGCACCACCCAGCTCAGCTCCGCTCCCAGCTCTGCTCTGGCCCCCAGCCATGGCACTGTTCCCACCCCCAGCCTCGGCCTCTGGCCAAAGCTCCATTCCCAGTCCTGACCCCAGATGCAGCCTCAGCCCCCTTACCTCTGTCGGCCCCCCTTTCCCCCCAGGAGCCGTGACCCTGATCCCAGCTGGATCCCCATCAGGGGGGCAGGGATAGGGGTAATGGGGTGGGCGCAACCCTGACAAGTTTGGGGACCACTGCTATAGACACTCTTTCTAGTGCAAACATTTAGAATATGTAGCTAATCATATCTTATAAGGGTTTCATATTAATGTAAACTAGGTTAATGGCTTTAGGGGAATCACTACATAATAACTATTGTTGAAGAATCAGACTTGAGAAGTGACCATGGAATTCTAGTTTCCTTGTCTGAGTTCCACATAAGAATGGCTATACTGGGTCAGATCAGTGGTCCATCTAGCCCAGTATCCTGTCTTCAGACTGTTATCAATGCCAGAGGCTTCAAAGGGAATGAACAAACCAGGGAGAATATCAAGTGATCCATCCCCTGTTGTCCAGTGCCAGCATCTGGCAATCAGAGGTTTAGGGACGCCTCGAGCATGCAGTTGCATCCCTGACCATCTTGGCTAATTGCCATTGAGGGATCTGTCCTCTGTGAACTTATCTAATTCTTTTTTGAATTTGGTTATACTTTTGGCTTTCACAACCTCCCCCGGCAATGAGTACCACAAGTTGACTATGCATTGTATGAAGAAGTATTTCCTTTCTTTTGTTTTAAACCTGCTGTCTATTAATTTCATTGGGTGACCCCTGTTTCGTGTGTTATGTAAAGGGGTAAATAACTCTTTTTCTCATAATTGTATAGACCTCTATCATATCCCCTTTACTCGTCTCTTTTCCAAGCTGAACAGTCCATCTTTTTAATCTCTTCTCATAGGGAAGCTGTTCCATACTCTTAATCATTTTTGTTGCCCTTCTCTGTACCTTTTCCAATTCTAATTTTTTGACATGGGGCAAACAGAACTGCATGTAGTATTCAAGGTGTGGGGATGCTAGATGTATGTCGTGGCATATTTTCTGTCTTATTATCTATCCTTTTCCTAATGGTTTCTAACATTGTTAGCTTTTTTTGACTGCTGCTGCACATTTCACGTTTTCAGAGAACTATCCACAATGACTTTAAGATCTTTCTTGAGTATTAACAGCTAATTTAGACCCCATTGTTTTGCATGTATATTTGGGATTATGTTTTCCAATATGCATTACTTTTTTCATTTAGTAACAATGAATTTCATCTGCCATTCTGTTGCCCAGTCATCCAGTTTTGTGAGATCCCTTTGTAACTCTCTGAAGTCTGCCTGGGACTTAACTATCTTGAGTTATTTTGTATCATTTGTAAGGCCCTACTTAATTTGCAACATTGCAGAAATTGCGAATCCTGCAATATTAAGCTTCCACTGCAATTTTGATTTTTATTAGCTTACTTTGCACAGTTCACAATTTTGCATACATTTTGAGGTTTGCAACAGACATTTCCCCCCCATTAGTACAGTAAAGTCCCTTTTATCCGAGCTGATAGCAGCTGGGATTTGGGCTGTCAGCCCCATGCACAGCAGGGCTCCTGCTGTCAGCCCCACACGTTAATGACTATAATTTAGTTGCAGCAAAATGTCTGGTTATCAAAAAAAAATTAGCAAGCGTAACATAATACTTGAGCAAAATTTTCTCAAACAAATAGGTCTTCTCTGGCTTTTCCAAATTACTGCAATTAATAAAGGTCCATTATCACTTTTCTGTGATTTTTCCATGTCTTGTCTGCAACTCAGCTGCAATTATTTGACAATCATCCCATAATTCAAGCAGAGCCTTAATCATCTGCAAATTTTGCCACCTCACTGTTTATCCCTTTTTCCAGATAATTTATTAATCTGTTTTATAGCACTGGTCCCAGTACAGATCCCTGGGGAACAGCACTATTTACTTCTCTCCATTCTGAAAAGTGAACATTTATTCCTGTCTCTTAACCAGTTACTGATCCATGAGAGGACTTTCCCTCTTATTCCATGACTGCTTAGTTTACTTAAGAGCCATATTTGAGTTCCTTCAGAACTCCTGGGTGAATATCATCTGGTCCTGGTGACTTGCTATTGTTTAATTTATCAGTTTGTTCCAAACCCGTCTCTATTGACAGTCAGTCTGGGACATTTCCTAAGATTTGTCACCTAAATAGAATGGCTCAGATGTAGGAAACTCTCTCACATCCTCTGCAGTGAAGACTAATGTAAAGAATTGATTTAGCTTCTCCACAATGGCCTTGTCTTCCTTGAGTGCTCCTTTTAGCACTTTGATCACCCAGCGGCCCAACTGATCGTTTGTTTGGCTGGCTTTCTGTTTCTGATGTACTTAAAAAAGAAATTTTGTTAGTTTATGTCTTTTGCTAGTTGCTTCAAATTCTTTTTAGGCCTGCCTAATCAGGGCGGCTCCAGGCACCAGCGCAGCAAGCGCGTGCCTGGGGCAGCAAGCCACAGGGGGTGGCCTGCCGGTCGTTGTGAGGGCACCAGTCAGGCTTTGGCGGTAACTCGGCGGTGGGGACGCTGAAGGCGCGGCACTGGTGGGCCTCCCACAGGCATGCCGCCAAATCCGCGTGACCAGCGGACTGCCTGCAGGCACGATGCCGAAAGCCGCCTGACTGCCGTGCTTGGGGCAGCAAAAACCATAGAGCTGCCCCTGTGCCTAATTATACTTTTACACTTGCGTTGCCAGTATTTGTTCCTTTCTATTTTCCTCAGTAGGATTTGACTTCCAATTTTTAAAAGATGTCCTTTTCTGCCTCTTTTACTCTGTGTAACCATGGTGGCATTTTTGGTGCTTTTACCTTTTTTTAAAAAATTTTATATGGGGTATACCTATCGTTTGAGCCTCTATTATGATGTTTTTATAGTTTCCATGCAGCTTCCAGGCATTTCACTAGTGACTGCTCCTTTTAATTTCTGTTTAACTAGACTCCTCATTTTTGAGTAGTTCACCTTTTTGAAGTTAAATGCTACTGTGGTGGGATTATTTGGTATTTTTCCCTCCTACAAGGATGTTAAATTTAATTACATTATGGTTGCTATTACTGAGTGGTTCAGCTATATTCACATCTTGGACCAGATCCTGTGCTCCACTTAGGATTAAATCAAGAATTGCCTCTCCTCTTGTGGGCTCCAGAACTAGCTGTTCCAAGAAGCAGTCATTAATGGTGGCTAGAAATTTTATCTCTGCATCCTGTCCTGAGGTGACATGTTCCCAGTCAGTCTCAGGATAGTTGAAATCCCCCATTATTATTGGCTTTTCTGTTTTTATAGCCTCTCTAATCTTCCTGAGCATTTCACAATCACCATCACCATCCTGGTCAGGTGGTTGGTAGTATATTCCTACTTCCATACACTTATTAATCAAGCATGGAATTTCCATCCATAGAGATTCTAGGTGTTGTTTGATTCATTTAAGATTTTCACTATATTTGACTCTATGCTTTCTTTCACATATAGTACCACTCCGCAATCAGCACCACCTACTGCAGTGGTTCTCAAAATTTTGTACTGGTGACCCCTGTCACATAGCAAGCCTCTGACTGCGACCCCTTCCCCCTTATAAATTAAAAACACTTTTTTATATATTTAACATCATTATAAATGCTGGAGGTAAAGCAGGGTTTGCGGTGGAGACTGGCAGCTAGCGACCCCCCATGTAATACCCTCACGACCCCCTGAGGAGTCCTGACCCCCAGTTTGAGAACCCCTGACCTACTGTCATTCCCATATATTTTGTACCCTCAATTATCATGTCCCATTCCACCAAGTTTCTGTGATGACTATTATATCAATATCCTCATTTAATACTAGATACTCAAGTTCACCCCGCTAATTATTTAGACTTCTTGCATTTGTATACAAGCACTTATAAAATGTGTCAATATTTCATTGTCTGCCGTCATGTGATTGAATGGGGTTCTTTTTCACTTGACTGTTTCTCTTCAGTTCCTGCCTGTACTTTATCAATTTTCCCTTTTATCTGGATATAGAGTATCCCCTTTAATGTATATTCCCTTAAGGGATGTCTCTGTCCAGAATTTGTGCTCCTCTGCACCTGTCAGCTTTCCCCCAGCCCTTAGTTTAAACTCTTTCATTTTACATGCCAGTGGTCTAGTTCCATTTTGGTTTAGGAGGAGCCCATCCTTCCTGAATAGGCCACTCCTTTCCCCAAAAGGCTCTCAGTTCCTAATAAACTAAATCCCTCCTCTGAATGCCATTTCAATTTGTCAGGATCCCAACAACGGCATTCAGAATCAAAGGTCACAGCAGCAGCAAGCCTGAGGTGGGGAGTAGCAGAGGAATGCGTAGTCAGGTTCCAGGCCAGGGTCAATACAAAGGGTCAGAGTCTGAGTCAAGTTTCAGGATCGGAGTCAGGAGGTGAAGTCCAAATCAAGCCGAGTTTGAAGCCAGGAGTTCAGCAGCAAGGAGCAGGAATGGTTGTGGTAGCGACAGGAGATCCACGCTGGTTACAGCTGCCACTGGGCGGCAGAATAGAGATGCCAACTGCCTGCCAGTGCTGCCGGCCTGGGTTCTAGACCTGTGGGGCCTTACCCATCCACACATTGGGGCTCTGCAGTTCTGCCTGTCCAACTGGCCCTGCAGTGGAATGCTGGAAAATTGCACCGAATGCACACACGTACCACCTGCCCACAAGGCATGTAATCATCCATGCTGCATTCAGTGCAATAAAGTGGATAACCCCCACTCTGGGGCTGAGCTACTGCCTTCATTACTTTTGTTCTTGCAGGGTTCTCTTCGTTTGTTCTTTGTGAGGTTTTACTGGTGAAACTATAAAGGTAGGTTGGATTCTGAGAAAAAAAATGATGCTCAAACCATACTACTAATACTTTCTATTGTCTAATTGATGGAACAGCAGAGATACCTAAGTTTAAAAATATAAATGTCCCCCCCCCCCTTTTTTTTTTGAGGGGAGGGTGGAAGTTGAAGGCAGAGGATTTAACCCTTTGATTTCTCTGGTTGGTGAGCCCTCTGGACCTAACTGGTTTACTGCAACACTGAAACACCAGGGGAACGTACATACTCTGCATGGTGCATAGGGCCATGAAGGGGCCACTCATTTGGTGATGTGTTGAATGTTTTCAGGATACCGTATTAGTAAACCTAAAAGTGGTCATTGGTTTCCTTTTGAGTTATATTTAGAACCAAGATTTGTATTCAGTTTATCAGACATTCCCACTCTCATGCACACTGATACGGTCTTCATGATGGGGTGTATTACATGACAGGGGACAGGGACTGTCTAGATCGTGGATGGGTGAGAGAGTGCCAAGGGGGTTCAGAGTGGGAAGTCAAGGGTTAAAAGTGGCCTGGGAAGGGCAGCTAGTTGTTGGTGGCTACTGAGAGTAGGAAAGCAGTCCTGCGTGGCTGGACTGGGGAAAATGTGTTCCTTAAGAGGAAAACACTACTAACTATAACAAGTAATAATGCTTGATGTATAGCTTGTCTGGAAAGGCTTTAATCTGAAGAGCAGCGAAAACACTAGAGACTGTTTTTGAAGCAGCCTGCTTCCAAGCCTTGCTTGTTTGGAGGGGAGAAAAGGAACTCCAACGACTGTCTTTGCTAGCAGCTTGCTCACAAGCTTTGCTTTGTTCTGGAAACAAGAAGGAACTCCAATTCTTCATCTGTTTATAGCCTGGCTGTGTTTCCTTTGCTCTGCTCTGGAGTGGGAAGGAATCCTTAGGACTACTTATAGCCCTCACTTTACTTTGCAAAAAGAGAGAGGTGGGGACAATAGCAGGGCATCTGGGAAGCTAGCCCAGCCTTCTTCCTTGTCTGTTCCCAGGTGCTTTTCTCTCCCCATATCACTGAGGCTTTGTCTACACGGCGCTTTCATCGTTATAACTTTTGTCACTCAGGGGTGTGAAAAAAACACACCGCTGAACGACAAAAGTTTTAATGACTAATAGCACCAGTGTGGACAGCACTTCATCAGCAAGAGACCCACTCCGGACAACAAGCTACCGCCCCTCTTTGCAGGGTGGTTTTATTTTGTCGCCAGAAGAGTGGCTATACTGCACCGCTTACAATGGCGCGGCTGCAGGAGCGTGGCTGTGCTGTTGTAAGGTGTGCAGTACAGACATAGCCTTAGAAACTGCGGTAGGAGCTGCTCAGTACAGCCAGCATCAGCATCCTGATCAACATGCCTCTCAGACATAGGTTACAACTTGCCCATTACTCATATAGCATTGTCAGCTCTCTTGATCTTACCATGAGTCTTGTGACATTTGATATAATAGCTCCAGTTCTGGAGTTAATGGATTATGTGAGAATCTCAGCTTTGTTTCATTTCTTTTTTTCTTAAGTAAGTTTCTAGCCCTCTTGGTTGTGGAAAAATTTTTACTCTATTATAAAGGCTCAGAAACCAGAATGCAAAGAAAAAGAACCCCCATTTTTTTATTTTATTTTTTTTA